>NC_054830.1:122440354-123073482 GCF_018345385.1 Vulpes lagopus
GCCGCCCCCCCGCCCACCGCTCCCCGGCTCTGGCCGAGGTGCTCCCGGGGCGGCGGGGGCGCTGCTCGGCGCAGCTCGGGCGCCCCGCGGCAGGAGAGGCCGCGCTGCCCTGGGCCCTCCCCGCCTCCGCCCATCTGGGGGCGGGGATGCAGGATCGAGGGCCGTGTTAGCTCGGAACCCTGGGATCCGGGGCCTGTGCTGCGGGACCTGCGCTTCCGCCCGAGGGAACCGGGCTCAGCCCTTCCGCCCCGCCCCGCCCCGCCCCGCCCGGCTCCCCCAGATGCCCCGGGCTGCGGCGCTGCAGCCCTTTACCGAGACCAGCCCGCAGGTGGCAGGTGGCGCTGAGCCTTCCGCCAGGCGCCCCTCCCCTCCTGGGGACCCAGCAATCTGGAGGCCTCCCTGCGCCTCCCGCAGTTCTGCCCGGCATCCCCGGTGAGCACTTTTCCATCCAGGAAGAATCCAGCTCGGATTTTTATGTTCTTGCTTCCCCAGAGCTGGGCTTTCCCGTCCTGCAGGCTCTCGCCCCTGGCTTTAGCGCTGCTCGTTGCAGTTCCCCTCCCCCATTTTATTCTCTTTTATTTTTTTCTACCTTCCTACCTTGCTAGAAGTGAAAACCCTTCTCCCCGTAGCTTTCCAGCTGCTCTCTCTTTAATCTCAATTTGAATTCATAGGTGTTCAAGATGTCTTGAAAGTTATCTGAGTAAGTTTGTGGGGCCAGGTGAGTTGGGGACCCTACTCTTCCGCCGTTTTGCTCCTCCCGTTCATAATTCAACATCTAGCCTTGATTTTCAAATGATTAGATAAAATTAAAACGGGTTACTATTAGCACTACACAAATGTTTACTGTGACTTAAAATCCAACAACCTAGCAGAGAAGAAATGGGATAGTCCTTCTGTAATTGAAAAAAAACCCACAAAAATGGTCACTATTACCATTACTACTTACATTTTATTTGAGGTATTGGCTAACACAGCTAGCCAAGTTAAACATATCAAGAGAACAAGAATTGTGGTTTAAGCTAAACATAAAATTAACAGATAAATCATTAATCTTCACAGGTGAAAGCATTTTGCTAGACAACATATTGGAAAATATATCCCATTTAGAACAGCAAAGTAAAATAAAATAACTTTATTTTTATTTTTAAGGATTTATCTATTTTTTAGCGAGAGCACACATGTGCCCTGGAGGAGGGGAGAGGGGCGGAGAAAGAGGGAGAAAGATTCTCAAGGAGACTCCATGCTGAACACAGAGCCTGACTTGGGACTCAATCTCATGATCCTGAAATCAGATCTGAACTGAAACCAAGAGTGGGATGCTTACCTGACTGGCCACCCAGGCACCCCATAAAATACCTTTAAATACACTTAACTAGCAGTAAGTTAGATGAGAAAAATTAAATTGGTTCTGAAGAAACCAAACGGAGACTTGAAAAAATGAAAATGCTTTCAGTATTTTGGCATATGTAGATTTAACACCAAAAAGACATTAATTATCCATGAATTAAGTTTGTTTGTTTATGTATCTGTAACATTTCATTTATTTATTCATGAGAGACACAGAGAGAGACGGAGACATAGGCAAAGAGAGAAGCAGGCTCCCTGCAGGGTCCTGCATCCCAGGACCCTGGGATCACGACCTGAACCAAAGACAGATGCTCAACCACTGAGACACCTGGGTGCCCCATGACTTTATTTATTAATGTAATATCAACCTGATGAATATTCCAAGAGAATTCTCTCATTTTCCGCCCTGGCACAATTGAAGCTGAAGGTACACTGTGTAGGGGAGAAAGCAGTGTCCATGTGAGGAACCGTGGGAGAGCACTGTCAAAAGTATCCCTGATGCCAGCAATGTCCTCGATGGACAGGGAACACAGAGAGGAAGTTGGGACACATAGTGAGTTGGTGTCAACGGGCCATTCCTGAAGGCACAGTGAAAAGGATTTGAGAAACTAAGGAAGTTAGGCCAGAAAAAAAAGAAAAAAAAAAAAAACAGCAAAAAGGGAGCAGCATGAGGATGCTGACATGGTAGAGAGAGATTTCTGATGATAGAAAAGTATTTTGGATCCGATCTTCTCCTAGAGATATGATAATAGCCTTCCAAAGTTAAGGGTTATTCTAGATAAAGCAGTCATCGGCAAGAAGGAGGTGGAGAAGAAGGAAATGCCCGTCACTTAGCCTAAGCATGTATGGTAGCTTCCCTGCATCAATTTGGAGTGCTGTGTGATCAAGAGCAATCACTTGAAAAATGCTCCGAGTGTATGCTGGTCACAGAGCTGCTGAGCTCTTAGTAATTGTACTGATGAGAACAGGGAAGGTAGGATGGTGAAACAGTGTCATGAGGTTAAAACAAAACAAAACAAAACAAAACAAAACAAAAAACAAGTCTGGTTTTGTTTTGGCAGTGTTCAATTTTACCTGATCTCGGTGTTCTCAGAAAACAGCAGCTGTTAAGAAATTCCCCCTACCTTTTTGCATTCCGGGAAACAGCTGGATGCAAAGAACCAGCCTTCTCTGTAAGACTTAGATTAAGTTTTGAGATGTTCCCCCTAATTACCCTTGAGGAGTCTAGACACAGAGATTCTAAATCCCTATTCTTTATTTAACGAGAGATTAACTGCCCTGCTTGTACTCCCTGACCAATCTGAACAAAATGCCCTGTCATGTGACTTCACTAAAACTTAATTGGACTTCTCTCCTCCCCTCTGAATTCTGACTTGCTCCTGAGGTTCTGCAAGGCACTAGAACACAAAACAGCTCTTCCTTTATGGCCCTTCCCAAGAATAAGGACCAAAAAGAAAACACACCCATACACATGCCCCCCCCCCCCCACACACACACATAAGCATCTTGCTCAACTGTCTGATCATGCCACCTATTCATCCCACTTCCCCACACCTGGCTCCTTGTGGTCTTGATTGCTCCTCCCTGAAAATTCCTGTCTGCCCTTTAAGACACTTAGGGATCCAACGGTCTGTGCATGCTCTTACTGTATAGTAGTCTCCATCAATGACGTTCTCCTTACTGATGTCTGCACTTGGATGTTTTCTTTGACACTTTATAAATCTTGTTTACACTTTGCTTGCTGACATTTGTGGTGGTGCTTGTTCCCAGAAAGTGGAATTTGAAGAGTGGCTAAAGCCATAAGAGGGCTGCAGATAATCCCTGGAGGCAGGAGGTGACAACTGACAACTGAGGTAATGAAGTGAATGAGAATTTTCAGAGAGTTTACAAAGAGAGAAGAATAGACTTTGGGCTAGAACCATTAGGCATCTTAGATATTTGAGGGAAATTAAGAAATCCTAGTACCGTTGGCACGAACAACACAAGGCTTGGGACACCAACACCCTCATAGTGGAAAACCCACGTATCATATGGCTCCCCCCACACTTAACCACTAATTGACCACTGTTGACTGGAAGCCCCACCGATAACAAGAACAGTTGGTTAACATGTATTTTGTATGTTACATATACTGTATACTGTATTCTTATAATAAAGTGAGGTCAAGGAAGGTAAATGTTATTAAGGAAATCATAAGGAGAAAAAACACATTTACAGGACTGTACATACACAGAAAAATCTGTGTATAAGTGGATCTGTACAGTTCAAACTCAAGTTTTTCAAGGCTCAACTGCAGAAGGAAAACAATAAGGTAGGAAACTGCTTCATTTCCTCCTCCTCCTTCCCTCCTCCCCGTTCCTTCTCCTTCTTTAAATGATTAACTCTTGGTATAAAGAAATCCTTAAGAAGCAGTACGATCCAGTGGAAGGAGCACCGGAAATTAAGATATTTGGAATCTTCTCCCACTTTAACAGTCATTTGACTGTTTGACACCAAAAGTAATTGTAGGTGTTCATCTGTTAAATAAAGGGAGTGACATTGATATCGTGAACAGAAACATCCGAAATGAAGTCAAGAATGTCAGAAGGCCGTAAATTGGAGCCGGCAGTCCCCTGGTCAGGTTAGTCTCATGCTTATCCATATTTGGATGGAACGTGAACTTTTAGAATGCCAACCACAAACAGCACATCCTGTTGGAAGTCTCAGAATGAGGCTTATTTTGCCATACTCCAACCTAGCAATCAGCATAGTATCCTGGCCCATGTAGATCAATGTTAATTATTTTTTCCCGTGTCCATTCTAACTTTTCCAAAACAACTTATACAAGCATGTGCATCATAAGGTTTTCAAAACATCTTATAAGATGTTCTTCCCGCTTGGAGCACATTTCATTTTCCTCCTGAATCTGTGTCTCCCCGATTCAAATTCCTGACGATCCCAAATAAACTTTTGGTTTGCCTGAGTTCTTTCTTCTTTGAGATATTATCTGTCTAAAGATCTCAAAATCCAAGTTTTGCTTTGTCTTCCACAGAATTCACTGGCTTGCATAAAAAGTGAAAAGGATGCTAAAATGTGCTATCAAAGCTTTCAAAGATGCAATACAGGATGTTGTTGAAGTCAAGTCATTAAAGAGTGCTTTGGAAGAAAATTATTCTAAGGACAAGTAAATTAATGATTATGATTATAATGCAAGCACATTATGGTGTGGAGCAATTACTATCGGTAAGCAAACATGAAAAGAAGCCAAAATATTGACCAAAGAAACCAGTAAATCATTTTAAAGAAAAAAAAACAGCCAACTTGGGCCCAAATGAGTGCCCATTCCCAATTTTCCATCAAAGCCTTCTGAAAAAGACTTGGTAGTTCCCTCTGAACTCCAGAAGACATTGGCTGACCCCAACATGAAAATATTAAGTGAAACCGAAGAAAGAAGAAGGAGGAGGACAAGGAGAAGGAGGAGGAGGAGGAGGAGGAGGAGGAGGAGGAGAAGAACGAAGGAAGAAGAAGAAGAAGAAGAAGAAGAAGAAGAAGAAGAAGAAGAAGAAGAAGAAGAAGAAAGAAAGAAAGAAAGAAAGAAAGGAAGGAAGGAAGGAAGGAAGGAAGGAAGAAAGAAAGAAAGAAAGAAAGAAAGAAAGAAAGAAAGAAAGAAAGAAAGAAAGAAAACAAAAATGTCTGAGAGTCCTCTTGGTAGTAGGAATTATGGGGAAGAATTCTATAAAGAAAAGTTTTACATTCTTCCGTGTCAGAGGATAGTGATATGACAGTGGTGGTGGCTTCTTCATTGGGAAAATGATTGTACATTTTGAAAGAGGGAAAGTAGTTGCCGTTCTTCAGTTAAGGAACAGAAAGGCCTCAAGGAGTGTTACTCAAAAAAGACATCCTTGAAGCCTAGGAGGGTGTAGGAAATGGCAAAAACTATTCAAGGACTCAAGCCAGGAAATTTTGAATCCCTGCTTTCCCATTCTTTGTCTGGGTCCAAGAGCTCTAGAAAAAATTTCAGGGAACAACTGGCTCTGAATAAGAAAACTGCAGTTTTTCCTCAAATAAGCCCAAGTTCAAGAATCCATTTCTTTAATAATATAAAAGAACTGCTGCTATCCCTTCATTGTTTATGAGAACGATGCGAATAGCAACTTAATATTGTTGTTTTGGGGGAAGAATGTACATTTGATGAGTGAATAGTAAACCCTTTGTGTACGTTTCCATCTAAATTTTTTTTCTTTCTTACTTTTTTTTTTTTAATACTAGCCTGTTATTGAAATGTGTATTTGACTCAGCCCAAAATAAGTTTGATTTTGTCTCTGTTTTTCTCCTTAAGTGTGTTCAAGTTATGTTTACATAAGCCTTTCACAAACCAAGTATATATTTAAATTTATTTTTAATAATATGCTTCCAAATGTTTCCTCTATGAAATGATTTGGGGTTTATAATTATCTCATATGTCTCATTCGTGCTTATCATGAAATGCATTTCACTGATTCAGCTCTAGTGTTTTTTGCCTTGAAAATCAATGTCAAGATATACCTAAAATAATAATAGAAAATTAGGAGGAAATTATAGCAATTTAAAGTAGATCACCTCTGATAAGTTATTAGCCACACTAAGATAACTTTTATTATGGGTATGCAGATAATAAATTATAGAAACAAAAATTACTTTTAAATTGTAGTTTAAAAAATAAAATAAAATAAAATAAAATAAAATAAAATAAAATAAAATAAAATATCGCCCAAGAAATCTCAAATGTTGGCACCAGGCATTTAGCACTGATGCCTCTGTGAAAAGATTTGTGGTGAGTATCTACTTCTTCCTGGGGTGATTGGGTTAATTTATTGAAAACTGGTAGAACAATCCTTTTTCCTTTTACGCAAGCCCCCATAAAGAAACTTAACTACAGGTAATTTGACAAAATGAAATGTTAAATATTCTTTTATCACCATAGGAAGAAGTATTTTTATCACCACAGGTAGTAAAAGACAGCCATTGACAGAAAATATATAACTTCTGCATCTAATCTGTCAGAACACCCATTTTAAAGTGCATTTAAATGAAAATGAAAACATATTCATCAAAGCAGCACAATGCCAATTTCCAAGAGAATTTTAGAAAATCAGTGTTTTCATCAGATTGTCAGAGGCAAATGAGAATTGCCATTTTGGACTAATAAAGAACAGAGAAGGGAAATTGACTTAGATGACTAGTGTCATTAAAATTAAGTGGGATGTGAAAATATTTAAACAGAATAAGCACTGAAAGTAAATTAGCTATTTCAAATGTCTTCTGTTTGCATTTGCCCAATTTTCAGTCCTAAACCCTGACATTGTGACTTAGAGTTGTAATTTTTTATATCCATCTTGTATGAAAACACTCAGCATACAGTCCCCTCTTGATGCATATTTATCGTGTTAACAATCACCCAGGAACTGTTTTAAGACTTTTGTTCCAAAAAAAAAAACCAAAAAAACAACAACAAAAAAAACCACCTTTTGTTACTTAATCTTCAACTCTGGAAGATCACCACCACATTAAGAGGAAGAAATTTGTGCATAGAAAGTTCAACTTGCTTACCCAATCTACAATAATTACTAAGTGACAGATTTGGGATTCACACTCAGAGCTTTCCCCCTGCCCCCTTCCCAATGCTCTTCAACTGCCTTACCTTACAGTCATAAATCTGACTCAAGCGAGATCATTACAGAAGTTAACCTCACTTGTCCCTTTTCATTCAAGCTACACGTTCCATATGGAGTTAAGGCAGAAGTCAAAAGAGAACACAGGGAGAAAGGTTAGGGACATCAGCCATCTCACAATTTTCTTGCTTACTCAATCCCGTGATCTTCATTCTACCTTCTACCACTCGTCAGAGGCAAAAGCCAAGTAGACAGAAATTGAGAAGGCTGACTTCGAGCCTTTGAGTTTTCTCTTTATCTTCCTTGTACTTACCCTCACACTTCTCTTTGGATAGCAAGAGTCCGTTGTTGCTTGGACTCTTGCTCCAAGAGTTAACAAGAGGGTGTGGCATTTATTATTTAAGCTTCTTCTTGAGAGCTGGCATTCAAGCCAGTGCCTGCCACTCTAGTCAGTGACTTTGACCTCTATACAATCTGCTTTTGGGGAGAGTTAAAAAGATAAGCATTGTTTAAAAACTCCCATAGCTGGTTCATTAAGTCAGAATTTCCACTGCTACCTGCTAAGTAATGGCTCTGGTAAGCTGATACTATATTAAAGCAGTATTCAAAACAAAATACAGCCTCTCCTTATTCAAGGAGAAACTGAGTCCAGTTTCATGTTAATTTAGCAGAAAGGCTTTCCACACTCTCTAGTCATATGACCAAGCCAATTACTTAACTGAGGCTTTCGTAACCTTCCTTCTTCATGACTAAGGTCCATTCTTTTGGGAGAAGAAATTATGTAGATGAGGTTTAAAGCCAAAATATTCTTTGACAGAACAGATATGTTTTATTATGAAAAATATTGTTTCTAAGCTATTGTAAGTTAGCTAATAAATACCAGAGAAAAGCTCTACACACTTCTGATTATTTGAATTCATTTCTCTTTACTTATTTGTAGATTTATACGTGTGTGTGTGTGTGTGTGTGTGTGTGTATGATTTTATTTGCTTATTTATGAGAGGCCCGGAGAGAGGCTGAGACATAGCAGAGGGAGAAGCAGGCTCCCTGCAAGGAGCCCGATGTGGGACCGGATCCTGGATCCCGGGATCGTGCCCTCAGCTGAAGGCACGCTCAACTGCTGAACCACACAGGCGTCCCTGATTTAGATATATTTTTGTTCAATAAATCTCAAATGTCTACTACTATCACTGATAGTAGAGTTACAGCAGTTAACAAGGTAGCTCATAGATCCACCTCTTCTAGGGTTTACATTTTGATGGACGTTTATTTCTTGAGGATTTTTATTCCTTTTAAACAGTCAGTATGAGGCAATTTATTATCGACTCACCTAGTTCTATGTATAACTGTAGCTGTCCATTTAGACGGATTTGCAAATTACTATTAAATGTTAGAGGTCCGACGTAAAAATTAATAAGTAAATAAATAGTGTTGACCTGTGAGAACGTCTTCGGGACAGAGTGCCTCATGAGGCAGTTAGTTACATAATTATATTCATATGCATTTCACTATCATTGGATCATGTACCAGATTAATTAGATTAGTAATGTTATTGAAGGTGTTCCTCTGCTTTCATTGATTATTTTTAGTTCATATCTCACATACTACAATTTAATCCATTATCACATAAATTCCATCTTTTGTTTATAAGAGGACAGTCACATAAAAATGTTTATCAAGGCTGTTATACTCCTTTAAAACTTGGAAACTTTGAAGAATGTGACTACATATTATTAAGCAAAAGTACTTTAAAAAGAGGAAGTACTCAGAGAAAAGAGTCATAAACTAATTATCCCAAGTTTGCAAACTATTTCCCCCAGATTTACATTATTTTAACTTTTAGGATGAATTCAGTGTTTTTGCATGAGTACTGCATGTTAAAATGGGAATTCAAAAGTTCTTAAAAATTACTCCAAATTACTAAAGTGTAATCATTTTCAACAAGTGTGAATGTCAAGCTAGTAGAATACCTTCATTTATGCCTGTATACACCTGGATGGATAAATGGATGGATAGATACATAAATAAATGGTGGATGGAAAGAGGAACAAATTGAATTACGCTACAATTAAGTAAATATTAAATGTAACTATACTTGAACTCATCAAAAAATGAAATAGGAATTAAGCTGACAGTGTTGGACTTTCAATGTTTCATCAATACACATTTACTAATACTTAAAATACTCCTGTGATTAAGAATAAAGGTTAAAACATATTGAGATAGCTAAAATTTTAAATTTCATTCTTAGATAGTATCAATTGAATCCTGCCATTTAAGATGAAAGTAAAGCATTTGTACTCACCTCTTCTCTTTCAGATTTTGTACCTTTTTCTATTTTGTAAACATGCATTCTCTTCTGTAATCATAATCTCTCTATTTTATTTTATTTTATTTTTTGTATTTAGATGGATTCACTGCTCTTCCCCATTCATTTTACAATATTCATAGTTGTTAAGGAGTTTTTAAAAAGTCATCTCTGAGTTGGCTGGAATTCATTGTCATATTGTTTTTTTTTTTTTTTGTATGCCTTTTATTTTCTTTTCAAGTATTTGTTTATTTGAGAGAGTAGAGAATATAAGTGGGGAGGATGGGCAGAGGAAGAGGAAGAAGCAGACTCCCCGCTGAGCAGAGAGCCAAGGTACAGGTGGGTGGTTCAACTCCAGGACCCAAGCCAGGATGAGTGAGAATCATGACCTGAGCCAAAGGCAGACTTAACCAACTGAGCCACCCAGGTGCCCCTTTTGTATGCCTTCTCAATTAAGGCTCATGGATGATGTATTTCTGAGAATTCTGTTTGCTTTTAAAATTTTCTAATTACCTATGTTTTTTTGTTTTTGTTTTTTTTTTCGTCTTGTTTTTTATTTCTGAGAGGATACCCGGAGCACTCACTACCCTGTAAGACAGAGATGTACACACTGAAATTCCTGCCCTGGAAAACTTGAAAGTTGACCAGCCAACCATCTATTGTACAATGACAGTTAAGCCCCAGATTTTGTATGAGTTCTCAGAAGAGGAAGAGTTTGGGCAAAAGTACAGAGATGGGAAACAATCATGCAGAGGTACTATCAGAGTTTTGACATTGTGGGAGCACGTGGTAAGATAAAACAGGATCACAGAAAGTCAGAGAAAGAGACATGGCCTGGCCCTTGAAGGCCCTGAAACCCAAACTTTGCTTGTGGGAACACTCTAATAAAACTATGTCAGTCAATTCCTACTCCACTCCTACCATCACACTCTGCTGTGTGGTTCAAAATCCCACTGTCTTGGGATGCCTGGGTGGCTGGGTGGTTTAGTGTCTCCCTTTGGCTCAGGGCTTATCCCCCCCCCCCCACCTATGTCTCTGCCTCTCTCTCTCTCTCTCATGAATAAATGAATAAATCTTAAAAAAAAGAAATCCCACTGTCTTTTGGCATGGAGTATCACACTTGTCTTTTTGTCACAGCATTTTTGAGTTGGCTTTATCACAAAGTTGACTTTCTCAGCAATGGCTCTTTTAGAACACACGTGTTCCCTGAAAAAACATTTGACACACATTTGACAATGTCTGCCAGGTGCTTTTGAACTTGAAAACAACTTGGCTACAAAGAATATCTCAGGTTCACACCTTCTTTCTTTCAATACCTGCAGATACTACTATACTAATTTCAAGCAATAGATTTTGCTTTATGGATTGGTGAGGCCAGCTGAATGTTAAGCCCTTACAAGGGACTTACTCCTCCTAGGGTACCTGAAGAATTTTGTTTGTTTCTTTTCAGATATATATAAAACTGGGATTTATAAATTTCTGTAAGTTGTAATCTCATTTTTTTCTCAAAAAATATGTACCCTTTTCTTTGTGGTTTCAGTTCTTCCTGTATTCTATGGATATTATATCTCAAATAATTGATTTATTTGTTAACCTCTTTGTTATGTATCAGCATGTGGCTTTTCTTTTTTTATTCATTGTCTCCTAATTAATTATATATCTCTTCCCTTTACATTTACCTCAAATCAATATGCCAGTTTTTCACTTTGAAATCTTTCTTCTTTCGGGTTCTAACTTGTATATTTGTCCCATTTTGACCTTAGTTAGAGTCTTTGTTTTTCCCTCCGCTCTCAATTATCCATTTTCGTAACTTTGCATTGACTTGTCATCGTGTCCTAGAGCTCTTGTTTTGGGGAATATAGTTGCTTAAAACCTATGGCATGAAGAACTCTCATGCCATTGTTCTTCTGTTCCTTGGGTTATGTTTAATTTCAAACTGGGGGTTTTTCCTTTATTTTGTCCTGTTTTGATTTCCTCAGTGTGTTAATATAGTTAATGGGCCCTCCCCCCCACCCCATTACTCTTGTTTAATTTGGAATTTGTATTCTTACCTCACCATATTTCATTCTGGGTGTGAATTTACTCTGACATGCTTTGCTTTTGTCTTGCTGTGGTAGGTGAAATATTCACTGTCCCTGCCTCTGGAAGAAGATGTCCACTCCCCCAATCCCTAGAGCCTCTGCATATGTTACTTTAAGTGTCAAAAGAGCCTTCACAGAAGGGAGTAAGTTAAGGATTTTGAGAGAGAAATTTTATTCTGGATTGCCTGTGTGGGGCTGATATAATAAAAAGAATCCTTAGCAGAGGGGAGTAAAAAAAAAAAAAAAATAGAATAGCGATGTGGGATGGAAACAGTTGTTGAAGCGATGTGTTTTGAAGATGAAGGAAGGGAACAAGAGCCAAGGAATGCAGGCAGCCTGGAAAGCCTGGAAAAGAAGAGAACAGATTCTCCCCTGGAGCCTCTGGGTGGAACCAGTTCGACTAACACCTTGATTTCAGGCTTTGAGATCCATATCAGACTTCTGGCCTCTGAAACTGTATGTGAGATAATAAAGTTTTGTTTTAAGCCACTAATTTATTCTATTTTACTGTAGCAGACATAGGGAATTAACAGAGTAAAGGATGTTTAGAACAATTCTTCCTTAGATCTGGACATAATCTGAGCCATTTTACTTTTGGGTGGAATTCTTTCTCTCTCTTTTTTTTTTTCTTCCAAAATGTATTCACTCTTAATTTCATGAATCTCCTTAGTCACTAGTCCGGTCAAGGAAATATTTGTGGTTATTTGATTGATTGTTTTGTTTTGCTTTTGTTTTTGTTTTTGTTTTAATCTCTGATTGCCAGTTCCTTCCTGGTGCTCTGCTCTGTAGGCATGTATTCGAAGGGGCTTGACTTCTATCCCTGGCAATGAATTCTGTCATATGTCCCTACCACACATTGCTTCCACATTCCTCTGAAGTAGGAAACGAAACTAAAATGACAGCTCCCTGCTGGTATAAATAATGGTATAAGTATCAGTCTTGCAATGGTCCCTTTAAAGAATGAGATTATAGGATCATGGCTTATATGCTTATTTAATTTATAATATGTTGACTAATTGTTCTTCAGCATGGCTGCAGAAGACATTTTAGATCATGAAGATTCGTTTTTTTTTTTTTTTTAAACCCATATCCTGATAATCATGTGTATAGTTTGACCTAACTTTTACCAATGTGATACATGTAAAATAGTATCTAACTTTTGTTTTTACTTTTTCTGATCGGTAAAAAGGCTAAGCATTCTTGATGAATGTGCCTGCCATTCAGTGACTCTAAGAGGCGGAGCCCCTAGTAAGTGAAGGGAATGTACAGAGGCAGCACCCACTGGGGCCAGAGAAGACTGAAGGAGGCTCAAGACCATGGCCTGGTTCTAGTGTAACTGATAAATAAAGGTAAATAAAGATTGTCCCTTTGGGAGGGGGTTGTATGCAGTGGTGGATGGGAGGTGGGATGGAGCTAACCACAGAGTTTGGACTCTGTACAGAGTCCAGCTGTTTCCAGAGGACATAGAGTGAGGCCTGGAACAGATGCCTAGAGAATGAGACTTCTAGGCTTGACCAGAATAGGATTCATTATGAGGGCCAGGGAATGGAAATCTAGGGGTTTTCTCTTTCTCCAAACCTCTTGGAAATAATTAGGAAAGGAATAGCAAAAGAGACAGTGGCTTGTTGTAAAAATACACGAGACTATTCCCAGTGGTGGGGGAAAATTCAAAATATTTTAGGGTTGTATAGAATTATGAAATGCCCTCAAATCCACACCCATACACTCCCATATACCTCAGCTATAACTGTTTCACATAAGTTAAATCATATTACTAATAAGATCTAATGTGGATTGTTTTCTATCATTCAGGCATGGTTGTAACCCTAGTTCTCTCAGGTATTGTCTTCTCTGTGGGGAGATTCAGTGATGTGGTTACTGTAGACGCAAGAAAGAATGTTCTTTAATTAATCCAAGTGCTCTTTGCTCTTGTTTTGATGTCAAGTGCAAGATACACAAATTCAAGTTGATGATAGTTCCCAGTGGATGAGAGCAATGGCTCTAGTCTGAGCTGTGGCAGTCCTTCAATCCTGTGAGTAGCAGCAGGGTTCCTGGTGTGTGATGACGTAATCCCTAGGTCACAGAACACTGATGCTGGCTTACATCATAATAGCCCTGTTGGTATACTGAGCACTGACAGTTATTACGTGAGGAAGTAGTTTGTCAAGTGATTTGTTCGTGAGTGTAGAAGTTATTGGTAGCCGGCTCTCTGAGTTTCAGGGAGAAAGTTACTGTGTGGAGTCCCTCTTGGAGAGGGGAACCATGAAGGAGAAAAGGAAAAGGAAACATCTAGAAAGTACAGGTTCCCCCCAAACTGTCAAGAGGTCAAAAGGTATGTGTTAAGCATCTTCTCTGAGCATAGGGTGACAAGGAACTGCCTCTAAAGAAAGGAGGAGAGAAGAAGGGAAGCGGGGGAGGGATGTGTACATATGCTAGTCTTTCTGAGGGCTCAGGTAGTCTCTGAGAGTCAAGGGAAAATTCAAGTGACCAAAAATTGTCTCTGCAGCTTAAGACCTGTGCCATCTCTATGTCACTCTGGGTTACTGCACTACAGACTTAGTGAGTGGCTGATTAGTACTGTTTTTGTGGAAATTGTATTTTCCTATATTTTATTTCTGCCTAAGGGCATTGATGGAGTACATGATGTTATTATAAGTTTTCTAGTAGTACTTTCTCCTCTTAATGAAGAGGAAAATGTGGCTCATAGAAGTAAGGAGAAATTTTTAAAAGAGCACTTGAAACTAGTTGTACAAGGATGAGAGTATAAAGTCAGAATTTACTTACTCAGAAGCAAAAAAGAATTTTGTCTCAGACTAGGAGAATGTAAATGTGGGGTTCCTATCTAAAATGCAAGAAAAGGGCAGAATATGTACATATACCACTGTTTAATGATAATGGTTAAATTGAGGACATTGTTTCTGAAAAAATGGAAAACAGAAGTAGTTCTGGTTACTATGGAAATTAAAAGCAAACCAGTAACATCTATGAGGAGAAACCATTGTTCAGTGGTGGGGAGTTGGGGGAGGGCAGATTAAGGCTAACCCTGAAGTTACAAGTGTTGTCTCCTACTTGGGAAGAGGACTTGATATTTCCAACAATGTTTGTGTTTTCTGGGGAGAGAAGCCTGGAAAGTGAGGTTATCTGTATTTTACCTTCAAAAAAATTAGTCCGTGTTGAGAGTTGTTATTGAGTGTAAAGTATGAGACATGTAAAACATGTCCTCATAACTGCGATTCACAAATACACACATATAGAATATAAATATGCCAGGAAAAGGTAATTAATATCAAATATAATTGTCCACTTACTTTGTACCAGATCCAATTATTTGCCTCTCAAAAACACATTACGTCCTTACGTCATTAGTGAGAGTAGATTTGGCCCTTGTAACTAGTACACAAATGAATCGGTTTGTGGCTTACATAACAATTCAGAGTATATAAAAAAGGAATATGTCAAGTCTCCAGGGCTGATAGAATCTTTGCTATCATCAACCTGAGCTTTAAAATAGACCCTGGATTATCAACAGCCCAACTAGCTGGAAAAGTGAAGAGCGTGGAGGGACCCAGAAGAGGTATTTTTGGTTCTGTTTGGAAGGGTCACATGTCATTTCCACTCATTTTCCATTTTCAAAAACTTAATCCCATTGTCAGAACTGCCGCAAGAGATGCTGATAAATGCAATCTAGTAGCATGTCCAGGTAGAAAGGAGATAGCTTGCACTGTCTGCTCCAGTTACAAGGAACATTGTACAAACCCAACTCCGCCTGATATAAACACAATAAAGGAACCATATTATGCTCTCCATGAAAATGGAGGCTATGTGTGTTCACTAAACGTGTCTTGTTTATACTCTTCTTGTTTGTTTAATGGATGGATAAATTCGCAAACACCAAACATGGGCCACATCTTTATTATTTTTGTGTGATTTCTCAGCAAGTACTAACTTACAAGAAGTTCTACAGCAAGAACAAAGCGCAGTGGCCTCAACTTCAGGCCAGACAGCAAAGTACTCTTCTTCCTCTTCAGAATGCTTCTGCACCTCCTCCCAAGAAAAGCTCACTGGTGCTGGTAAGGAGAGTTTACTGAATAAAATGGAATCTAGACAGAAGCCAGCGATGAACTGAGTGATTCTGATCATCAGGTGATAAAAGGCTGACCAAAACAGAAAGGAACTCCAACTGTATCTCTGTCTTCTTCTCTGACCAGTGGTAGAGATCATCAATTGCAAGGGAAAAATACTTAAAAGGAGTGGAGTAATCCCAAAAAGATCAGCAGAGAGCAGTGTTTTACTTGAGGAAATGGTGGGAGAGGGTCTGGGTAGGAGAATTTTACCAGAGAAACATGGAAGGGTAGGTCAGTATCAACCAGCAAAAGCACATATGTTATCAGGAAGGTGTGAAAGTACTAAGAGCTTGAAACAGGCCAGAAGTGGTCAGATCCTCAAGTCATCCAGTCCAAGACCCATCCCTTTCATGTATTTTGATAGCCAGTGTTGTGGCCTTATCCCGGTGCAGACTCTCTGCACTCCTTATTCTCATCATTCCTTTCCTTATAAGTTCCATATGCATCTCAATTCTCGATGCCATGTTTTTGTCCCTGCTACACAAACACAGATAATTTTTCTGACTTCTAAATCCCAAGCTTAGTTATCCCTGTTTTTAAATGTCCTACAAGCATACAATGTATAGTTTTTGTCTGGTTTCTTTCACTCACCATTACATTTGTGAAATTTATCTAATATAACTAATTTATATATAAATATAGATTATATCTATGCATATGTATTAATATAAATATAGTCTCAAAGTTCATTTATTCTTTCTCTTAAAACCTTTGATTTTTACATCCTCTAATGTCATTTCATTCTTCCCATATATTTCACAAATATGCCAATTCTAGTCTCGAAGAGAATATTAAGTCCTATAACAAAATATAAACACTGAAATCCGTAGACATAGGACGCAGAATCTGTACACAGGGATATGTGCTAAACTGAAACACAGAAAGCACACATACCATTATCACTTACACAAAATTCATCTCATATTCAGATTCACAAGCACCAAATCAATTACACTTTAAGCCCTAGCTCTGTTTAAACCAACATGTTAGGAACATAGAGACACAAAGCACATTGCACGCATCACACCGTTTTGCCACAGTAGGTATGTAATGCACATATCAGACATCTCCATAGGAGGTGATGATGGTATTTAGCAATTAACTAATGAGCAACGAGCGTGGTTAGCATGGAAAGAGAGACATTGACATAAAAATAAAGAATGTGTTCTTCAAAAGTTAAGATTTTGTCTCCTTTGAGACCGTAAATCTCTAGGAGTTAGAATGTAGAAGATAAAAATGTAACAAATATAAAGGAAGGCAAACGGTAGTGAAAATTCTAACCAAGAGGAATGAATATGAGGACCCATAGTAGCAGGATCCAAAGAGAAGAATAGGATGCTGAAAGATACCAATTCTCCGCCCAAAATAAGATTACTGTTCAGAACAAAGTAAGTATTTCCATAGAAGTCAATGGGAAGAATAGGTTAGGGAGAAGAGTATAGGAGGGGGAACAGAATGGAACCAGCTGTTTTTCTGACTTATATTCAATTTTTTAGGAATCTCAAAATCAAGCAAATGGGTTCCACCACCTGGCCACTTTTTGGAAGACAATACTCTGGTCCCTGAGGCAAAAGCTAAATCCTCTGAATCAGAATACTTCTCCTGCTATTCCTCCTTGCTTCATCTGTTTTCTGCTGGTAAGAGGAAAGGAAAGGCCTGCAAAGTCTGGGCAGATTAGGGCAGTGGGAGCCTCAACAGACTGGGACACATCCAGCTCAGCATCTCTCTAGCGAGTGGGAGAAAGGTACACATCAGACCCAGTTATAATGTTATCCTCAGCTCCTTTTTGGGAATCTGAGTCTCTTGTTCTTGTATCCTCACTAGGAACTGAATACAAACAGTTTTCATGGGGCAGCCCCAGTGGCTCAGTGGTTTAGGGCTGCCTGCAGCCCGGGGCCTGATCCTGGAGACCCTGGATCAAGTCCCATGTCAGGCTCTCTGCTTAGAGACTGCTTCTCCCTCTGCCTGTGTCTCTGCCTCTCTTGGAATAAATAAATAAATAAATATTTAAAAAAAAAAAGATTACTGTTCAGAACAAAGTAAGTATTTCCATAGAAGTCAATGGGAAGAATAGGTTACCAAGAAGACTATAGGAGAGGGAACACAATGGAACCAGCTGTTTTTCTGACTTCTATTCAATTTTTTAGGATTCTCAAAATCAAGCAAATGGGTTCCACCACCTGGCCACTTTTTGGAAGACAATACTCTGGTCCCTGAGGCAAAAGCTGAATCCTCTGAATCAGAATACTTCTCCTGCTATTCCTCCTTGAGTCATCTGTCTTCTGCTGGTAAGGGGAAAGGAAAGGCCTGCAAAGTCTGGGCAGATTAGGGCAGTGGGAGCCTGAACAGACTGGTAGACATCCAGCTCAGTGTCTATCAGTGAGTGGGAGAAAGGTACACATCAGACCCAGTTATAATGTTATCCTCCTCTCTTATTTGGGAATCCGAGTCTCTTGTTCCTTTATCCTCACTAGGAACTGAATACAAACAGTTTTCATGGGGCAGCCCCAGTGGCTCAGTGGTTTATGGCCATCTGTAGCCCAGGGCCTCGTACTGGAGACCCTGGATTCAGTCCCATGTCAGGCTCTCTGCTTGGAGACTGCTTCTCCCTCTGCCTGTGTCTCTGCTTCTCTTTCTCTCTGCATCTCTAGGAATAAATAAATAAATAAATCTTAAAAAAAAAAAAAAAAAGATTACTGTTCAGAACAAAGTAAGTATTTCCATAGAAGTCAAGGGGAAGAATAGGTTACCAAGAAGACTATAGGAGAGGGAACAGAATGAAACCAGCTGTTTTTCTGACTTATATTCCATTTTTTAGGAATCTCAAAATCAAGCAAATGGGACCCACCACCTGGCCACTTTTTGGGAGACAATACTCTGGTCCCTGAGGCAAAAGCTGAATCCTCTGAATCAGAATACTTCTCCTGCTATTCCTCCTTGAGTCATCTGTCTTCTGCTGGTAAGGGGAAAGGAAAGGCCTGCAAAGTCTGGGCAGATTAGGGCAGTGGGAGCCTGAACAGACTGGTAGACATCCAGCTCAGCATCTCTCTAGCGAGTGGGAGAAAGGTACACATCAGACCCAGTTATAATGTTATCCTCAGCTCTTATTTGGGGATCCGAGTCTCTTGTTCTTTTATCACTAGGAACTGAATACAAACAGTTTTCATGGGGCAGCCCCAGTGGCTCAGTGGTTTATGGCTGCCTGCAGCCCGGGGCCTGATCCTCGAAACCCTGGATCGAGTCCCATGTCAGGCTCTCTGCTTAGAGACTGCTTCTCCCTCTGCCTGTGTCTCTGCCTCTCTTTCTCTCTGCATCTCTAGGAATTAATAAATAAATCAATATTAAAAAAAAAAAGATTACTGTTCAGAACAAAGTAAGTTTTTCCATAGAAGTCAAGGGGAAGAATAGGTTAGGGAGAAGAGTATAGGAGGGGGAACAGAATGGAACCAGCTGTTTTTCTGACTTATATTCAATTTTTTAGGAATCTCAAAATCAAGCAAATGGGTTCCACCACCTGGCCACTTTTTGGAAGACAATACTCTGGTCCCTGAAGCAAAAGCTGAATCCTCTGAATCAGAATACTTCTCCTGCTATTCCTCCTTGAGTCATCTGTTTTCTGCTGGTAAGGGGAAAGGAAAGGCCTGCAAAGTCTGGGCAGATAAGGGCAGTGGGAGCCTGAACAGACTGGTAGACATCCAGCTCAGTGTCTATCAGCTAGTGGGAGAAAGGTACATATCAGACCCAGTTATAATGTTATCCTCAGCTCTTATTTGGGGATCCGAGTCTCTTGTTCTTGTATCACTAGGAACTGAATACAAACAGTTTTCATGGGGCAGCCCAGGTGGCTCAGCAGATTAGGGCCTCCTTCAGCCTGGGGCCTGATCCAGGAGACCTGGGATCCAGTGCCATGTCGGGCTCCCTGCATGGAGCCTGCTTCTCTCTCTGCCTGTCTCTCTCTCTCTCTCTCTCTCTCACACTCTCTCTTTCTCTGTCATGAATAAATAAGTAAATAATCTAAAAAAAACAAAAACAAAAAACAAAAAACCAAACAGTTTTCACTATCAGATGGTAGAGGGAAACTCTGTGCATTCATTTTGGGGAAAATATCATTTATTGAGGGATGTATCCAGAAGTGCTGTGATGTCAGTTAAACCTACAAGGGAAGAATTAATGTAAAATTAAACCAAAGATTGCAGTACTCTAGTAATGTCTGACTGAAGAAATGTAAGAGAGCTCTGAATCCTTAGTCATCCATGTAAAAGAGTCTTATAGGTAATGACTTGAACATGAACTCTCCGTGTAAAACTACAAAACACACAACCTAAAGTAGATTCTGCAAACACAATGAACAGTAACATTTAGCTTCAAAGAAAATCATTCAATTGAACAATAGGAGTGGTAAATAAGAATGTTTACAGTTATTAAACATGTAAAAACATATAACACTGTCAATAAGAAGATTTAAAAAACCAAGTTTTAGAAATGAGAAATAATGTTCTAGAAATCATAAGAAATGTGGATGAGTTAAACATCACATTTGTCAGAGGAAAAGAACATTTGTGACCTGAAGGCTAGAGCCAGGGAATTACTTACAAATATAAATCAGAGTGATCAATACATTGGAAATATAAAAAAAGGATTAAGATAAATGAGGATAAAATGTGAAAGTATGACATATCAAACTAATGTTTGTTTAGAATGAAACAGAGAACATAAGACAGATAAAGAAGTAACTGCCAAGAATTTTTTGTCAGAACTCTGGAAGTTACAAACCCTTAGAATCAGGGAACATTATTAGGAAGCTCGTCACAGAAATGGCAAAAATAAATCCACACTAAACTAAGTACACCAGAGCCAATATTCAGAACCTCAGTAACAAAGATGTTAAAGCAAGTGGGGAGAGGCACACAGTCTTTCAAAAGAATGGTGATCTGTCAGACAGTGACCGTATCCACAGCAATTATCTAATAACAATATAAGATAATGTGCTGGAGGAAAAGAACAGTCACATCATAAAGAAAAGAAGGGTGAAAAAAAGACATGCTTCAGATAAACAAGTAGAAAAAAAAAAAAGATAAAAAATTTGAAAACACAGAACATATTTGGAAAGATGAAATGGAACCCAGGAACGGAAGGTGAGCTGAGAAGTCTGTGATTGAATGCCAGTAGGTTTTGATGATTTCCACACCCAAACCAGTAATCACTGATTCACAGATAATCAACCAAACAGATGTAACTGAAGGACTGGACGACAGTCACATACAACATGACTGGGAGCTCAAGAATTCTAAGCTCCTTATTTTGCACAAAGAATGGGTGGCACCATTGACTCAAATACACAACTCTATGCTCACAAAAGAGGGAAATCAGGTAAATAGAGCCTGCCCATTTGTAAAGCCCCTAGTCAGTCCAGAGTATGTGGAGCATTTGTTATCATCTACCGAAGGCTTTAACAATTTGCTGCAAACAGTGGATTAAAGACAACAAAAATGTATTCTCTAATGATTCTAGATGTCAGAAGTCTAAAATACGGCATATGGATCCCTCATCTAATCCCAAATAATGTTCCATCTCAGGGTCCTTCATCTTATAATATCTACAAAGTCCCTTGGGCCTTAAAGGTAACACTATGGACTCTGGAGGTAGGATATGGGCATCTTTTGATGAAATGCGTGAGACACAGTGACGTATGTATAGTCAGGTAAACAAAGACTAAAATATATTGACTGTACACTGTGATGACACAATTTCGAGACACACCGCAGGGGTCTCAATAAAGACAATGTACATATATTATATCCAGCTAGCCAAGAGCACTTGGGAAAAAGTAAACATGGTCGAATAGTTCTATTTTGGAGCTTTGGCTAGAAAAGAGACTATAATATCCATGAGTGTCTGACACAGAGTAAGTAAGAGTGCCCTGAATATATGAAACACTAGATGTATCTTTTTAATTTTAATTCAATTTACAGAAATCTTAAAGAAGCAAAAGGATACTACACAGCCTGGTGAGAGTACCTCACAGGAAGAAAACAACGCCGTCGTCTCAAGTGACCTCCCCTGTGCCTCTGACAATAAGAATACTGGTAAGTAGAGATGTCTGACCTGGAGGTGGGGAGTGTCAGAGGGAGATGTAAGCGTGGCTGAGGGTCCAGCTGAGCATTTCTATTTACAGACTCATGGATGAGAGATGTAAAGTGATCCAAGCCCATGTCCAGATTAGAGGGATAACACCAGGTCTTTTTTCTCTCCAGGAGACGTTCATTGCATGTATATAAAACAAAGCCTGGAGATTCAAGGGGAATCTCAGAAAGGACAAATATCCATAAGTGCAGGGCCATGTTTGCAAAGATGGAGTCTAAAGAAATGTCAGATCTCTCTGAGAAATGGAAATATCAACTCAGTCTGAACCTGAGAAGATGAATTCTGTTGGTCATAATGTGGGCAAATCTCTGACAGCTGGTGTGAAATGGGCCAGCAAAGAACAGATAGGGCATCCAAGGAGGAACCAGTAGATTTAGCTTTTTTCTCTAAGAGAGGACTGAACTCCTTAGCATATGTCCTTTCATGGGGGAAGAAGGGGCAGAGATTTGAAAGAGACCCTTAGGTTGTTCTCCAACAACCTCCTAACCCTCATGAGCACACAGGAATATTTATTCCATCACATACTCTACTAGGCTTAGCACAAAGTCCTCTCACAGTTACCCCTATTGACACTTGTCTCTTCATGTCCCATTCCCTGTTCCCATGTATCTCTTTTCTTTTTTTATTTATTTATTTTTTTCTAAGGATCTTAATCATATATTCACGAGAAACACATATAGAGAGAGGCAGAGACATAGGCAGAGGGAGGAGCAGGCTCCCTCAGGGAGCCCAACATTGGACTCAATCCCAGGAAGCCAGGCTCAGGCCCCCAGCCAAAGGCAGGTGCTCAACCACTGAGCCACCCAGGCATCCCTCTGCTCCCATTTCCTTATACTCTCAGACAGACTCATAAATTCAGATCCTCATATCTTGAACCTTCACATCTCATTTTGCAGCATATGTATTCCTCAAGTTTGCCTTCTCTAATGTCATTCCTTAGATACTATCATCTCAAACTCACACAAATAATCTCACTCTTGTAGAACTTCATATTTCACATTAACAGTGAACAAAGCCAACACAATCATATAACATCGTGTAAAACTCCTCTGTCCCAAGTCGCTTAGGCCCCTCATGTAATTCCACAATCTAGGACCTCGCGTGAAGTCTTGCCTCTCTCCTAGCACTTTCACAATCTCAACAGATCTCACAAAATTACCCAGGTGCATATCACTCCCATAAATCAAGTAGACAGTATGTTACAACTTGAACCTCTGTAGTACATGACACCCAGATCACTCATACCACCTTTACATATACAGGATTATGCTGTACCATCCTCTAATATATGATGCTCATGCTACCTTTACGTAGAATGGCCATGGCACCCGTATGCCTTCTACATAAAATTGTTGAAGAAACATGACAGACACGTGCACACATGAGACAGTACTCACCGAACACGGTACACATACTACGTCTCTAAAAATTAATCCACCCCCCACTGACTTGTCTCATGCCTATAACATGACCTACCAGATACTCTCCAGTGACCTAAGAGACAAAGTAGGTGCATCTTCTGAAGTTAAATTTGGGTACAAGCTTAAATAATCTTTTTAAACATAGGAAGAGACTTAATATGTTTGAGTTATTTTATCAGGAACAGAAATTTACCTATTTACTGAAAGTTGAGTTTGGAAATGTAGATTAAGAGGAAGAAAAACTAACTGGTGATTTTCGTGATGTGTTGAAGTTCATGATAGAGGTAAAACCCGATCCCAGAAATATACATATTTTACTAGGAAAATAATCAACAACTTAGAATTTAGCTGTTAATTGGGAAAGTTTCGTGGTAGGCTTATGAGTATGGTCAGTATAGAGGCAAAAACTGATCAGAACAATGTGTGGGGAACATGAGGAAGATGACACCACTAACTAGGCCAAGTGACAGCTGAGACATTTGGCTAGTCAGTAGCTCCTGACAGGGGGGCTGTGCCCATTGCTGGGAAGTGTGGTCTGGAGTCAGCTTCGGGGATCCTCCTGGAGTCTCCAGTCCTGCAGAGCTGTGCAGCAGAGCCCTCAGGTGAGGTCCCACAGGAGCAGATAGGTGGAAGAGGAGGCCAACAGATAGCAGTCTGTCATTTCTCTCCTGTAAATCCTCACCCTGCCCGGAGGCAACAGGACCTCAGTATCATAAGCCACAGGTGGCAGACTGAAGACCTGTACTGACATACCTGCTCTGAATTTATTCTTGTGGGAAATGGAGTAGTAATAACAAATAATTTGGGCACCTTACCATGTGCCAGGCAAGAATTTGAGCCTCTGATCAACTGCAGAAAACAACCTAGGGCTCTCATGCTCTCATAGGTAACCAGACATTTCATTCCAGCAAATATTTTTAGGTACCTAGATTTTAGAACTTTGGATAGAAGCCAGACTATCGTCTTCATGGGAACAAGTGCTGTGTGTGTTATTATACATGGTATGTCTCGAATGTTTAATGGGGGCAAAGATATCATCTATCTGATTGTCCTTCTCTTCCCCAGAAGGCTTAAACACAGATGAAGACATTGTACTTCCTGGACCCTCTGGGTTGGCCCAAGGCCACAGCCAGAGGGCAGAAGTTTCAGACTCAGAATATATTTCCTGTATGGCTTCAGCAGACAAGCCCTTTGACAGAGGTAATATGGTGGGAGTGGGAGGGGCTGGGGGGAAATCAGGCAGGGAGGTGAGGCAGCATGTTAGCCAAAAATTAGAATTTAGTGCCTATGCCCAGCAATGCCATAAATGACCCCTTCTCACGAGGACTGTCCAAGGTCTGCATTCCTAATTAAGAAGCAGAAATGTACCAGGGAGGCATCCCTGTCTTCTTTGGAAGAAGCTCTTAAAAGATCTGAATGAGAAGATAAAATATCTAAGAGAAATGTGGAAATATATTTTCAGAACAGAAGTTTGGGCCATGACTGTGAAGTCTTAATTTGAACATTTCCAGCACCAGGGTTCCCCAGGAACCTTGAAAATTCATTTTACCTGCATCTGTACATTATTTATCTATCTTTTATAAAGATTTTATTTATTTATTTATGAGAGACACACACAGAGGGAGAGAGAGAGAGAGAGAGAGAGGGAGAGAGACAGGCAGAGGGAGAAGCAGGCTCCATTTAGGGAGCCTGTCGTGGGACTCGATCCCGGGTCTCCAGGATCACACCCCCAGCTGAAGGTGGCGCTAAACCGCTGAGCCCCTGGGGCTGCCATCTATCTATCTATCTATGTATCTATGTATCTATGTATCTATCTATCTATCTATCTATCTATCTATCTATCATCTATCTATCCATCCATCCATCCTCTGTGTGTTTGTATGGGTGTATAGATAGATACCAGATATCAGTACATACGTAGAGAGATACACATGCAGAATTCTTCATAAAATTGCACCCCATGCCCCTCACTGCACAGTGTCCTATAAGGAAACTCAAGCTGAGAATATCCAACTTTAGTGACTGCATACTGTTTTACAGGCATGGTTCTAAGTGTCCAATATTCTCTACACATGTCCAGAAATCTCACGAGATAATATTATGGTCATTCACTATAAACACAGTTTTACTAATTATTATTTAATTATATTTTGGAGTAAGTGAAGTTAAAAGATAAAGTCACCTGAAAATCGTAGCATTTCAATGGAGAAAGTCACCTTAGTTTCTATGAGAGTTAAGTCTCATGTGTGGTAATGGTGTCTAACTTATAATATCCATTCAGTGTAGCTCTTTTGAGTTGACACAGACTCCAGAAGATGCCATATCTCAGTGTTTGGTTTTGTTTTTATTCCTTTACACAGAATTCTCGAAGAACCAAGAGAATGTGCCTCAGCCTGAGTCTGTGGTCTCTTCTGGCAGTGAGATTGCAGGAGCAAAGACTTCTTCCTCAGAATACGTCTGCATCTCCCCTTCTGGTAAGTTTACCCTTGCTAAAGAGGATGGTAAGGGAAATACACAGGTAGAGTCTGAGCAGAGAGAGCAGGTACAACTGAGCTGCTCAGCCCAAGCCTGACTTATCTTATTCTCCCCTTGAAAGCAGAAGGGGGCACAGGGCAGAGGCACTAGGACTGCAGCCCCTGCAGAGGAACAGAAAGGGAGTGTACCTTCAGGGGGAGGACCCAGTTACCGTTGGAGCTTCAGGTCAAGTAGAGCGCCGCAGTGGTGTGGACATTTCATCACACCCTGCCCCCTCAGAGGTGCATGAACTCATCCTCACCCACACTCCTGCATCTGTATTCCTTCCTACCAGTTCTGGTCCCATTGCTCCTTGCCTTCCTTCCTCATTAACTTTTCCCAGTCCCTCGTGGCATGGCATAGGTACACCCTTGTCCCTTCATTCCTTCACACAGTCACACTCATCCACTTACACACTAGTACCTTAAGTCCTTTACAACCCCTTGTACAGATCACCTGTTTTAAATCCCTCACACTAAGCCAAACGGCAGAAAATGGATATACCCTGAGGAGGATGGACTTTCAGGTACAGCCTTTCTCATCCACATGCCACTTCACTCATGAAGACTTGGGCACTTCGCAGAGCGGCGTATTTCAGTAGCTCAGGTCACTTCTGCTGGCGTTCTAAGTTACAGTGTCAACAGGAAACAGCATTAGTCCTGCACTTGTTCACATGTTCTGTCACACTACGTAACACACATGCACACACTCATTCACTGTCACCATTTACTAACATCAGAAACAGTCACCAGGGGTGCCTGGGTGGCTCAGTCATTTGAGCATCCGACTCTTGGTTTCAGCTCGGGTCATGATCTCAAATTAGTGAGATCCAGCCCCATGTCAGACTCCACGCTCAGCAAGGAGTCTGCTCGTCCCTTTCCCTCTGCTTCTTCTCTCTCTGTCTCTCTCTGTCTCTCTCTCTCGAATAAATAAATAAAATCTTAAAGGAAGCGTTCAACCAGATGTGTCCCAAAACACACATGCAAGTCCACAAGACACACTGCACCCACATTCCCGCAGAGTTCTAGCATGTACACACCTCAAATAAAACACACCACTCATAGAATGCCGACAGACCACATGTGTACAAACTTCTGCTCCACACATCTGCATGGGAATATTCTCATGGCCACCTCGACACCTCCAGACGTCACATACAGACTCTATTTGTCTTACGTTTGAAATTTTCTTTCGTAGGAAGCCATCAAAAACACCAAGATGTTTCTCATCCTGGACAATCTGAGCAACATGAGACTTCTTCGCCCTTTCCATATGTCTCATTTCCATTCCATCTGGTCAGTAGTACTAAGCCCTCTGAGCCCTCAGTACGGCCACAGAAGGAAAGGCTCATGAAAATTTACTACATGCATGTCCAAATGAAAAGGGGGGTGGCTGTCTTAAGTGATCCAGAGGAAGAGCAGGAGCCTCCCTCAAAGAAGGCAAGACTAGAAGAAATGGCCTTTCCTGAAAAGGTCCATACAGACGTCACCCCGTCTCATGTGTGTACGAAGGAACTCCTAACTGGCAGTGAGTCCAGCTGGAACAGTGAAGCTCAAGAGGAAAAGGAGGAGGCTGACAGCCCAGCAGAGACTCCAGCTGTGGAGGAATGTCCCAGGGCCAAGACCCCCGAATGGCTTGTGGCCCTGGATAGTGGCTTCCGGTGCATGGGCTGCTGCCGGGTCTTCCCCAGCTTAGAAGCCCTACAGGAGCACGTCCAGCATGGGGTCACTGAGGGCTTTAGCTGCCATAAGTTCCATCTGGCCTTAGCTTGGCTGAAGAGCAAGAAGAACAGGGCAAAGAAGAGAAGGGGGGAGAATACCAGGAAGAGAACACACCGAGGCCAGAAAGAACATCATTCTGGCATGAACATGTCTTCATGCAAATAAACAGACTCTCTTCAGCCCCTGAGAGAGGGAAAGTAGAGTAAACCAGACTCTACCAAGGGGCTTTCTTTATCTTCTCTAAACAACCCTAGTACCCACCTCTATTTATACACATCTACCACCCCGCCACTACCAGTGCACCAGCCAGCAACAGGAGCAGAGGACCCCTTTCCATTCTACCCACTGCTCTCCCAAGAAGGAGGGAGAAGAAGGTGGGTCTCACCATGCGGAACAGCAAGACACTCACATGCAGTCTAAGAGCATCGTACACCAGCGTATCCTCTCTACCACTACACTGAAAAAGGGAGACTCCCTGGAAGCAGGGACTGCTGGAGGCCACATGGTCAAAGAGGTGAGGGCCCTAGGGCTAGGAGAACACCTGGAGGATGCCTGGGACTCAGGGTTCTGAGAAAAGGTTCATCCACCAGCGATGTCTCCCTGGGTTCTATAATAACTATGATGCATAATTTTCTTCAGAGGAGTATATACTTGGGGTGGAATCCTTGATTGATGATGAATTACTGAGATTGCTTCCTTCCTATGCCTTTGAGGAGACGGGTAAGGACAAGACTAGTTAAGTAGGGCAGAGAGGCCTGGGCCCATTATTCCTTAGATAAACAAGGTGTCACAGGAGTCTTGTCCCTGGGCCTACCTCCCTTTCAAGGGCAGAGCAGAGATGGACAAGGGTTAGTATGGAGGCTAGTCACCGTCCAACCTTTGTCCTGGGTGAGGGTGAGATCTCAGATGTCATGTTGTGAGTTTCATACCCGGAAGAACCTGCTAGGGAGTTACAACCACCTGAAAGAAACAACCAGAGGACTCCTGTTTAATATATACTAGGAGCCAGTAGTTCTGGCTGCTTCCTTTAAAGTGTCAGATGCAACTGGAGAAGAGAGAAAAAGAAGCTACTCTTCTGCTATGGACCATTTCTGGCATTTCTGGCTTGCTTTTTTTTTTTTTTTTTTTTTTTTTTAGAGCACCCGGGGTTGGTGGGGGTGGAGGGGGTGGAGGTGAAGGGAGAGAGAAAATCTTAAGCAGGCTCCCCCAGCAAGGAACCTGACACGGGGCTTCTACTCATAACCCCTAAATCATGACCTGAGCCAAACTCAAGTCGGATGCTTAATTGAGGCACCCGGGCACCCTGATTCCTGGCAACTTTTAATGTGTTGCTCCCTGGAAGATCCCCATATTCTTTTATGAAGTTTCACAATTCCCATATCTTGTTCTTTATTCTCGCTACAGCGGCACGTGCCTTATTCTTAGAGGTCAGTAGAGGGGTTAAACGTAGACGAAGCTGCAAAGACGTTGCAAAATGAGTGAGAGAGAGTATGGCTTTTTAGTCAATGGGATATAGGAAGGGCTCATCTTCTGGGGTCCAAAAGTCAGTTAGATTGGAGCCTGGGAATTGTCCTGAATCTTTTGAATCGTGTAGAGCGAATGAACATTTATCATAAAAATAAGAAAAGCTGCCTTCCTCATTGAATGGATCCTCTTCTCTGCTTTGGTTTTCTCACAGCAACGCAGACCCATCACCCCAAAGATTTCAAACAACAGTATCCAGCACATTCCTGCAGTCTGATGGGAGTAAAGACGTTTTCATGAGTCCCATAGCATCAAGAGAGGACTGGCTAAAGGTGGATGTACCTGATCCTCTGCAGCTGCTCCCACTCACCTGGTGAAATGTGGTGCCCAGCTCTGGAGAAAATATCCACAGAGAGTGGAGAGAAGCCCAAGGAATGCGGGGAATACCAGGCCCTCAGGAGCCCTGAGAGGAAAGAGTCCCTGCTCCTGCTGACTCTCCCCCACCCTGCCAGAAGTCAGGCACCGCTGAAAATCCCTGCACTATTGCCTTGTGGGGAAGAGGGCGGTATTGGTAGAGATGTTAGTCCTGTGGAAAACACATTTCTCCTACCTAGAGCTTTCACCAGTGGAGCAGAAGATTGATGACAGCTCGGCAGGATTCAGGGGAGGAGACTGCTAACTTGACAAAGAATCTAGTTTGAGTTCTGCTTGCGGCTTCTCAAATCCCTTGCATTTACTGCAGGTGTGAACACCTGGCTCATGGTCTTACTCTCCAGCCTGGCTATAGATTTTTCACCCCATCTAACTTATTTCCCTCCTCGACATCTTATATCCATGAATATGTGCCTGAAGACTCTGAGTATGTGGTAGATTGTAATGCATGCCCTTCCTCCCCTGTACTCGCACCCACAAGTTTCCGCCAGTGTAGTCTTCGTTAACAGTTTTACTTATTTTTCTATATCCTTTTCTTTATATGCACATATATCTTTCTCTGTATCGTTCTCTAATACGTTCACCTGCCTGGTTATTTGACTGGGGGACAGACATTCTTATTACTGAGAGAGGAAAAGCTACTGCACAAATGAAACAAAAGCAAAGAAAATACCCTGCTTGGCTTTTCTGGACACATGTATGTTTACAAACACTTGATATACAGTCATAGGAGAGAGGATGGAACACCCTCATCAGGGATGATCAAATGTGTGTGTGTCCACAAGGGTGCCCCAAAGTCATAATCCAGTTTTAACCTTAATAATTTTAGAAACATAAAAAATAAAAACGTTTTTAAAAATAAAATTTGCATGTTGAATTATTTGCCTATAACTTACACTTTAATTGTGTATTTTCAAAGATTAATTTTAATTTTTCTTTGTCACTTTGCTTGTCTTCAACTGGAGGGACAGAAACAAAAAGATTAAAATGTTCTTTATAGTTCACAAAACTATATAAGGGAAAGGAAATTGAAATAGTTCAACTTTCAAATGGTGGTCTGTCATTTTTAGCTTAGCACTTCTGAAGTCATTAAAGCTTGAAACTGCTGGCTGACTTTTGGGACATATATACGTATATATGCATACATACGAGTGTGTCTATATATATTTTAATGAACGCCTTGATTTCTATGTCTGATATTTAAAATAATTTTTAGAAAGTTTCAAGTGTTTGATGATTTTCTTGAAGCTTTTCTTTATTCATGAGAGATACAGAGAGGCAGAGACATAGGTAGAGGGAGAAGCAGGTTCTCTGCGGGGAGCCCAATGTGGGACTCATTCCCCGACCTGGGATCATGCCCTGAGTGGAAGGCAGATGCTCAACCACTGAGCCACCCAGGCGTCCCAAGTCGTTGGTGCTTTCAAAGCTTCAGTGGCAATAGTGCCAAGGTTTTGTGTGGACATTAGTTTCCTTCCCCCTAGTGTAAATGCCTGACTGTTCCTGTATGTATGAGTATAATGTATTATCAGTATAGACATAAGTATCAGGTCATGATCTTGAGGTCCTGGGATGAAGTCCCCATCTGCCTTCCCTTCCCCCACTTGTCCATGTGACCACGCAGGCATGCTCACTCTCAAAATCTTTTTTTTTTTTTTTAAGGGCTATTCTTCCACTGAATTGCTTTTGTAACTTTGATCAAAATCAGCTAATCACATTTGTATGGGTCTATTTCCAGGTTCCCTATTTCAAGTTCCATTGGTCTGTGTGTCTGGATATTGACTTGCTATTGTATTGATTGCTGTAGGTATCGATAAGCCTTAAAAATGGATAGTATCTTTCATCCAATTCGATGTATCTTTTCTCATTTTTTTTAACCATTTTAAGTCCTTTGTGTTTCCACATACATTTTAACATAAACTTGTAAACACGTACATCAAAATCTTCTTGGGATTTTAATCGGGCTTACATTGAATCTATAGATCAAGGAACTGACATCTTTAACACGCTGGGCATTCCAGACCATGAATACTATGTATGTTTCTCCATTTACGCTTATCACGTTTAGGTCTTACTTTCTATCAGTACTTGTACTTTTCATTAGACAGATCCTATGCGTGTTTTATAGGATGCACAAACTTCTTGAATCTGTAAAATTGTCTTTCACAAAATTTGAAAACTCTTTGGGCATTATTTCTTAAGATATATATTGCACTAACCTCTTCTCTCCTTCTGGGATGTCATTGGCATGAATGTTAGAGCTATTGATATTATGCCACAATTGTTAGAGACTCTGTTCGTTCTTTTAGCATTTTTTTCTTTTTACAGGTTGAATTTATTTTTTTCTACCTTCAAAATTGGTTTTCTGACATAGAATTGTAATCCTTACTCTGTAACTCTGTGGCAGAGAGTACTGTTTCTGATTCTTTCTTTTGTGGCGAGTTCTTCTTTCTAGTCCTTTTGCTCAGTGCAGAGTGGCGAAAAACGAGTTGTACTGGAAAAAGGAAGAAAAAACAAAACAAAATACAAGCAGGGGTATCTTCTGGTTCTATAGACTGCAAATCCCTCAACTCCCCATGAAGCTTTCCAGAGCTGCTCGGCCAAGAACTTACTCTTCCTCTGTCCTTGCAGCTGGTCTTCTGGGGGAGGAGCCTACTGTGCTGATTGTCAGGTGTGTGCACCTGCTGGAGACACTCCGCCTCCTGCCAGGTGCGGGGCTCAGTGGGAGCTATTTATCCTGTGAGGCCTTTGTTCCCTGGCGGCCCTGCCCTGTCCCAGGCATAGGGTAACGCCAGGAGGGACAACAACACTGGCCACTGCCAGCTGTCCTGCTCTGGAGTCAGCTCCCCCGGGAACTACCGCAGGCTCCCAGTCCGCACCGGCCTGGATGCTCCAGGGGTGGGGGGCGCAGACCTGCCCAGCTCCGGGGCGCCGGGTGACAGGAGCGTCCTCGCTGTCCTGTGCCCTCTCCGCCTCCGCCTGTCCCGGGGGGAGCGCCGATCCTGGGCTGTGTCTGTTCAGAGCCCTGGGATCTGGGGCCTGCGCCACTGGAACCGTGCCCCAGGGCCGTGGCTCCCGAAGGCAGCAGGGCGCAGCCCCTCCACCTGGAGCCACCACCTGAGCTGCTCCCGAGGCCCCGCCGGGCACGCGCCCCGGCCCTTCACCAAGACCGGCCCACAGTCTGCGGGTGCTCTCCCCAGGGCCCCCTCCTCTGTCAGTGACCCGGGGACCTGGAGGCTCCACTGCCCCACCTGCGGCTCTGCCCAAGGTTCTTGCCGAGGTCCTTTCCCTCGGGGAACACTCCGATGCACATTGTCCAGGTTCCTGCTTCTCCGGGGCTGGGCTTCCCTGTCCCGGAGGCTTTCGCTGCCCGCTTAGCCCAGCTCTGCGCGGGGCCCCTCCCCCACTCGATTCTTTGTTCTTTTATTTTTTCCACCTTCCTACCTTGTTAGAAGCGCAAACTCTTCTCTCTGTAGCGTTCCAGCTCTTCTCTCTTTAAATCTCAGGTCGAATTCGAAGGTTTTCAGGACGATTTGAAAGTTATCTAGGTACATTGGGCTAGCTTGCCCTGCCCCCTAAGATGGGAAATTTTATATGATATGTATTTTATTGAACTTTTTTTTTCAGTTGAGGAGCCCTGAAAATAAACACATGTAGTGAACCTCCTGAATGGTATAGCTGGAGTTAAGAATGATCTTTGGGGTCAAATAGGGTTGAGTTTAAAGGGTTGAGTTTACTACTTTAAAGCAAGTAGTAACTACTTGCTATGCCCTTGGCCTCTCTGGCCTACAATGGGAAGGGAATTCATTCATTCATTCATTCATTCATTCATTCATTCATTCACTACTGGGTTATCCTGACATACACATGAGAAAACATTCAATGATTTCTCTTGCAGGGTAAATGTGTACAAAGTAAACTGACTGTCATGTGACCTACTCAGCGATGATGCAGTCTGTTCTTGCTTTGGTTCATCTCAGATCAATCATTTTCAGCCAAAATGAATAATTGTGGCTGTAACATAGATGCTGTACTTAAGTGGTTTGCACCTTATTTACCCTAGCGATGGACTAGTTACCTATTTCTATCTATAGAGATGCCTATATCTTTGACTTCAGTAAGAAACCTGTGTTTATGTCCTAAGGACAAAAAGAGAGTCTTATTATTCTTGAGCTCAAGCGAGATGAAATCAACGCCAGATTTGCTCAGGGACGTGTAGGTTTTATACCTATACGTATATAACTATTTAAAAAAAAGCCTTTGTTATTGAAATCTGTGCAAGAGGGAGAAATTAAGCCTTTTTTTATTGTGAGCCATGATCTCTAGGACCTTCTTAAGAATTCTTTTCATAGAAAAAAATAAATTATGACATCTTATAAACATAATAAGTAAATATATGAGATTATCAGATGGACAGTATCTAACCCGGGGCTCACCCAGCAGAAAGTTCAATAAATGTTTTTTCCCTTCTGCCCTTTCTCTTCAGTGTATACAGTATATTAAATAGGAAGAAGAATAAAACTTAAGAGAAGGAAATAAGAATATGAAATTGAAGAGGCATTTGAATAAAAACAGGGAATAGAGAGCATCAGAGAAAGCCTGGCTAGAGCTCTGTGATTACACGTGTAAGATGAGGAGATTCCGCCTCTGGTGAGATCTTTCTGAGGAAACCATTGATTGTTTGCTAACCTATGTCACATAGCCAGGGGAATATTATCTGAACTATACATTATATCTATATCTGCTTAATTCTGACAATCTGAATGTTTTAATTGCAAAATATCCCGACTAAAGTGTTATTAATACTCTACGGTACCACTGTCACGTTTCTTCTCTGAAGTAAAACTGCCTTGTAGAGAGAAACTGCCAGTCCTTCTCTCCATACACTGTCAGAGAAGAGATCAGCAGAAAATGAGAGGGCCGAGAAGATGGTGAGAGAAAGAGACTCCCAGGCCACAAAATCCAAAGAGCTGCTTCATTTGGGAATCTTGGCAAGTCCAATTCTCCTTGACTTGTGTGTCTGAGGTGCCTCATACTAGTTCTGGCCGTGAAAGAGGTGTGGAGATAAATGCTTGTCCATTCGAGGTGACACCAAAAAGAGGAACCAAGAGAAGAAAATATAACACTAGCTACTTCAGTTGAGCCTTTTAACATTAATGGGCCACCTGCCAAATACCTACACTCTCATTCAATTGTAAATTAAGACAGATTCCAGGAAATTCCATTGACCTGAGATTTTGCTCTTAGCCACTTTAACCTATCTAGCCTAATCAGTTAAAGAAATTAAAACTAATAAAGACATATGATGTGATGAGCACTGTTATATGCAACTGGTAAATTATTGAACACTATATCTGAAACTAATGATGTGTTATTATATGTTGGCTAATTGAATTTAAACTAAAAACAATTTTAAAAATTTCTTTAAAATTTTAAGAAAGACGTCACTAGAAACAAACGTGTGTGTGTGTGTGTGTGTGTGTGTGTGTGTGTGTGTGATTTTATTTGCTTATTAATGAGAGGCCCAGAGAGAGGCTGAGACATAGGCAGAAGCAGGCTCCCCGCAAGGAGCCCGATGTGGGACTCGATCCTGGATCCCGGGATCGTGCCCTCAGCTGAAGGCAGACGCTCAACTGCTGAACCACCCAGGCATCCCTGATTTAGATATATTTTTGTTCAAATGTCTACTACTATCACTGATAGTAGAGTTACAGCACTTAACAAGGTAGCTCATAGATCCACCTCTTCTAGGGTTTACATTTTGATGGACGTTTATTTCTTGAGGATTTTTTTTCCTTTTAAACAGTCGGAATGAGGCAATTTATTATCGACCCACCTAGTTCTATGTATAACTGTAGCTGTCCATTTAGACGGATTTGCAAATTACTATTAAATGTTAGAGGGCCGACGTAAAAATTAATAAGTAAATAAATAGTGTTGACCTGTGAGAACGTCTTCGGGACAGAGTGCCTCATGGGGCAGTTAGTTACATAAGTATATTCATATGCATTTCACTATGATTGGATCATGTACCAGATTAATTAGATCAGTAATGTTATTGAAGGTGTTGCTCCGCTTTCATTGATTATTTTTAGATGATATATGTGAGATATCAATTTAATCCATTATCACATAAATTCCATCTTTTGTTTATAAGAGGACAGTCACAGAGAAAGGTTTGTCAAGGCTGTTACACTCCTTTAAAACTTGGAAACTTTGAAGAATGCGACTACATATTACTAAGCAAAAGTACTTTAAAAAGAGGAAGTACTCAGAGAAAGGAATCTTAAACGAATTTTCCCAAGTTTGCAAACCATTTCCCCCAGATTTACATTATTTTAACTTTTAGGATGAATTCAGTGTTTTTGCATGAGTACTGCATGTTAAAATGGGAATTCAAAAGTTCTTAAAAATTACTCCAAATTACTGAAGTGTAATCATTTTCAACAAGTGTGAATGTCAAGCTAGTAGAATACCTTCATTTATGCCTGTATACACCTGGATGGATAAATGGATGGATAGATACATAAATAAATGGTGGATGGAAAGAGGAACAAATTGAATTACGCTACAATTAAGTAAATATTAAATGTAACTATACTTGAACTCATCAAAAAATGAAATAGGAATTAAGCTGACAGTGTTGGACTTTCAATGTTTCATCAATACACATTTACTAATACTTAAAATACTCCTGTGATTAAGAATAAAGGTTAAAACATATTGAGATAGCTAAAATTTTAAATTTCATTCTTAGATAGTAGCAATTGAATCCTGCCATTTAAGATGAAAGTAAAGTATTGGTACTCACCTCTTGTCTTTCAGATTTTGTACCTTTTTCTATTTTGTAAACATGCAGTCTCTTCTGTAATCATAATCTATTTTATTTTATTTTTTTTGTATTTAGATGGATTCACTGCTCTTCCCCATTCATTTTACAATATTCATAGTATTGAAGGAGTTTTTAAAAAGTCATCTCTGAGTTGGCTGGATTTCATTGTCATATTGTTTTTTTTTTTTTTTTTGTATGCCTTTTATTTTCTTTCCAAGATTTTATTTGTTTATTTGAGAGAGTAGAGAATATAAGTGGGGAGGATGGGCAGAGGAAGAGGAAGAAGCAGACTCCCCGCTGAGCAGAGAGCCAAGGTACAGGTGGGTGGTTCAACTCCAGGACCCAAGCCAGGATGAGTGAGAATCATGACCTGAGCCAAAGGCGGACTTAACCAACTGAGCCACCCAGGTGCCCCTTTTGTATGCCTTCTCAATTAAGGCTCATGGATGATGTATTTCTGAGAATTCTGTTTGCTTTTAAAATTTTCTAATTACCTATGTTTTTTTTTTTTTTTTTTGTCTTGTTTTTTTATTTCTGAGAGGATACCCGGAGCACTCACTACCCTGTAAGACAGAGATGTACACACTGAAATTCCTGCCCTGGAAAACTTGAAAGTTGACCAGCCAACCATCTATTGTACAATGACAGTTAAGCCCCAGATTTTGTATGAGTTCTCAGAAGAGGAAGAGTTTGGGCAAAAGTACAGAGATGGGAAACAATCATGCAGAGGTACTATCAGAGTTTTGACATTGTGGGAGCACGTGGTAAGATAAAACAGGATCACAGAAAGTCAGAGAAAGAGACATGGCCTGGCCCTTGAAGGCCCTGAAACCCAAACTTTGCTTGTGGGAACACTCTAATAAAACTATGTCAGTCAATTCCTACTCCACTCCTACCATCACACTCTGCTGTGTGGTTCAAAATCCCACTGTCTTGGGATGCCTGGGTGGCTGGGCGGTTTAGTGTCTCCCTTTGGCTCAGGGCTTCTCCCCTGCCTATGTCTCTGCCCCCCCCCCCCTCTCTCTCTCTCTCATGAATAAATGAATAAATCTTAAAAAAAGAAATCCCACTGTCTTTTTTTTGCATGGAGTATCACACTTGTCTTTTCTTCATAGCATTTTTGAGTTGGCTTTATCACAAAGTTGACTTTCTCAGCAATGGCTCTTTTAGAACACACGTGTTCCCTGAAAAAACATTTGACACACATTTGACAATGTCTGCCAGGTGCTTTTGAACTTGAAAACAACTTGGCTACAAAGAATATCTCAGGTTCACACCTTCTTTCTTTCAATACCTGCAGATACTACTATACTAATTTCAAGCAATAGATTTTGCTTTATGGATTGGTGAGGCCAGCTGAATGTTAAGCCCTTACAAGGGACCTGCTCCTTCTCCTAGGGTACCTGAAGAATTTTGTTTGCTTCTCTTCGGAAATATATAAAACTGGGATTTATAAATTTCTGTAAGTTGTAATCTCATTTGTTTCCTGAAAAAATATGTACCCTTTTCTTTGTGGTTTCAGTTCTTCCTGTATTCTATGGATATTATATCTCGAATAATTGATTTATTTGTTAACCTCTTTGTTATGTATCAGCATGTGGCTTTTCTTTTTTTATTCATTGTCTCCTAATTAATTATATATCTCTTCCCTTTACATTTACCTCAAATCAATATGCCAGTTTTTCACTTTGAAATCTTTCTTCTTTCGGGTTCTAACTTGTATATTTGTCCCATTTTGACCTTATTTAGAGTCTTTGTTTTTCCCTCCGCTCTCAATTATCCATTTCCGTAACTTTGCATTGACTTGTCATGGTGTCCTAGGGCTCTTGTTTTGGGGAATATAGTTGCTTAAAACCTATGGCATGAAGAACTCTCATGCCATTGTTCTTCTGTTCCTTGGGTTATGTTTAATTTCAAACTGGGGTTTTTTCCTTTATTTTGTCCTGTTTTGTTTTACTCCATGTGTTAATATAGTTAATGGGCCTCGCCCCCCCCCTCCCCCGCCCCATTACTCTTATTCAATTTGGAATTTGTATTCTTACCTCACCATATTTCATTCTGGGTGTGAATTTACTCTGACATGCTTTGCTTTTGTCTTGCTGTGGTAGGTGAAATATTCACTCTCCCTGCCTCTGGAAGAAGATGTCCACTCCCCCAATCCCTAGAGCCTCTGAATATGTTGCTTTAAGTGTCAAAAGAGCCTTCACAGAAGGGAGTAAGTTAAGGATTTTGAGAGAGAAATATTATTCTGGATTGCCTGTGTGGGGCTGATATAATAAAAAGAATCCTTAGCACAGGGGAGTTAAGAAAAAAATAGAATAGCGATGTGGGATGGAAACAGTTGTTGAAGCGATGTGTTCTGAAGATGAAGGAAGGGAACAAGAGCCAAGGAATGCAGGCAGCCTGGAAAGCCTGGAAAAGAAAAGAGAACAGATTCTCCCCCTGGAGCCTCTGGGTGGAACCAGTTCCACTAACACCTTGATTTCAGGCTGTGAGATCCCTATCAGTCTTCTGGCCTCTGAAACTGCATGTGAGATAATAAATTTTTATTTTAAGCCACTAATTTCTTCTACTTTACTGTAGCAGACATAGGGAATTAAGAAAGTAAAGGATGTTTAGAACAATTCTTCCTTAGATCTGGACATAATCTGAGCCATTTTACTTTTGGGTGGAATTATTTCTTTTTTTTTTTTTTTCTTCCTAAATGTATTCACTCTTAATTTCATGAATCTCCTTAGTCACTAGTCCGGTCAAGGAAATATTTGTGGTTATTTCATTGATTGTTTTGTTTTGTTTTCTTTTCTTTTGTTTTAATCTCTGATTGCCAGTCCCTTCCTGGTGCTCTGCTCTGTAGGCGTGTATTGGAAGCGGCTTGACTTCTATCCCTGGCAATGAGTTCTGTCCTATGTCCCTACCACACTTTGCTTCCCCATTCCTCTGAAGTGGAAACTAAACGAAAATGACAGCTCCCTGCTGGTATAAATAGTGGTATAAGTATCAGTCTTGCAATGGTCCCCTTAAAGAATGAGATTATAGGATCATGGCTTATATGCTTATTTAATTTATAATATGTTGACTAATTGTTCTTCAGCATGGTTGCAGAAGACAGTTTAGATCATGAAGATTCGTTTTTTTTTTTTAAACCCATATCCTTATAATCATGTGTATAGTTTGACCTAACTTTTACCAATGTGGTACATGTAAAATAGTATCTAATTTTTGTTTTTACTGCCCTGCGAGGCCTGGAGTCCCTGCTGACCTGAGAAGCCTGATGCCTTGCTGCCCTGCGAGGCCTCAGCCCTGCTGCCCTGTTGCCCTGCGAGGCCTGCAGCCCCGCTGACCTGAGACGCCAGCTGCGCCTGCTGCCCTGCTAACCCCGCAGGCCTGGGAGGCCTGTTGGCCTACTGCTCTGCAAAGCCTGCAACCCTGCTGCCCTGCGAAGCCTGCAGCCCAGCTGCCCTGAGAGGCCGGCTGCCCTGCTGCCCTGTAAGGCCTGCTACGTGGCTGACCTGATTTGCCTGCTGCCCTGCTGCCCTGTGAGGCCTGTAGCCATGCTGCCCTGAGAGACCTGCTGCCCTGCTGCCATATGGGGCCTCTGCCCTGCTGCCCTGCGAGGCTTGTAGCCGTTCTGCGTGCTGCCATGTGATCCTGCTGTCCTGCTACCCTGCGAGGCATGCAGCACCCTACCCTGATACACCTGCAGCGCTACTGCCCTGCCAAGCCTGTAGCCATGTTGCCCTGCTGCCCTGTGAGGCCTCTGGACTGCTATCCTACAAAGCCCGCAGCCCTGCTGCCCTGAGAGACCTGCTGACCTGATGCCATGTGAGGCCTCTGCCATGCTGCCATGCAAGGCCTGCAACCCTGGGCCTTGCAAGGCCTGCTGCATTATTAACCTGAGATGCCACCTGCCCTGCTGCCCTGCAATGGCTACAGCACTGCTGCCATGTGAGGCCTCTGCTTGGCTGTCCTGCAAGCCCTGCAGCCCTGTTGCCCTGAGAGGCCTGCTGCCCTGCTGCCCTGCAAGGCCTGCAGCCTTGCTGCCCTGAGACGATGCTACCCTGCAGCTTTGCGAGCCCTTAGCCATGCTGCCCTGCTACCATGTGAGGCCTGCTGCCTTGCTTTTATGTGAGGCCTCTTGCTTTTATGTGAGGCCTCTGCCCTGATGCCCTGCGAGGCCTGCAGCCCTCCTGCCCTGCTGGCATGTGAGGCCTGCTACACTGCTGCCCTGAGACGTCTACAGCCGGGCTGCCGTGCTGCCCTGCAAGGCCTGCTTCCCGGCTGACCTGAGACGCCTCGGGCCCTGCTTCCCTGCGATGCCTGTAGCACTGCTGCCATGGGAAGCCTCTGCCTGGCTGTCCTACAAGGCCTGCAGCCCTGTTACCGGGCTGCCATGTGATGCTCGCAGCCCTGCTGCCCTGAGACGCCTGCTGCCCTGCTACCCTGTGAGGCCTGCAGCCCTGCTGCCATGTGAGGCCTGCTGCCTGCTGTCCTGCAAGGCCTGCAACCCTGCTGCCCTAAGGCCCTTGCTGCCCTGCAGCCCTGCGAGGTCTGCCACCCAGCTGTGCTGAGTTGGCTGCCGTCCTGCTTCCCTGCAAGAACTGCACCCTTGCTGCCCTGCAGCCCTACTGCCCTGTGAGCCCTGCAGCCCTGCTGCCCTGAGAGGCCTCTGCCCTGCTTCCCTGCCAGGATTGCACCCTTGCTGCCCTGCTGCCTTGCTCCCCTGCTGCCCTGGGAGGCCTACAGCACTGTTAACCTGAGACGCCTGCTGCTCTGATGCCCTGTGAGGCCTGCAGGCCTGCTGCCATGTGAGGCCTGCTGCTTGCTGTCCTGCAAGGTTGTGGCCCTGCTGCCCTGCTGCCCTGCGAGGCCTGTTGCCCTGCTGCCCTGCAAGGTCTGCAGCCCCGCTGCCCCGAGAGCCCTGCTGCCCTGCTGACCTGAGACCCCTGCTGCCCTGCTGCCATGTGAGGCTTGAAACCCCCTATCCTGAGAGACCTGCTACCCTGCTGACCTGTGAGACCTGCAGCCCCGCTGCCCCGAGAGCCCTGCTGCCCTGCTGACCTGAGACCTGCTGCCCTGCTGCCTTGCAAGGCCTGCAGCCCTGCTGCACTCGAGACCTGCTGCATTATTAACCTGAGACGCCACCTGCCCTGCTGCCCTGAGACTTCTGCAGCTCTGCTGCTGTGCTGCCCTGCAAGACCTGCTTCCTGGCTGACCTGAGACGCCTCCTGCCTGCTTCCCTGCGATGCCTGTAGCACTACTCCACGTGAAGCCTCTGCCTGGCTGTCCTACAAGGCCTGCAGCCCTGTTACCCTGCTGCCATGCGATGCTTGCAGCCCTGCTGCTCTGCTGACCTGCTGCCCTGTGAGGGCTATAGCCCTCTTGCCATGTGAGGCCTCTGCCCTGATGCCATGAAAGGCCTGCAACCCAGCTGCCCTGAGACACCTGCTGCTCTGCTGCCCTTCGATGCTTGCAGCCCAGCTGCCCTGCTCCCATGTGATGCCTGTTGCCCTGCTGCCTTGCGAGGCCTGCAGCCCTACTGCCCTGCTGTCATGTGAGGCCTGCAGCCCTGCTGCCCTTAGATGCCTGCTGCCCTGCTGCCCTGCGAGGCCTGCAGCCCTGCTGCCCTGTGAGGCCTGCTTCTCTGCTGACCTGAGACGCCAGCAGCCCTGTTGCCCTGAGTGGCCTGCAGCCATGCTGGGTGCTGCCATGTGAGTCCTGCTGCCCTCTTGTCCTGCAAGGCTTCTGGCTCTGCTGCCCTGCTGCCAAGTGAGGCCTGCTGCCCGGTTGCCTTGCTGCACTGAGACGCCTGGTGCCCTACTGCCCTGCGAGGCCTGTAGCCTTGCTGCCCTGCTGCCTTGTGAGGCCTCTGCCCTGCTGCCCTGCGAGGCCTATAGCCCTGCTGCCCTGTGAGACTTGCAGCCCTGCTGCCCTGTGAGACTTGCAGCCCTGCTGCCCTACAGGCCTGCTGCCCTGCTGACCTGAGACGCCTGATGCCCTGCTGCCCTGCGAGGCCTACAGCCATGCTGCCCTGCTGATATGTGAAGCCTGCCACCCTGCTGCCCTACGAGGCCTGCAGCCTTGCTGCCCTGAGAGGCCTGCTGTCCAGCTGCCCTATAAGGCTTGCTCCCCGACTGACCTGAGACGCCTGATGCCCGGCTGCCCTGCGAGGCCTGCAGCCTTGCTCTACTGAAACGTCTGGTGTCCTAATGCCCTGCGAGGCTTGCAGCCTTCCTCCCCTGCTGCCATGTGAGGCCAGGTGCCCTGCTGCCCTGAGACGCCTGCTGCCCTCCTGCCCTGCGAGGCCTGGAGGCCCTGCTGACCTGAGAAGCCTGATGCCTTGCTGCCCTGCAAGGCCTCAGCCCTGCTGCCCTGTTGCCCTGCGAGGCCTGCAGCCGCTGACCTGAGACGCCTGCTCCCCTGCTGCCCTGCTAACCCTGCAGCCCTGGGAGGCCTGCTGGCCTGCTGTTCTACAAAGCCTGCAACCCTGCTGCCCTGCGAAGCCTGCAGCCCTGCTGCCCTGAGAGGCCTGCTGCCCTACTTCCCTGCAAGGACTGCTGTGTGGCTGACCTGATTCGCCTGCTGCCCTGCTGCCCTGTGAGGCCTTGTAGCCATGCTGCCCTGAGAGACCTGCTGCCCTGCTGCCATATGGGGCCTCTGCCCTGCTGCCTGTGAGGCTTGTAGCCGCTCTGCGTGTTGCCATGTGATCCTGCTGTCCTGCTACCCTGCGAGGCATGCAGCCCCCTACCCTGAGAGACTTGCAGCCCTGCTGCCCTGCGAAGCCTGTAGCCATGTTGCTCTGCTGCCATGTGAGGCCTGCAACCCTGCTGCCCAGAGACACCTGCTGCCCTGCTGCCCTTGTGAGGCCTCTGGACTGCTATCCTACAAAGCCTGCAGCCTGCTTCCCTGAGAGACCTGCTGACCTGATGCCATGTGAGGCCTCTGCCATGCTGCCATGCAAGGCCTGCAACCCTGGGCCTTGCAAGGCCTGCTGCATTATTAACCTGAGACGCCTCCTGCCCTGCTGCCCTGCAATGGCTACAGCACTGCTGCCATGTGAGGCCTCTGCCCAGCTGTCCTACAAGGCCTGCAGCCCTGCTGCCCTGAGATCTGTTGCCCAGCTGCCATGTGAGGCTTCTGCCCTGCCGCCCTGCGAGGCCTGCAGCGCTGCTTCCCTGAGTTGCCTGCAGCCCTGCTGCCATACTGCCCTGCAAGGCCTTCTGCCTGGCTGACCGGAGACGCCTGAGGCCCTGTTGCCGTGCAAGGCCTGCAGCTCTGATGCCCTAGGTGGCCTGCACCTTTGTTGCCCTGCAAGCCTTTGCCATGCTGCCCTGCAGCCATCTAAGCCCTGCTGCCCTGCTGCCCTGAGTTGCCTGCTGCCCTGCTGCCCTGCAAGTCCTGCAGTCCTGATACCCTGCGATGCCTGCAGCACTGCTGACATGTGAAGCCTCTGCCCGGCTGTCCTATAAGGCCTGCAGCCCTGTTACTCTGAGACACTTGCTGCCCTGCTGCCCTGCAAGGCCTGCAGCCCTGCTGTCAAAATCATCTTTACTTCTACCACATGTTTGTTAAATATTTGCCTTATTCAGGGCATTACTTTTAGCTTGAAGACTTAAAAAAAAAAAAAAAAAGCCAAGAAGTACGAATTTTTAAAAGTTGTCCCTGGTAACATTACCAGACAGGGCTGAGAGAGGGTGCAGGACTATTAGAAGCAAACTGGATTTCAACCCTGCTTCTGAGAGGCAGTTCTGACTAAAAAGGGTAGGCAATTCTTTGCAGCCAGGGAGCAGGGATCTCCTTTTTGAAAGGCTGCTGAAGGCAAGGCAAGCACTACTGGCCTAAGGAGCTCATTAGCATGCACGTATATGCACATGCCCGATCTCCATCCTATCTCTCTCTGTATATCTACTTACTTGTCTACCTACCGACCTACCTACCTATCCGCTGTGCATCTCTCCTTATTTATAGAAGAACAACAACGTGGGTTATAAGTTACTTATTTTAGCCTTCCAAAAATCTTGCAACGTAAATAGGCCACAGAGAAAGCACTGAGGCACGGGACTCTTGAAGGTCGGTCTACCATTTGTCATTGCACAGCCAGGAAATGGTGCAGAGTATTCAACCCACATCTTCTCTTTCCTCCCTTTGCTGACCCTATGCCAGCCCCCCACATTAGTTTGTAACTGCTCCCTGAGGGTATCCGGTACCCTTCTTATGGGTCTTTGCGGTGATTATTCCAATTATTTACAACGCCTTTCCCTCAGATATTTGATTCCTTCACCTCCCTGTAGCCTGATCAAATCCCACTTTCTAGTGAGGCTTATCCTGTCCACTGTTCAAATCGAAAGCTGTGCTTCTCTCTGCCTACAGCCTCAATGTTCCGTGCGCTACTTTGTTTTCCGCAGGGGTTGGAACCGACTAACCGACCAGATAGTTTACACGTATGTATTTTTCTCCCCTCCAACTAGAATGTTAGCCCCACAACGTCAGGAATTTTGCCTCTATTAAGTCTAGTGGAGATCCAAAAAGTTTAGGGTCAGCCAGAACCGGGAATAATAACACAGGTGATTTGATATTTTAGTGATTTAGATAAGAGCTGGGCTGCTTATTGAAAAGGACCTGTTCTGTGCTTATGCGGCACCATAAATTCTAAATAAACTGAAATTTCTAACACTTACAGAGCAGGCAGGCAGGTACTCTTTTTCCACTTGTTTCTCCGGGATCAAATCTGTCTCCTCTGGGTGACGTGGGAATGTGTAAGAATGATTGGCCTAAGTCTAAACTGAGAAGGTCCCCAAGAAAACATTTAAACGTTCTTAACAACTAAAATCACAGGGTGGTTTCCTTGCACTCATCAAGGGTTATTCAACCTCTATTGAGGTCAGATTCGGGGGAGAGGAGAGCTAAGCACAGACGGTAGAGGCAAGGACGAGTCACCTCATCTCTCCCTCCTTTGGACCTTCCTTCCTCCTGGATTCCCATCCCTTACACTCAAAATGCAGATTTCAGGGGTCTGTGCGTGCAGCCAGAACCTGTGGCTACTTCCACGTTCCAGTCACTGAGACGCAGAAACGTTGGCATAAAGTCTGGTTCAACCCACCACACTCACATCGGTTAATTCTTTCTCTACTGCCGAGACAAAAAGACACACGAGCAAAGGCAGATTTATAAGAACAAAGTTTTACAGATACAGAAGTATATCTACATAACCTGGGAAAGATAAGAGCCCGTTGAGGCTCTGATACAGCAAAATCCATTTACTATTACATATGACATGCGGAGGAGTATCTGTTCCGTTTATGTTGAGATTCATGACAAAAGGAAGGAAGCAGCGGGTGGCAGTTTCTTGACAGGTTATGAAGGGACCCTAGCCACGCCCAGAGCACACAACAGTGGACCAAGAACTTGCACTCACGGTGCTGGCTCACCAAAGTCAGAGGGGGGCCCTGCCTAGGGCCAGGTCCACGTGCTCCAAGAGTAGAGAGTTCTCTCTAAGATCCATGGTGGTATCCCCCATGGCACCATCAGTGCTGTGGCTTGGGGGGGTTCTGTGTGCTCTGTAGGAATGGGGGACCACTATTTTGTCCAGTCACAGCAGGTATGGTGCTGTTCCCCGTAGCACCAGTTGCCTTAGACACAGGCAGGCCCCCAGGGTTCTGAGGGCGGTTGCTGATACAGAGGGCTGCCATCATACACACGATGAGGTTTTCATCTGTGTTTGCATCAGGTGGGCCCCCATTATGCTGACATAAAGCGGCAGTTCCAGGTCTTCCAGTCTTGGGAGTGATGTTGTTCCCTTCCTTCACACCACTTACACGCTGGGCAGGTGGGCCCCGGGTGCCTGGCAGGAAGGTAGAACTAGGAGTGCATCGAAGCACTGAGATCTCGCTGCTGGTGCTTGCAACTACAGCTGAGGTCGTGTGGCCAGGCAAGGCCCTGGTGCTCTTTAAGACGGAAACACGCACGACTCTTGACACGCAGATATTTGTGGTGGTGACTTTTCCACACGGAGAAGTGCTGTGGCTTGGGGGGTTCTGTCCCCAGATTTTGTTTGTCCAGATGATCCTCGGGGACACGTATTGCTAGTGGGCGCACTAGCACCTCCAACAGTGCGAATGGTGGTGTTTCCCATCACAGTGCCACCTGTGATGTGGGCAGGTGGGCCCCAGGTGCCTGGGTTGAAAGTGGCACTAGAAGCATGTCCAAACACTGGGACAGTACCTGCCCTTCCTATAGCAGCAGCCATGCTGCCATGAGATGGATTAGAGGCTATTTGACCAAGAGGAAGAGCAGAAGTGGTGCTGGATGTCCCCTTCAGTCCTGCCCCAGCGTTGACTGCTCCAGATGCCTGTTTGCAAATGCAACCTGGTGTGGATGCATTAACCCTATCCATGGGGATTGCAGGCCCCACAAAGGTCTGTGGGCATGTAGTGGTAGCCGTCAGTGGTGAGCCACTGGGGACTGCAGGCCCCACAGACGTCTGAGGGCCTGTAGTGGTAGCAGGGACTGCAGGCCCCACAAAGGTCTGTGGGCCTGTAGTGGTAGCAGGGACTGCAGACCCCACAAAGGTCTGTGGGACTGTAATGGTAGCAGGGACTGCAGACCCCACAAAGGTCTGTGGGACTATAGTGGTAGCAGGGACTGCAGGCCCCACAAAGGAATGTGGGCCTGTAGTGGTATCCATGAGTGGTGGGCCACTGGGGACTCCAGGCCCGACAAAGGTCTGTGGGCCAGTAGTGTTAGCCATGAGTGGTGGGAAACTGGGGACCGCAGGCCCCACAAAGGTCTGTGGGCCTGCAGCGGTAGCCAGGAGTGGTGGGCCACTGGGGACGGCAGGCCCCACCGACGTCTGTGGGCCTGTAGTGGTAGCAGGGATTACAGACCCCACAAAGGTCTGTGGGCCTGCAGTGGTAGCAGGGACTGCAGGCCCCACAAAAGTCTGTGGGCCTGTAGTGGTATCCATGGGTGGTGGGCCACTGGGGACTCCAGGCCCCACAAAGGTCTGTGGGCCGGTAGTGTTAGCCGTGAGTGGTGGGAAACTGGGGACTGCAGACCACACAAGGTCTGTGGGCCTGTAGTGTTAGGCATGACGGGTGGGCCACTGGGGACTGCAGTCCCCAGAAAGGTCGCCCCTAGTAAGTGAAGGGAATGTACAGAGGCAGCACCCACTGGGGCCAGAGAAGACTGAAGGAGGCTCAAGACCATGGCCTGGTTCTAGTGTAACTGATAAATAAAGGTAAATACAGATTGTTCCTGAGGGAGGGGGTTGTATGTAGTGGTGGATGGGAGGTGGGATGGAGCTAACCACAGAGTTTGGACTCTGTACAGAGCCCAGCAGTTTCCAGAGGACATACAGTGAGGCCTGGAACAGATGCCTGGAGAATGAGACTTCTAGGCTTGACCAGAATAGGATTCATTATGAGGGCCAGGGAATGTAAATCTAGGGGTTTTCTCTTTCTCCAAACCTCTTGGGAAATAATTAGGAAAAGAATAGCAAAAGAGACAGTGGCTTGTTGTAAAATACACGAGACTCTTCCCAGTGGTGGGGGAAAATTCAAAATATTTTAGGGTTGTATAGAATTATGAAATGCCCTCAAATCCACACCTATACACTCCCATATACCTCAGCTATAACTGTTTCACATAAGGTAAATCATATTACTAATAAGATCTAATGTGAATTGTTTTCTATCATTCAGGCATGGTTGTAACCCTAGTTCTCTCAGGTATTGCCTTCTCTGTGGGGAGATTCAATGATGTGGTTACTGTAGACGCAAGAAAGAATGTTCTTTAGTTAATCCAAGTCCTCTTTGCTCTTGTTTTGATGTCAAGTGCAAGATACACAAAATCAAGTTGATGATAGTTCCCAGTGGATGAGAGCAATGGCTCTAGTCTGAGCTGTGGCAGTCCTTCAATCCTGTGAGTAGCAGCGGGGTTCCTGGTGTGTGATGACGTAATCCCTAGGTCACAGAACACTGATGCTGGCTTACATCATAATAGCCCTGTTGGTATACTTGTTGGACCCTTGCTCACGGGTGCCAACGTGTCCCGGTGGACGCCCCAGAGACTCAGACCCCAGACAGGCAGATGCAACAAGCAAGAGGGTTTATTGAACATTTGCACAAACGGGCTCTCTGCCTCAGAGGTGGCAGAGCCCCGATTAGCAATTACAGGCATCTTTTAAAGGCAAAGAAAACGCGGGAGTAGCATAGCATTCGGGTTATGACATGATTGATTTCTTTGAAGGTCAACATGACCATATTCAGGGACTTTTCCAGTCAGGGCGAGGGGCGGGATAGTTTTCCTATCTCGGAAAAACAGAATGTTTTTGTTGCTTGAATTTATGGGAGGCGCCTGGATGGGCTGCCTCGGGGTTAGGTCTGGTCCCGCTCACGGGGACGGGGGTGTGGGGTTTCTTCATTCCCTCCTCTTTGTTTGGCCTGATTTTAACCTTAAAATCTTAGGGAACTTTTATTTCTTTAGTTTGAAGGGCCCGATATTGTTGATTTAGTACCGGAGCTTGGGTAATGGACAATCTTTCTCGGATGAACTGGAGCAGCCGGTTGAGGATGCAGGGGCCGAAAGTTAGCAGCAGGAGCAGGATAACTAGAGGGCCCATAATGGTAGAGATTAGGGTGGTCATGCAGGGAGACTGTTAAACCAGCTTTCAAAGCAGCCCTGCTGGGCCTCCCGGTCCCTTTGTCTTTTATTTAACCTTTCCCTGAGTTTGGCCATGGAGTCCCTGATGACTCCAGAATGGCCTGCACAGAAACAGCATTCCTCTCCCAGGCCGCACACAGTCCTCCCTCTTTCAGGAGTAGTAAATCCAAGCCTCTCCTGTTTTGAAGTCCTACTTCTGAAAGTGAGGTGAGGGACTGTTCTAACTTAGAAACGGACTGCTCTAGTGCCCGTAGATCCTCATCTACAGCTGCCTGGAGTTCTATATGACGTCGTGAGCCCTGGATCAGAGCAGCTGTGCCAGTACCCACCCCAGTTGCGACCCCTAGTCCCAGCATAACGGCTAGGGTTAGGGAGACAGGCTCGCGCTGAAAACGGGTGGGATGTCTGTCATATTGATTTTTTAGAGTTTCAGCAGGGTGATAGAACACCCTGGGTATGATCTGCACCATAACACAGAAGTCCTCAGAGTCATTTAGGACCTGAGCAGATACACAGGGGGTGAGGCCTTTGTTGCATGCCCACCAGGTTCCCGGCTGGGGCACCAGGTAAGAGTCTGTCCCTAAAATAAGGGCGGCAATATTGCAGAGTTCCTGGTAACCCGGGTGAGTATAGTTAGCCTTGACAGTGATGTAATCCCAGGAGGAGGAGGGCCTCCCATCCTGTGTCTCCCGTAGTCTCACACCCCCAATTTTTACAATGGCAGTGTTCCCCCCCCTCCACAGGTAGGATTTAGCCTGCGATCTCTGTGGTACTCGGGACAGACATAGAAGGGGAGGGTGCATAATATGGCCCTCCTTAGGCGCCCCACATCCTCCCCAGGGGTCTAATCCTTTTCGTCCGGGGGGCTTTCTCGGTTGGGGGCTTTAGAGGTGTCAGAATACCCCTCTAGGCCCCATGGGCTGGGGGCCCCTATGGTTAATTTATATAAGTCAGGATATAGGTTGGGCCACCAGGTTCCCATGGGAGTAGTTTTTGTTATTGACCAGACTTTGTCACCCCCAGACGTTAATACCTGCCAGGTTAACTTTTTGGGGGCATGACGGTTACCTTTGGTGAGGGTGAAAAGCGCTAGGAGAGGTAGGAATATAACAATTGTCATTGAACAATTTTTGAAAATCTTATCTTGAACGGGTTTTGGGTGCGGTGGAGCTTCCATTGGAGTGGCTCGCCGGGTCCGTCCTGGCTGGCCTCAGTGGTGCTCATGATGGGGCACACTTGATGTGCGAGGCGTGGACCCAAGCAGCAATACCGTCTACTTTTAGGGCAGTTGGGGTGGTTAGTAGTACGGTGTATGGGCCCTTCCAGCGGGACTCAAGGGTCCTGGACTGATGTCTCCTGACGTGGACGGAGTCACCGATCTGGAATGGGTGTGGGTCGGTTGCATCTCTGGGGCAGTAGACAGCTACAAGGGGCCTCCAGATCTGGCGCTGGATAATCTGGAGCACCTTTAGCCTGTCCTGTAAACTGGGAGTGTTAGCAAGAGGGTCAATAGCAGAATCTAGTAAGTCCGTTACTGGTGGGGGACCTCCATAGAGAATCTCATAAGGAGTTAGTCCATCGCACGTGGGAGTGTTCCGGACTCGGAACAGGACCAAGGGGAGGAGTTGGACCCAGTCTCTAGTGCCAGTCTCCAATTTCATTTTGGTTAGGGCCTCTTTAATTGTTCTATTCATTTTTTCTACCTGTCCTGAGCTCTGGGGTCTGTATGCACAATGTAATTTTCAATTTATCCCCAGTAATCTGGCCACCAACTGACTTACCTGGGAGACGAAGGCAGCGCCGTTGTCCGACCCTATTACCTTGGGCAGTCCAAACCAGGGGAAAATTTCGTCTAGGATTTTCTTGACAACCACCTGGGCAGTTTCTCGTCTGGTGGGGGATGCTTCTGTCCATCCTCCTTTGGGCCTAGTGCAGCGGCTCGTGCTGTTTCATCGGCCATCCTGTCCCCCTCTGCTACTGGGTCGTTGCCGTGCTGATGCCCAGGACAGTGAATTATACTCAATTTTCTGCTGTCAGTATAAATGTTGACCTTTTTGTCTTTAGCCTTTTTAGGGCCTCAGTTAGGGTTATAAGCTCCGCCGTTGGAGCTGAAGTTCCAGGCTCTAGGGCACTGGCCCAGATAACAGGTTTTTTTTGTTTTGTTTTGTTTTCTTTTCTTTTCTTTTCTTTTCTTTTTTTATCTACCATGGCCGCCCCGGCTTTACGTTCACCATTTCGTAGAAAGCTACTCCCATCTGTGTACCACGTTGCTTCAGCATCTGGCATAGGCTGGTCTGTCAAGTCCCCTCTGTTGCCATGGACCTCGGCTAGGATCTGGTGGCAATCATGCATTACCAGGGAGGGGGACTCGGTTTCTGGAAGCAAGGTGGCCGGGGTTAGGGATGTAGCCGTTCCGAACCGTATCCGCTCGGAATTCAGTAACATGGCCTGATAATGGGTGACCCGAGCGTTTGAGAACCATTGATCAGGGGGCTGGCGGATGACTGTCTCTATGGCGTGGGGGGGGGGGGCACCACAGTGAGGGGTTGGCCGAAGGCCAACTTATCTGAGGCTTTTACCAGGACTGCCACAGCCGCTATTATTCGGAGACATGGGGGCCATCCTGCAGCCACGCTGTCTAATTTTTTTGAAAAGTATGGCACGGGCCTTTTCCAGGGTCCCAGTTTCTGAGTTAGGACCCCTTTGGGTATTCCTTGGTGTTCATCAGCATATAGCGCAAATGGCTTGGTTACATCTGGGAGGCTCAGGGCAGGGGCGGTCAATAAGGCCCTCTTTATTTTGTCAAAAGCCAATTGTTGCTCCTTTCCCCAGTGGTAGGGGGTGTTGGATTTCGTGAGAGGATATAGGGGAGCCGCCAGCTCTGCAAACCCAGGTATCCAGAGGCGGCAGCACCCGGCGCTGCCTAGGAACTCTCATAGCCCTCTGGCATCAGTGGGTGCTGGGATCAGGGCTACAGGCTTTTTGCGGCCCTCCGTCAGCCACCTCTGGCCTCCTTCCAGGAGATATCCCAGATAGGTCACTCGTCTCTGGCCTATTTGGGCCTTTTTGGCAGAGGCCCTATACCCCAGTCCTCCCAGTCTCTCGAGCAGGGCCCCCGTACCTTTTACACAATCCTGTTCTGTCTTAGCCGCTAGGAGCAAATCATCCACGTACTGCAGGAGGACGAGGTCCGGATGGCCAACTCGGAAGTCTGCCAAGTCCTGATGCAAGGCTTCGTGGAACAAGGTGGGGGAGTTTTTGAATCCCTGTGGCAGCCTTGTCCAAGTGAGTTGTCCTGAGAATCCCGTCTCAGGATTTTTTCATTCAAAGGCAAAAATAGGCTGGCTTTGAGAGCTTAACCTTATGCAAAAGAATGCATCTTTTAGATCTAAAACCGTATACCAGACGTGGCTCGGGGGTAAGGTGCTGAGTAAGTTGTAGGGATTCGGCACGGTGGGGTGTATGTCCTCCGCCCTTCGGTTAACTTCCCGTAAGTCTTGTACCGGCCGGTAATCTCCTGTGCCGGGTTTTTTTTTTTTTTTTACGGGCAACAGAGGAGTGTTCCAGGGCGACTGACAAGGTATTAAGATGCCCAATTGTAATAGTCTCTGTATATGTGGCCGAATGCCCTCTTTGGCCTCTTTGCTCATTGAATATTGCCAGATCGATATAGGGGTGGCCGAGGATTTTAGGTTTATAATTATGGGTGGCTGGTTAACAGCTAGTCCCATTCCGGCCGTTTCCACCCAGGCCTGAGGGTAGTTAGTGAGCCATTCAGAATTTAGGGGCTGCATGGACAGTGGAGAGTCCGCGTGCAGCCGGTGTTCATCGTCTAGGCGCAAGGTCAATACCTGGAGGGGCTGCCCTTCTGCGCCAGTAATGGTGGCCCCGTTCTGATGAAAATAGATCTGGGCCCCTACTTTTGAAAGAAGGTATCTGCCTAGGAGGGGGTAGGGGCAGTCTGGGACAAGTAGGAAGGAATGTGTTACTTGCCCAGTGCTCAGGTGGACCTTCCGTTCGGTTGTCCATCGATATAACTTGCCTCCAGTTGCTCCCTGAACCCAAGACGTTTTAGAGCTCAAGGGTCCTTTTGCCTCAGTTAAAACTGAATGTTGAGCTCCCGTATCAACCAAGAAGGTCACTGGCTGGCTGGCCCCCCACTTTAAGGGATATCCGAGACTCGGGGGGGGGCTCCTGGCCCTGACACCCCTAATCTTCATCTTCTAGGGACAGAACGGGAATGGGCCTTTTCTTAGGTCCCTGCGTTTGGCCCTTTTTTTGGGCAGTCTTTAACCCAGTGTCTCCTTTCCTTGCAGTAGGCACGCTGGTCTCGTTCGACCCGTGGTCTTCTTTTGTCTCCCAGGTCCTTACTCTGTCCTGACTTACTCTGCCCTGAGCCCTGTACTATGGTGGCCAGTATCCCAGTCAGTTCTTTATTGCGTTTCTTTTATCTCTTTTATTTTCTCGTTCCTCTTGCTCTTTACGGATCCTTTCCTCTGGGGTGTCTCTCTCTCTCTCTTTCTCTCTCTCTCTCTCTCTAAGTCCTGTAAGATGTATCCCTAAAGTCCCTCCTACCATTGTAACTTATTACAAATACCCGAGGCCGATTGTCCGATGAAGGACATGATTACATCTGGTTGCCGATTTTTGGCCAAGGGGTCAAAGGGGGTGTACATACAGTAGCCTTTCATTAATCTTTCCAGAAAACCTGCCGGCGTCTCATCTTTCCCCTGCACTCTAGCACGTACCTTTGCCAAATTGGTGGGGCGTCGCCCTGCCCCTTTGAGACCCGTTAGGAGTACCTGGCGATAGAGACGGAGCCGCTCCCTACCAGCAGCAGTGTCGTAGGCCCAGATCGGGCGAACCAAGAGGAAAACATCCTCAATTTCATTAGGCAGCTGGGTCGGCCTCCCATCCGCCCCTGGGATGCTTTTCCGTGCTTCGAGGTAGACGCGCTGTCTCCTCCGTGGTGAGGAGAGCCTGCAGGAGCTGTTGGCAGGCATCCCAGGTCGGCTGGTGGTCAACAGAATTGACTTAATTAACCCGGTTAGTGCCAGGGGGTCTTGGGAGAAAGTGGGGTTATGAGTTTTCCAATTGTAAAGGTCAGAGGCAGAGAACGGCCAGGATTGCATCTGGCCGCCTACTGATCGGAGGGGAAATGCCTGGGAGGTCCAGACGTCTTCTGACTCCCCCTCGCGCTCTCGTCGAAAGCGGAGGTGACTGGAGAGCGGGGGTGAAGCGAGGGGTCGCCTCTCTACCCCAGTAGAGTCGGGGGACTGAGCTGAGGGAGCGGAGGGAGAGGTAGGGTGGGGAATAAGGGGAGTGACGCAGGGAGGGGGTGGGGGTCTCTGCCCGGTCCCCCCTGAGAAGGGGTGAAGCATTTTATCAAGGGGGGTGGGTTTTTAGCGAGATCCTCCCAAACTATGATGTACGGCACCTGATCGAGGTGCCCATTGGGTCCTGGCTGAAAGACCAGGGCCTTCACCTGCAAGATAACACCAATATTAAAAGTTCCGTCCCTGGGCCACCCGACGTTGAGAGTCGGCCACTCTGAGGAGCAGAAGGTGACCCATTTTCGTCTTCTGACTTCGACCGAAAGGTTGTGTGCCCAGCCGGCGACTTCTTTCCAGTGATCTAGAGTGAGGCTTAAAGGGGTGGTTACAGTCTGTCCCATGGGTGTAGAAAAGAGGTGAGCAGTCAGGAGGAGGACAGAGAGAAAGACACAGAACAGACAGACGCACACGAATGACAGGACTGGCGTGGCAGATTCAGATGGGAGCGGTCGCAAACAACGACCCTCCCCGAAGAGGAGGGAGTGCCGGGGCTCCGTTCCTCTTCCAGACCACTCCGGAGTCCGACTCCGGAGGGGGACCAGGGGTCTCAGGGCACGTCTGCCTCCCCCGCTGGTCCAAATACAGAGTACAGCGTCCTGCAGGCACAATACAGACCCGGCACAATACAGACCCGGCCAGTCAGACAAACGGACGAGACAAATATGACATTTAGCGAGCTCGGTCTTACCTCCTACCTGTTTTAGGATTGAGCCTGGGGGCGTCTCGGATCCCGGACGAGCCCCCAAATGTTGGACCCTTGCTCACGGGTGCCAACGTGTCCCGGTGGACGCCCCAGAGACTCAGACCCCAGACAGGCAGATGCAACAAGCAAGAGGGTTTATTGAACATTTGCGCAAACGGGCTCCCCGCCTCAGAGGTGGCAGAGCCCCGATTAGCAATTACAGGCATCTTTTAAAGGCAAACGCGGGAGTAGCATAGCATTCGGGTTATGACGTGATTGATTTCTTTGAAGGTCAACATGACCATGTTCAGGGACTTTTCCAGTCAGGGCTAGGTGGGGGGGATAGTTTTCTTATCTCAGAAAAACAGAATGTTTTTGCTGCTTGAATTTATGGGAGGCACCTGGATGGGCTGCCTTAGGCCTAGTCCCACTCACGGGGTGTGTGTGTGTGGGGGGGTGTTTCTTCATACTGAGCACTGGACAGGCAGGTTATTTAGTGAGGAAGTAGTTTCTCAAGTGGTTTGTTGTTCGTGAGTGTACAAGTGTTTCTTCATTATTGTTAGCCAACTCTCTGAGCTGAGTTTCAGGGAAAAAGGTACTGATTGGAGTCACTCTCTGAAGAGGTGAACCATGAAGCAGAAATGAAAAAGGAAGCATCTAGAAAGTCCAAGTTCCCCCCCAAACTGTCAAGAGGTCAAAGGTATGTGTTAAGCATCTTCTCTGAGCATAGGGTGACAAGGAACTGCCTCTAAAGAAAGGAGTGTTGGACCCTGGCTCACGGGTGCCAACGTGTCCCGGTGGACGCCTGAGACTCAGACCCCAGACAGGCAGATGCAATTAGCAAGAGGGGTTATTGAATGAGCAAATGGGCTCTCCGCCTCCGAGGAGGAAGAGAGCCCTGATTAGCAATTACAGGTATCTTTTAAAGGCAAAAAAACCTCTTAAAGACAAAAGAACCGCAGGAGTCACATAGCATTCAGGTTATTGATTTCTCAGAAGGTCAACATGAACCTATTCAGGGACATTCCAATCAGGGTGTGGGGGGAAATGGTTTTCTTATCACAAACAGAATGCTTTTTGTTGCTAAAATTCCAGGAAGGCACCTGGATGGGCTGCCTCCAGATTAGGGCTGGTCCTACTCACAGGGTGGGGGGGGGGGGGGGGCTTCATCCCTCCTCTTTGTTTGGGCTGATTTTAATCTTAAAATCTTAGGGAACAATTATTCCTTCAGTTTGGAGGGCCCAATATTGTTGAGTTAATACCAGAGCTTGGGTAATGGACAATCTTTCTCGGATGAACTGGAGCAGCCAGTTGAGGATGCAGGGGCCGAAAGTTAGCAGCAGGAGCAGGATAACTAGAGGGCCCATAATGGTAGAGATTAGGGTGGTCATGCAGGGAGACTGGTTAAACCAGCTTTCAAAGCAGCCCTGCTGGGCCTCCCGGTCCCTTTGTCTTTTATTTAACCTTTCCCTGAGTTTGGCCATGGAGTCCCTGATGACTCCAGAGTGGCCTGCACAGAAACAGCATTCCTCTCCCAGGGCCGCACACAGGCCTCCCTCTTTTAGGAATAGTAAATCCAAGCCTCTCCTGCTTTGAAGTCCTACTTCTGAAAGTGAGGTGAGGGACTGTTCTAACTTAGAAACGGACTGCTCTAGTGCCCGTAGATCCTCATCTACAGCTGCCTGGAGTTCTATATGACGTCGTGAGCCCTGGATCAGAGCGGCTGCGCCAGTACCCACCCCAGTAGCGACCCCTAGTCCCAACATAACGGCTAGGGTTAGGGAGACAGGTTCGCGCCGAAAACGGGTGGGATGTTCATCATACTGATTTTCTAGAGTTTCAGCAGGGTGATAGAACACCCTGGGTATGATCTGCACCATGACACAGAAGTCCTCAGAGTCATTTAGGACCTTAGCTGACACACAGGGGGTGATTAGTAGTACAGTGTATGGGCCCTTCCAGCAGGGCTCAAGGGTCCTGGACTGATGTCTCCTGACGTGGACGGAGTCACCGATCTGGAACGGGTGTGGGTCGGTTGCATCTCTGGGGCAGTAAACAGCTGCAAGGGGTTTCCAGATCTGGCGCTGGATAATCTGGAGCACCTTTAGCCTGTCCTGTAAACCGGGAGTGTTAGCAAGAGGGTCAATAGCAGAATCTAGTAAGTCCATTACTGGTGGGGGACCTCCATAGAGAATCTCATAGGAGTTGGCCCATGGCGTGCAGGAGTGTTCCGGACTCAGAACAGAACCATAGGGAGGAGTTGGACCCAGTCTCTAGTGCCAGTCTCCAATGTCAATTTGGTTAGGGTCTCTTTAATTGTTCTATTCATTCTTTCTACCTGCCCTGAGCTCTGGGGTCTGTATGCACAATGTAATTTCCAATTTATCCCCGGTAATCTGGCCACCAACTGACTTACCTGGGAGACGAAGGCAGGGCCATTGTCTGACCCTATTACTGTGGGCAGTCCAAACCAGGGGAAAATTTCATCTAGGATTTTCTTGAAAACCACCTGGGCAGTTTCTCGTTTGGTGGGGAATGCTTCTGTCCATCCTCCTGTGGGCCCGGTGCAGCGGCTCGTGCTGATTCATCGGCCATCCTGTCCCCCTCTGCTACTGGGTCGTTGCCTCGCTGATGCCCCGGACAGTGGATTATACTCAATTTTCTGCTGTCAGTATAAATGTTGACCTTTTGTCCTTAGCCTTTTTTAAGGCCTGAGTTAGGGCTATAAGCTCCGCCCTTTGAGCTGCAGTCCCAGGTTCTAGGGCACTGGCCCAGATGAGTTTTTTTCATCTACCACGGCCGCCCTGGCTTTACGTTCACCATTTTGTAGAAAGCTACTCCCCTCGGTGTACCAGGTTGCTTCAGCATCTGGCAAAGGCTGGTCTGTCAAGTCCCCTCTGGTGCCATGGACCTCGGCTAGGATCTGGTGGCAATCATGCATTACCAGGGAGGGGGACTCGGTTTCTGGAAGCAAGGTGGCCGGGGTTAGGGATGTAGCCGTTCCGAACCGTATCCGCTCGGAATTCAGTAACATGGCCTGATAATGGGTGACCCGAGCGTTTAAGAGGCATCGATCAGGGGGCTGGCAGATGACTGTCTCTATGGCATGGGGGGGCCACCAGGTGAGGGGTTGGCTGAAGGCCAACTGATCTGAATCTTTTACCAGGACTGCCACAGCCGCTATTATTCGGAGACATGAGGGCCATCCTGCAGCCACGCTGTCTAATTTTTTGAAAAGTATGCCATGGGCCTTTTCCAGGGTCCCAGTTTCTGAGTTAGGACCCCTTTGGGTATTCCTCAGCGTTCATCAGCATATAGCGCAAATGGCTTGGTTACATCTGGGAGGCTCAGGGCAGGGGCGGTCAATAAGGCCCTCTTTATTTTGTCAAAAGCCAATTGTTGCTCCTTTCCCCAGTGGTAGGGGGTGTTGGATTTCGTGAGAGGATATAGGGGAGCCCCCAGCTCTGCAAACCCAGGTATCCAGAGGCGGCAGCACCCGGCACTGCCTAGGAACTCTCATAGCCCTCTGGCATCAGTGGGTGCTGGGATCAGGGCTACAGGCTTTTTGCGGCCCTCCGTCAGCCACCTCTGGCCTCCTTCCAGGAGATATCCCAGATAGGTCACTCGTCTCTGGCCTATTTGGGCCTTTTTGGCAGAGGCCCTATACCCCAGTCCTCCCAGTCTCTCGAGCAGAGCCCCCGTACCTTTTACACAATCCTGTTCTGTCTTAGCTGCTGTGAGCAAATCATCCACGTACTGCAGGAGTACGAGGTCCGGATGGCCAACTCGGAAGTCTGCCAAGTCCTCAGCAAGGCTTCGTGGAACAAGGTGGGGGAGTTTTTGAATCCCTGTGGTAGACTTGTCCAAGTGAGTTGTCCTGAGAATCCCATCTCAGGATTTTTCCATTTAAAGGCAAAAATAGGCTGGCTTTGAGAGCTTAACCTTATGCAAAAGAATGCATCTTTAGATAGAGCTCAAGGGTCCTTCTGCCTCAGTTAAAACTGAATGTTGAGCTCCCGTATCAACCAGGAAGGTCACTGGTTGACCCCCCACTTTAAGGGTTATCCGAGGCTGGGGGGGGGGGGCTCCTGGCCCTGACACCCCTAATCTTCATCCTCTAGGGACAGGACGGGAATGGGCTTCTTAGGTCCCTGCGTTTGGCCCTTCGTTGGACAATCTTTAACCCAATGTCCTTTTTCCTTGCAGTAGGCACACTGGTCTCGTTCAACCCATGGTTTTCTTTTGTCTCCCAGGTCCTTACTCTGTCCTGACCTACTCTGCCCTGAGCCCTGTACTATGGTGGCCAGTATCCCAGTCAGTTCTTTATTGCGTTTCCTTTATCTCCTTTATTTTCTCTCTTTCTCTCTCTCTCTCTTTCTCTTTCCTCTCTCTCTAAGTATACATACGGTAGCCTTCCATTAATCTTTCCAGAAAACCTGCCGGCATCTCATCTTTTCCCTGCACTATAGCAGGTACCTTTGCCAAATTGGTGGGGCGTCGCCCTGCCCCTTTGAGACCCGTTAGGAGTACCTGGCGATAGAGATGGAGCCGCTCCCTCCCAGCAGCAGTGTCGTAGGCCCAGGTCGGGCGAACCAAGGGGAAAACATCCTCAATTTCATTAGGCAACTGAGTCGGCCTCCCATCCACCCCGGGGAAGTTTTTCTGTAGACGCGCTGTCTCTCCTCCGTGGTGAGGAGAGTCTGCAGGAGCTGAACAGGGTGTCCATTGGGTCCTGGCTGAAAGACCAGGGCCTTCAACTGCAAGATAATGTCAATATTAAAAGTTCCATTCCTGGGCCACCCGACGTTAAGAGTCGGCCACTCTGAGGAGCAGAAGGTGACCCATTTCCATCTTCTGACTTCGACGGAAAGGTTGTGTGTCCGGCCAGCGACTTCTTTCCAGTGATCTAGAGTGAGCTTAAAGGGGTGGTTACAGTTTGCCCCGTGGGTGTAGAAAAGAGGTGAGCGGGGAGGAGGAGGACAGGAAGGAAGACACAGGACAAACAGACACACACGAATGACAGGACTGGCGCAGCAGATTCAGATGGGAGCGGTCGCGAACAACGACCCTCCCCGAAGAGGAGGGAGTGCCGGGGCTCCGTTCCTCTTCCAGACCACTCCGGAGTCCGACTCCAGAGGGGGTCAGGGGTCTCAGGGCACATCTGCCTCCCCCGCTGGTCCAAATACAGAGTACAGTGTCCTGCAGGCACAATACAGTCCCGGCACAATACAGACCCGGCCAGTCAGACAAATGGACAAAACAGATATGACATTTAGCGAGCTCGGTCTTCCCTCCTACCGGTCTTAGGATTGAGCCTGGGGCGCTCGGATACCGGACGAGCCCCCAAATGTTGGACCCTGGCTCATGGGTGCCAACGTGTCCCAGTGGACGCCCCAGAGACTCAGACCCCAAACAGGCAGATGCAATTAGCAAGAGGGGTTATTGAATGTTTGCGCAAACGGGCTCTCCGCCTCCGAGGAGGAAGAGAGCCCCGATTAGCAATTACAGGTATCTTTTAAAGGCAAAAAAACCGCTTAAAGACAAAAGAATCACAGGAGTCACAGAGCATTCAGGTTATTGATTTCTCAGAAGGTCAACATGAAACTATTCAGGGACATTTCAATCAGGGCGTGGGGGGAAATGGTTTTCTTATCACAAACAGAATGCTTTTTGTTGCTAAAACTTCAGGAAGGCACCTGGATGGGCTGGTCCTACTCAAGGGGGGGTGGTTCTTCAGGAGGAGAGAAGGGAAGCGGGGGAGGGATGTGTATATATGCTACTCTTTCTGAGGGCTCAGATAGTCTCTGAGAGTCAAGAGAAAATTCAAGTGACCAAAAATTGTCTCTGCAGCTTAAGACCTGTGCCATCTCTATGTCACTCTGGGATACTGCACTACAGACTAAGTGAGTGGCTGATTAGTACTCTTTTTGTGGAAATGGTATTTTCCTATATTTTATTTCTGCCGAAGGGCATTGATGAAGTATATGGTGTTACTATAAGTTTTCTAGTAGTACTTTCTCCTGTTAATGAAGAAGAAAATGTGGCTCATAGAAGTAAGGAGAAATTTTTAAAAGAGCACTTGAAACTGGTTGTACAGGGATGAGAGTATAAAGTCAGAATTTACTTACTCAGAAGCAAAAAAGAATTTTGTTTCAGACGAGGAGAATGTAAATGTGGGGTTCCTATCTAAAATGCAAGAAAAGGGCAGAATATGTACATATACCACTGTTTAATGATAATGGTTAAATTGAGGAGATTGTTTCTGAAAAAATGGAAAACAGAAGTAGTTCTGGTTACTATGGAAATTAAAAGCAAACCAGTAACATCTATGAGGAGAAACCATTGTTCAGTGGTGGGGAGTTGGGGGAGGGCAGATTAAGGCTAACCCTGAAGTTACAAGTGTTGACTCCTACTTGGGAAGAGGACTTGATATTTCCAACAATGTTTGTGCTTTCTGGGGAGAGAAGCCTGGAAAGTGAGGTTATCTGTATTTTACCTTCAAAAAAATTAGTCCGTGTTGAGAGTTGTTATTGAGTGTAAATATGAGACATGTAAAACATGTCCTCATAACTGCGTTTCACATATACACACATATAGAATATAAATATGCCAGGAAAAGGTAATTAATATCAAATATAATTGCCCACTTGCTCTGTACCAGATCCAATCATTTGCCTCTCAAAAACACATTACGTCCTTACGTCATTAGTGAGAGTAGATTTGGCTGTTGTAACTAGTACACAAATGAATCGGTTTCTCGCTTATATAACAATTCAGAGTATATAAAAAAGGAATATGGCAAGTCCCCAGGGCTGATAGAATCTTTGCTATCATCCACCTGAGCTTTAAAATAGACCCCGGATTATCAACATCCCAACTAGTTGGAAAAGTGAAGAGCGTGGAGGGACCCAGAAGAGGTATTTTTGGTTCTGTTTGGAAGGGTCACATGTCATTTCCCCTCATTTTCCATTTTCAAAAACTTAATCCCATTGTCAGAACTGCCGCAAGAGATGCTGATAAATCCAATCTAGTAGCATGTCCAGGTAGAAAGGAGATAGCTTGCACTTTCTGCTCCAGTTACAAGGAACATTGTACAAACCCAACTCCACCTGATATAAACACAATAAATGAACCATATTATGCTCTCCATGAAAATGGAGGCTATGTGTGTTCACTAAACGTGTCTTGTTTATACTCTTCTTGTTTGTTTAATGGATGGATAAATTCGCAAACACCAAACATGGGCCACATCTTTATTATTTTTGTGTGACTTCTCAGCAAGTACTAATCTGCAAGAAGTTCTGCAGCAAGAACAAAGCGCAGCGGCCTCAACTTCAGGCCAGACAGCAGAGGACTCTTCTTCCTCTTCAGAAAGCTTCTGCACCTCCTCCCAAGAAAAGCTCACTGGTGCTGGTAAGGAGAGTTTATTGAGTAAAATGGAATCTAGGCAGAAGCCAGCGATGAACTGAGTGATTCTGATCATCAGGTGATAAAAGGCTGACCAAAACAGAAAGGAACTCCAGCTGTATCTCTGTCTTCTTCTCTGACCAGTGGTAGAAATCATCAATTGCAAGGGAAAAATACTTAAAAGGAGTGGAGTAATCCCAAAAAGATCAGCAGAGAGCAGTGTTTTATTTGAGGAAATGGTGGGAGAGGGTCTGGGTAGGAGAATTTCACCAGAGAAACATGGAAGGGTAGGTCAGTATCAACCAGCAAAAGCACATATGTTATCAGGAAGGTGTGAAAGTACTAAGAGCTTGAAACAGGCCAGAAGTGGTCAGATCCTCAAGTCATCCAGTCCAAGACCCATCCCTTTCATGTATTTTGATAGCCAGTGTTGTGGCCTTATCCCGGTGCAGACTCTCTGCACTCCTTATTCTCATCATTCCTTTCCTTATAAGTTCCATATGCATCTCAATTCTCGATGCCATGTTTCTGTCCCTGCTACACAAACACAGATAATTTTTCTGACTTCTAAGACCCAAGCTTAGTTATCCCTGTTTTTAAATGTCATACAAGCATACAATGTATAGTTTTTGTCTGGTTTCTTTCACTCACCATTATATTTGTGAAATTTATCTAATATAACTAATTTACATATAAATATAGATTATATCTATGCATATGTATTAATATAAATATAGTCTCGAAGTTCATTTATTCTTTCTCTTAAAACCTTTGATTTTTACATCCTCTAATGTCATTTCATTCTTCCCTTATATTTCACAAATACGCCAATTCTAGTCTCAAAGAGGATATTAACTCCTATAACAACATATAAACATTGAAATCCGTAGACATAGGACTCAGGATCTGTACACAGGGATATGTGCTAAACTGAAACACAGAAAGCACACATACCATTATCACTTACACAAAATTCATCTCATATTCACATTCACAAGCACCAAATCAATTACACTTTAAGCCCTAGCTCTGTTTAAACCAACATGTTAGGAACATATAGACACAAAGCACATTGCACCCATCACACCGTTTTGCCACAGTAGGTATGTAATGCACATATCAGACATATCCATAGGAGGTGATGATGATATTTAGCAATTAACTAATGAGCAACGAGCTTGGTTAGCATGGAAAGAGAGACATTGACATAAAAATAAAGAATGTGTTCTTCAAAAGTTAAGATTTTGTCTCGTTTGAGGCTGTAAATCTCTAGGAGGTAGAATGCAGAGGATAAAAATGTAACAAATATAAAGGAAGGCAAATGGTACTGAAAATTCTAACCAAGATGAATGAATATGAGGACCCATAGTAGCAGGATCCAAAGAGAAGAATAGGATGCTGAAAGATACCAATTCTCCGCCCAAACTAAAGATTACTCTTCAGAACAAAGTATTTCCATAGAAGTCAATGGGAAGAGTAGGTTAGGGAGAAGAGTATAGGAGGGGGAACAGAATGGAACCAGCTGTTTTTCTGACTAATATTCAATTTTTTAGGAATCTCAAAATCAAGCAAATGTGATTCACCACCTGGCCACTCTTTGGAAGACAATACTCCGGTCCCAGAGGCAAAAGGTGAATCCTCTGAATCAAAAAACTTCTCCTGTTATTCCTCCTTGAGTCATCTGTCTTCTGCTGGTAAGGGGAAAGGAAAGGCCTGCAAAGTCTGGGCAGATTAGGGCAGTGGGAGCCTCAACAGACTGGGAGACATCCAGCTCAGCATCTCTCAGCGAGTGGGAGAAACGTACACATCAGACCCAGTTGTAAATTTATCCTCCTCTCTTATTTGGGAATCCGAGTCTCTTGTTCTTGTATCCTCACTTGGAACTGAATACAAACAGTTTTCATGGGGCAGCCCAGGTGGCTCAGCAATTTAGCGCCACCTTCAGCCTGGGGCCTGATCCAGGAGACCTGGGATCCAGTGCCATGTTGGGCTCCCTGCATGGAGCCTGCTACTCTCTCTGCCCGACTCTCTCTCTCTCTCTCTCTCTCTCTCTCTCTCTCTTTCTATCTGTCATGAATAAATAAGTAAATAATCTAAAAAAACAAAAACAAAAAGCGAAAAAAACAAACAGTTTTCACTCTCCGACGGTAGAGGGAAACTCTGTGCATTCATTTTGGGGAAAATATCCTTTATTGAGGGATGTATCCAAAACTGCTGTGATGTCAGTTAAACCTACAAGCGAAGAATTAATGTAAAATTAAACCAAAGATTGCAGTACTCTAGTAATTTCTGACTGAAGAAATGTAAGAGAGCTCTGAATCCTTAGTCATCCATGTAAAAGAGTCTTATAGGTAATGACTTACTAAACATGAGCTCCCCATGTAAAACTACAAAACACATAGTCTAAAGTAGATTCTGCAAACACAGTGAACACTAACATTTAGCTTCAAAGAAAATCATTTAATTGAACAATAGGAGTGGTAAATAAGAATGTTTACAGTTATTAAACATGTAAAAACATAAAACACTATCAATAAAAAGATTTAAAGAACCAAGTTTTAGAAATGAGAAATAATGTTCTAGAAATCATAAAAAATGTGGATGAGTTAAACATCACATTTGTCAGAGGAAAAGAACATTTGTGACCTGAAGGCTAGAGCCAGGGAATTACTTACAGATATAAATCAGAGTGATCAATACATTGGAAATATAAAAAAAGGATTAAGATAAATGAGGATAAAATGTGAAAGTATGACATATCAAACTAATGTTTGTTTAGAATGAAACAGAGAACGTAAGACAGATAAAGAAGTAATTGCCAAGAGTTTTTTTCAGAACTCTGGAAGATACAAACCCTTAGAATCAGGAAACATTATTAGGAAGCTCGTTACAGAAATGGCAAAAATAAATCCACACTAAACTAAGTACACCAAAGCCAATATTCACAACCTCAGTAACAAAGATGTTAAAGCAAGTGGGGAGAGGCACACAGTCTTTCAAAAGAATGGTGATCTGTCAGACAGTGACCGTATCCACAGCAATTATCTAATAACAATATAAGATAATGTGCTGGATGGAAACAACAGTCACATCATAAAGAAAAGAAGGGTGAAAAAAGGACATGTTTCAGATAAAAAAGTAGAAAAAATAAAGATAAAAAATTTGAAAACACAGAACGTATTTGGAAAGATGAAATGGAACCCAGGAACGGAAGGTGAGCTGAGAAGTCTGTGATTGAATGCCAGTAGGTTTTGATGATTTCCACACCCAAACCAGTAATCACTGATTCACAGATAATCAACCAAACAGATGTAACTGAAGGACTGGATGACAGTCACATACAACATGACTGGGAGCTCAAGTATTCTAAGCTCCTTATTTTGCACAAAGAATGGGTGGCACCATTGACTCAAATAAACAACTGTATGCTCAGAAAGGAAAGGAAATCAGGTAAATAGAGCCTGCCCATTTGTAAAGCCCCTAGTCAGTCCAGAGTATGTGGAGCATTTGTTATCATCTACCGAAGGCTTTAACAATTTGCCGCAAACAGTGGATTAAAGACAACAAAAATGTATTCTCTTATGGTTCTAGACGTCAGAAGTCTAAAATACGGCATGTGGACCCCTCATCTAATCCCAAATAATGTTCCCATCTCGGGGTCCTTAATCTGATAATATCTGCAAAGGCCCTTGGGCCTTAAAGGTAACATTATGGACTCTGGAGGTAGGATATGGGCATCTTTTGATGAAATGCGTGAGACACAGTGACGTATGTATAGTCAGTTAAACAAAGAGTAAAATAATATTGACTGTACACTGTGATGACACAATTTCAAGACACACCGCAGGGATCTCAAAAAAGACAATGTACATATTTTATATCCAGCTAGCCATGAGCACTTGGGAAAAAGTAAACATGGTCGAATACTTCTATTTTGGAGCTTTGGCCAGAAAAGAGACTATCATATCCATGAGTGTCTGACACAGAGTAAGCAATCCAAGTGCCCTGAATATATGAAACACTAGATATATATCTTTTTAATTTTCATTCAATTCACAGAAATCTTAAAGAAGCAAAAGGATACTACACAGCCTGGTGAGAGTACCTCACAGGAAGAAAACAACGCCGTCGTCTCAAGTGACCTCCCCTGTGCCTCTGACAATAAGAATACTGGTAAGTAGAGATGTCTGACCTGGAGGTGGGGAGTGTCAGAGGGAGATGTAAGCGTGACTGAGGGTCCAGCTGAGCATTTCTATTTACAGACTCATGGATGAGAGATGTAAAGTGATCCAAGCCCATGTCCAGATTAGAGGGATAACACCAGGTCTTTTTTCTCTCCAGGAGACGTTCATTGCATGTATATAAAGCAAAGCCTGGAGATTCAAGGGGAATCATAGCATCATCCCATATTTGTAATTCAGCCTTGCAGCTCCGATGTGGTCTTTGGTCTACTTTGTAGGGTCCAAATGTTTAAGATTCTATGTAAAGATTTTATGTAAATCTACAAAGATTATATTGTAGATAAATTGTAATCTACCTGAAAAGAACGCACCAGTGGGTTGTTGCATATGGATTAGAAGCTGGTTTCTCTGGCCTCTAGGACTATGTCTAGTAAGGCATCTCATTCTTGTCTAGAAAGCAAATACAGCATTTATTGTAAGTTAATAGTGGCGCAATGTAATAAATGGATTAAAGATCCTTATCAGTCATTATGAGTATGCCAACCAGGTTTACCTTTCACCTCACATTGTTGGCACCCATTTGTAATTCGAGAAATTCTTATGTCCAAGAGAGGAGACATACTCTTGGGCATCTGACAAGGGAAACATGTATTATTGCCTAGGAGCTGAAAGCTTCAGCACGATGAGGAAGATTTTTAAAATCCTGGCCAAACACGTGGCTTTGCCTAGTTTGAATCTTGTTTCTTTGGCTTACATCATTGAAGTGTTTTCTCTCTCACGGGGCTGATGTTGCGTTTTAGGAATATGACATGCAGAAGTTTCAGAACCAAGAATCCTACCGACCAGTAAGAAACATATATATACATATAAAATGTATACATATATACATTTTAAAATGTCATATATTTATTTTTTATATTTAAAATAGCACTGGACATAATTCATATGTACAAAGTTAGTTTTAGCGTTCTGTTGAAGAGATTCCTTTTATGCATGTTAGAGCGAATTTGACTTCCATCCCCAACACATTTTGAGGTTGGTAGGACACAAAAGGTTTCAACCAGACTCATGTTCTGTTTTAAAAAAAAGGAGAAATGGTATGAGCCCTTTCTAATCTCTCTAGGAGCAGAAATGATTTACAACTATGACATTTAGCCATAATTCTTTGATATCATTTGGGAAGAGTTCAATAAGGAACAATTTCTTGATTTTGTTTGAACAAAAATAGCAAGCTTGTACAAATTTTGAGCCAAGATTTCTTATAGGAACTCTGAAAAAGGTGGTCATGTCAGACGTATGTGAAAACAATAAAATACAGTCATATTATTTCCATCTTTTTTTTTCTCAAGGAGTGAAATTTAAACATATAAGAGTTATTAGTACTTCAGGACAATAAAAGGAAATTTGGACAAGGATATCCCAGAAAAATCTATCTCTTCATTTTTCTTGTCAAATGAGAGAGGAGGGACAGGGTGCTTTGTTGAAATAAAGACCATTCTCTTATTTGTCCTTGTAAATCAAAATAATAGTAGGTGACAAGTGGTATTTCTGAGATAATTTGGCTTGGCAGAAGCAAACATGTTTAGACCGAATCTGTCAAGGCAAATTATTTTTTTAAAAATGATTAATTTAGTCATTAATAAAAATATTTTAATAATAACAGCAATTTATAGTTGCCAGGAAGATTACCTCTCGTCTGACAGTTTATAAAGCGCAATCTCTGATTACAGCAAAGGAAGCCATGGGCCGGCAGCCTTGATGGAATTTATAGTAGTGACAGTGAACCATAGCTAACAACCTGTGTTTGACCACTCATCCCCTGTTCCCTTGTGTTCCTCACCAACAATCCATTGTAATTCATACAGAGTTAATATGGAGGGCAGACTGAAGGATCCATGCAGCTCTTTAAATGAACTTTTATTCCCTAAAATACCTTTTGTCCCCTTGTTTACAGCCCCTCTTCTCTCTTCTCTTTATTATAACCAAGGCTCAGCAGAAGCAAACTGGCTTTGTGCAGCCCCTTCTTAGGTGGTCTTGATCATTTTATCACTCCTACATTTCACTCTTTGCCATCTAGAAATGTATCAAAACCATTCTGTGGTGGATGACTTCCCCAGTCTCTTGGCGTTGATTGCTTTAATTTTGGAATTTCTACACTGTTAAATATGCTGTCAAAAGGAACAGAAAGTAAATATGTTTTTCTGGTCTGCCATCTTGAACTGAAAATACGTGTTGATTTTAGCACTCAGCATTCCCATTGGGGGGAAAAAACCCTCAGAATTCACAGATGTAACATTCAAGACTTCAACTTTTCTGGAGAAATCACTAAGGATTTAGCATGTAGTAATTTCTTTTTTTAATTTTTTTTTTAAAGATTAGTTATTCATTCATGAGAGACATAGAAAGAGAGGTAGAGACATAGGCAGAGGGAGGAGAAGCAGGCTCCATGCAAGGAGCCCAATGTGGGACTTGATCCTGGGAATCCGGGATCCCGCCCTGAGCCAAAACCAAACACTCAACTGCTGAGCCACCCAGTCGTCCCAGGATGTAGTAATTTCTAATGGGAAAATAATACCTGTTTTCATGATAAAATGAGATAATGAACATGAAAATCCTTTGTAAAGTTTAAAGTTCTATAAAAATGTTTTTTTATTATTTTTTGCTATTTCACTGTGCCTGAAAGTTGTTTCTGACGTTGCTTATGTGAGAAAATGCCTTCTGGTTTTACCGTTTCAAAAAATAGACTGTATTTTTCAGTAGCTCAATGAAAATGACATTGTTCTTCAAAGTTAGGGGTAAAGACACAAATGTTCCTTGACGTTATCACTTTATAATATTTTCAGCAACTAAGTTACTCATGCATTCCTCCTTCCAGATTTGTTGAGGACCTACCACCAGCCAGATGCTTTATTTATTAGGTGTTGGAAACATTTCCCAGGTTTTAAATATTTTAGGCTCTCTGGGCCATGTACAGTTTCTGTAGCTTCTTCTCCTTCTTCAACAACTGCTCAAAATTTAAGAACGATTATTATCTTGTAGATCCTACGAGAACAGGCTGAGAACCCAGTTTGACCAGGGGACCGTTATTTGCTAACCCCTGCCCTACACCTTCACTGAGTAGAAGGCACATCTTTTTTTATTATTATTTATTTATTCGTGAGAGAGGCAGAGACATAGGCAGAGGGATAAGCAGGCTCCCAGCAGGTATCCTGATGTGAGACTTGATGCCAGGACCCCGGGATCACAACCTGAGCCAAAGGCAGATGCTCAACATCTGAGCCACCCAGGTGTCCCAGAAGGTCATCTTTAGAAATTCACTTCTTTAAATCAGTCATCGGTTTTCCTGATCTTGTCTTTACTCCCCTTCAGTCTCTAATAACATGGCATCCAGAGAACTTCTGTTAAAACATAGTTCAAATCGTATCACTTAAATCTCTCTTTAGTTGCTCACTTAAGGCAAAAACCGAAGTCCTCAAAATGCCCCTACAGCCTTAGCAATCTAGGCCTCCCAACTTCCTTTCTGAGTCCATTTCCTTCTTCTCTACACTTTGCTCACTCTGGCCTCCACACACTGAGATTCTTTCTGTTCCTCGACTATTCCAGGTACGTTCTTGCCTCTCTGCATGTAACGTTCAGTCCACAGATATGTACTTGCTGACCTGCCCATCCTGGCAGGACATTTATAGTGTTTATCAAGTTTTTACATTAGTCGACTCAGTTTTTGTGATTCAGTGTTACAGAAAGGATTAAATTATACTCCTTTTTTTCATTGCATATGATGTCGTTTGGAAAATCTTTGAAATCTCTAAAACCTGGAGGCAATCAACATAGTAAATTATGAGATAATCCATAGCTCCTGGAACTTTTGGTAGTAGCTCCTGAGAGCAAAGGAAAATAGTCACAGGAATTGTCAGGTGTTATTTGGAGCTTTAATTTCAAAAATCCTAGATTTGTACATTGGGAAGGGACCTTAAAAATTCTACCCCTTCTTCCATCCCCAACACATTTTGAGGTTGGTAGGACACAGAAGGTTTCAACCAGACTCACGTTCTGTTTGAAAAAAAGGAGAAATGCAGAAACCAGCTAGTGGCCCTACCTGACAGCAGATCACAGTCAGTGCCGACTCGAAAGCCCACCCAGCAGCCCCACCTGAACATGTAGCGCAGCCAGCACGCCCTCTTAACCATGGTGCCCAACTAGTGGTAACTCCCCTGACCTCAGAGTATGAGCCTTGCCCAAAGTTAGCCAAAAGGGTGAAAGATCTATACACTGAAATACACTATATGCAGTTAGCAATACTATATTGTATACATGGAAGTTGTTAAGAAAGTAAATCTTGAAAGGCCTCATCATAAAAAAAAAGTTATGTAATGTGCTGGATGTGTTAACTAACACTGCTGTGGTAATCATTTGCCATATATACTTCTGTCAATGTATCATGTTGTATGTCTTAAACAAGTAATGTAACATGTCAATTACACTTAAACTAGAAAAAAATGTTAACACACAAGAATTTCTATTTCTCTCCCTCTCTCATACACACACACACATACACACCAGTCCTCAGCCCTGCTCCCAATCAACTGCTTTAATCAGATCCTAGATTATCCAGGATAATCTCCCATAGGTAAAGCCAACCGAATAAATATTTCAATCACATCTGCAAATTCCCTTCACAGCAATGCCCAGATTAGTGTTTGAATAACTGGAGATGTAGTCTAGCCAAGCAGACACATCCAAAAAAAAAAAAAGAAAGAAAGAAAAATAAAGAAACTATCATATCACCTTCTTAATATATACATATATATGTATGTATATATATATGAGGTTTAAAAAGATTATTTAAATTCAGAAATGATAGCCATTCATTCAATACCTCTGCTATCATAACAGAAGTATAAACGCTAAAAGCCAGGCAAACCTCAGAATTTTTTTCTTGTCAAAGAACAAAGATGTTTTAACAGGCAAAAAACATTTATGATTAATATCATTTTTCCCTAGACAAAAGTAAGAAGTCATCAAAATTAGTCAAACATAGCTATTTACAATGTATTGCTTCTGCTTTCCAAAGGAAAGCATTAGCTTCCATATGGCTCATAAGTCAGCCTCAACATGACCAAGGACCAGAGTTTGGAAAATACGGGGCATCATAAATGACACAGTGTCTGAGACGCCAGAAGTGGTCATATTTTATTATGATTCAAAACAAAACAACTCCAGTCCATGCCTTGAAGGGGACAGAGGTTAGAAAAACATTAGCAGTTGTTTTATGATCTTTCCAGCTTTGGAAATGGAGGTCCCTTAGGACAAACAAAGCCCCTTTATCTGCCTGAATTGAGGATCAACAGTATTTTATCATGGTGCAAGAGGTTGATTCTAGTTGTGTGATGGCATACATCCTCTCTGCTGGAGTTGAACACTGTGGTTCACAAGGGCCATGATTCCTTCTCCTCCTTTTCCTTTTTTTTTTTTTTTTTAAAGATTTTATTTATTTTATTTATTCATGAGAGACACAGAGAGAGAGAGGCAGAGACATGGGCAGATGGAAAAGTAGGCTCCCTCTGGGGAGTCCGATGCAGGCCTCATCCCAGGATCCTGGGATCGTGACCTGAGCCAAAGGCAGATGCTCAACCACTGTGCCACCCAGGATCCCCACTCCTTCTCCTTCTTCTTTTTTCTTTTTTTCCTTCTCCTTCTTACCCTGAGCCTGCAGTGGCTCAGTACACTTCCCTCAAGTGACTGTTCTCTGCAAACCATGATTCATCTTTTATTTTTCTCTTAACACATCATCTTAAAAGCTGCCTAGTGACTTGTGTGAATCTCTAACATCAGAATGAAAGGAGCAAGAAGAAACTCAAATGATCCTAAAGAAGAGATATTACCAAGGAATCAAGACTCCCATAGTAGATTCCCCCACTACCACCGCTAGAAATAAGGAGCAGGACCAGACAAGGAATAAGTATTTCTTACTGGCCACAGGAGTGAGCCTATGAGATTCATAGGAAAGATGGTAAAGAACTTACAGTCCCAGCCTTACAGAGAGAAGAGGCCACAAGGAGCTTGAGAGGTCAAAGGTGATTGGGATCACTCAATGGGCAGCTAGGAGAGTGTTGGTGGCACAGCAGGCCTATGTAGATAGCAGCCACAGGACATGTTTTACACAGTATCCTGGAGGAGATGGTAGGGAGCAGAACCACACAATAGAAGCACATAGAATGGCACAAATTGTATTTAAAATAACCTTCCTATGGGGTCTCCTAGAAAGACTGGAAAGGAGAAAGCTAAGGTCCAAGTGAAGGCACCTGCTGAGCCCCCTTGAGCTTGCTGCTGTCTCAGTACTACTGGAGGTGATAGGAAGGACCTATCATCCTTTTGGATCTGAGATCTATAATTTTTGCACAATGAGCTTTCAGACCTTTTGCAAGTATTTTTTTTCCAGACCAGGTCTGACTTAAAAGTTGGACTGTGTCCAGGGTCAGAATGGGTCCAATGTAGAAACCAGGCTGGGTCTGACTTAGAAACCAGATACCAGGTCCAGTGTGAGGCCTTAGGTGAGTAAAATTTTGTCATTAGGCTGAACAACGGTTAACCTTACCAAAGATAATCTTGTATTACATCTGGCCACAGTGGAGACAATTTAACCCACCTAAGTTTATCCATGTACAAGAAGCCCTAAAGACAAGGGGGTCTTAGCCAAGTGCTCATCATGAGGGGTAGAGGGAAAGTTATTTTTCCTCCTCTACAGTTTCTAGTGATAATGATGGGACCTGCTGGGACACCTCACTGTCTCTAGAGCCTATAGGCAGAATTCTGGGAAAATTGGCTGAAGTCAGCAGAGTGAGAATTCTTACCAAAATCAGCTCTCCCAGGTCTCTGTGAGTTGTGCCTGGTCAAGAGGGGAAGGTAAAATTTTACTTAGTCCCTTTCTTTCCAAATACGATTGGCAGGCAAAAACATTGGTAAGAATTACATCTCTGAAGTGTGCCTTGTGAATTTGCTTTTGGGTACCATTTGTCGTCGATCCATTCTCTCCTGGGACAGCCATGGCCTTCTTATTTATCACATTTTGTATCCTAAGGGCTTGACTTGCCAACCGTTGGGTTGGGGGCTGCAAATATACAGCTGGGCTGAAAGGGGGATTGCATCCCAACTGGGGTCCTACGGACTGTTGCCGGCTAGCGTAACAGAAAATTCAACAACCACCTAACTGCTTCGTTTTCACTAGGAATGAAGGAATTCTAAGGGTTAAAAATTCTGTCTAGTCTATGCAACTGAAACGACGAGAAATAATAAGAGGAATTATCTTTGTTGGGGAAAGAGGACACATTTGGCGAAGAAAAGGTCTGAGCAACAGAGATTCATTTTTGCTAAAGGAGACGAAAGTAATTGTGTCCTGAAGTCTGAGTGGTTGTTTCGGAATGGAAAGAGGAGGTAAAGGGCAAACAAATGAGATGCAGGCAGTTGAGCAGGGAGGATGGGGAAGAAAGGCACTGGAGAGAGACAGAATTTCACCTGTGTGGCCAAGTCAGCTAAAAACGCAATGAATTCATGATAGTGGGTTTTTTAAATAAGCTTTAATAAATAGTTTAATTATGTGAAACTAAGAATTTCCTTTCATCTGCTTAAAGGACAAAGTTCTCTGGATCTTTTGGTCTGCTATTAATAAGACCTATGAAAGGTTCTTCTTTACCTTTTAAGTGATCTGTCTAGAAGAGAGATTCTGTGTTTTATCAGAATAACTCCTTGGGCTTCTTGTTGTCAGATCTTTGATTACTTCATAAAACTCAGTCTTCTCGATATTGAAAGAGCTCAAGTCTCACAACTATGTAACTATCTGTATTTGCCTTTTAAGTTTTTTAATTATTGCTTGGGTTAGGTGGATATTTTGGGGACACATTTCTCAAAAATAAAATTCTAAATCAAGTTTTCTTTTTTTGACTTTGAAGTAACTTTGGGGTTTGCAGAGGGTCCCTGAATCATCTCAAAAGATTTTTTTTTTCTTTTTTGGTCTCTTCTTATTTTTTTTTTATTTAAATTTTTTTTTTTTTTTTTATGATAGTCACAGAGAGAGAGAGAGGCAGAGACACAGGCAGAGGGAGAAGCAGGCTCCATGCACCGGGAGCCCGACGTGGGATTCGATCCCGGGTCTCCAGGATCGCGCCCTGGGCCAAAGACAGGCGCTAAACCGCTGCGCCACCCAGGGCTCCCAGTCTCTTCTTATAAAAACAGAGATGTTAAACTATTTGGGTTTGTTTTATACATTAAACTACAGGGGAAACATCAGCAAACAAGAAGTAATGCTAAACCTTCTTTAGTTTATAATATACAGATATATGTTACTAAACATAAATGTTCCAGAAATTGTATAAAATTCCTGAACCTCTGGGATACCTGGGTGGCTCAGTGGTTGAACATCTGCCTTCGGCTCAGGTCGTGATCCTGAGGTCCTGGGATCAAGTCCCAAATTGGGATCCCCTTGGGGAGCCTGCTTCTCCCTCTGCCTGTGCCTCTGCCTCTCTCTATGTCTCTCATGAATAAATAAAATCTTTTTTTAAAAAAATTCCTGAACATCTGATATGTCCTAGTACAATAATGTTTGTAGTTGTAATTCCAGTTATTATCTTAAAACCATGCATGTCAAAGAAATAACCAAATTCCCTTGTCATTATCATTATAACAAACTCTCCCCTCAGATTTTTAGCCATGGCCATTTTTAAGTCTTTTGTCTTCTGGACAGTTACCGTTTTACTCTGATGCCTTTGCCAAAGTGCTTCATCTTCAAGAAGACTCATGGAAAGGAGTCTGATGAGTACAACTTTGTGCTAACTTTCAGATCACACTACTGAACAGGGTCAGAACTTCAGAACTTGAACAGAGAAAGTGATGGCTTCACAAAATCATAACAAAAAAATCAAGATCAGTAAGAATTAATTACATGGGACTCAATGAACTGATGAGGATGATTGCACTTTTTATAACTTGTGTGGGACCTTTAATGTTTTGCTTTTTCAGATTTAAGGAAACCTTTTATCTCTTCTCTTAAACTATCAGCGATTTGGAAAATACAACTTTGTGAGCAAGGATGAAACATGTATCTTTTTCTTCCTACCTGATGCCACCGGAATTCAGAAGCCCTCTTCTTAATTTGATGGCAAAAATAGTTATTTGCAGAAGTTCAGTAAGAATCTGTTCTTGTAACAGGAAACAATCAGAAACGTTGGTGATACTACCAACATTGGAAAACATTCAAAAAACCCATCCTGGTACCTTACTTACTTAAAGAACAATGAGATGAACAGCAAAAAACAATTCTTCCACAGATTTGACATCATAACTTAAGAGTTTCACATCGAGACAAAAGCAAGAAAATGATCAAAAGCCAGGAATTGTTAATTAAACAAGGAGGTCATTAGACCGATATAGCTCTAATGCCATAGCAGCCTAATTAAGCAAATCAAAGTCTAAGCCTGCAAATGCCTGAAGAGCATGAAATCAAGACACTTATAAGAACTAGGGACATCTGGGTGGCTCAGTCAATTAAGCATCTGCCTTTGGCTAAGGTCATGCTCTCAGGGTCCTGGAAGCGAATTCTATATCCGGCTCTCAGCCCGGAGCCTGCCTCTCCCACTCTCTCTACCCCTCCCCTACTCATGCTCTCTCTCTCTCTCTCTTTCTTGCTCATGCGTGTGCATGCTTAAATAAATAAATAAAATCTTTAAAAAAAAATGATACTAACAACAACTAATCACAAACAGCCAACCAGGCTTTCACTGTAGCCAATCAAGAGCTTCCTTAGTTCGCTTGGATCTTTTCCCTATGCAAGTGTCTCACGAAGCTCCTGTCGACGGAGCTTTCCTGACCACTTCTGGCTTGGTGCTGCCTGAGTTGAATAGTTTTTTGCTCAGATAAACTCAGGTTATCTTTTACGAGTATGAGCGCTCTGTACAATGCCCTGCACAATCCCTACCACTCCTACATGTCTTTTAGCAGCTATATTTCATATTTGTGTGCCTCAGTGACATTTGAGCTTGAGGGCCTGTCCTATGTAAGTGAGTGCTGGCTGGGTCCAGGGGTAAGTGGTTCAAGCACAGGCCAACTAAGCTCTTAGGCCACTGCTGCTGCTGCCCCAGCTCACATATTTAATAACTGGCAATATTATATTTCTGCTTTCCTAAGCTTTCCATCCAGGATGCCAAAGTTCATTTTTTAAAAATTTTTTAACGATTTTATTTATTTATTCGAGAGAGAGGGAACTCATGAAAAGGAGGGAGGGGCAGAGGAAGAAGGAGAAGCAGAATCCCCAGTGAGCAGGGAGCCTGATGCGAGGCTCAATCCCAGGACTCCGGGATCATGACCTGAGCCGAAGGCAGAGGCTTAACCAACTGAGCCACCCAGGCACCCCAGTATATCAAAGTTCATTACCAGAAGAATACATGGTCATGATACATACTCTTTTCTTATAGGATACATACATTCACAGAATCTTTGCTGGTGTGATTCAGAGAATCACAGCACACATACATCTTTTTTCCAATTTATTTGTTTAATTTGAAGTATCTTCAGCGTAGAAGAAAAGATGAAGTAGTATAAATCCTGACACAAAAGTATCTAATATTTTTCCTTCAGCTCAGCGGTGTACAATAAAGCAACAAACAGAAGGCATTAAGAGCTGAATTATTTTGAAACTGCTTACACAGAACTCCAAACTACTTGTCAAAGATTTTAAGAAATAGATGTTAGGAAGACAATGCATATATTTACATGAATCTAAGAACATTTTGTAGCCTCCTACAGTTGAAATATACTTGGCCATAATAAGCCTCTAGACAACATTCAGATCATTTCTGTAATTTAAATCTCTTTTGTACTAACTTCATAGAACAGCATAGACATCAAAACATCCGATTTGTGTTGGCAACAAAAAGATTCTATTATTCATTCATTCATTTTGAGATTCTTAGTTGCAAACCAAAGAAACTGTTCTAGTTCATTAAAGCAGATAAAGATACTTTATTAAAGGACATAAGCCTCAGAATTTCCAGAAAAGTCACAGAGGCAGGCTTGATGACCACTCTTCCAGGAAAAATTTTCAAAATAGGATGCAAAATGGTGCCAGCATCACAGCTAGCATGAGGCACAAGGCCATAGCTTGCACTGGTGATTCCAGGTACCGAAGACAATTTCTGGAGTCTTCTAGACTGTGCCTGTGAAAAGCTGAATGCCACTGTCTGTGCATGACTACAAAGTATGATGGCTAGGGAAGGAAGTTTCTGGGCTCTGCCACTGTAAGTCGTGGACTCAGAAAGTGAAGAATTCCCCCAAACAAAAGAAAGAGGTACACAGAGATGCCAAAAAGTCAAAATAAATAACCAGTGCTTCTGACAAGCAAGAGGGCACTAGACACAAATTGATGAAACGATAAGGAAAAAGAAAACACCTTAAGCAACAAATTGTGCAGCATCTATAGTTTTTTGGGGGGAAGGTAGAACAAAAATCAGGAAGTTATCACATTAATGAAGATACAATAATAAACCCTACACGTGATGCAAAAGAGAGATCCAGTTCTCCGAGAGCTGTTATCAATGGAACCCAACTTGAACTGGGGATCCAGGAGACTTCTTGAGGAAATTATTTCTGACATGAGTCTGAGGAAGGAATGAGGTAAGCAGATGAAAGGAGCTGAAGAACATTCCAGAACATTACAGTCAGGGGAAGCACATATGCAGAAGGCCTGTGGTGGAAGGGATCACGGCAAGTTGAGAAGGTGGAAGAACTGTGTATTGATTCTAGATTAAGGTTGATGAGGGAGAAGAGTGTTGGAAGTAAGATAGAACTAGGGCAGCCCTGGTGGCCAAGAGGTTTAGTGCCACCTTCAGCCCAGAGTGTGATCCTGGAGACCCAGGATCAAGTCCCACTTCAGGCTCCCTGTGCAGAGCCTGCTTCTCCCTCTGCCTGTCTCTCTCTCTCTCTTTGTCATGAATAAATTTTTTTTAAAAATCTTTAAAAAAAAAGGAAGTAAGATAGAACTAGATGAGGCCATATATCTTTCTTTATTATGAAAGCAAATGTGGAAGTCTTGTGCTGGAGAACTCTCAAATAATCAGATCACCCTGACTATTGTGTGCCAAATGAGCACTGGGACGCAGTGGACATTGTGTGGTTCAGGAGAGAGGTGACAGTAGCTTTGTTTCATAGAAGACACATGGAGAAAGCCCACAGGCCCTGTGGCAGTAGACTACCGTCACTCTCGCTTCAACATTTATGTTCCATTTTAATCAGTTTTCCCATATCTGTTATTTTGCAAAACTGAATGACATACTTCCCAAAAAATTTTCTGAATTTGAGAAGTTTAATAGCATAAATATTCCTTTTTTTTTTTTTGAAACTGCATCTGGGATGACACTACAGAATATCTGCAATTCATAGCCTAATGCATTTGGACAAATTGAGATTCTTTGAAATTCAGAATTTATTATAAAATGCATTATGGTTTCCAAACAGTACTGGGTGACCAAGGAATTACAGTACTTATCACTGCTTTTTAGACTTCACTGGAAAGTTGCCTTACCCTGGTTCTCTTCTCTACTAACTCTTCCCAATTAATTCTTAGCTAATTTCTACATAAATAGCAATAGAACCCTCTGTAAGAATTGCATTAATTTTTTCTTCAATTTCTCAAATTTCAGTTAGGACTAAAAATTTCTTTGCATTAAAACAGCCTAAAGCATTAGATTCTAAAAAGTGGAGTTTGGAGCCAAAAGTCCTGACATTAAAATCTGTTTCCATCACTTCCAGATATTTGACATCTTGCAAGTTATTTGGTTTTTCTCAGCCTTTGCCTTCTTAGCTCCAAAAGTACCATGATAGGGTCTCCAAATGATCCGTAGCAAACACAAATCATTGTTTCATCAAAGTGATTTGCATATTGTAAAACCATAGAAGCATGAGTTGTTACTAAACATGAAGATAATATACTAAACAGATAGGGGAGGAGATGCAGAAACATTGGAATTCTTGCTAGCAAAGATAATATTCAAAATTTTTGCAGCATTTTAACAACATGTACAAAGGAGATCACACCATTTTGGTGGTGCATGTGCTCCTTCTTTCTGATTTCTCTTGCTGGTCTCTAACTTCAGACCATGTGAAAACCCCAGATCAGCCCACAACAGCCTCCCGGGTGGGCTATCCCCCAGAAGGCAATCATGGTGGTAAATTTAAAGAGGCAAGGAGCAGGCAAGTCATAATTCCTCTATAACAATGAACAATGAACACTTAGGATCCTCTGGTACACTGCTTTTTCTTATTTTTTTATTTATTCATCAAATATTTATTATACTCCTCAGTTCAAGACACACTGATTCATATGAGGCTCTCTAGTTTTAATATTTATCTATTCCATTTTATCCCCATCTCCAAAGTAATCATTCTGTTGTATTTATTCCTTTTAATTTTTAAATGCTTAAAAATTGGATGTGTAACTTTGTTGGCATTTATGTTAAACTATGAAAACCCTTATAGATCTCATTCAGTTTCTATTTTTCTGAACGAAGCTCTTTTTTTTTTTTTTTAAAGATCTGATCTTATTTCTATGTACGTATCAGATGTGTTCTTTCTAATGCTTCCTAAGAACCCACAGTGGTATTCTCCAAGTCTGTTCTGTGTACCCAAAGTGCCGCCAACTTTCACCACTGTAAACAACACTGCAATAAATATCTTTATATTTGTCACGCCATAAATGTTTGAAATTGGGGGGAGGGGTGGATAAATTCTCAGAAGCAAAATAGCAAGGTCATAGCATATACATATATTTAATTTGCATACATCATGACAGGTTGTTCAGAGTGACTGTGCCAATCTACTTCCCCAGGAAGCTTCCTGTGCACTTGCTTCCCTGACAGCACTCAACATTATCCAGCTTTCTGATTTTTTCCAATTTAATAATGTTCATTTAACCTGCATCTGATTATTATCTCTAGCATGACTTCTGGTACACATTCGTTTTGAGAGTTTTCTGTAAATTCCTTGTTTATACTCTGCTTCCCTGCTACAGAAACTGACATCAATTTACAGAATCTCTGCTAATTATTCATCCCTTGCCAGTTTTAGATGCTGACAACACCTCCTCCTAGTTAGTCATGGAGTAATCTGGCCCATGGTAGTCTTCATGAATGGAAAGCTTTAATTTTGATCTACCTATGGTTATCAACCTTTTGCCTTACTTTGTTTTTGAATTTTTTGAACTGTTTTGCTATTCCTAGGTTACAAGGATTAGCTCATACATTCCCTTCTATCAGCTCTATGTTTTTCCCTTTCCAATTTAGATCTTTAATCTACCTGGTGATCAATCTTTATTTGGGATTAGGTAGGGATCCAATTTAATTTTTCTGCATATAGTAAGCCAACTTTCTAAAAAAACTTCAACTAAACAACTTTCATTGATTTGTGGTAATTTCTTTAAACTTTATTAAATTTCCATTGATACATGTGTCTCTTCTGAGTGTATTATTTTCTTCCACTTATGTGTTTATCTGATCTTACACCAATAGCATATTGCTTTTTATCACTTTGGCCCTGTAGTAGGTCTTAATACCTGACAGGGCAAGGTCTCCAACTTTATGACTTTTTAAGTAACAGGCATCCATGAGCTTTTATTTGCCTCTACATATTTTACTGTAAAATATATAACTGTACTTTGGATTGAAATTGGATTGCATTTATATACTGAATTGAAGAAAATCTACATTTTAGTAATATACATTCATCCCATCCAGGAGCATGAAATGTTGCTCCATTTATTTAGATCATTTTTTATATCTTTCACTAGAATTTTTTTAAAGATTTTATTTATTTATTCATAACAGACAGAGAGAGAGAGAGAGAGAGAGAGAGGCAGAGACAGAGGCAGATGGAGAAGCAGGCTCCTTGCAGGGAGCCTGACATGGGACTCGATCCCAGGTCCCCAGGATCACGCCCTGAACCGAAGGTGGGAGCTGAGCCACCCAGGCTGCCCTCTTTCACTAGAATCTTAGAGCATCAGGAAATTCATGTGAAACTTGGAAATAAGGCCAAAAAGATGCATGGAACATGCTTTCAATATCATTTGGGGATAAATGCCACAAAAGGAAGGGATCGCTATGAAATGTATCTGGTTTATCTCACCATATACTATTACTGAAAGGTCTCAGACTTAGTGAGGTTACATTTTAATTTCTCGAGTTTCATCCAGTAGATGCAAATAATTTTGTGTCTGATCAAACAACTCCCAAGATTTAAGGTCGGTGGTACATTTATGTTATAATCAATTCAATAATTTTATCTTCATATTTCTCTACTAAATTGCCTATAAATCCCTGGCTTCTTAAGTGCTCTTTGACCTGACCCTGACATGGCCAGTTCCCTTATTAATTAATTAATTTAAAATCTTTGACACTAGTTCATTTTCCATTTTCATGAACATCATGATTTTATCTTTTTGAAGATTTCATTTTGGCAACTTCCTCCATAAAGGTCTTCTATATTCTAAGTTACATTAACTCCTGAATACTTCATAGTTTTATTGCAATTATAAATGGAATATTACTTTTCTGGAGTTTTCTGATTGGTTATTGCTGGCATAGAGAAATGTTTTCTTAATTTTGAATGTTAATGGTATATCTAGCAACCCTGCTAAACTCTTGTTGGTTTTAGTAGCTTCTCTCTGGATCCTATCAGTTCTTTCAGGCAGACAATCATAATACCAGCAGTTAGTGTATAGTTAGATACTATACACTACTAATTTTTTTAAAGATTTTATTTATTTATTTGAGAGTGAGAGAGGGCACACAAGTGGGAGTAGGGAGGGGCAGAGGGAGTAGCAGACTCTCCCCTGAGCAGGGAGCCCAAGTCAGGGCTCGATCCCCAAACCCCAGGATCATGACCTGAGCTAAAGGCAGATGCATAACCAACTGAGCCACCCAGGTGCCCCTACACGACTAAATTTTTAAAGGTAGATAAAACAGATAAATTCCTAGAATATTATTAAATGCCAAAACCAGACCTAAATTTGCACATACCTCTATTGAGTTCAATCCTAATTTTAGCTTCTGACTCTTAACAAAAATGCATATTTATGGTGTTATTGCACACAAATGCCCTTATTTGATATCAAGCTAAATCCTATGAGGTAAACACCATGCCCATTACATTCTGAAGAAAATAAGTATATAAAGGATAAATGCATTGTGAAAAGTCAAAGCCCTAGTTGTAGTGGATCCTTGTCAATACCTTGCTCTTGTGCTTTGAAATCAGGTGTAATTTCTGCAGCAGATACTTTTATGTGTCCCTCTGCTCTCCAGGTCATTTTAATACCTAGGAAGTTCACCAAAAAATAGGGTTGATCACAGCAAAGAAGTATTCAAGAGCTAAGAGGGCAACTGCTTTCACACAAGGTTTATTTTTGTCCCCCTTAGATCTAGAAAGGAAAACTGATTTATTATTGCAGAAAAGTGGGAAAACAAACTGATGGCTACTCTTCAAAGGTCTTACTTTCACTTTGGAGTCTGGAGGACAGAGCCAGGCTCCTGTAATTGACTTAGGCAGATCTTAAGATCTGCTGTGGTAGGTTGGCCAGATTTGGCAATTAAATATATAGGCTGCCCAATTAAATTTGAATTTCTAATAATACAATAGATATTATTTTAATATAACCATGTCCTGTACAATATTTAGGACATGCTTATAATAAAAAAGAATCCATTGTTTATCTGAAATTCAAATGTGACTGAGCATCATGTATTTAATCTGGCAGTCCTAGCTAGCTTCAGATGAATGCTCATTTGCTCTGAGTCAAGTGGTCCCATTTGCAGGAATATTTAGTGTTAACATATCCCTATTCTAAAAGGTATTAAGCCTATATCTTATCTTTTATTGAAAGATACTGCTTCAAAAGATTGATATATGTTATCCCAGGAGATGTAAAAGACTCAAGACTTTTATTTCAATTACCAGGCACACTGACAGACCTCATCAACATCATTTAACCATCTTATAACATTCCCGTGTGGTTTTTGTACCTATTTTACAGAACTGTGGTTTAGAGAGGCCAGGCAGTTTGTTCAAAGGCTACAATAGCTGGCAACAAGGTCAGCATTCAAACCTATGCTATCTGGATCCGATGTTAGGCTTCTCTTTTAGCTATCTGGAAACGCTCCTATGATACTGAGAGAACAGTTTGGTATCATATTGAAAGTATGCATTGAATAGGAATTTTCCAGTTTTCATAGACAAAGAATCATTTTGTAAGGAAGTTTCACTTTTACCCAAAACCTATGTTCCTTAAACTCACTGAGTACATTATCTGGCTGATGGGTTTTCATTTTCATGTAAAGCAAGCTGTGCTCTCTGCCATGGAGAAATGATTTGTGGTCAAATAAAAACTGAAATCTAAGGAACTCTACCAAAAAAACAAACACAAAAGTCCCAAGCAACTGCTAAGTTATAAATTTGAACAAACATGGAATATGATGGTAATAGTCGCATCTCACATGGGCAGAGGATGGAGTAGGTAATGCCAGAGGATTTCCTTGCAATCACGTTTTATCCTGAATTCATAATACTACACTGCCTGGCGATCCCTCTTCAGACACAGAGTCTCTCAGCAGAGGAAAAGGAAAATAAGTTGTCATCTTAAAAACAAACAAACACTTAAAAACAAACACTTAAAAACAAACAAACAAACAAAAAACAAAAACTACAGAATGGGTAAAAAAGATTTGGCACAATAACAAGTTGTGGAAAGGCATCACAAAGTCAAAGAGAGCTAGGTAACCACTCATTTGCCCACAGTCTTAATAGGATAAATTCCTTCAGGGTTTTAAAGATAATGAGCATGCCAATTATTGTCTCAGGGCACAGGAGTAAGATGAGGAATTACTGCTGTTTTCAGAGGTAATAACGCAAGCTGAACAAGTCAGAAATGTCATCCTCGAGGAGTCATTCTTATTTGAGCAAAGAGATGTTAATCACAGGTGAGTCTTGCCAGTAGCTTTCCAATCACGCGAGTCAGGGCTCGTTTGCAGTTCAAGTAAGATGCTCTGAAATCAAATCTGGTATTAACGAGGTACCACAATAAGGAGACTTGCAGCAACCATAAATCTTTTGATTTCCAAGCCAGTTGTCTATTTGTCCTTGTTGGCAGAGAGCACATATTTATACTGCTTTCAGGGCAAAGCAATTCAAATGGATGCCAGAGACAGAGGAAGATAACATTGATTCATGAATGTGAGCTGCTCTGCAGTAGGTCTTTTGGCATAATAATAATTGCTATTTATTTTATACATTAAGAATAATTTTCAAGTACAAATACTACATTCTGTCCAAGTCTATTAAGTTTTCAGAGGAAGTACCACAGGCATTTTGGTGTTCAGCATTCCTCGAAGTTCTTTTAGTGTTTTTTTTGTTTTTTGTTTTTTGTTTTTTGTTGTTCACTTTTGGCTTTGAGCCTTTTTTTTTTAATTTAAGAAATTTAAAACCCACAAAAAACTTGAAAGAAGGGAATAAATACCATCCATCTCAATTCATCAAAATAATAACATTCTGTCACACTTGATTTAATTTGTTTCATCCCTTCCTCCCTTCATTTTTTCCTTCCTTTCTTTCTGTATCTGGGTTGATCTTGTATTCTTTTACAGAAGAATTTATACACATTTTTGCTGAAACATTTAAGAATAAGTTACAGACACCACGTCAGTTCATCCCTAAATATCACACATCTGCTAAGAGTGAGTGACTTATATAACCACACCATCACTTTCACATAGCCACGTTAAAACTTCCTCCAACTGACTGAAATTGTCAAGATTGCTTTACTTTTTTCAATCTAGGATCAAATCAAGGTTCACACGTTACATTTGGTTTTGTCTCTTTAACACCCTTCATCTCTTTTGGAAGAGCACTCAGCTTCTCGTTTTTGTTTTCATGACATTAAGAAATTCAGGACAGTGGTTTTTTTTATTATGCCCCACGTTCTGTAGTTAATCCTTCTTCACCATAAGGTTCAGGTTAATTATTTTTGCCTAAATACTACAGAGTACATAGGTGATACTGTATATCTCCTACTGTATCACGTATCTATTATAGGAATTAAATTTCCTTGGCAATTAAAACACATAATCCATGGGATGACACATTGAATCCATGCAAATATCCTAACATTTTATTTTAAAAACTTTGTATTATTCTATGATCTTTGCTTGAATTACATTTGGCTGCAAAATAGTGACTTTTCAGAATCCTCTCCTTTGTCTATTTTTATAGGGAATTTTTTATAAATAAAGCTTCTGCCTTTTTCCCCTCTCTCTCTCTTTCTCCTATTCTCTCTCTGCATCATTACAGATTTATATTCAATATGATATAATCCATTACCATCATTATTCTTTTCAATGCTCAAATTGTCCCATTTTGGCAAGTGGAAGCCCCTTCATCCTGGTTTCTGTTATTCTTTTGACATGACCCCATTAGTCTTTGAGCGCTTTCTTGCTTTAGGGCATAACAAAAATATCCCAGACTTCTCTTGTATTTTTCTTTCCCAGACCTAGATTCAGCCATTTCTACAGGAAAATCTTAGTTCTTTTCAGTTCAAGCTAGTGTTTGTGTGTTGTAGCCACTCTGAAGAAATATGATAGACCCTCACTCAAAATTTGGCTGGAATGTCAAGCCTGATGACACACAGCCCAGCCAGAAAGGTTTATTATTTATATAATGAGGCTTTCTGGGGAAAGCAGGGTAGGCTTCTCAAGCTAGCCTGAAAATGCCTTGCAAGAGGAAAGGAGACTGGTGTGAGTCTTTATGGTAGTCAGAGGGTGAAACTGACATGAGGACTTGTGCACAGACAAGGCGTTGTGTGGTTTGAATTTTCCAGCAGTATCAAATGAGGAAGATCCAGACTTTCTCATCAGCTTGTCCAGAAGTGGGGCAGAAGGGGAAGGAGGAATGAAGCTTACGATGTTGGCAATCAAGCATCAAAAAATGGAACCAGACTCTTTATCACACTGGATTACACTTACATGCTTTTGTATAAGTCTATGAAATAGAGATCTGTTATATCGATACTGCGTGCCTGCAAAGCTCCTGCAAGGGTACATGTGAAACCCAGGGAATAAGAACACAAGGCACTTGTATGTAGCTCTTTGAAGGGAAAACCACCTCTGCAAATACACAGCATTATCATCAAAATCATTATTCCTTTCTAAGATCCTAATCATTATTCCTTTCTAAGGTCCTAAACATTGTTAAATTGCTTCTAAGTCAGATAGGACAGGGCTATCAATTTTCTGTTTAGAAAATCAACTTTAGAAAGGCAATGGGCTTTCATGATGTCAGAGAGCTCCTAAGAGGATCAAAAGAGTTTAACTTATCCCTTAGCCAGGACATCAAGATGATTCTCAGAGCCTTTATATTTTCTGTAAAACTTTATATTAGAGCAGCTTATCATTAAATTGGATTAACAAAAATAACCATTACATTTACACACTCAGAAATTAAAGCTACAGATCTGTGTCAAAAGAGATAATGTTAATCACAATAATAATAGCAGGCAACACATATTGAATGCATTTATGTCCCAGGAACTCTTCCAAACACACTACAGTCATCCTCATCACAGATCACAGGATTAAATACTAATATCACCTCAATTTTGCAATGAGGAAGTTGAGGCCCAGAAAGAATAACTGATATGACCAACTTCTCATGGTGAGTAAGGGAAGGAGTTAGGATTCAAACATGAGGCAGGAAAGATAATACTGAAAATTAAACTTTCAAAGATGTATTTTCATTCTGAAAAGTAGAGACAGATTGATTTCCACCAAATATAGGAGGTGCCAAACTGGCTCAGATTTTACACTAGTGAGAACAAACATTTATTCTGCTCTATTTCATCTTTCCGTCAGAATATTAGGGGGACAGCCTACAAGATAGCAAGTAACCAAATGACTACACATTAGGCAGACAGTGTTTGGATTTCTCCAATCCAGAGGGTTCCATCAACAAATCAATTTGGAACTTAGTTATACATGCCCTATTGGATTCCCAAGGCTATTTTCCCCAGCTAAAATCCAGACATGGTTACAGTAAAATGACAGAGTCATTGATTTCAAAAGTGGCCACACTGATGAGTTAAAAAAAAAAAATTGTTGTTTAACCACTGTTTGACCTTCAGCTTTGGAGATCTAGATATAACACGTACAGTGTTATATTCTACACAATTTATATTTTTCAGAGCATTTTCATACACATCTCATTTCATCTCCTCAATAACCCAGTGCTAATGACAGAAAATTTATATACACAAACATGGAATCCATGTATACCCTGAAGTAGAGGGAATGTGGTAAATACCTTTTACAATCCCTTGGCACACAATCTACCTTGAATAGCCATGCTAACCAGCTATGCCACAGATATTACCTTTGACAAAATGACATATCTCAGCTGTGATGCCTCGCACTTGCTTTCTGTCCACTGGGATTGTGGGTTCTGCTGGGTCATGTGCAAAGCTGAAAGTGCAAGGGAGTCAACACCCCTGGATCAACCTTTAATCAACAGAAGATGGAAAGTGGTAAATAAGGACTCCTCTTTCCCCATCCCTGGTGAATGATTCCAGGCTACATTTTATAGAACTCTACTAGAGTTGTATAGAGGCTCCAGCTGCAGCCAGCCATCTTCCTAAAAAGTATCTTTGAATTGGCTTCTTTCTTTCCCTGTCTTACGATTTCCAATCCATCATGCCTACTCCGCTTTATTGGACTTGGTTGCAGGGTTTGTTTGTTTGTTTGTTTTTTAAGATTTTCTTTATTTATTTGAGAGAGAGAGAGAGCCAGAGAGAAAGCAGGAGCAGAGTGAGGAGCAGAGGGCAAGGCAGAAGCAGACTCCCCACTAAGCAGGAAGCCCAATGTGGGGCTCCATCCCCGGACCCTAGGATCATGACTCAAGCTGAAGAAAGACGCTTAACTGACTGAACCACCCAGGTGCCCCTTGGTTGCAGTTGTTAATTAGGAGTTAATATAGACATCAAAAACAGTTGTATTTCTGGGGAACCATTCATCAAGCCCTTGTCACAGGTTCTGCTTTGGGGGAGAATCTAAGCAAAGCTCAAGAGTTTAAATATAACTTACTTTAAAAACACCACTTAATGTTAGGGTCTAGAATATCTGTCAGATCTGGATCAAGGTCTGTCTCCTTATGGGATATGGATTAAAGGCACGGAGCCTCAAGTAGATTGACCGTTTATAATGCCTAAGACATCTTGAGAATGTGCCTTGATTTTTCTGAGATTCAACTATGAAATTGGAATATAATAACAATAATAACAATTCCAATATGTATTAAGTGTCTCCATGTGTCAACTTTGTTCTAAATGTTTTATATATATTAGCCTACTAATCATCACCATAACCTTATGGGATTTACACTAGTATTGTCACCACTTTACAGACGAAGAAATGAGTACAGAAAGGTTACTATGCCCAAGATCACACAAGTAAATAACACATGAGAGATTTCAATCCCAGACAATCGAGCCCTAGGGCTCGTACATTTGAGCACTATTTATTAACTATTTACTGTTTCCTCACAGGATTTTAACATTAAAATGTAATAATAAAATAAAAATACATAGCATTTTTATGCATGTATAAAATATTTTTTATGCATAGCACTACTAGGTGCACAGGAAGTGCTTACAAATATTAGCTTAAAAAGAAAAAAACAATTTTTTTAAAAGTCTGAATCTCAATGAAAAATATTGACAACAAATATTCCTATTCTGTCAATGTATCCTTGTTTCTCTAATTTCTTTTTTTCTCAAACTCTCTTCCAGTAAAATGTTACTACTGTCTTTCCATCACTCTGACTTAGTGATGTTTTAGGTTTCCCTTGGTCCTGCTCCACAATCACCTTCCCCAAGTTCTCCCATTTCTTCCTATCAAACCTCATTTTTCTCCATTTCAAGGCCACTGACACATCAGCATGAGAAACATCAGAGATAGTTTATTTTCTTGACATTCCCATCAGAATGTCACCAGAAAAAAATGTTTTTGAGGCATTGTGACAAAGCATCCCAAAATACAAGCAGAGACACAATCAGTATTTATCAGATCCTTCTATATGTAAATGGAACCTTCTGGGTGATCTAAAGAGACCAACAAAAAGGCTAGCTTGGCGGTGTGGGTGCTGCCCTCCTGTCTAAGGGACAAGCAAAAGAAAGCAAATAAACTAAATAAATACTTTATTTGATTCATTGGCAAGATCTTCTCTTTCCTTTTAATTAATAGTCTAAATGCTAATTCACTTGCCTTAACCTTTCCTCACAAATTATACTGCTGAGAATAATATGCATATGTAAAATAGTCACGGTGGGAGCTATAATTAAGGTGCTTGACACCTTCTCTAATTACTACGTTTCTCACAAATACCAAGAAATGTGGAACCACTGTCTAGATTTTTTCCCCCTTGTGGAAGAATACTGCTTATAAAAATCTGGTTGATTCTGGTGATCAGTCGTAAAATATTAGCAGATGACAAACAGATGAGTCCTCAGGTGACGTACTTTGACTCCTTAGGCAACATTGGATTATCCTAAATTTAGGAAAGCAGTATCTATAGTAGCTTGACTTTTCTTTGGAACAGAAGAGTATGAATTAATTTAATTTAGTTTAATTATATAAGGTATTTCCCAATGAAGAAGCATTCCCAGATACAATAAGTGAACTTGTAGGGTACTCAGGTAGCTCAGTTGGTTGAGTTTCTGACTTTTGATTTTGGCTTAGGTCATGATCTCAGTGTCATGAGATTGAGCCCCAAGAAGGGCTCCACACTCAGTGTGGAGTTGGCTTGGGATTCTTTCCTTTCCTCTCCTTCTGCCCCTCCACTTACTCTAAATGAATGAAAGAATGAATGAATAAAAATCTTTTTAATAAAAATAAGTAAACTTTTGGGAATCCCTGGGTGGCACAGCGGTTTGGCGCCTGCCTTTGGCCCAGGGCACGATCCTGGAGACCCAGGATCGAATCCCACATCGGGCTCTCGGTGCATGGAGCCTGCTTCTCCCTCTGCCTGTGTCTCTGCCTCTCTCTCTCTCTCTGTGACTATCATAAATAAATAAAAATTTTAAAAAAATTAAAAAAAAAATAAGTAAACTTTTAATTTAATCTCTTCCATTAAACAATCTTTTCAAGGTAGTTGTCATGGTGGCACTTCCAAAGTTCACAGTAATTCCTCTATTCCTATCGCAAGCAGCTGTTTGCTCTGACTTTTGGACAATGGTAAATTAATTAAAAAGTTAATCTACATGTTATCTACATCTCATTCTGAAATAATCTCCCAGCTGATGAGTTTACATGTCATTTACTCTTTTGGCCAACAGCTTGTTTCAAATGAGTAACTAAAGGAAAAGCAAAACTCTCAGGGCTGGTAGCATCCAGATATTACATGGTATATGTGTTCGTCTAAAGTTGAGAATGTGCATTTCCTTGCATCTTGGGTCATACTATTCTCTTGCTAAATACCAATATGCCTCAGTGGTAATGATATAAGTGTCTATAATTTCAATCCTGCATGGTTATTTCAGTTAACTCAAATATAGATTCCCATATTAAACATCCTGAAACATTTTGTCCTCTACAGCTCTTGAAGAAGTTGTACTGCCCTTTAAAATATAATGAAATAAGATTTTTTTTAAGAGGGGAATTTTTAGCACCATTTTTATAGAGCACTCTTGGTGCAAGAATCAAAATTATTAGCAGTGCCTTTTTTGCTTGTTTTAAGAGACTCTTCATTTTCAGCTGATGGTTACATCTCTAAATAGATTTCACGCTCCCTGCTCAGAGACAGAAAACCACACATAGCTCTCTTAACATTTGAATAACGATCTCTCCACTCATCATCACCAAATGCCAATATCTATCCTAGAACCTATTAAATTAACTACAAAATCTTTGCTGGTCTCAAGTTCTCAAAGAAAAAGCATATCCATGTGGGCCTTTTACTCATTTTAGCCCTCTATTCCAAAGAATTTTTTTCCACTCCAGAATGTATCTAAAAGGATTATAAAGGTCTTTGTGTGTGTGTATGTGTGTGTGCTCCAATAATTTCATCATGACTTTCCTCAATGACAAAAGACAGTCCTCCCTACATAAGAGGGATTTGAGGGTAAGGAACTACCACTTGGGAAAAGCCCCAGCTTAAGGTATACCATCATGTAGCCATAGGATGCTCAATTTACAACAGTTCAAAAACAAGAAAGGGATTACTTGCAAACCCAGTTGAAGACGGTAACAACTCAAGAGGAAAATTCAGTCCAAGGAAGGCACTTGGCACCAAAGCTAAGTGGGGACCTAAGAGAATAGTCAACATTTGGAGGTCAGAAATTAGGTCACAAAGCAAGGAATGGATGCAATAGGCAATCAGCTCAAAGGACACCTGCACATCAAGTGTCACACACCCCACTGGTTCTTAAAGACCTACCATGGCAACGGTGCCTTGGCAGGAAATATTCAGGAGAGATTAAAGCTTTCCTTTCTGAAATTTTAATAGCTATCCATAGCTGTGTACTACCCAAAATCATCCTGTGCTGCTGAAAGGCATGTGGCTAGCAAGCAAGAATGGCATTTTTATAAATCTGTTTCTTGATTCTAGAATGCTATCATTTTAAAGGAACATTCTGCATAGACCATACAGTTACAGCAAAGCAGGGGGACCTATTAGCTGCCAACATATTGTTCTCACATGTATTCATTTAGTGCTGACTTCACCTTTCTCTATATATCACCTTCTCCCCAACACCACCATCACTACCAACCATCAGCTCTATTATCAAATTCCCAAAAATTTAATTTTAAGCTCCAAAGGGTTTCATAGGGCATCAAAGTTGCTGATGTTGAATAATCTAAGCCAATGCTTCTCAAACTTTAATGTGCATACAAGTCTCCTCTTTGAGGATTTTATTAAAATTCCATAGTTCTTGGGTGCGATACATTTTTCACTTCTAAGAAACTCTTCAGAAATGTCAAAACTGCTGATCTGTAGACTATACCCCTGAATTCGTTGGTAATTTAGAATGCTCATAAGGGTCCAAAATTCCTGATGCCTCTTCTGATTAAAATTCAGCCAAGAACTAAATCAAATTCTCCAAAGGCAAGCGTTCTCCAACTGGAGTCCATAGATCTCCAGCGCTGCATCAGCTGCCCAGGTTCTAGTCCCAGGTCTTAGGCATCTCTCCCTGCTTCCTGTGTCACCTCTTATTGAATCTTAAGATTCCACTGCCTCATCTTAAAGAATGAGTGTAATGCAGAACCAGTCTCACCAGATTATTCTAGGCATCAGTTAAGTTGTCCCAGGTAACAGGCTTTCCATAATGCTCATTAAGGTCCCTGAGCTCAGGGACATCTGTGAAGACACTGTAATTATTTCTAAAATGTTCTATGCACTTATGTTTACTTTTCCTAGATACAGTCTATGCCTTTCTTTAGATTCTCACTGGGATTCATAACCCTAAAATGTTTAAGAACCATTGATCAAAACTGACCATGGAGCCCAGAACTGCTCTGGTGTCCAGAAGGTGGGTCTGAGAAAAAGGCAGATTTTGGTGCAGCGCTGCCATGAGCCAAACCCCAGTGGGTTGGGGAAAACAGGTAGATGAGAGGGCAGTAGACTAACTTCTTACTAATTTATATTATTTAGTGTCATCATCACCATTATCTCATAAACAAGTGTTTATCTATTGGGATAAAGTTCTCCCCGGGCTCATGTGCCCCAAAGGCTTAAAATGACATATAGTAAGAACATTCCTGCAGGCCACTATTGACCTCATGTGGGTGTCACACTCAGTACTTAAAGAGCATGACATGCATGGTCCACATGCCCTATGGAACAGACTCTGAGAAGGACAGTTTTGTCACATTGTGTCACAGAGTTGGACAAAGTGAGAAAAATGATACCATCAAACCAAACATGTCCTGATGGCTCATTAAGAGGGTCAGCTGTGAGCAAGGTAGGTGGAAAAAACAATTTCACTGTTCCTGAAGAATTTTAAGCATGACAAAGGCTGCAGGAAGATGGCAAAGAGTAGCAAAAGAAAGCTAAAGAAAATTCCAAACACACTCATTAACAAATTCCTGAACAATAATCAGAGTTAAGAGGATAGTGTGGGACAAAGCTAAGGTAAAGGAAAATGAAATCTTAAAACCTGTTTTATCAATCTTCTTGCTTACTATTTAGTAGGGAGGGGAGCAGTTGCAGAATAGATAGAGGATAAATTTTTTAAAGTTCAAAATAATGAGGACAGGACGCCTGGGTGGTTCAGTGGTTGAATGTCTGCCTTCTGCTCACAGTGTGGTCCTGGAGTTCTGCAATCAAGTCCCACATCGGGCTCCCTGCAGGGAGCCTGCTTCTCCCTCTGCCTGTGTCTCTGCCTCTCTCTGTGTGTCTTTCATGAATAAATAAATAAAATAAAATATTTTTTAAAAAAGTAGTTCATAATATGGGGAAGACAGGAGGGCATTGAATGAAAACTCAAAATATCCCTTCTATTGCTAAAACTAGATTAAAGCAATTCATATGACTACAAAGAATATTTAAACCTAACACAGAGGATACAACTTGATTTTGAAGATTGTGAAGTAGGGATATGAAGGAAAATATACATGCAAAATTGTGCACTGATAGAAATATATTTATTGAATGTAGTTGTGAAATCTCATGTGAAAAAGTGTATTTTCACAGACATATACCCAAATACCCAAACCTGAACTTTATTTGAAATTACACAAGTACATGATGCCATAAAAGTTCATAAAACTGTGCAAAATATGGCACTGTGCAGGATTTCCACAACCCACAGCATCACTCCAGGATACATATGTACAGATACGGTAAAAATAATTTCTATTTTCAATTATATCGAACTTTTATTTTTATAAGAATGACTAAGAAATCTGGGGTACTTGGGTGGCTCAGTGGTTGAGCATCTGCCTTTGGTTCAGGTCATGATCCCAGGGTCCTGGGATGGAGTCCCACATCAAGCTCCCCACAGGAAGCTTGCTTCTCCCTCTGCCTATGTCTCTGCCTCTCTCTTGTGTGCCCCTCACGAATAAATAAATAAAATCTTTAAAAAAACAAAAAAGAATGACTAAGAAATCTTTCTAACAGCTAAGGCAGTTTACTAAATTAGATAATTTGCTGAATTTGTAATAATTTCTAAGTTACTATGCATAGTTAACACTAAATCCCAGGGCCATATTCATTTTTGTATAATAAATAATCACACAAAATAAAATAATAAACTTTGGTAATGGCACTTTTTCTTCTTAATCATCATCTCTTATATCCCAGTTAATTTTACATTTCATCTTGCTATTAAAAAACAGATCAAAGGGCTTTAAAGGACAAGATTTGTTGCAAAGTGAGATGATTATGTAATATCTTAATAATGCAAAATAGAGGCTAAAACAAGTTTTTAAACAACATTAAAATAAAAGAAACTAAGATATCTAAAGTAGAAGGTAAACAAGAAAATTCAGAAATAGGGGCACCTGAGTGGCTCAGTGGTTGAGCATCTGTCTTCAGCTCAGGTTGTGATCCTGGGCTCCCAGGATTGGGTCCAGCATCAGGCTCTCCACAAGGAAACTGCTTCTCCCTTTGCCTATGTCTCTGCCTCTCTCTGAATCTCTCATGAATAAATAAATAAAATCTTTTTTTTTTTAAAGAAAAAAATCAGAAACAGACGGAAATTGAACAACCTACTCTGAAACAACCAATAGGTCAAAGAAGAAATCCCAAGGGTACATAGAGAATATCTGGAGACAAGTGCAAACAAAAACACAACATACTAAAACTTATGTAATACAGCAAAAGCAGGACTAAGAAGGAAGTATAGAGCAGTAAACATTTGCATTAAAAAAAAAAAATCTCAAGCAACCTAACTTCACACCTCAAGGAACTAGAAAAGTAGGACAAATTAAGCCAAAAGTGAGCAGAAGGAGAGAAATAAGAAAGATTAGAACAGAGATGAGCAAAAGAGAAAACTAAAAAACAAAAGAAAAACATCAACAAGTCTTTTTCTTTTTTTTAAGAATAGCAAAGTCGATATTTCTTCAATATGGCACCAAAAACACAGACAACACACAAAAACAGACAAATTAAACTACATCAAACTTAAAAATTTCTGTGCAACAAAACAAAAGGCAACTTCTATAACTCAACAACAAAGAAACAAATAATTAATTAAAACATGGGCAAAGGAATTGGATAAACAAATCTCCAAAAATGATATACAAATGGCCAACAAGTATGTGAAAAGATGCTCAATATCCCTAACCATAAGAGAAATGCAGATCAAGACCACATTGAGATATCATTTCACACCCTTAGCATGGCCAATGTCAACAAAACAGAAAACAACAAATGTTGGCAAAGACACGGAGAACCTGGGCTGCTCCTGCACTGTTGGTAGGAATATAAAACGGAAAATACTGTGGAGGGTCCTCAAAAAACTAAAAATAAAATTGCCATTTGATATCTAAAAGAATTCAAAGCAGGGGCTCAAAGAGATATGTGCAGACTCATGTTCATAGTAGCATTATTCACAATAACCATGAATGGAAGCAACCCAGTGAAAATCCATTGGCAGATGAACGGATAAACAGGTGCAGTATTGACATACAATTAAATCGTACACAGCCCTAAAAAAGAGAAAGGAATCCTATCACATGTGTATAGAGTTTCAGTTTGGGAAGTTAAAAAAAGTTCTAGAGATCTGTTGCATGACAAAGTGATATATTTAACACCATTGAACGTACACTTAACAATGAGTAAGATGGTGAATTTAATGTCATGGTTTGTTTTTTTTTTTGTCATGTGTTTATCACAATTTTTAAATATATACTGATGTCTGGGTACTAACCTCAGAGAACATCATTTAATTTGTTTGGGATGCAGAGTAGACACTGAGATTTTTTTTTAAGATTTTATTTACTTATTAGAGGGAGACAGCGCGCGCACGTGCGCACGAGTGAAGGGGAGGGGCAGAAAGACAAGCAGATTCCTTGCTGAGCAAGGAGCCTGACTTGAGGCTCAATCCCAGGATCCTGAGATCATGATCTGAGCCCAAGGCAGATATTTAACCAACTGAGCCTTCGAGGTGCCCGACACTGGGATTTTTTAAAAGCCCTCCTCGTTGTTCATCACACGCCATACAGAACCACAGACTCAGTGTTGCCAGATCTTACATTTTTTTCAAGAGAAGCTAGAATCAGGATTTTTACACAAACATTTCTGATGTTTCAGTGTTTGCAATGAATTTTTAAAATGCCATGCAACCCAAACACACCACTGTAGCCTCTGGGTTAGTGATCTCTGAGTTCCCTTCTAGTTTACAATTTCTGTGGATCAAAATTAAGTTTCCTATGTTTCAGTAGCTACTCTTCTTACCAGGTGACTCTCCTTGGGCTTTGGAATATCCTATGGGAAGCAGTCATTAATAAACTGGGTCAGTATCCATAAGAGCATGGTTACAAGTTCTCAGCTCCACGTGGGTTATCATTTGGCCAGGAAGCTGGATTGGGGATCTCTGAAGAGCCATTTCAGGCAGAGAACCCAGCTGTTTCAATTGAATGTTGCAAGAACTAAATACAGTTAATGTACAAAAGCTGAATTGCTTTGATGTAAGCAGAATTGGGGAAGTGGGGAGTAAACGATCATGTTCTATTTTCTATTCCATCAGCAGGCTCTCCTTTCCTGAGTAGACCCCACAAAGTTTCCATCTAGGTTTGAGGAGAAGCCTAGAAGCTAGAGGAGGGAAAGCATCAAATCGAACCTCTCTATCCCCTGCTCCAAACAGAGTAGCTCTGCTCTTATCAACTGTGCTGACAACCCACTTCAGCTTTTGTTTGTAAAGGGGGTTCAACTGTTTTAAAGAAGGAAGTTTAAAAAAAATCCTGACCTAGATAAGGGTGTCTAGTATACTTATTAATTTTTCAGATGACACCAACAGAGACAAAACTAAATGCACAAATAGAAAATATAAGCACCAACAAAAAGTGAAGAAATAGGTGGAAAAAAGGATGGGATTCTGAGGCCCACATGCAAACCAAATAAAATGTTATTGCTCAGAACAGATCTGCAATTTGGGAGAAAATATAGTAAATGTCAGTATGCAGATATGAGGCTCCTTAGCCTCACAGTGTGTTGGTGGACCCTCCATATAGAGAGACACTCCAAGCTAGACTTCAGGGTCTGAGGGAGTGAAAAGCATATTTAGCAGGGAGGTTAATTAAAGGTCAATACAGTGAAGCTTGAGGACAGGATAAAGCAACCAACAATATTCCATCAGGATAGAAATACTGTGAGGAGATTTAGAATGAAAAGGGAAAGAGTCAGCAAAAAAAAAAAAAAAAAAAATCAAGTGGACTACAGCAAAATTAGAGACTTTTGTGCATCAAAGGATACTATCAACAGAGTGAAAAGACAACCTGTGAAAGAGAAGAAAATATATGCAATTATACATCTGAGAAGTGGTTAATATCCAGCATATATAAAGAACTCAAGTCAATGACAACAAAAAGCCCAATTTAAAAAGAGGTGAAGGACTTTAACAGACATTTCTCCAAAGAAAATATCACAGTCAATAAACACAAAAAGGCTCTATATCATTAATTATTAGAGAAATGCAAGTAAAAACCATAACATACTGTTGCATATCTATTAGAAAGGTTATTATATTTTTTAAAAACCTAGAAAAATAAGTGTTGATGAAGATGTGGAGAAATTAGAACCCTTGCACCTGTTGGTGGGAATGTGAAATGGTACAGCCACAGAGGAAAACAGTATGAAAATTAAAAATAGAATTACCAGAGTGCCTGGGTGGCTCAGTCAGTTAAGCATCTGCCTTCAGGTCACGTCATGATCCCGGGGTCCTAGAATTGAGCTTTGCATTGGCTTCCCTGCTCAACAGGGAATCTGTTTCTCTCTCTCTCTCTCTTCCTCTGCCCCTCCCCACTGCTCATTCTTTCTCACTCTCTCAAAGAAATAAATAAAATCTTTTTTAAGAAAATAGAATTACCATATGATCCAATACTTTAGTTTGGGGATATACACCTAAAAGAATTGAAATCAAGGACTTGAAAAGATATCTGTTCACCTATGTTCATAGGCAGCATCGTTCACAATAGTCAAAAGGTCAAAGCAACAAAGTGTCCATCAACAAACGATGAATGGATAAACACAACATGGTGTACACATACCAGGGAATATTATGCAGCCTTTATAAGGAAGGGAATTCTGACACACACTATGGATGAATCTTAAAGACATTAAATGAAATAAAATCATCTTTTTTGAAATAAAACTATCACAAAAGAACTAATATTGTAGGAATCTATTTATATGAGATACCTCCAGTGTTCAAATTCAAAGAGACAGAAAGCAGAATGGTAGTTGCCAACGACTGGTGGGAGTTTCCATTTTATAAGATGAAAAAGGAAGGGAAGAGAGATTGCGGTGATCGCTGCACAACAATTTGAGTACCACTGAACTATATACCTCTTCATTAAATGGTTAAAACTGTAAACTACGTCATGTCAATTTTACCATAATTTTAAAAATATTTCTTTAAAGACAAAGACTGTGAGAATCATGAATGCATATTGGCCCATATGCCAAGTTAGTCTCCTGCTATGCCAGACAGATGAACTTAACATATTTCCTTTTCACAGTATCTTCCTACTTCCTTCAGTAGGCATATAATCTGTGATCCATCAAGGTGAACTCTGAGTGCACCTGCTCTGACAGAACTGATCATAGGGCCTCTGACTTAAGGGGAAAATCAGTGGAAATAAGAAAGAAAGCTTAAAAGGGCTGGTTGAGTACAATAAGGTGAGTAGAATCAGTGAAAACGTTTCAGGCCAAAAGGATGTCAGTGAAGCTGATGATTTGTGAACATTTGAGCCAGGCTACTTATATAACGGACAGCAGACCGCTTACTGTAACAGGAAAGATAAAGTCAATTGTGTAGTATGTCAATGTGACATCTTCAGACTCCTCACAGGACAAATGTATGGGCACTAGGGATTGTTCAAAAGATACTCGATGTAATACCACAGAAACCAGAGGCTCTCCTTCTGAAATGTCAACAAAATGCCTCATGGATTCTTAAACAATCTTGCCATTTTAGATAGCAATGATTTCACATGTTTTAGACCCTTGGAAGTTCTGGTCCAACATTTTCTAAAACAGTAAAAATTCAGATTGAATTTTTCAAGTTCCCTGCTTTAAGCGGCTCTGAGAACCTCACACTTGCTGGGCACAGCCAGCCCCACCATTAAACATGCGTACAGGAATTTAAAAATCAATGGATAGTTAGGAATAGAACACCAACAATGAATAAAGTCCACATCAGATTTGATCCTTGGATGAATTGAGAATAGCAAATTTACAACAAATAAAAGAAAATCCCAAAGAAATAAGATGGAGAAAGCTCAAAAGATGTTTTTCGTTACAAATGTGAAGAATTTTCTTCAAGAAGCCATTGTGCCAATTAAGCTTTTTTTTAAAAAAAAAATATTTATTTATTTATTTGAGACAGAGAAAGAGAAAGCGCATGAGCATGGGGGAGGGGCAAAGGGAGAAGCAGACCCCCACTGAACAGGGAGCACCGTGTGGTGCTCTAACCCAGGATCATGACCAGAGAGAGCCCAAGGCAGCAGCTTAACTGACTAAGCCACCCAGGCACCTGCCAATTAAGCTTTTTTTTTTTTTTCCAATTAAGCCTTTGACCAGGCTTAAGTATACACATTTTCAAACCTTGAAACAACCAGTTTCAAAAACAGATGCAAAGCCTCCAAGTTAACACTAATGCCAGAGGATACAAGTACCAGCTGTGCCTGAAGTTAGCAGTGAAAGAAGACAGAGACATGACCCCTCAGGGGTAAGAAGAGCAAGAAGACACATGAGGAGTGGCCAGTCAGCCCATTATCAAGCAGCTCCCCTTAATGACCATCAGGCAGTACAGTGGGCCCCAAACACCTGCCCATGTGCCTGAAGTACACACCAGAAGGATGGGCTGTGTCCAGGGACATGCCAAGCATCAGAGACAAAGACCTGTCCAGGTGGGCACTGCCTCATTGGCCTATGTGTTTTTCCTCTTTAAACTGAAAATCCTCTGGGCCTTCAGTAACTCCGTATTCATAGTCTAAAAGCCATATTCCATTTCATAACAATAACCATCTCTGTGCTTGGAGTTTAGACAAACCCTGACCTGCATAATGATGACTGACTTTACAACGACCCAAGAGACCCATGGAACTATCATTTGTCAGCATTCAACCTTTCTAAGCCCTCCTACATAACTGCTAGGTTTTATTCAAAGATGTCCATCAATCCATAGAAGCAGGGCTACCTGGATGAGCAATTGCCCATGCTGCCTATGACTCGCCAAACACATCTCTTTTGAGTAAATGTCACTACAGCTTAATGCACTGTCTAGAATATGGGGAGGAATGAAACCACATTTTATAATCAGATCTATATTTGCCTTAGGACCTAAAACATGCATGACTGCCAGGTCTCCAAAGATGACTTTAAATTCTCCTGCTTTACGTCTCAGTGGTCTTTTCGTATTGAAACGTCATTAAGTCTTACTTGATAAAATGGACACAGGATATGGGCGGGGGGAATGGCAACTGTTCCAAACCCCAAGAATATCTGGATTTCTCGCCATTTCTCGTTTCATTAATCTAAAAGCATTTTGAGGAGGAGGCGCAAGACGGCGGAAGAGCAGGGTCCCCAAATCACCTGTCCCCACCAAATTCCCTAGATAACCTTCAAATCATCCTGAAAATCTACGAATTCGGCCTGAGATTTAAAGAGAGACCAGCTGGAACGCTACAGTGAGAAGAGTTCGCGCCTCTATCAAGGTAGGAAGACGGGGAAAAAGAAATAAAGAAACAAAAGGCCTCCAAGGGGGAGGGGCCCCGCGAGGAGCCGGGCTGAGGCCGGGGCGAGTGTCCCCAGGACAGGAGAGCCCCGTCCCGGAGGAGCAGGAGCTGCACCAACCTTCCCGGGCGGAAAGGGGCCCGCAGGGAGTTAGAGCAGGACCCAGGAGGGCAGGGATGCCCTCGGGCTCCGGGGGACACTAACAGGCACCTGCGCCCCGGGAGAGTGCGCCGAGCTCCCTAAGGGCTGCAGCGCGCATGGCGGGACCAGGAGCAGCTCGGAGGGGCTCGGGCGGCGCCTCCGCAGAGGGGGCTGCGGGGCGGGAGCGCGAATCCAACAGCACAGGCCCCGGAGCACAGGGCGCCGGGACACAGCCCAGGATCCGGCCTCCCCCGGGACAGGCAGAGGCCGGGAGGGCCCAGGACAGCGAGGACTCTCCTGCCCCGCCCTGGAGCCTCCAGGCCCTGCAGACCAAGAGCTCAGTAGTTACTGTGGGAGCTGACTCCAGGGCTGCAGAGCTGCCCCGCCACTGCAGTTGTTCCTCCTGGGGCCTCACGGGGTAAACAACCCCCACTGAGCCCTGTACCAGGCAGGGGCAGAGCAGCTCCCCCAAGTGCTCACACCTGAGACTCAGCACAACAGGCCCCTCCCCCAGAAGACCAGCTGGACAGACAAGTTCCAGGGGAGGTCAAGGGACTTAAAGTATACAGAATCGGAAGATACTCCCCCGTGTTTTTTTTTTTTTCTTTTTGATTTCTGTTTGCTTCCCCCATCCTTTTTTTCCTTTCTTTCTATTTCTTTCTCTTTTTCTTCTCTTTTTTCTTTCTTTTTTCTTTTTTCTTTTTCTCTTTTCTTTCCTTCTTTCTCTCCTCTCTTTTTCTCCTTTTCCCAATACAACTTGTTTTGGGCCACTCTGCACTGAGCAAAATGACCAGAAGGAAAACCTCACCTCAAAAGAAAGAATCAGAAACAGCCCTCTCTCACACAGTTACAAAATCTGGATTACAATTCAATGTCAGAAAGCCAATTCAGAAGCATTATTATACAGCTACTGGTGGCTCTAGAAAAAAGCATAAAGGACTCGAGACCTCATGACTGCAGAATTTAGATCCAATCAGGCAGAAATTAAAAATCAATTGAATGAGATGCAATCCAAACTAGAAGTCTTAACGACGAGGGTTAAAGAGGTGGAAGAACGAGTGACACAGAAGACAAGTGGATGGCAAAGAGGGAAACTGAGGAAAAAAGAGACAAACAATTAAAAGACCATGAAGACAGATTAAGGGAAATAAACGACAGCCTGAGGAAGAAAAACCAACGTTTAATTGGGGTTCCCGAGGGCGCGAAAAGGGACTGAGGGCCAGAATATGTATTTGAACAAATCCTAGCTGAAAACTTTCCGAATCTGGGAAGGGAAACAGGCATTCAGATCCAGGAAATAGAGAGATCCCCCCCTAAAATCAATAAAAACCGTTCAACACCTCAACATTTAATAGTGAAGCTTACAAATTCCAAAGATAAAGAGAAGATCCTTAAAGCAGCAAGAGACAAGAAATCCCTGACTTTTATGGGGAGGAGTATTAGGGTAACAGCAGACCTCTCCACAGAGACCTGGCAGGCCAGAAAGGGCTGGCAGGATATATTCAGGGTCCTAAATGAGAAGAACATGCAACCAAGAATACTTTATCCAGCAAGGCTCTCATTCAGAATGGAAGGAGAGACAAAGAGCTTCCAAGACAGGCAGGAACTGAAAGAATATGTGACCTCCAAACCAGCTCTGCAAGAAATTTTAAGGGGGACTCTTAAAATCCCCCTTTAAGAAGAAGTTCAGTGGCACAATTCACAAAAACAAGGACTGAATAGATATCATGATGACACTAAACTCATACCTTTCAACAGTAACTCTGAACATGAATGGGCTTAATGACCCCATCAAAAGGCGCAGGGTTTCAGACTGGATAAAAAAGCAGGACCCATCTATTTGCTGTCTACAAGAGACTCATTTTAGACAGAAGGACACTACAACCTGAAAATAAAAGGTTGGAGAACCATTTACCATTCAAATGGTCCTCAAAAGAAAGCAGGGGTAGCCATCCTCATATCAGATAAACTAAAATTTACCCCGAAGACTGTAGTGAGAGATGAAGAGGGACACTATCTCATACTTAAAGGATCTATCCAACAAGAGGACTTAACAATCCTCAATATATATGCCCCGAATGTGGGAGCTGCCAAATATTTAAACCAATTAATAACCAAACTGAAGAAATACTTAGATAATAATACACTTATACTTGGTGACTTCAGTCTAGCTCTTTCTACCCTCGATAGGTCTTCTAAGCACAACATCTCCAAAGAAATGAGAGCTTTAAATGATACACTGGACCAGATGGATTTCACAGATATCTACAGAACTTTACATCCAAACTCAACTGAATACACATTCTTCTCAAGTGCACATGGAACTTTCTCCAGAATGGACCACATACTGGGTCACAAATCGGGTCTGAACAGGTACCAAAAGATTGGGATCGTCCCCTGCATATTCTCAGACCATAATGCCTTGAAATAAGAATTAAATCACAACAAGAAGTTTGGAAGGACCTCAAACACGTGGAGGTTAAGGACCATCCTGCTAAAAGATGAAAGGGTCAACCAGGAAATTAAGGAAGAATTAAAAAGATTCATGGAAACTAATGAGAATGAAGATACAACCGTTCAAAATCTTTGGGATGCAGCAAAAGCAGTCCTGAGGGGGAAATATATCACAATACAAGCAGAAATACAAGCAGGGAATTCATTCAAAAACTGGAAAGAACTCAAATACAAAAGCTAATCTTACACATTAAGGAGCTAGAGAAAAAACAGCAAATGGATCCTACACCCAGCAGAAGAAGAGAGTTAATAAAGATTCGAGCAGAACTCAACAAAATCGAGACCAGAAGAACTGTGGAACAGATCAACAGAACCAAGAGTTGGTTCTTTGAAAGAATTAATAAGATGATAAACCATTAGCCAGCCTTATTAAAAAGAAGAGAGAGAAGACTCAAATTAATAAAATCATGAATGAGAAAGGAGAGATCACTACCAACACCAAGGAAATACAAACGATTTTAAAAACATATTATGAACAGCTATACGCCAGTAAATTAGGCAATCTAGAAGAAATGGACGCATTCCTGGAAAGCCACAAACTACCAAAACTGGAACAGGAAGAAATAGAAAACCTGAACAGGCCAATAACCAGGGAGGAAATTGAAGCAGTCATCCAAAACCTCCCAAGACACAAAAGTCCAGGGCCAGATGGCTTCCCAGGGGAATTCTATCAAACGTTTAAAGAAAACATGCCTATTCTACTAAAGCTGTTTGGAAAGATAGAAAGAGATGGAGTACTTCCAAATTCATTCTATGAGGCCAGCATCACCTTAATTCCAAAACCAGACAAAGACCCCACCAAAAAGGAGAATTACAGACCAATATCCCTGATGAACATGGATGCAAAAATTCTCAACAAGACACTAGCCAATAGGATCTAACAGTACATTAAGAAAATTATTCACCATGACCAAGTAGGATTTATCCCTGGGACACAAGGCTGGTTCAACACTCGTAAAACCATCAATGTGATTCATCGTATCAGCAAGAGAAAAACCAAGAACCATATGATCCTCTCATTAGATGCAGAGAAAGCATTTGACAAAATACAGCATCCATTCCTGATCAAAACTCTTCAGAGTGTAGGGATAGAGGGAACATTCCTCAACATCTTAAGAGCCATCTACGAGAAGCCCACAGCAAATATCATTCTCAATGGGGAAGCACTGGGAGCCTTTCCCCTAAGATCAGGAACAAGACAGGGATGTCCACTCTCACCACTGCTATTCAAAGTACTGGAAGTCCTCGCCTCAGCAATCAGACAACAAAAAGACATTAAAGGCATTCAAATTGGCAAAGAAGAAGTCAAACTCTCCCTCTTCGCCGATGATGTGATACTCTACAGAGAAAACCCAAAAGCCTCCACCCCAAGATTGCTAGAACTCATACAGCAATTTGGTAGTGTGGCAGGATACAAAATCAATGCCCAGAAATCAGTGGCATTTCTATACACTAACAATGAGACTGAAGAAAGAGAAATTAAGGAGTCAATCCCATTTACAATTGCATCCAAAAGCATAAGATACCTAGGAATAAACCTAACCAAAGAGGTAAAGGATTTATACCCTAAAAACTATAGAACACTTCTGAAAGTAATTGAGGAAGACACAAAGAGATGGAAAAATATTCCATGCTCATGGATGGCAGAATTAATATTGTGAAAATGTCAATGTTACCCGGGGCAATTTATACGTTTAATGCAATCCCTATCAAAATACCATGGACTTTCTTCAGAGAGTTAGAACAAATTATTTTAAGATTTGTGTGGAACCAGAAAAGACCCCGAATAGCCAGGGGAATTTTAAAAAAGAAAACCATAGCTGGGGGCATCACAATGCCAGATTTCAGGTTGTACTACAAAGCTGTGGTCATCAAGACAGTGTGGTACTGGCACAAAAACAGACACATAGATCAATGGAACAGAATAGAGAATCCAGAAGTGGACCCTGAAATGTACGGCCATCTAATATTCGATAAAGGAGGAAAGACTATCCACTGGAAGAAAGACAGTCTCTTCAATAGATGGTACTGGGAAAATTGGACATCCACATGCAGAAGAATGAAACTAGACCACTCTCTTTTACCATACACAAAGAGAAACTCAAAATGGATGAAAGATCTAAATGTGAGACAAGATTCCATCAAAATCCTAGAGGAGAGCACAGGCAACACCCTTTTTGAACTCGGCCACAGTAAATTCTTGCAAGATACATCCACGAAGGCAAAAGAAACAAAAGCAAAATGAACTATTGGGACTTCATCACGATAAGAAGCTTTTGCACAGCAAAGGATACAGTCAACAAAACTAAAAGACAACCTACAGAATGGGAGAAGATATTTGCAAATGACATATCAGATAAAGGGCTAGTTTCCAAAATCTATAAAGAACTTATTAAACTCAACACCCAAGAAACAAACAATCCAATCATGAAATGGACAAAAGACATGAAGAGAAATCTCACAGAGGAAGACATGGACATGGCCAACATGCACATGAGAAAATGCTCTGCATCACTTGGCATCAGGGAAATACAAATCAAAACCACAATGAGATACCACCTCACACCAGTGAGAATGGGGTAAATTAACAAGGCAGGAAATAACAAATGTTGGAGAAGATGTGGAGAAAAGGGAACCCTCTTACACTGTTGGTGGGAATGTGAACTGGTGCAGCCACTCTGGAAAACTGTGTGGAGGTTCCTCAAAGAGTTAAAAATAGACCTGCCCTATGACCCAGCAATTGCACTGTTGGGAATTTACCCCAAAGATTCAGATGCAATGAAACACCGGGATACCTGCACCCCGATGTTTATAGCAGCAATGTCGACAATAGCCAAACTGTGGAAGGAGACTTGGTGTCCATCGAAAGATGAATGGATAAAGAAGATGTGGTTTATGTATACAATGGAATATTACTCAGCAATTAGAAACGACAAATACCCACCATTTGCTTCAATGTGAATGGAACTGGAGGGTATTATGCTGAGTGAAGTAAGTCAATCGGAGAAGGACAAACATTGTATGTTCTCATTCATTTGGGGAATATAAACAGTAGTGAAAGGGAATATAAGGGAAGGGAGAAAAAATGTGTGGGAAATATCAGAAAGGGAGACAGAACATAAAGACTCCTAACTCTGGGAAACGAACTAAGGGTGGTGGAAGGGGAGGAGGGTGGGGGGTGGGGGGGGAATCAGTGACGGGCACTGGGGGGGCACTTGACGGGATGAGCACTGGGTGTTATTCTGTATGTTGGTAAATTGAGCACCAATAAAAAAATAAATTTATTTAAAAAAACAGTACAAAAAATAAAAAATAAAAGCATTTTGAGATTCAGTTGTGTGCAATTCCTTTTCAACCCAAGTCAAAGACTTGGTCTCTCTCCCACCAACTTAAAGAAAACCTAAATTCAGGCATGCTGGGGTGGTTCAGCGGTTGAGCGTATGTCTTCAGCTCAGGGTGTGATCCCGGGGCGGGGGATCAGGTTCCATATCAGGCTCCTTGAGAGAAGACTGCTTCTGCCTATATCTCTGCCTCACTCTTTCTCTGCTTCTCATGAATAAATCAATAAATTTTTTTTTTAAATCTGGATTCAGAGTTAATGCAGATCAGTCAAATGGGGGTTGGGATGGTGTTTGTAATGAGACACTGATCTGAATCCCATGGGTCTGTATCACTCACTACTTATAGGGTCTTCCTGAGTTTCCTTCCCTCTCTACACTGCAGTTTTCTGCCTATACCATGGTGCTGATAAAGCTTACTTCTGCTGCTTACTGGGGTATTAAAAGAGGTCATGAAGGCTGCAGGGTTGGCATAGAGCCGGGCACATGGTGAGTATTTTAAAAACCAAAGGTAAAGGAGATTAGGCAACTTCTGCCTTCTTCAGAGAAGGAGTTGGGGAAGTAGGGGGAAAAAGCAGAGGAGAAGGAATGCCACTGCAAAGATGCACTGTCTTGTCATAGGTTCCCTAAGATACAAAGCAACTACTTTAACATCCTTTCTAATGGAAACAGAGTAGATGAGAAGGTGCAGCTTATTCAGGCATCTCACTAAGCTGGTATAGGAGTTCCACCACAACATCAGGAGTCCAACGGGTTCCGTTTAACTTGGACTTAACTTCAGATAAATTCAGAGGCAAAGATGAAATCATTTCTTAAACAAATTTTAAAAACTTGATAGATGTCCTTCTACCTCTAGTCTCTAATAGGAAGGTGAAAGGATCTCTGTATTTTTTTTAAAGATTTTGTTTATTTATTCATGAGAGACGTGGTGGGGTGGGGGGGAGAGAGAGGGAGAGAGGGAGAGATGGAGAGAGAGAGAGAGAGAGAGAGAGAGAGGCGCAGAGATATAGGCAGGCTTCCCGCAAGGAGCCCGATGCGGGACTCAGTCCCAGATCTGGGATCATGTCCTGAGCCAAAGGCAGATGCTCAACCGCTGAGCCACCCAGGTGTCCCAGGATCTCTGTATTTGTCTCGCATTCCCACTCATGTTTGACATGCCATGCCCCACCAGGATGTATTTATCCCACCTGTGTCTCTTCTGTCTGTGTTTGGGTGGGGGGAAAAATCATCCATTTTGCGGTGATCTAGCTTTTTGACCATTTCTGATCAGTTTTCTTCACTTCACATCAAAAAATGATCATTTCAGGCCTGCCTTGAAGGACAAACTCCAGCCAGCTGGCAAATTCAGGACAAGTCCAAGATCAGCAGCATACCAGCAAGACCACTGTTTATTACTTAGACATTAGAAATGTTTGACATGAAAAGGAAAAGGAAAGTGAATGTGTTACTGAATGTGGCACAGCAGCATCTGGAGGGGCTGGGGAGGACAAGGCACTGACTGCGTTCAGAAACCAAGGAGACATAATGAACAAATAGGGTCATCGCCTACATGTTTCTGCTTCTCTCCATAAGATCTGAGCTTCCTTTGAATCCTATCATTTAAGAGTGTAACCCTTTCCAGCTCTATGCCTCTGGTGAAACACAACATAAATGAAAATTTAATAGCTTTCCACCTGCACCACCTGTGCTGACAAATCATAACAGGCTGCAGTCAAGTTGAAGGCCCTCAGCATGTTATAGATGGAACAGCTGGTCCAGTCCATGTTCATTTGCCAAACGGCTTCTGGAATCCCAGCTGGAGCTGGCAAAGAATCTCTAGAAAGGTAGTTAACTCAAAGCTTCCATGCAAGAAGCATCTGTCATCTAAACAAAATTGTGGGCGATGACTGCCTGCTCGACTGTGGCGAATGATGAGAAAGACCACCCACCAGAAAGAGTGACTACATTCGTAAACACACCCTTCCTGAGGTGACACAGCCAGTCTCTGTTGCCACTACCTCAGGTTGTCAGACAATATCTGGCCCCAAACCAGAGTCATTGACCCAACACCCTCCTTGGAATAAAATGAACACTTGGTTATTCACAATACATTTCAGTTCTGTTCCACAGCAAGCTACTTTAACTACCTATTTATTATATCTATGGGGAATACATATTCTAGGTCATATCTACTCTACAAAGTCTGTAAGTTTTCATATAAAAAACAAAAAGTATTTTCAGGAGCAGAGTGGTAGGAAGCTGATAACAATCCAACTAACTGCAAAGTACTTTCTCTCTCCTAGAATTATCCCAGGGGAGGTGAGTATGTATGATGGAGATAGCATATTTTGCACATAAAATGTTTGTATGCACTGGCTGAAACATGCCCTATCTTCTCATGCAATTATTGGTTAATTAATAAAGTTCTTTAACTGAGCTGTTTCTTGAGATCTGCACCTTTGTCAATTCTACCCATTAACCATTACTGAATTTAATCCTACCCTATGCCAGGGCTTCTCAGCAAAAGGAAACAAGAATGTTGCACATACACAAAGCTTAAGTGCACATTTGCCTTCCAAAACTAGTAAATCACACACATTTTATTGAAAATCAATAAATATAAAAACAGACCCTCCATGCCTGCATTTATATCATCCCAATTCTACCCTTGGTTTTGTCTTCCATTTCTAAATTGTTTCACATCCTTTGGCTTTACCTTCTGAATGAGCAAATTAAATGGCTTTAGTGAATAGTCACTTCTATGTGTTTCTCCACTATATAAACCTTCTTGTGCATTTCCAAGGTGAGCACCTTGTCTGGGCTCTCCCTTATTCCCCGTGATGAGGAGAGGGGAAAGCTCAAAATTTTCCCATGACCATGAGATTGGATGCAAAATACCACCTAAACCTTCGGTCTAGAGTAGAATATTCTAAATTGTATTCTCAGAGGGAAAAGATTTCTTTAAATGACTATCATTTAAAAAAATAATAATAATAAAAATAAATAAATGACTATCATTTAAAGTGAGAATCTTTTGGGAATGTACTTTAGCATCACTCAGAGAAAAGCAAATGACACTTTGTTCCTACAGACACTTTACAACCTACAGACTGAGTCAATTAATACTTGATATTCAGCACATGATGGCCCCCAAACTGTTAGGAGCATTACTATGAATAGTAGTCCATTACTATGGACTTCATAGCCTAAGATGGTGACCTACAATTCCTACCTATTACAGGCTCTGTCCTCAGAGCCTAATTATTATTCCTGCACATAACTTCTTCACTTTAATTTTTATCATCACCAAGCTATCAGAAATAGATGCAGAGCAAAGTCAAAGAGGAAATTATGTCCCACTATTATTTTTAAGCAACTAATAGTTCTCACTTGAATGAAGTGAATTTTAGTTTATATCAAATTCAGTAATACAGCTCTAGTCTGTAACTTCAGAGCTACACTCTACTTACTAGACATTTAGCTCATTAGATTTCTGGATTTCAGCATATAAACCCCAAGCTCCACTTTTCAGTTCTGCCACTAAGTTACTATGTAACCATGCCTAAGTCATGGGTTTTTGTTTTTGCCCTTTTTTTTTTTTTTTTTGCTCCCCTTGTAAAATGGCAATAATCTAAATTCCTCAAGCCAGGGATCTACCTCATTTTAGGCTTTAAAGCTAAAGGCTGTTTCTAGAAGCCCTAAAATTCTGCAGAGTCATTTCAGGTGTTACATACAAATATTTCATCCAATTTTTTGATTTTTAATAGATATTTTAACACCATGGGAATATACTAGGAATCACTAATTCATCTGTGTTATATATCAGGTTTTAACACATTTTGGCGAATCCCCTTCCAAGATAATGCCTCGTTAACTCGTTCTTGTGTGCAAAGCTCTGTATAAAGCTACTTCTACCAAATCTGTATGCAGAAATGACCTTTCTTTAAATATGTTATCTATTAGTAAGGGTACTGATTATCCTTGGTCTTTTATTTTTTTAAGCTAGAACCTGACTTACACTCATTTCTATAGATGTATAATAAGGTCCTCATAAACATGAAAGGTTTTGTCAAGACCTATATGCTAAGTCAGACACGTACAACACCTGGTCTTATTTTGTGAACAGTGAGCAGTGTAACAAGATGGTGCTAATGGTGTAGCAAGAAATTATTAAAGCCAAGTTTTATAAAGCTGGTTGGTTAATGGGACATTGTGCCACCATGTTGAGAAATCACGCTGGATTTTCAGGGTGATAAATTTGGATTGTAATAGTGTTAGCAGAGACCCAACTTTGGGCTATATACAACCAGATAGGATCTCACACAGGTAACAAAAGGAGAATAAAGAATACTCGTTCCTTGAACATTACCCAACCTGACATCTCCTGGTTTAATTTGCCAAATACATGTCCTCTGAGCTGATCACATGAACCATGTGTGTGTGTGTGTGTGTGTGTGTGTGTTCTGTGTGTGTTCTGTGTGTGCTGTGAACAAGACCTGTCTACCTCCCAAGAGGAGCACTCTTGGCTCATTCTTACCCAGGGAGTGGGACTCGGGGTCACCTGGGCCCAGTCCTCCTGCTCCTTCTGCAGGAGACAGGCTGTCTGTGATCCAGGAAGGTTGCACCTCCACCCTGTCAGGAAGTGGGGTGTTGGATGGGCCCTAGAGGCAGGGGACCGGGGGGGGGGGGCTCCAAACCCTCCCACATGTGCCCGAGGTTCCCAGCGAGTAGAGCTAAGCAGTCCTGGAGTCTGTGACCATCCCTCGGTTTGAGGTGCTGCCCTGTGAGGAACAGCCATCGGGGGCAGAGGGGCTGGGCCGCCAGGGTCCACCCCGCCCCCATGGGTCTGCACTGTCTCCTTGGGGGCCTCATGTACGCTGTGTTTAGCTTGCATTTTGAGCAATAAAGCCTGGTCGTAGTTTGAAAAAAAAAATGCCTTATGAAAGGCATTTCATAAGGTTTTTATGGTAATAAAACTCAGTTTTCTCATACCAATAACCCAGTTATATAATAACATGCTCCTCGCATTTACATGCCATGTAAGATTCAGATTTATCTGCCTGGAACACAATCTTATCATACAATAGTCAATTGTTTAATAAGAAATGAATTTCCAACAGATAACATCTTGATATTATCGACAAATCCTTTAGTACTTATTAAAGGTTTTGAGTGCTTCTTATCTGACTTTGATGTTTATGATAAATACAAGCAGTAGTTAGATATTGTTGGTGGTTCAGTTTTGAAATGAAATTTCTCATGATACTTCCCTTGGGTTTCTGGATAAATAATAATTACAGAGTGTCCTGAGAACATATTGTATTCTCTTAGCATTTTCAACTACCTGTCTACTGATCCAGGTAGTTCACATAATATATATCACAGTACGGAGTTCCGCAGAATATTCTATCAGAAAATATGATACAAATGCTGCAAAAAAAAAGTTTAAAAATTGCTATTTTGAAGATATAACCCCTTAGATTATTTTCAAACACTCCTGGTCAGTAGAGCCAAACACTGACTATGTAGCCCAAGCTGTATTTTGCCCCAGCTATAAGCATCACTAGTAAAAGAGGGAGGTTTTGTACCTCACACCAACCTGACACACAACTGGAACATTACTCCAAGATCAAATATGTAATCAATGTATAAAATGAGAAAAGTACATTTCAAGGAGAGATATGAAATTTGGACTTTGCATCAGAAAGAACACAAGCAGCAGCTCTGGTAATGACTATACCATGTTATCAACATTTATCATAAGTACTGGGTGCCTCTTGCCTGGATTTTTTATTTCTAATAAAGAATTACAGTAGTTATTAACTGTTGAGCTGTGATCATATGTGATTTCCAGCTGTGTTCTTAGCCTTCTTGACCTGTTCAATCCCTTTCTTTTGCCTCTATTCATTTACCTCCTAGAGGTGGGCTCCAAATTCAAAATGAAGCTACTCCTTTAAGTTATGTAGTTATGACTTCCCAATTAAGTTGTCTTTAAGAATATCAATAAAGTGACTTTCATTAAAAGCTTACTTTGTTTTCCATTTTTCTTTCATTCTTCAAAAAAGAGAACAATGTAGAAAGAGTAGATGTTAGCACTTTTTATTATACATTTTTAGTAACTAAGAACTAAAAAAAATAAGAAGAACTACTCATTCCCCAACTATATCCATTCTTTTAAACTTGGTCAATGGCTCTCAATTTAATTTAGTATCCCCATGACACCAATCACTATTGTGTGCACTCAACAGAATTCAGTAGAACTTGATTACTGTAAATGATATTATAATTATTCTTAAATCATAAACTGTTTTTATCTTATTTTTCCCTTAGCATTTTGTATAACTGAAGTCTACTTTTAGATATTTAAAGTGATGCATTTAATTATGAAATCAATTGGGTTCTTATGGTTTTTGTATTACTCCTATCCTATATAATTATTTTAACAATACTGCAACCAAACAACGTGTATAGGGAATTATGAGTTAACCACAGTGAAAACTTTAGTTTCTCTGATAGAAGGCAACTTGACAACTTTTCATCCCAAGAAAGTGACTTGCATTTTCCCAGAATCAAACCCCGTAATTAACATTCTGGCTCCAATAGTTAATTTGAGAAATGGAAGAAATCCCAATAAGAGAGTAAGACAAAGAGATAGGGAAGAGAAGACCAGCATTGAAGAGTGTGTTATTAGCCTTGTAATAGTGTAGGCAAGTGGAGCTCATCCATGGAGAACTTCTGAGAAACACAATGATTCTACCTAAAGCGCAGGGAGCTGGAGCATTTCTGTACCCATCCCATCAGTCACTGATTGAGGGCTACTCCTGGGGAGCTACTAATTCCCCTCCCTTCCTTCTGCCATCTGCACAGGCAGAGTAGACTTCTACAGCTTCAGAAGAAGTTCTCACACTAGAAGATGGCAGATAGTGGCAAGCTGGAAGTCTTCCAGGTGCTCAGTGGGAATGTACAAGAGGTATGAGAGGGGCACTGATGAACTGCCAATAGGAGACAAGTAGCAAACACAAATTCTGAAGGTTTCACAAGTGATCTTTTTTTACTTACAAGGTAAGTAAAACTAATAAGAAATCTCTCTTGACAAAAGCCTGAGATGCACTATTCTTTATAATTTGAATAATGATCACCGATGACCATTATGAAAGAGCTCCTGTTTGCCACCATACCACCTAGAGTGCCCAACATCCATGACCTCATTCACTATTCACAGCAATCCGATTATTATCATCACTAATTCACAGATGAGGACATTAAGAAATGATTTACTACTGACGGGATGAGCACTGGGTGTTATTCTGTACATTGGCAAATTGAACACCAATAAAAAATAATTATTAAAAAAAGATTAAATAATACAGATTAAGTAATTTACTGAAGTAATAGATATGAACCCAGGTCTGACAGATGCCAGAGTATATGCTCTTCTATTGTTTTCAAAGGTCCCTCAATTGACAGATATGGCTTTGTTAGCTTGAATATGTAATCAGCTCTGGAAATTCTATTTGAAGAACATCATATCCTTCTCCCTCAGAGAAAAACCTTTGTCTTAATATCTTTATAATTCCAGCCTGGGTACCAAACATGAAGAGACTTCCCATGCTGGTGGCCCTGCCACTCCTACAGTGTGGGCTTTCATGAGAAGCTCTGACTTAGTACTTGGCACCTGCCTCTTTGTGGTCTCTCAAAGAGCTCCATGCTCCATGCATTACAAAACTACCTCTGCTTCTCTCTCCTTCCTGTCTGATTTCCATTTGCATGGCCTGATCATGAATGGGGTAGTTTCTCTTCTGCAGGATCCTCCCAGTCTGACTTTTCTTTCACCTCTCCACATTCTACATTCCACCAAATGGAAATTTATTCTAAGATCTTCAGCTAAAACTTTAAAATAGATTTTCAAAGAACATCTGAGTGTTAGAACTTGAAAGTGGTAATGTATAACTATGCTCTACAAGAAACCTAAATTCTAATCCATGTTAAGTGGTATTTTGGGTAAAAGAACATTTTTATATTCATTTATATTAATCCCTTCTTATTCCCAATTCTCCAAATCATTCTTAAAGCCTTCAAACTTTAAGTCTTTTAATGCTATCATAGCTCACTTTCTATTTTTATTGAAGAAAAGGACTGGGGCAGCCCCAATGGCCCAGCGGTTTGGCTCAACGCCTTCAGCCCCGGGTATGATCCTGGAGACCCGGGATCAAGTCCCACGTCACGCTCCCTGCATGAAGCCTGCTTCTCCCTCTGCCTGTGTCTCTCTGCCTCTGTGTGTGTGTGTGTGTGTGTGTGTGTGTCTGTCATGAATAAATAAATAAAATCTTTAAAAAAGAGAGAGAGAAAAGGACTATTGTGGAGGGAAAACCTTGTTACTCTACCAGCTTAACTTCCAGACAAAAGCTTTGAAGTGGTCAACAGACACAAGGAATTTGAGTTCCATTAAGCCACAAGCTAGGAAGACAGTCCAAGAAATGGCAATGAAGATCAAATCCTGGTATAACAAACTCCATGGAGAATACTGGTATGTTTTGTTACAGTAATACTTTATGGTAACTAGTGGTTTGGTAAAGATTCTATTTTCCAGATCAAAGGAGATAGTGATGACACACCCTCAGAAATGGAAAGCAAGAAAGCTCTAAAAACAGTAACTGTTTGAAACTTATAAATGATATCCAGTGACTAATAAGGAAGATAAACAGCATATCCTCTCTCAGGGAATTGCATTATTTTCAAACCACAGGGTGATGGGAGTGTTGCCATGCTTCAAGTCCTTCTTGCACTCCAGTTCTGACACATAATTTTTTTAAAACTTTTTATTTAAATTCCAGTTAGTAAACATACAGGGTAATATTAGTTTCAGGAGTACAATATGTGATTCAACACTGTCATACATCACCTGGTGCTCATCACAAGTGTGCTCCTTAATCCCCATCACCTATGTCACCCATCCTCCTACCTACCTGCTCTCTGGTGACCATTAGCTTGTTCTCCACAGTTAAGAGTCTATTTTGATTTGTCTCTTTTTCTCTTTTCTCCTTTGCTCATTTTTTTTGTTTCTTAAATTCCACACGAGCAAGCATACAGTATTTTTCTTTCTCTGACTTATTTCGCTTAGCATAATACTCTCTAGTTCCATCCATGTCTTTGAAAATGGAAAGATTTCATTGTTTTTGGTGGCTGAGTAATATCCATCATACACACACACACACACACACACATATATACATATATACATATATATATATGAAATCACATCTTTATCCATTCATCGGTTGATGGACACTTGGGTTCTTTCCATAATTTAGCTATTGTAGATAATACTCTTAGAAACATTGGGGTACATCTATCCCTTCGAATTAATATTTTTGTATTCTTTGGGTAAATGTTGGATCATAGAGTCGTTCTATTTTTAACTTTTTGAGAAAATTCCACATTGTTTTCCACAGTAGCCATGCCAGTTTGCATTCCCAACAACAGTGCAAGAAGGTTCCCCTTTCTCCACATCCTCACTAAACCTGTTGTTTCTTCTATTGTTCATTTTAGCCATTCTGACAGGTGTGAGGTGGTATATCATCATAATTTTGATTTGCATTTCCCTGATGATGAATGATGTTCAGACATCTTTTCATGTGTCTGTTTACCATCTGGATGTCTTCTTTGGAAAAATGTCTTTTCAGGTCTCCTGCCAATTTCTTAACTGGATTGATTTTGGGGTTTGAGTCTGATAAGTTCTTTACAGATTTTGAATACTAACCCTTTATCACATAGGTGACTGTGACACGTAATTGTTAATCTGAATGTTGACATAGGAACACACACAATTCTATGAAAGAATCATAGATTTTTCATTAGCATGACTAGAGGCTTCCTTTATATCCTAAAACTACTTCTACAGAAGTATCTTCTTACTTCCCTTAAAAGTAAAACAAAGGAGGCTTTCAGGAGTGGCTCCCTTCCCTGAGCCAGGCATCAGTTTTCTTCTTTTAAAATAAAGTGGGGTAAATAATAATAATAATAATAAAATAAAGTGAGGTAGATATTTTATACCAAGAGACAGACCAGGCTAGACCTAAAAATGTACTGAACTTAATTCACAGAGACATACTGAATTTATCTTTGTGATTTTAAGATTGCTTCTTCAATGTCTGAGCAGACCTGGATCTTGTTCTCTCTCTCTCTCTCTCTCTCTCTCTCTCTCTCTCTCTCTCTCCCACACACACACACACACTTCTCACATAAACACACACACACACACACACACACACACACACACACACACTGGTAGAAGAGAGGGTCTTAGATAAATAAGGAATTCAGTAATCAGTTTTAAGGAGAAATGTTCTGACTTTTTTATAACTTCTTTGGAAGCAGAAAAGGTTTCCTATGACAAAGTCCAATCATAACTCCATTGCCTAATTTGAAGCAAGCCTAAGAGGCAGGTCCCTCGCTGTTCCAGGAACTTGCACTGAATATGGGACCAGCACAGGTCTGGTCCAGAGGTGCTTCTTTGAAGAATATATAAGTTAGCACATGTCCCCATCTCTCACAACCTGTGGTATATGCACATCTCCTCAGGTGGCACTCCTCTTTAATCATCACAGTTGTTAACTTAATCTTTTTCTCGAGAGAACAAAAGAAGATAAACATTGTATGGGAAGGATCCATACAAGGGAATTTGACCAAAGGTCTCTCGAATACATTTTCTTTCTCACGAGGTTGGATGTCAGGAAGAGGACAAGGTAGAAAGACCCAGGAGTTGGAAAGGCCCTTAGCTGTTACATGCTTCCAGCATCCTGCCCCAGAATCCCTTATCTTCTCTTTTTTTTCTAGCTGCTATTTCCATTCAGCTATTGCAGGCACCAGACTCCTTTTCAGGTCCTGAGATGATTTCTTTTAAATACAAAGAAAGCTCTGCCTTGTATCATCTTACGAGATTTCACTGATTTCATGTTGCTCTTAATGGAACTAGGGCATGATGGCCTCTGGTGGAGTCTCATATAAAAAAAAAAAAAGAAGAAGAAGAAAAAGCTGCCCCCTGACTGCCCCACTTGACTCCAGTGACCTATGTAGTCCCATGTGTGACCCTGGTAACAGAAGAATCTGAGCTTTCTATCCACGCTGATGTCCAGTTAAATCCACCCGAAAACAGTCAGGTAAGTGACTTTTCTGAAATACTCACGCAAGAGTCACTTCTCTGCCTAAGACTCCAGCCAATCCCTTTTGTCCAAAGAACAAAGTTTAAACCTGTTAATATGGCCCACAAAACCCTGCCTCCCTTTCCAGTCACATGTCCTGTCAGTCTCCTCCCTCAGATTTCATGCCCCAGACGTACTAAAGAACATATAATACTCTCCTCATCTGAAGGGTTCAGAATGGACTGGTCCCTCTTCCTGAAATTTTCTTCCTCCATTTTTACCTGAAAAAGGCTGGGAAAATTTCTTCTCACCCTGCAGATCTCCTTTATCACTTCCCTTGAGAACTCCCTCTGGACCCCTATCCCTTGCTCCTACCACTAGGCTCAATTCATTGACCCTCCTGTTTGTATCCACAAAGACTCTACTTCCTCTTTCAGGCAACTTATCTCCTGTGCCAATTAATTAACTAATCAATTCCTATGCTTATTTATGTATTAGTCTCTCTGAACTATAAGCTCCAGAAAGGCTGAAATCTTACTTTTTTCACTACTGTGTCTCAAAACCTAACATGACACCTGAGACATGATACCAATCCAAATGATCAGTGAGAGAATGAATGAATGACAAATGAGTGAAGCATGACAACCTGGGCATGCGTATAAGGTCAATTCCATTCCTCAATCCCTTACCTGCAACCTAAATCATAGTCCACTACTTCTGGTGGTCCTCTCTGGTCCTGTAGCATTTGTGAGATTCCAGCAATATCCTTCCCACTCCCCCAGAACCTCCACTTCTGATCATTTGTTCTCCTAGCCTCTGGTAATAACCTGACCAGTCTTCTCCCACCAAATCTGAAATTCTCTGAGCAGCTTCCTTCATAACACTATGACAGGTCACGAAAGAGACAAAAATTCCTCTGCACATTTCAAGGAGCAGCACCAAGTCTTTGGGGCTTGGGCGATGTCACTGTCAGCCCAGCAAATTCACAGTATTTCTATGGTATGGGCCCTGTTTTCTTTCGATAGTGAGGGCCCAAGGAGCATCTGAAAATTTCCTGGACCTCCATAGTTGTAAACAAGCTCTACCTTGGAATATAATGTGGATGGAACCAAATACAGAAGGCTGCACAGTGGATGTAGCTAAGGTTTCTCTTCTGGGAACAGCACATAGTTTATTGTTGTCTCCACATGACATAAGAGGTAAACTTGAAACTCAGGTCTTTGCCTGGTTCTCAGAAACATCCAAGCCTGGATCAGTGTTTCTAAGACCAATACTCCCTCTCTGAAACACTAGAGACTGGCCACACATCCCGAAGTATAACAAGACTATTTTTATCTGTCTGGGAACCTGGGATCTTTCACATTGCTCATGCTAAGTCTCCCAGGACAGCAAAACTGCACCCATAATGGAGAAAAGGTATACTAAATCAAGTTCCACAAGTATCCTCATCTCTTATTATCTGTATACAACTAATTCTAGGAAGACTCCATTTTGAAATGGAAACATAGTTATAAGGATGAGACTCATTTTGGGACCCCCCTTGGATATGGACTTCCAGGTTGACCAAAAAGCCATTAAGAGGAAAGTACAGCTCACCTACTTAAGAGAAGCCCAAGTGAGTAGAGTCAAATACTGGCCATGGCTTCTCAGTTATGTCCATAAAGGATTATACAACATACCTAGATGTCCTCAAGCAACTTGTTACTATCCAAGAGCCAGTGTATACCAATCCTTACCTATCTGTACCATGGCTCATGAGTAGAGTTGTCAGATTTAGTCAATAAAAATTGAGGACATACAGTTAAATTTGAACTTTAGATAAATAATACTTATGTTTTAGTATAAGTATATCCTACATAAGATGAGGGACATGCTTATATTAAAAACATATTCACTGTTTTTCTGACATTCAAATTTGACTAAACATCCTATATTTTATCAGTCAAACGTTACTTGTCAGAAGTGGTGTAGACTCATAAGGATCTCAGAGATGCCTCAGAGAATCCTTGACTTTTATCTGATTACCCTAAGTAGTGAACATGAACTTTCCATTCCAATTAATAGGCTATAATGAAGTATATCCTTACATGTAGAGCTTTTTCTACTTGTCATTGTTAATATTTTTTTCTAACCTCAATAGCTCATCAGGAAGTATTTGAAAGTTCATTAGACAAAAGAAAAACAACATGAATCTGAAAAATTAAGGGAACTGCCTGGTGTTTAGTGAAAAGTATTAGGAAGATTGAAAAAGCCAAATTTAATAAGCAAGCCTCTCCAAGGATATTTTCATAGCTTGAGATCCTCCCACACTCTGAAAATATGATTGCATCAAGAATGCAGAACTGCTAACCATATTTAAGGCTTCCTTATGAGTCTATCAAATTGAAGATGCTGTGTACTAAGAAGTAAACTGATTGCCTGCCCCAGGACATTGGCAGTGGGTGGAGCCCTTCCAAGGGTCCGGATGGAAATAGCAGGTTTTTCTATAGGTCTCCACACTGACCCCAGTATTACCACACTCCTCCTACTTGTCAACTCAAAGTACTGTTTTACCTATCTTCACTATTCTGTTACTATTTAGACAACATACTAGAGTTGACATTACACAAATTACATTTAAGAAGCTATTTTTAAAATTTGGTAGGAAATCTTGAATCTATAGATTCTAGTCCCTGGCTTACCTTCATCCAGCTGCAGAAGGGTTTTTAAAAAGAACCATTTTACTTATCCCATGTAACAAGCCCATGCTTGTTTGAGAGATGTTAAATGTAACACGATATTTTGTGTTAGTTTTAGTGGCAAAATTATCCAGTCTTCCAAATAGAGACAATAAAGCCGAAAGATTAAAGGCATTGATTTTGACTTGCTCCAATGTCTCAGGCAAGTCAGATGAAGAATTTATTCATGTCTCATCTGCCATTATGTGTCGCAGAGGGTTTATAGGGCTTATAATGTACCTGTTGGACGGGTATGTCGTGAAACTTACATATGATAATTACATATAAGCATAAGAGTACCTAACACAGAGTAAGCACTCAGCAATTGTTTACTAAATTCTTCATAAAAATAGCTACTTTATCAGCAGATGAGTCAAGGAGTAAATCCCAGAATCACAGCAAGTTGGAGGGGACCTAGTTCATACCACTATGAAAAAAGAAAAGTGTGTGTGTGTGTGTGTGTGTGTGTGTGTGTATGTAGAAAAATGTATGAAAGTTTGCATATCAAATGATTCATGTTAACTTTGAGGATTGAAATATACCGGGGAAGGATTAAAGAAAAAAATTAGGTTTTACTCCATTTTGCTATCATCTGAGTTTTTATACTTTTAATATATTGTTTGTGAAATAAAAAAAAAGTCAGGATAAATGTTTTGAAGTTTTCCTGCTATGTCTGTATCATTATTTTGGATTTGTTGGTATTTTTTACTATCTTTGGTCTACACCCATCGAGTCATCAGGCCATTCCGGAGGGAAGAGATGACAAGACAGAAATGAAGTGAGAGAAAAGGAGTCTGGGAAGAGGGAACACCTTATGTAATAACCATACTTTGGGGGAAAGGATATAATGGCAAATGAGACAAATGTCTTATCCTTGTGATGAAAGGACTCCTTAGGCTGAAGGTGGACAGAGTCTTGGGGCACCTAGACAAGAGAACCAGAAGGGAACATACACACACATACACAACATACTCACAAGTGCAGAGAAAGCACTTTGAGAACACTTTGCTTATCACCAGGTAAGTATGTGTCTCCAGTAACCAGCACCTCACCCATGACTGCCCAGCAAGAGAGGTACCCAGGTGGAACCATCCAAATTATTATGTGTCCACTCTGCTAGGACATTCGTAAACCACTGAGTTATGGCATGGCCCACAGACCTAAGGAGGCAGTGGTGATGGAGATTTGGAGGGGAATCCCCTGCCCATACTTGGTGATATCAAACAGAACCAGCTTAGAACTCCCCAAGGCCAGAAGTTTTCTGCATAAATAACTCTAGATATCTGCACCAGGTATACCTCATCAATCTTGACATTTATTAGTACCTGAGATGACTACAATGTACAGTAACCTGAGGCATAAGTAAATCCTTCATCCACCCCCTCAGATGCTCCAGGCTAGTGTGATCTTGTCCCAGCTGAACTTAGGGCTGCAGAATGAGAACAAAGTTCCCAGATGATTCCAGGAGTTGGGACCCACAATCTCTTAGACCAGACAAGGTTCATCCTATGATATGATAATGGTACTTGCTTCAAAGAGTCATTCTGCAGACTAATTAATCCATGCAAACATTTAGAAGGGTGCTTTATCATTGTCATTTTTATTATTCTATTTCTCTTCCATATTAGAGGGTTTAAAGATCAAATTCTCAAGGCCCCTCAGAAAAGGTGAACTAGCTTTTCTGTTGACTGTTCTGCTTCTCACCACATTCTCAGCATAAGCTGACTCTAGGTTTAATAAGCTATAAACACATGCTGTTAAAGTTTTGAGGAAAATATGTAGAATGCCTCAGAGAGGGAAGAGCTTAGCCAAGAGACTGAGAAAAATATTCTCCAGGAATGAGAAGAGAGGGGCATGGGGACCCAGAGCGGCAAGGTGCTCAGATCAGATTCTTGGATGAGGCAAGGACATCTCAGAGTGGAATTTCACCTGAGACACCTCTGAAGGGAACCTCAGACCTCTGTACTTACAGGTTGCTCCAAAAATCATGACAGAAACAGCAGGGACCTGTCAGGTTGGATGTACTCACTGCAGACAGGGCAATGGGTGCCTCCACTGAATCTATCTGGGTAAGTAATTAGAACTCAGAGGACCCTTCCCACTTTATCCCCACCTCCAACATACTAAACACACACACACACATACACACACACACTGACATGCTCACACACTCAACACAACTTGTTCAGTTAAAACCACTCCCTGATTTGTTTTATATGTGATTTCCTTGCAATTTTTTATGGTTTCCTTGGTTTTCTATCCACATGGGTTTTGGGACACATTTATCCCATTCTTTTACCTAAATCATCTTAATTGAATAGTAATTCAAAGCTGAGCTTGGGCAGTTGTCTAGGGACCCTAACTTCCTAGGAGGTATTCTTGGTATGAGCTTTGTGTTTGGAAGGGTCTGGAACCCAACTGTACATCTTCATGGGCCTCCTTTTGTGGGTCACTAGACAGACAAGCTTCTATAACTGCAAGAACACCACTAACCTACCACCTGTCAACAACCAAACATCCGGGATGCCTGGGTGGCTCAGCAGTTGAGTGCCTGTCTTTGGCCCAGGTCATGATCCCATGGTCATGATCCCATGGTCCCATGGTCCCTTGATCCCATGATCAAGTCCCACATTGGGTTCCCCACAGGGAGCCTGCTCTCTCTCTGCCTGTGTCTCTGCCTCTCTCTGTGTGTCTCTCATGAATAAATAAATAAAATCTTTAAAAAAAAAAAAAACAAAACAAAACAACCAAACATCCTCTCATTTGTGAGGGATAAACTCCAAATGTTCACAAGGAAGGAACACAGGGAAGGAGATTGAAAGTTTACCAAAATAGGAGAGAAAAAGAGTCAGGATAGTAGAGAGACAAGAAAAGGATCTTAAAAGATAGAAAGGAATTGGCAAAAAAGAAAGAGAAATAGCAAAGATTCCTAATGCATTCATCTGCTTCACCAAAGTTAAGGAGGATTATTGATCTGTGAAGACCGTGACCTAAAGTGAATATAATTTATCAGAAGGTGCTGAGAATAGAATGAGAAGCATGATTATCAAACCATAAATTCACTGCAATAGCATATTAAGGGACCCTGCCAGAGGGCAGTAAAATCTCGTGAGAGTTAATAGGTAAAAGGCTGCCTCGGGGGAAGAGCAGTCTCACAGAGCATGGATCAGAGGCAGCCAGCTGTGCGCAAGTATCCAACAGAGAGGGACACATGGTCCCTTCACTGAGTGAACCCAGACCCATGGCTGGCCTTGAAAACAAGGAGGACTTTGGGAAGTCCTTTTGGTAGGGATGCGAGATTTCATTTGTCAAGACTTGAGAAATACCCTCCACTCAGATCGTCTCTTTAAAGCCCATCTTTCCTTCACAACCTTACTTAGGCCTCCTCCCTCACCCCCAAGCTGTGCAGTGACACTGCCCAGGAAGATGGATCATTTGGTTCTTCTAGCTGCTGTGGTCCCCAACAGTGGAGTACCAAAGACAGTGACCAAATACTGAGAAACAAAAGTGAACAGGAATGGGTACCGACAAAGCAGAGCCTTCTGTGACAGGGTGGCCCAAGTCAGTTGCATGTGCCTGGCATCACCCTAAGTATGAGCATCTTTAGGAGTTCTGAAGAAGGCAAAGCCTGGCTGTCGGGATGCACCCTCAGAGTCCACTCAGGGACCTCAGCTTTAGACCCCAACATCTCTCCTGTGTCTGCTCAAAGTTTTCACAGATTCTCCTTCCTTCCACATTTCTTCTGAGATGCCAGGACTGTGGGAGATGGGGGAAGGCTCAGGGCAGCCCAGACTTCCCTGGGATCCCAACAGGATAGGATGCCTGGCATTAACCTCCTACCTTCTGCCTCCTTAGTTCTTCCCATTTGGAGGTGATTTTACTTCGTGCTTCAAGTTACTGGCTGGAGGTAGCCTGCTGGCAGGCGGCAATCCTTCCAACAACCCGGCCCTTCGTGACTGTCAGAAGCCTGGAAGGCTCTACAAAATACTGTTGGCTCTAGAGAAAGGATGGAAACCATCCATTTATCCAAGAATGCCTGAATCAACAACAACAAAAAAAGGGTGCTGTTTGCATATGGCTGAATAACATGGAGCAGTTAAAATAACAGACCTACACTGATACAAATCGACAGACAAAACATGAAAATGCAGGACTGATTTAAAGCAAATGTGATGCACAATGTTAGATCATCATTTTATATATATATATATATATATAATATATGAAAGTATGAACTGGATGCATGCAAAACTGATACTGGTTACCTCTGGGGAGTAGGGGAATGTAAAAATAGGTCTAGGAAAGGTTGTATGTTTAAAAAGTATCTATAAAATGAATTACTTAAGTTATCCACAGAACATATGATTTACATTTAGTATCATCATTTATCCAGGAAGCCCAAAAGAAAACACCGATAAACTAGTAAGAAGAAGATAGTTCAGGGCACGTGAGTGGCTTGGTTGGTTAAGTGTCTGCCTTCAGCTCATGACCTCAGGGTCCTGGGATGGACTCCTGTGGCACCGGGCTCCCTGCTCTGTGGGGAGTCTGCTTCTCCCTCTGTCTCTACCCCTCCCCCCTGCTCGTGCTCACTTTCTCTCTCTTAAATAAAAATCTTAAAAAAAAAGAGAGAGAGAGAGATAGAAGATCAACAAATTTAAACATCCATCAAGTTTCTCTACATTGAGCAAGAGCTGCAGCACCCTGACTCCTACCCACAAGCCTTCACATGACTCTGCTCCATGCTTTACAGGGAAGTCTCTATCTGAGCAGAAACAGCCACAGCTCTCACTGCATGACCTGCATCCCACCAAGTCATGAGCAGTACACTCTAGGTATGTGAAGCAGTCAGTGGAAGAGAGAAGTCAAAACAATGTCTAGGGAAAGAGGACCTAGGAAGACAGGAGCGAAGGGAGAATTGCTGATGGACTCAAGGAAGAAAGGAAGAGAGGGGCAGATTACAGAGTGCCCAGAGGCTGCCAGAGAGTAAGTGGAATCCCCTAGTTGGTGGTGTGAGTACAGAAGTGTTATAGGATAAGCCTCAAATGCTGAATTCTTGGAATGACAGTTAAAGCATCTTGAAGCAAGGGATGTGGATGCTGGTGGGACCCCGATTGAAGAGACTGAGAAGCATGAAGCCAGTGGGAAGCTGGTTTTATTATTGTTATAATGATTATTATTATTGAAATAATAATAATAATTCCACAAAAGGCCCATGAGAGGCTGCTTTCACATTCTGAAAAAAAATCCATGGGATTTTGAAATTTGACCTGATTCTGCTTCATTTGACATAATCTCTCAACTTGGAATGATTTCCTTCTAATCCCATCAGTGCTCTAAAGCCTGGCTTTAGCCCCCTACTCAGATGACAAAGACATACCACTCCCTGCTCACCTTTCACTCCATGGACAGCCTCGTGCATTGAAAGGAGTCTTCAGTGCCTCCTAGATATCTGTAGTTCCAGGGACTGGTAGCAGTAGGGTGGTGATGAAGTTCAGGGATGACAGCGTCCTATATTTGAGGGGCTAGAGTAAGAATTTACTTGGAAATGGGAATATTAACATCACAACTGGAAATATCAGAGCTTATTGGCTTAAAAGTCTGATTTCAGCCATCTCTTGCCCAAATTCCTGACTGTAGTCAGATGGCTTCCTTCTGAGCACTGTGACAAAGGTCCCACCAACCCAAGGGGACACCATTCCATGGACAGCTTCAAAACTAAGACATTTCTCCTCTGCCCTGGTGCTTCCTCTTGAAGCCACAACTAATAGGCCCTCCTCCAGGCCAGACCTGGGGAGACATGGACAACACCCACCAGGCCTCTGAAGGCTGCCTTTACAGGGCTGTCACCTACGACCCTATAGCACCTGGCACTTACCACTGACCTCGTCTGAACTCGACGTATCTGTCCTGGTCTCATGTGTGATGTGGAAACCAGCCTTGTGAAAATACTCACGTAGAAGCCTTATCAATCCCGGAGCGTGAGGACTACCACTTCTGGAAAGGATTGTAGGTGTTTCTATGAAACCTAGTTCGTAAGCCACTAGAGAGACAGATGTAAATGGGGCAGGAGGTGGGGGGTAGATGGATAGATCATTTTAATTCAAGAATATATGCTGGAGAGGTTTGGAAAACAGCCTTTATTGCATATGATATTGATGCTAAACCAGGCGCCGCTTCCTTCATCTTGCTTCACATCATTGGCATCCTGTCTGCTACTCTCCCCGTGGTCTCTTTTTCTCCCTGGAAAGGATTAAAACAAATAAGGCAGAACAGGAAGAAACAAGAAGCAACGTGAGCTCTGCTAGTAAGGGTGAACCTTCAGAGCCATGCAGAGTGAGTTTATTTCCCGATCAACTACAGCCACGTCAAAGTGCTTAAACATTTCCAGATCTCCTGGGGCCTCACTTCCATGTTTCTCCCTCTCCACACTCCACTTTCTCCCAGGGGGCTACGTTCATGGGTCAGGGTAAGAGGCCAGCTGAGGCTGAAGGCTCTTGCACCTCAAACCTCTGCTCCCACTAGGCTACTTGTCCTCTCTCCAGACTCCTGCTGGCCCTTGAGCTTCAGCTGATCTCTCTTGGCCCAGAAAAGCCATTGATGGTATTTGCTTTTAGAATTCAGGTCAGTCATAGAGACAGTGAGATAACTGCCAACAAAATCTTCACTTTCTCCTTTAAGTAAATGGAGCTCAATCCCTCATGTAGCGGCAGAGCCGCCAGGTAACCCAGTACACCCTGGGGCCCCTTCCTCTAAATTCCCCTGGGACCTCATGACATGACCTCAGATGACGCCAACCTCAGGCATTACCTCTCCCAAGAGAAGGCCACACCATCTTCTGGGATCTTCTGGCTCATGAATCTCAATTGCTGTGTGGAAACCAGAACAGAAAGAGACACTTCTTAATGAAAGAAGAGAGGTGCCATCTGAGTCCTTGGAAATTTCCAGAATTTCCTGTGGGAGCTGACTCCCTATTTACTGTCAGACTTTCTGAAATGTGTGGACAGGAAGCCAGGGGCCCAGTGACCTGTGCCCCCAAAACTTCAGTTGTCCCCTGAGCGGGGAAGGCCCCAGCTCTCCCTTCTGGAGGCGTGAAGCCGACAGGAGAGAGAGGGCAGCGGCTCGGGCAGGCCCAGCTCCCTCGGCACCCCCGGCCCCTGCTCACTTCTTGTCCTTCGGAGAATGAAACACACAGCCCGGGCACTGGCTCCAGGGTCACGTGGAGCCGAGGTCTTCCCGTGTGGCTGGCTCCTCCTCGCTGGCCTTGCCCTCCGGCCTGGCCGCCGGCGCCTCACTCCGCTCCCCCTCCTCCTCCTGGGCGCTCCCGGCCCGACGGCTGCCGCCCAGCCGGGCCATGGTGAGGTGGAACACGTGGCAGCTGAAGCCCTCCCTGACCCCGTGCTGCACGTGCTCCTGGAGGCTCTCCAACGTGGAGAAGACCCGGCAGCAGGCCATGCACCTGAAGCCGGTCTCCATGGTCACCAGCCAGTCGGGGGTCTTGGCCCTGGGTCCCTCCTCAACTGCGGGCGACCCGGGCGGGCTGTCTGACTCTGCCCGCTCTTCGTGCTCCTGCTCCTCCCCGCTGGGCTCGCTGTCAGACAGCAGGTTTCTGGTGGACACATCAGAGGGGGGAGTACCTACCCGCACGTCCTCAGGAAGGGTCACTTCTTCCATCCTGGGCTGCTTTTCTACTGACTCTGAGGTCTCCTCTGTCTCCCAGGAGACAGCCACACCCTTTTTCATCTGTACCCGCATGTAGTATATTTTCATGCCCCTTTCTTTTTTGTTTATGTACAGAGAGGACACACAGGTCTTATAAGACGAAGGGGACGAGGAGACATGGTGTGAGGGGGGAGCAGTCTCCCCTCGTTCCTGAACCTGGGCTAGGGGTGATCTAGGCTGGGGACTGTCTCGATGTACTCTCCGGAGTCCTGGGAAAGGAAATTAGAGACATAAGAACGTGCATGGGGCAGGCCAGAAGCTGAGAGCACTGCAGATGTGAAGATGTGTGACAAAGGACAGAGGGGCCTTGGGGTGATGAGCCTGGTGTTGGTATTGATGCTCTGGGTGGTGGATCTGGTGTCATCTAGGTGCTCTTCATGTGTGTGTGTAGGGATGATGCTGGAGGGGACGTCTGTATCCGGGGATATGGACTAGGGTGATACCGTCGGTGTGTCTGTGGAATGTGGACGATGGTGGAGGAGATGGCACAGCAGATCACATGTCTGGGGGTTGTGGGCTGAGGATGGATGTGTGGGGAATGCAGTTGTGTGCATAAGGTGTGGGGGTCTGAGCTGGATGGTCCTGCTCCGGTCCTGGAGACCTGTGATGAGGAGCTCCATCCTTCTCTGGAAGCAAGAGCAAAGGCAAAGCCTACACAGCTCCTCCGAGGGTGCTTAATCCCGTCCCTGAGCCCCACACCTCAAGCCCAGACCTTTCTGGCCCATGCTTCTGAACTTCCCCACTATGGTTGCACCAGGGCTCCACTCCCTCACACTGAGTTCATACCCACACTCTCTCAACAATTACGCTATCTCCCCAGGCTCCTCCACTGAGCCCTGATCTCCACTGATTGTCTTGGGTTTCTTCTTGGCCTCTCCCATATCTACACGCCCCCTACCTCGTATGCAAGGGGCCCCACACCCAAGGAGCCCTGAACCCTTACCACTATGGGTGAGCTTGAGTGGAGAAGAAACACAGGAGAAGTATTCAGAGGCAGAGGATACCTCCTCTACCCCTGCGTCCCAGCCTTTAGCCTCCTCAGTTGATTCAACCTGAGGGGCATCCGCCTGTGACTTCGAGACTCCTGGGAAAGATATGAAAGCCTCAGAAATACAGTGGATGGAACATATTATTGCATCATTCATCCATTCAACAAATATTAACTAAGTGCCCAACATATGTCCAGTGCAGTGAATACACATGGTTCAGAGTCTGGTCCCGAGTGGATACTCCTGTACTTAATTACTATCAATACTTATTTTGTTAGTGCCTTGTTAACAATGAAGGCCTGAGTGGTGACTGTGACTGGTATGTGTGAAATGTGAGAATGTGTCTCAGCCAAACCTTTCACAAGTGTGGGAGTGACAAGGGGTGAGAATGGTAGAATTGTGTTGGTGGAGAGTCTGGTGATGGTTTGTGTCCACAACTCAGGAAATGTGTGGCGTGTGAATTTCATAGTTTATAGAATATATGGCTTATATTTATGGTGTGTATTCAGTCATTTATACATTCATTCAATGATATTCAGAGAGCATCTACTATGTATCTGGCATTGTTCTAGGCTCTGGTAATGCTGAACATTCTAGTACAAGATAGACGCTAGACAAAAGTACAATAAGTATGTGATATGTCAGCTGGTGTTAAGTATACAAGGGTTGCCAGAGTTAGCAAACAAAAACAGAGGATACCCAGTTAAACACGCATTTCAGAAAAAACAGAGAATTTTTTTAGTGCAAGCTTCCCCTTGCAATACTTGGGTCATGCTTATTTTTAGTATAAGTATGTCCCACATGGTATTTGGGATATACTCATACTCCAGAGTTTGGTGTAAAAGGAGAGGACTTGGATACACATGGATGGTTTGTGAACACAGTGGAGGAGTGGTGTGCATATCTGCCTCTATGCTCTGTGTGTCGTCTGCTAAAGCAGCTTGTGTGGAGATGTGCGATTTTTTTTCTGCACCCACATAAATGTGGGTGTATAAGTGCCAATCTCATGAAACCCCCCTAACAAGAGTTCTGTATTCACTCTTACACGTCTCGAGTGTCTCTCAGATCCAGGCAAGGTGATAGGAGCTTCACAAGGCGGACTCACATCTGAGGACACTCTGCCGGCCTTCTCCCTGCTGCTCCCCCGTCATATGTACAGAGGCAAAAACAATCCTGCCAATCCCTGCCTTCTCTGTCCTATCCCAGCTGCTGCCTGAAGATCTGCCTCCTGTCCAGGGCTCACCCTATACTCTCCAGGGCCATGAGCCTTGTGTTAGATGCTAGGCTCCAATGTGGGGTAGAGGCTCTGGCTGGCTCTCCGGGGTGGGCTCCATTCTGGCCCACCACCTACATGTGACCGCCCCCTTCCTCCAGGGCAGGCTGCCCCTGCAACGCCTGCAGTCACCGCGTGCCTGGGAAGTTAAACCACAGCTCCCAGAGCTCCCTGCGAGGCCCTGACAATATTTCTCAGCCCCATCCATCTGGGCTTGGTCTCTGAAAGGGCGGTCCCTTCCCTCCGATCACGTCTGCCAAGCCCACACCTGTGGATTCCCCAGCTCCCACGGATCAGTGGTGAATTCTTCGTGCTAAAGGAATACAGTCTCCCCACTTTCAGTGTGATACCATCTCTAGACAATCTCCCTTCTCCCTTCTCAAAATATTTTCAACAAGGCTTCTCTTTGCTCTTCAGCAAAAGAGACAAGGAACCCATAGATCTCCATCAGCATCCTTCACGACCCCCACCCCAAACCCGTGACCCCAGAGGAAGATCAAACAAAGAGAATAAGAACCCAGGACTGAGAAAAGCCACCCCTGTGAGTGTGGGCAAGCAGGACCCCGGCCTGCTATGAGTCCAACAGAGCTCCAGGCCCCAGCAGCCCCTGAGAGAGAAGTCCAGCCTGGCACGGCCAGCTCCCTGTCTGCCAGGAGCCTCTGGCCCTCCTGTGCCATCTCACAACACGGGGACCCTCAGGTGGACACGGCAGCTGATACCAGGTCTTCCCCCCACCCCGCCCCCTTCACCTCCATCCCGCCTTCCTCAGAAGGCTCAGGCTACCCACAGCCTTTGAGCCCCAGACAAGGTGCCCCAGCGCATACCTCCTCCCTGCTCGGCAGTTCCTGAGGACTCTTCATTTTCCAGATGTTTCCTCTTTTGTCGCTGTTTCATGGTACCAGCTACAGGAGTTGCTTAGAAGATGCGTAACACCCAGTTCCTCCTCCTTTTCCCTACTGGCTGGCCCTTCTTGACTCTCAGGAAATTTGTTAAGGTGACCCAATATATATAAAAATTGTCGAGTCTCCTAAATGGCTGAGGAACTCAGACCACTTAGAGAACCAGCAGCACTGCCCAGTGCTCCCTCCAGCAGAGGGCTGTTAAGGTTCAAAGGTCACCAGGCCCACAGCGGGAGGGGTTCTATGACCTGACCGATGACATCAGAGCATTCTGGAGACCTGGATCCCACACAGTCTTTGCAGATGCACAGAGCCCATTTTCAAAAAATAGGGTCTCTTCCCCATGGAACCTCTCCCGTGAATTCAACTCACATCTTCTTAAGAGTGGTAGGATATTTTGAGATGCTAATCTGCTCCTGTTTGATTGTTTTTCCTTTCTCCTGTTATTTTCTACCCTTTCCCTTCTACATTCAAGTGGGTAGCAGACTCTGCCTATACTGGCCAGAGGAGGGCCATGGCAGGCTAAAAGCAGCAATAGCATGCTTATGCTTTTGGCTTTTATTTCTAAAATCCCCAACTGCTGTACAGAGAGGATACTTGGGCAGAAACCTAACAGAAGCAGGATTCTTGAAATGAAGTACTTCCTGTCTTCTTTACCTACTAGATTGTGGAGAGGTACCGATTGTCAGAGAGAGCTCTGTGGACCGGTGGCCAGGAGTCTCCAAAGTGTGGTTAGAGGTGGCAAAAAGATGTGACAATAGCTCCAAGAGGAAATGGCATACAAGCAAAATCATGGTGACCTGTCCCACACAGGACACAAGAGCCACCAAACCTCAAGGAGGCATGACAACCAAGCTGATGGACATCTAAGCTATACCTGGGTACTCCAATAAATAATAACCACGCTCTCGCCTCAGCCTTCATTAGCTGTGGCTCAGTATCATTTCCAAACAGGGATGGGTGGAAATCCAAACAGGACACCAGTGGGATCAAGGCTTAAAATACAAATTAAGTGGAGTTACAAAAACAATTTTGTACTATTTCTTGCGTACCTCTGCTTGTGGGCTGAAATGTACACCAGTTATAAGCGGCAACCCATCTGGATCCTCCTGATTTCAGTCTAAAATGAGAGACACCTCCTTTCGAGGCAGTGGCCATGATCCTGCAGGAGTACTGGTGTGCGGGAATGAGGTAAACTCCAGAAGTCACTGATACCAGGAATCCCCCCCGGACTAAGGGGAGTTCAAATCTGAAAGGCACTGCAGAATGTCCCGGTCCCCAACAGTCCAGAGTGAAGACAGGACAAGTTCAGCCTTGCAAGGATCTACTGATGAGATTCAACTTTCCTGTTTCTTGGAATCCCTAGGTAAGAAGGGACAAGGAGGACTTTTAAAAAGCTTCTTGTGGTAGAAATTTTCATACACAAAAGTGAACGACATTTTATAATGGGGATGTGGCTCCATGGACCTATCACCCAGCTTGAACAATTACCAATATTCTCTCATTCTCGTCCCATCACCCCCACCTGCACCCCGTACCATATACACACACACATAGCTTCTCATCATTTCTTTTAGTTTAGATGTTTCTGGGAGTGTGTGGGGGTGAGGGAAACTGTATTTTGAAAAAAATCTCAGACATATGTCATCTCTCCCTGAAGGCAGCAGTATTTATATCCAATAGATAAGGAGGCTTGTTGTATCATTTTTTTTAACACAAAAGTGCTATCATTCTTACCCAACAAATTTAACCACAATTTCATGGTATCACTTAATAACCAAGCCATACTTGAATTCCTCCAATCATATTAAAATATCTTTTGTTATACCTCCTTCACTGAAATCAAGATCCAAACAAGGTCCAGACATTGCAACTGGTGAGCCTTTTAGCCTGTGACAGCTCTTCCTACCTGTTGGGGGGCATTCATTTGTTGAAGAAACTAAATTATTTATCCTGTAGCGTTTTCTGCAGCTTCAAGTGGTTCATTGTATCCTTGTGATGCCATTCAAGGTCTCCTGTTACCCATATCTCCTTCTAAACAGGTAGTTGGATCTAGAGAGCTAATTAGATTACGTTCAGTTTCTTGCTAAGGCAAGATTATTTTATCAGTGGTATAAGTGGTGTTGTGTGCCTTCCTATTACATCACAACATTAAGCACATAAAGTTGTTCCAATTGTTAACGATGTTGAGATTGATCAGTGGGTTCCTGTGCTGTCAGGTGATCCTGAAACTATAATGATCCCATCAGCCTTTCAACAAATAGCATTAGTAACCACTGATGTCCGTTACTTCATTAGGAGTTGAAATTTCATTAGGAGTTCTAATCCCTTCATTCCAAGGAAGATAATTCTCTTTTTCTTCCCCCTGCACCCATTTCGCCCTTCGCCTCTGGTAGTCATCTATTTGTTCTCTGTGTTTATGGATCTATTTCTGCTTTTGTTTGTTCAGAAGCAGGAAGTTTCTTAAGGCATCCTTCTTAGACCCAGAATTTCTGAAAGAATTGAACTTCTCCTTTTGGCTCAGATCATGATCTCATGGTAGTTGGATGGAGCCCCCCATCAGGCTCCACGCTCAGTGCTGAGACTGTTTCAGATTCTTTCTCCCTCTTCTTCAGCCCCTCCCCACTCTCTCTCTCCCTCTCTCTCTCTCTCTCTCTCTCTCAAATAAATACATAAATCTTTAAAAAAAATTGAACCTCTCTTCACAAAAAGAAAGATGATTCCAATGTACCAGCTCAGGTTTTCCAATTGAGGACCAGCGGGATTTATCACAGTAGTAAGGCAAAGCCAGGTTGGGACATACTTCACTCATTCCTTCTTCATTCATTCTTCACTCCATAAATCTTTATTGAGTCTCTACTATGTGCCAAGCTCTCTAGATGCTGTGTTTGAACATTTATGAACAAAACAGATAAAAGGTTTTTCTCTCAAGGAGCTTAATTCTAGAAGAAAAGACAGATAATCTTGTAAAATACATAGTAGGTTAGATATTGACAAGTACCATGAAACAAAATAAAACAGTGAATTTGGGTGGAGATGAAATGGGGCATTTCTATGTTAAATGGGAGATCATGGAAGTCTTTACTAAAAAAAAAAAAAAAAAAAAATCAATTTTCAGTAAGACCTGAGGGCAATAAGAAAATTTACAGCCAAGGTTACATTTTCCAGATGAAAAGAAGAGGTTGGAGTCCTGGATCAGGGGTGGTTTGGCCTGTTAGACCATCACAAAAGAAGCCTGTGTAGGCAGGGCCAAGACAGAAAGAGAGTGGTCACAGATATAATGAGGGACCAGACACTAAGCTATTGTCAAGAGTCTGCCTTTTTCTCTGAGTGACTTGGAAAGTGTCAAGAGTCTTGAGTGAATAATTACACTTAAAAATATTACTCTGGGGCACCTGGGTGGCTGGTTTGGGTAAGCCTCTGATTCTTGATCTCATCTCAGGTCTCCATCTCACAGTCCTGAGTTCAAGCACCATGCCATGTTGGACTCCATGCTGTGTGTGGAGTCTACTTAACAAAAATAAAAAAAGAAAGAAAAAGAAAAGAAAGATGGCTCTATTAAGAATAGCCAACTGGGAGGCAAGGGCAGAATCAAGGAAACAGGGGCCTATTGGGGCACCCCCCTGGCTCATTTGGTAGAGTATGCAACTCTTGATCTCAGGGTTATGAGTTCAAGCCCCACATCAGGTGTGGAGCCAAACTTTAAAAAAAGGAAAAAAACAGTGGGCTTGGGATCCCTGGGTGGCGCAGGGGTTTGGCGCCTGCCTTTGGCCCGGGGCGCGGTCCTGGAGACCCGGGATCGAGTCCCGCGTCGGGCTCCCGGTGCATGGAGCCTGCTTCTCCCTCTGCCTGTGTCTCTGCCCCTCTCTCTCTCTCTGTGTGACTATCATGAATGAATAAAAATTTAAAAAAAAAAAAGAATTCTAGATGCATCTAAGATCGTCAGGCCATATACAGATCACGTTGCTCCATAAGCTTTAAAAAAAAAAAAAAAAAAACAGTGGGCTTATTGCAATTATCCAGGGGAGAGAGGGTACCTAAGAGGAAAAACAAACTAGACTTTGTGAAAACTAAAACCATTTGCTGTGTGAAGGATCCTTAGAAGAGTAGAATAAGACAAGTTAACAACTAGGAGAAAAGATTTGCAAACCACATACCCAACAAAGATGTAATATCTGTGACATGTAAAGAACTCTCAAACTCATAATAAAAAAGTAAACAATCCAAGTGGAAAATGGAGAAATGACAGGAAGAGATGTTTCAGGGAAGAGGTTGTGCATATGGCAAATAAGCATATGAAATGCTGCTTTATGTCATTAGGCATTAGGGTCATGCACTCAATGAGACACCACTACACACCTACCACACAAGCTCAAATAAAAAATTGTGACAATAGAAAATGCTGAGGAGAATGGGAAGAAACTCCATCATTCATACACTACTGGCAAAAACATAAAATGACAGCCACTCTGGAAAAGAGTATGGCACTTTGTTTAAAAAAAAAAAAAAAAAAAACTAAATGTGCAACTACCATCTGACCCAGCAATTGCATTCTTGGGCATTTATCCCAGGGAAATGAAAAGCCTGTTCATAAAATATACCCATGAATGTTGGTAACAGCTTATTCATGATAGCCAAAACCTAGAAAAAACTCAGATATCCTTCAATGGGTAAATTTTTAAATAAACTGAGATGTATCCATTCCATGGAATTCTACTCATACACAAAAGAGGAATGAACTTGGATGAATCTCTAGAGAATTATGCTGAGGGAAGAAAGCTAGTCCCAAAAGGTTATATACTGGATGATTCCATTATGTGACAGTCCTGAGATGGCAAAATTATAGAAAATAGGTGAATAGTTGAGTGGTTAAGGTGTATGGAAGTATGACAGTGAAGTAGGCGTGGCCATAAAATGGCAACATGAAGTGTGTTTGCCTTCATGGAACTATTTTGTGTCTTGATGCTATCAAGGTCAATATCTTGGTTGTGACAACGTAGTATAGTTTTGTAACATGTTTCAATTGGCCAAAGTGGGTAACCTTTACACTGAATCTCTCTGTATTATTTCTCACAACTGCATATGAATGCACAATGATCTAAAAATTAGAAGTTTAATTTAAAAGAACTGAGAGAAACATCTTACTTACTAGATTATTGGCTTATGATGAGAGGATATAACTCAGGCACAGTCAGATGGAAGAGATGCAGAGGACAAGGTACGGGGAAGGGGCACAGAGCTTCCATGCCACTCTCCTCAAATCTCCATGTGTTTTACCAACCAGGAAGCTCTCTGAACCCATCCTTTTTGGTTTTCACAGAGGCTTCATTACATAGTCATGATTGATGGAATCATTGGCCAGGGAGGACTGATTCAGCTTCCAGCCTCTCTCCCCCCTCCCCAGAGGAAGGAGGCGGGATTGAAAACTCCAACCCTCTAATCACATGCTTGGTCCCCCCTGGCAACCAGCCTCCACCCAGAGGTGCTTCCAACCTCACCTCATTAACAAAAGACACCTGCATGGCTCTTATGAAGTAGGAAATTCCAAGAGTTTTAGAAACTCTGTGCCAGGAACAAATATGTTTTTCTTACTATATCACACAGCTACTTTCAATTTCTACAGCTGTGCCTTCCAGAGGCTGCCTAGTCCATATCTCACTATTTCCAATGACAGAAAACACAATTTCCCTCGAAGCAGTTGGGACATTTATCTATAGAAAACTAGTAAAACCTGAATTTAAGGAAAGGAAGCCTCAGTTCAACTCTTTGGATACTGTTTCAATCAAAAAGGAGCATAATTATTTTATTGTAACAACCCCCCCAAGTAATAGAGACTTAAAACAACAACGGATCATTTCCTACTCCTTGTATATGCCCACTGTGGGCTGACTTTAAGTGCCCTCCTCGATTTCCTCATTCCTGAATTCTGGCTGATAAAGCCACCAGTGTCAGCCATTACTGTCAAGAGAATTCTGGAGTCTCACACTGGCATTAACTGTTCTGTCCCAAAAGTAACGCATCACTTCTACCCAAAATTGTTGACCACAATCTTATGTGTCTCTCCATTTTCTAGGTTCCTTAGGCAAAAATAATTGTGAAAAGTAGTAATGAAAAGCACAGGGACCATGTAGAAAGATCCTCATCCCTCCCCACGAGGTATGAGACCTGACAAAACCATCCTGTCACATATTTACAAAACTATGGCTACAACTCCGATGTCTTAGATCACAATTCAGAACCTTTTCCTGCTATGCTATGTTAGGATTTTAATGTCAGGGCAATGTAGTCGAGATTATATGGGACTTGGTTAGTTTTTTGTTTTGTTTCTTTTTTCTAAATAGATTCAGGAGGTGGGGGGTGGGCATGGGAGCTCCTAAAAACTTGCCTTAAACTGAAAAGTCCCCGGAAAATAATTTCACTGCCTTTTGAAGTGTTTGACCTAGTAAAGATTAGGTGTCTGAGAGACTTTTGTACTCTGAATTTAGGGAATATAAAGGAAACAATCTTTGGAAGACTACAAGCAACAGGCAGAAAAACTCTTGACTCTCACTTTGTTATTTCGATTATCCCATTGATCCTCCAGGTCTTTGAGTAATAATGGTGCCAAGAGCCAGCGTTTAGCCAGGATAAAAGTATATATAATAGCGTGGCAGCCCCTGCAGAACCAAATACTACAGCAAATGGTTTAGCTTGATTCTATTTGCCCACAGGTCAGTTAAAAGAAACAAATGGTCCTAAAACATTTACTCCAAATAGTACTTTTGCTCTTATTATTTTAAAGGTAACTTGGCTGCCAAATAGTACTCTGTGATGAAAAAGAACGCATATACGGGAGGAGCATTTATGCATTGAGAGATGTTGCTTATTTTGCTCCTGCAGATACAATGCACGTCTAATGAATCAGAGGCAGTCTTCCACTCTTGTCCAAATTGTGGACAAACAAGTATGTCATTCCCAGCCTTTCACTCATCCTGGTCATATTTTTTTTCTTAAGGAATACTATTCCCTTGCTCAAATTGTCAATGGCTTCTGTATTAAAAACCTAAAATATTCCACCTAGTATTCAGAGCTCTGCAGGGTTTAAAACCCCTCCTGAGTCTTGTAGGCTCAATAACACCCAGCTTCTCGCCTCCACTTGCCTGGGCCAGCCTTCCCATCCTCAGAACGTGGTCCTTGCTCAAGTCATTTCTTTCAAAAGTACATATTTTTCAGGGATCCCTGGAAGGCTCAGTGGTTTAGCGCCTGCCTTTGGCCCAGGGCGTGATCCTGGAGTCCCGGGATTGAGTCCCGCGTTGGGCTCCCTGCATGGAGCCTGCTTCTCCCTCTGCCTGTGTCTCTGCCTCTCTCTCTCTATGTCTATCATGAATAAATTTTTAAAAAGTAAATAAAATCTTCAAAAGTACAGATTTTCAAAGTACACCCTTGTATTTGATTCTTGCTTTTATATACAACACTATTATATAGCATCGACTACATTCCCTGTGCTGTACCTCTCACCCACATGACATTGATTTCATAACTGGAAGCCTGAACCTCCCTCTCACCTTCATCCATTTTGTCCATCCCCCCCTAACCTGTCCCCCCTCTGGCAGCCATCAGTGTGTTCCCTGTATTTATGGATCTGTCAATGTACAATTTGGTTTCAAGTGGAACTAAAATCCTACTTTGTAAAGAAGCCTTTCCAGGTATTCCAGTGAGAATGGAACACTCTTAGCCGTACCTCTACGATAGCTCTTTTTCATATTCTGCCTTCAGGCCACTATTAATGAATGTATCTCCCTACAGCAGGGAATGAATCCTTGGAAAGGAGAGGCCATGATTCCTTATCTCTGGTGTCTTCACAGCTCCTTGCACTAACTGTGAGCTCCCCTACCTGTCCGTTCAGCCCCTCAAAAACAAAAGTTTAAATAAATAAAGAGCCCAAGTATATGCTCTTTTTTTCTTCCCTAGACCAAACAACATCCTGACCGACAACCTCTTTTATTTTTCCCCACAGAAGTGCCATGCCCACATTTATCCCAGCCTTGTCATCGTACCCATGTATCTGAAGTGAGAGTCCTGTTCATCCTGTGTCATCAACCCAACTCCCTTCATCTGCAAAACTATTTTTTTTTCCATTGCCTAAAATTTGGCCATAGGGACTCAGGACTTCGAATACCTCCTGAGAAGTGCTACCTTAACAAACTATTATCAGCCACTGTCCTAGGAAGGAATAAGGGAAAAGAGGCTGAGAAGCAGACCTTTTTTTTTTTTTTTTTTTTTTTTTTTTTGTGGGATAGGAGATGTGGAAATTGGGTAAAGAAGGAATGGTATCTGGGAGGGAGGCAGATGTTGGGCGTGGTGGTGAGAAAGTACCAAAAATAAACATTCCACTTTCTCATAAATTTGCAACAGACTAACTCTTCCTGAGATGGTGCCCCCGTGTGATGCAATGAATTAAGAACACAAAACATATATATCCATTGCAAATTAGTAATGTTCACAAACTGACATGAGACTTGTGGAGATTAAAGAACTGCAGAGTAATCAGAGTTTAATTATAAAAGAGCCCAGAGATGGGGGTAAAACCCAGAACTAGAAAGAAAATCTTCCCATCAGGGACTCAGCTGCTATGTATAAACTGTATGCAAGTGAAGCAAGCTTTATTAAGCAGTTAGATGATTACTGATGACTGGGAAAAACCTTGACCCAAAAGCTTAATCTGAATCAAGCCACAATGCCCTCTAAACCCATTTAGTAGGGCTTTGAAAATCTCCCTGAACCTAATACCTTTGACATCACTTTATGGAATTAAATGTGATTCATGGTCTCAGTTTCCCTTCCAAAAGATGGGTGGTAAATCCTCAGGGAGGAAGGGAATGTGAAGCACCCACAAATTGCACTCTTAAAATGCCTCTTGCTCTGTAAAGCAGGCTTCTCTGCTGTTTATAGGTCTGTAATAGATAAGAGAGAAACCTGCTTTCAGGTGTGATGAGGAAGGTCACTGAAGATGACACGTGGCCATTAGTCCACGGTGGTTGCCTCTAGCAAAGCAATAAAATGGGCAACTCTCCGCCCTTTTTTTTCTGCAATATTTACTGGTTCATTCTCTAACAGTTTGGCTGTAGTCTGTGAGCAAAAACCTTCCATCAATCTCATTTAGTCCTTAAATGGGTAAAAAGCCGATAGAGGCTCAAAACAGCAGATCATTTCTACAGCAGATCATTTCTACCTAATACACAGCCGGCAGTTGTGTACTAGCATATGGGTAATTTTTAAAGCTACTTTTACATGTATACGAAACCCCTTGACTGTTTCTCTGTCTCTTTGGTGACCCAAAATTTCCATCTCATTGAAATCTAGACAAGAGATCAAGTTTTGTCTTCCCCAGAGAGAGCAGGCATCCAAAAAGTTCACAACCCCAGCATTTGTACAAGCAGTCAAATCGGACTGTCTGGCTGGTGGAGCATGACAGTACTTGATCTCAGATTTGATATTTGATAAAATCATTTCAAATAACATTTAAAGAACCCAGGAGCAGGAGCTGGTGGTCTAAATTGAGGATCATGATTTATAGTTACAACTGGAGGCCTCCATGTGCCTACAGACTAAGGCAAGCCTGTGAGTATAAAGGAAAGGGAAAACAGAAATGGTAGACCAAATGAGAATGGCCCAAGTAACTGCTCCATCATTATAGATTCTTTACATCCCCTTGCCATCCATCCATCCACCTAAAAAGTATATCCCAACCATGACCAAGGTAGAGAGGTAAAGCCTAGAAGGACAGTTCAGCAGCTGCTGAGATTGGGAACAACTTTGATGCTTTTGAAATCCAATCCCCATGGTAATCTTGAATTTTCTCTGCATTGTCTCTACCAAATAGTTGCTTGGCTCATATTCCAACACCTTCAAGACCTGGGAATCCAGTCCTTCCCAAAAAAACCAAAACAAACAACCCCCACCATTCTCTGTCTGTGGGTGGATGTAACAAAAATCATTCCTTATAAGGACACATTTACTTCCCCAGAGGTGTTTCTAGTTGTATCCCTTAGGGCCACAAAGAACAAATCTATATTCCTCTTCCCTAAGACAGTCCTTCTCATTTTTCTTTTTCTTTCTTTCTTTCTTTCTTTCTTTCTTTCTTTCTTTCTTTCTTTCTTTCTTTTCTTTTCTTTTCTTTTCTTTATTTCTTTCTCTCTCTTTCTTTCTCTTTCTTTCCTTCTTTCTTTCTTTCTTTCTTTCTTTCTTTCTTTCTTTCTTTCTTTCTTTCTTTCTTCTTTCTTTCTTTTTTAAACATGGAGCCCAATGCTGGGCTTGAACTCACAACCCTGAAATCAAGACCTGAGCTGAGATCAAGATTAGGACATTCAACCAACTAAGGCACCAGGGACTCTAGTCCTTCCAAATTTAAAGACTGTTATCTCAGCCCCTCAAAACTTCAACTAGACCTCTATTTCTCCAAACATTCACAATTCATTTCCTCTTTGCCATTCATCTTTCTCCTGAATGTGGCCTATTTGCTTTTCACTGTGATGTGCATTCCCAAAATTGAACGCAGTATTCCAGAAAACTAAGGTCTGACCACGGCAAAGTGGATGGGGTTCTTACTTCCCTCACCACAGACACTTCTTCTAAGGCTGGCTTTTTGGTAAGCACATCAAACTGTTAAGTTTGGGCTGACTTAGCCACTCTAAAATAACCACATCACAACTCAAAACCATTATGTGTTACCAAGTGGTAACTAGTGGTACCAGTGGTAACCAAATGGTATCCAAAGCCTTTCTATCCTCACCCAAAGACCATTTACAAGCCTTATTCCACAAACACAAAAGCACAACAAACAGATGCAGTTTTCTGTTTTGCACATTTCTTCTAGAAACCTGATAGTTATTTGACTTGCTCAGGATTCTTCAAAATATTCCCAAGTCAAAAAAAAAAAAAAATGGTCATCTCTAAATGTTACACAACTTGATGAACTAAATACATACACCTCAAAATCCTACGAAGGGATATCTAATAAGATAAACCATTAAATGTGAAATGGCATCCCGTCTAATGAATGTCAGAATGTAGGGGAAAGAGCTCAGGTCTGTCATTAGAACTACCTGAGTTTGAATCAAAACCACATTAATAATTTGCCTCAGGCAACTTACACCAAACCTTAGCTTCTTCCCCCAGAAATGGGAATAATCCTCCTATCCTGCCATGTCCTTAAAGCACTCGATGCAATGCTTGGTCTAAGTAGATATGCAGTAAATGGTATGTTTCCCCTTACAGCACAGATTACTACCAGGTATATCTTTCTCTTAATAGATTACTAGCCCTAATAGGAAGGGACAAGGACTTGCTTGTCCTCATATCCCTCTTATCCTTGACACCTTAGCATGAGGAGACGCAAGTTTTCTTCTTGCATATAAATTTGAGCATCTGGCTTCAAATTCAGTTGCATATCCACAGAAATAATCATGCTTCCGTTCTGGCCTCTCAGTTCCACTAGGGATATTTGACAATTTCCAGGGAGTGTCTAAGGTTACCCCGTTATAAGAACAAAACAAAACAAAACAAAACAACAAACTGCCCTCAAGTCTGAGGCAGTCATGTTCAAATGATGCTCTAGGTTTTAACTTTTCAGCAAACAGGTTGGCAGTGACATTTCTAATATATTTAATGTTGACCCAGTTTTAAGCTCTATTGTCTCCTAAAGTAATGGTGTTCTAAGACACGGCTAAAACAGGAGGGGAATGGAGAGGCAGCTGGGGAAAGCCAACATCCGACATACCCAATTTCTGACCTATGGCTCAGGAAGCTAGAGGAAAGCTTTGTTGGTCTCCGGTGTCTACCCTGAGCAATAAAATTCAGAGAGTTCACTCCCACACAGCCACAACCAGGTTGAGGTAATTGTTACTGTTATGGCTTTAGCAATTTGAGTGGGAGAAGATGAGAATTCTGAAAGATTTATTTACTGCAAAGCATCCCAAATATCTCATTAATCTGCTTTTCATTTGGCAAACTTTTCCTTCATTAAAAGTGCCACGGTCTGCAGTTTATGACAAGGCAGAATTGCTACTGTGAATGCACAGCAGCAAAATGAAAAGGATCTGGAAAGAGGTAGACATGGGTTTTATTTGCAGCTGCACTATGTACTTGCTCTGTGACCTTGAGCGGTTTTCCGTAGGCTGCTAGATCCCCAACTTCCTCATCTATAAGGAGAGGATCACTGTCCTACCCAGATTTATGAATAGCTGAGATCAGCTGTAGGACCTTGGACATGTTTGTGTTTGTTAGTTCTCAAAGGCTCAGCTGGTCATCTGCAAAGTGCAGATCATAACAGTACCAACCTCACAGAGATTATGATGAGGGTTTAAATGAGTGAATATACATAAGCAGATGAGAATAAGGTCTAGCAGAGAGGGGTGCTATGTGTCTGTTATCGTCATCGTGACTAAGGATTAATAACACATGTAAAGGGTGTCTTGCACAATTACTTACCCTGGTACGTAGGAGCTCAATAAATGTAAGAGAAAACATCTCCTACCCCAGCAATGAGAGTATCTGAAGAAACTCCTTGGGTAGGACCTTTTCCACAATTATATACTCAGAGCTTTAGAGAAGGAGAGATCATGTAGATTGAGGCTGTTTACAAAGCAGCTAAGAGAGAGCTGGAAGGAAAGAGCTATGAGGGGAGGTAGAGAAGATAGTTACCCTAATAACATGATGGGGTTAATAAAAAACAAAAATTCAAAGTCTTCTGACCACTAGATTATTGCACTTTTTCTCCACATCATCATCATGCTGTCTTTTAAATATGATCTGATTCAGGGGCACCTGGCTGGCTTAGTTAGCTAAGCACGCAACTCTTGATCCCAGGGTTGAGTTCAAGCCGCATGTGCAGTGTAGAGATTACTTAAAAATAGAATCTTATAAAAACTAACTAACTAAATAAATATTACCTGGTTGAGAAACACCTTAGAGTACAAACTGTCAGGTTGCTTCTAGTCCTCTTTGTGGTTTTCATGAAGAGTGGAGAGAAAGGGAACCTCCAGCACCTTGGTGGGAATGCAAGCTTGGTGCAAATACTGTGGAAACCAGTATGGAGCTTCCTTCAAAAAATTAAAAATAGAATTACCATATGATCCAGTTATTCCACTACCGGATATTTACCTAAAGAATACAAACACACTAATTTGAAAAGATGTGACACACGTATGTTTATTGCAGCATTATTTACAATAGCTAAGGTATGGAAGCAACTTATGTGTCCATCAATTGATGAATGGATAAAAAAGATGTAGAGCGTGTATGCAATGGAACACTATCAGCCATCAAAAAAAGAATGAGATCTTGCTATTTTCAACAACAAGGATGAAGCTAGAGGGAATGAGGCAAAGTGAGGCAAGTCAGTCAGAGAATGACAAAAACCACATGATTTCACTCGTATGCAGAATTTAAGAAGCAAAACAAATAAACAAAGGAAAAAAAGAGACAAAGACAGACTCTTCACTATGGAAAACAGAAGGTTAACCGAGGGGTGGGGGATTGGTGAAATAGATGAAGGGGATTGAGAGTACACTTACCATGATGAGCACTGAGAAATGTATAGAATTGTTGGATCATTATATTGTACATCTGACACTAATAGAACACTGAATGTTCATTATACTTGAATAAGTTCTTTTTTAAGGGAGAGTAAAGACAAGGACTCAGAGAGCTTTGGGGACATGCTGAGATTATAAGGGAGAGAATGGATTCCTGACAATACTCCTAGGAGTCCCAGTTCAGAGCAGGGAATTACCCACCTCACTCTGGACGGTGAAAAGGAGGCAGGTACCCTGAAGAACTTGCCACCCACAAATCCATCCAGCAAGCTCTGCCTCCCTGGGTTCATGTTAAACACTGCTTTTAGAGCACAGTTGAGGTTTGTTTTGTTTTGTACGTACAATATCACCGAGTTCCAGTTTCCTTACTTCTCAGTGCCAGGAATGAGAGGCCCTTCCCACTGCTTTGGTGTCACTCTACAAGGAAGTCGGGTGTTTCTCTTCTCAATGGAAACACACCACTTTGCTTCTGTGGCTTTCCCTCAGTCAGAGAGAGAGAGAGATCTGAGCTAAGCCCTCACTTCATGAGTTTAGATTAAAAAAACAAAAACAAAGCAATTAATCAAAGAAACAGAAGTCAAGAATGAAAGAAAGAACAGAAAGTAAAAGGGGGGGAAAAATCAACCTGGATTGAGCACAAGATATTGATGTTTTGTGTGCCCAGACCAGAACCTTGTCTGTTGCCTACCTATTATGCTCAAGAACTCACATCTCAGTGAGTTGTATTCTAAAAACGAAAGAGACAATGTGCTAACAACCATGCCCTGCCTTGAGATCCACACTTACTCCCAAAGGGGGAAGACCGCATTATCTGCTTCTGCCAAGCTTATATTAAGAACACCAAGAATGAAATCAGAGGCAGAGACAAGCACAGTACCAGGGGAGGCTCCGTTGCTCCACTGGAGCAAAATCTGTGCCCCCTCTGAGGACACCCAGCCTGACCAACATGGGGCTGAAGCAGGGGAGGGAGGAAACACATCGAAACACATTGTGAACCCCAGGGGTGGTGGACAAAAATGGAGACCATGAGAAGACAAGCCCTGGGGACTCTGCCTGGGGTGAGAGGGGTCACAGGGGTTTATAACCATCAAAGGGATCAAAAACTAAAAATATAGGTTATAACCACTCGTGTGACCTCTTTTAAAACTCCAGGCTAGTGTGGCTGAGAAAATGGGCTGACATTGGTAATATCACCTCCTTCTGTTCTTTTCCTACAATTTAAACTGTACACAGTGTTATAATGAGGATCCCTAGTGGGCTGTGTTCATTCAAACTAACTCTTTTCTGTTGCAGGTGTTCCCAGGAAGAGAAATATGACTTTTGATTCTTAGAATTTAATTATGTGCTGTTCTTCAAATATTGAAGTAATTCAAACTATTGTATTAGTAGGATATATGATTTGTGTTACTTTTCTTCTACGTGGGATGGGCTGGTACTGAATCGTCCACGTTCTCATTCAGATTCTGATTAGTGTGCAACTAATCACACACATTTGAAAAATGGCAGGTCAGGGTTAGGGGTACAGTCTGTGTCTATGAGAGAATTTCTCTTCAAAGAAGCGGTATAATGTAAAGAATCATGAAGTCAATTAAACAAGGAAGCCATTTGAATGAGATGGTTCTAATGCCTTCGCAGCCCATATAAACAAACCAGAACCTAAGCCTGTAAATGCCTCAAGGTTAAGAAATCAAAATCTTGGGGTACCTGGGTGGCTCAGTGGTTGAGCATCTGCCTTTGGCTCAGGTAGTGATCCCGAGGTCCTGGGATCAAGTCCCACATTGGGCTCCCTGCAGGAAGACTGCTTCTCTCTCTGCCTGTCTCTACCTCTCTCTGTGCCTCTCATGAATAAATACATATAATCTTAAAAAAAAATCAAAATCTTAGGATAACCAATCACAGACAACCAACAAACCCACTCCAAATAAGGCAAATGCTTACTTACAGCCAATCAAATCATTCCCTTGTTTTGCTTCCAACTCCTCTCTACCACCAGAGCCTCTATGGAGCACTCCTAACCATTTCTGGATTGGTACTGTTTGATTTAAATCAATTTTTACTCAAACTTAAAATCTGTAATATGCCTCTTTTTTAACAGAACTAAGCAACACTGGTCCAGAGGGTAACAAAACTATTATTAGATAGAGCTTTAGGCTTATTCTGTCTGGGCCTCAGTTTCTTCATGAATTTAAAAAAAAAAAAAATCCCACAGAGAATATCTCCTATCTCCTCAGGGTTCTTATGAGGGCCAGAAAAGATCATTCGAAACATGTTTTTAACCTATAAAGGATCATAAATAATAAGAAGCTACCTCGTCCCCTGGAGTAATAGGACTTTGCTTTCAGGTAAGTTAAAATAGTATGATATTACAATTTAATAATTTATAAAATGTACCACTCTGGCTCATCATTCCCATGGGATTACCTGAAGTACAGAGCAAAGAGGATGAAGATCAAATGCCTTCCCATCAGTTTCTGGGCAGTTTTAGCTCCTATTAGAAATCTATGAGTGACACTTCATTCTAATTTTCCAATATTAAAATTTCTCTCAAGAACGAAAAAAATATGTCCCAATACCAAGTTGCTTTTGTCACTGGCATCTTCAATGCATATGGGTGTTTTCTTAAGGGACTCTGCAAATCAGTATGCCTCCAACCTGAAGAAATATGGCCACACACACCAAAAGTATGACTAAAGAGAATCATCCTTCCCATGAAAACTAGGAATTTCAGTGAAAAGAATAAGAAAAAGATTACACTGGAATCTGTGGGTGGTGATGGCAGAAGAAGTGGGTCATCATTTTAAATGCCATTTCCTCCCAATTTTCATCTTAAGAGAAGCCCAACCTCCAAAAAACAAGTTGTCCACTGTCCAGGGGAAATGACGTCAAAGTACTTTGAATATTTTTCAAATAGCTTTCCTTAATACTCTGTGCAACTGAGAAATCCCACAAGCAAACGTTAGCAAAATCATTGTTTCCAGCTCTCAATTCTGTCTTTGGGTTTGGCTTTCTCTCTTCTTTTTATGGATGAATAACATTTTCAATCAAGTTGTTTTTCTTGTTACTCTGGGAACCAGGCTCCTTTTGAATGAGCATCTTCCTTTGTTGCAGGTTCTCTGGGCTTACCTTCTTTTTCTTATCTCTGCTAGAACATGAGATTCACATTCCAGGAACTGTGTGGGGTGCAGGGGAGATATTGTGGGGCAGAATAGAAGGTTTTCGAAATCTTAAGAGCAGAATCACCTTGGAGAAGATGCTTCACCCGTTTGGTCAAGTTCTCAACTGGAAAACACGGACAACTGTGACCCTAGTGAGAATCCAGTATGATTTTGTTCACAGACTGCTCTACAAATGGTCTCCTGTCCTCTATCCCCACTTGGAGAACCACCCACTCCCCACCTTGGGTCCCTACTGTGATGTTTACAAACTTCAGTCACAACATTCGAGTAGACTCAACTTGTTTCTATTTCTGACTCCTCTATCCAGATGAAAACCTTGCCTTATTTATTTTAGGAATCCCCAGATCATGCCAGCCAATGTTTGTTATGTAATCGGTTCTAATAAAATGTCTGCTATAGGACTGACTTGTTAATTGACTAGTTGATTGATTGAATGAATGGTTACAGATGAAAGCACCTTATAAAGTTCCAATCACTAGACAAATGTAAGTCATTATTATGCAGAATTCCACGAATCTGCTTCGAACTTAAGGTAATTAGGCAATAGCTCAAAGTCAAGGTGTAATGGACTTTATAAGTGTTATTTCAGAGCATCTTTAGTTTGTTTGTTTAATCTAGACAGCTGCCAAGAATTCACACACTCTAAAATAATAACACACTAAAAAAAACAGTTCAAGGAAACCTGGGTGGCTCAGTGGTTGAGCGTCTGCCTTAGGTTCAAGTTGTGATCCTGGGGTCCTGGGATCGAGTCCCGCATCAGGCTCCCCACAGGGCACCTGCTTCTCTCTCTGCCTATGTCTCTGCCTCTCTGTCTGTATCTCTCATGAATAAATACATAAAATCTTTTAAAAAGGGGGGGTCCACACATAGAAATATTAACAAATATTCTGCTGGTTACATTAGCATTACCTCTAAGAGACACAACAATGAACACACTTGAAGTGTTTCCTTGGGTACAAACTGGTGTCCTGTTGAGACCATTAGCACACAAAGACAACACAAAACACTGAGGTGACTGTCCTCAGATGCCCATTTTGTTTTCACCAATGATTCTTGGGATGGGAATACTTACAAGAAGTACTTGGGTTTGGAAGAGTTTGTTTTTTTGTTTTTTGTTTTCACTATTCAGTTCATAAATATTGGACACCAGCTGCATGTTGGTCAAATAGAAGAAATGCAAACACAGGTTTCAGGACCCGGTGTGGGTTGCATGAGAGGATCTTGACAAGAACATAATGATCATAACCAAGGCAGAATGTAAACCATAAAACACATATGTAACTCTCCAATATAATGAGTCTAAAGACAGAGAGAAATTAACAGGCACTTGGAGACCAGAAAAGACTTCATGGAGACAGTGCTGTCTCTGATCAAAGTTAAGCTTTGAATAGTATGTCAATGCTCATAGATAGGGAGGATAGCATAGTAGAGTGAGGGGACAAAAAGCACAGAAGGAAGATCAGCTCCCATGGTTCTTTATAGTCTTCATTTCCAGAAATTTCCATTCCATCTGCTCCTGGTTTACTAATCTGACTCTGCTAATAATCAATTCAAATGTAGCTGCATTTAATGTAAAATAACACTGGTATTGTTACTGCGAGAATCTCTTTTTCACAATAGTGATTAATATTTTTTGAAGTAATGCATTGAATACTACGTTTATATAATATCCCTAGAGTAATTATTCATAATTGCAATACATTCAGGGTATACTGTAATTATATTATTTAATTTTTATTAGAATTCAAAACAAATACTTCTAAGGCTTTTTCTGAAAATGATCTGTGGTTAATATGGAAAAATCTTTTAATTATTACAGTATAACATGTTGCCAACTTCTACATCATTTTGTCCTTGCCAAATTCTGATGTCTAGCTAATGCTAGACATCATTCCATTCTAATGAATGAGTTACTTTGGAATATTTTTAAAAGCTGAGAAATGCAGCTGTATAACTGGGTGACATTTCTTAACTCCAAACTTCAGAGCAGCCTCTTCAATTTGTGATAGAAATAAAGAATTGATTTAATGGAATGTCTCCCAAACTGGTGTTCTGCTGGATATGAATAGGCATTTCATAAAAAATGGGACATGTTCGTGGAACAGAGCTAATTAAAAGTTTTTGTTTTCTCTACAAGACTTCTCAGTCATTATGTTCTTATAAATGGTGAATCTCTAAAGAAGGGACACATGCCTCCATACTTACTTTACAACAAAACATTTTTTTTAGCCACATTCCCAGAATGTTATTTCAAGAAATATCAATCTGAGAAATATTTATCTAACAAATTATTCTAGATTAAAGATAATTCACAAATCAGCTTTGGGAGGTCAGAGGCCCTCCATAGAGACTTTCCCTATCATCGAATAAAAAACATGCTTAACAAAACAAACAAACAAACCCTCACAAAAAAAGTATGAATCCAAAAACAAAACAAAGCAAAAGTTATATGAATTATGTGGTAAATGTCACTTAAGTAATTCTTTTAAGATACCAAAATCAATCATGAACTTCACAGAGATATTGGGATTTTCCTGTAGTAAAAAACATATTTGATGTGCTAATAAATTGGTAGTCATTTACATTATATGAGATAAGTAGATACACAGTCTACTTTATATGAGTTTCCTCACTGGCCGAACATTTATCATCAGAATATATACTTCAACATCTTTACAAAATTCACCAACCAAATAAAAAAAATTACTTCAATGAATCTGGATATGCATTCCAGGAAAAACATTTTCAGTGGCACAAAAGCCCCAGTGAAAAGTCACCTCTGGGCTGTTCTCCAGGCAGGCTCATAACACTCTTTGATCTAAAGTATTGTGTAATATCCTGTCATCAACCTCATGTTACTAAGGGAAAGTTCTACCAGAAGAGTAGAAAGCTAGAAAGAGAAGAAAGCAGGTATATCTAAGAGGGATGGAAAAGCCCAAAAATTTAGAAGTGAGAAGATATAAGGTTGGCCATGCATGTGTCCCCATCTGCCAAGGCTATGATTTTTTTTTCTATGTGTGAAAACTTTGAAAGATATTTGAAGCTGTGGTTGGTTCCAGAAAACTTCACTGTGTTGTATAAGCATGTGAGAGTGATTTAGTGATTTGGGAGGAAACTGTTTTGTGTTTTGGGCCCGAAATGCTTTATAATTCTTCCCACTATTTAAATAGGATATAGGCTACCACTATTTGAAGTTTTAACATCCAAAATCTTTAGACTTGGAGAAGGAAAGATGTCTGAAAATGTATTTAAACTATTCACGGTGGTTTGATACCTGCCAAAATAGAGTTAGCCTTTTTCCAAATAGGCAACTTGGCATCTCTGACTTTAATCTGACAATATTGCCATTACTTAAAACATTTTAGAACACCTTTTTAAAAATTGTCTTTAGTTGGTGACAGAGACTTTAAAATCTCCTCAGTGGTGAGAAGTTCTCCACAATTATGGGTGGATTTGATTTGGAGAATAGACAAAGGCATTCAGAGCCAGATCTGGAAAACAAGATAAAAAATTATTCTTACAAGAAATGGTATTTTTCTCAATTCGAGTTTCCATGAGCAGTAATGACATCACATTTCTGGTGAGACTTATGAGGTGGTTTTGAAATCAGAAGGATAAGAAGAATTCCAAAGTGTTGTTATTAATGACAGCATCATTAGAAAAAATACCTTTTTTCCAAAATGAATGTGAAGAAGAAAACTTTTTATTATAAACATTTAGATATGGTTGTTCAAAATAGTTCCCATTGCTTTTCTTTTCACATTTTGTTCAAAACAACTCACCCATTTAAGGCAAATCCCTAAAGAACTGGATACATACCTATTTTCATCCAAATAGATTACTTCCCTTTCAAGTACCTGGAAGGAGACTTAGTCTGTCTTCTCTGGATCTAATTTACAAAACAGAAAAAAACCTGATAGGAGATTTAAAAAAAAAAAAAAAAAAAAGGCCACAGTTAGGTGGATGGGAAGTAGAAAGTAGACAGCAGGTATTATCAAACTGTCCTTTGACCTGGAGGTCAATCAGATCTGCAAGGCATATGTTGAACTCAAACAAACAGATATCATGCCCCCACCTCCCCTGTGGTTGCTGTAGTTATAGGACACAGCTCTGTTTCCTAAAAGAATCATTGGACAGTGCCACATTCAGCTGGGAATATAGGCACAGTACAGAGATGCTGGAGGTGTTGAATTTATCACACAGGTCAAGCCAACGTTGTCAATATTCACCATTCACCATGAGCCATAGACTCTTGATTAGGAAATTCTTTATGCCTAGTTCTTACAGTCAAACAAATGATTCATAAGCAAGCCCAGAACTGCTAAGCAGTTTCTGGAACCTTTATTTATAGCATTTATCCAACCTTAGCCCTTTCGGGGACCAGACTTCTAAAGCAAAGCCTTTGGGTGTCAACTAGAGCAAGGTCAAAAACTAACACTCCTCACCCACCTCATCACCATTACTGTGTTTTGTTCCCCAGAAGCTTCCAGGTACAGTGTGTCACCCAGTGGTACTGAGAACACACAGTTGAAACCTCACACATCTTATGTCTGAGCGTCATTTTTATGTTCCTCCCCCCTACATCACATAGAATGGAAATCATCCATATTAACACAAACTGGCATTTTTACTCTCTTAGCAAGACAGGGTTTCATTCCATGAGTAAGAAGCACCTGTTCCCATCCTTCTGCTTCTCCTCCTCGTCATCCAGAGTTCCAGCCACACCTGACACAGCCCTGCAGCTCCAGGTGGCCAGTGTAGTGGCTGAGGGGAGAGGGTCCCTTTTGCCAGTTGCCCATTAAAGCCAGCCCAGCAAAAATAGGAGATCTCAGCAGTGAGGTAACATAATTTTCTTCATGCCTTAGACATTAGACTCCCCTGAACCCACCAGACTCAACACAAGAATTTAGGGTGGAATAAATATGGCTGGTTGTCAGGCTTAGGAGAGAAATCCATGAAATGAGCTGGGAAGATGTACCTGAGAATGAGGTGCTTTGGTTTTAAAAGAAGGCATTTATTTAAGGCAATGGAAGGGTCTCTCTTGTTTACATTTAACATTTTCACAGTTGAAAGGTTAAGGTTTGGGGAGCAAGAATTGTTGCTGCTCACCTACAAGCAACTGATTATACTTGAGTGGACTTTACTCTCTCATGGGTATTTAAGGAGGCTGGTTAGAAGGTCAAGCCATGATCTTTCTTTCCCTGAAAGGAGGGGAGAGAAGAATTAACTCTCTAAAATAGCACCGTGTCACAGCAAAGTCAGTCTAAACTTCGGTCTTCGGGGAGCTGAAGAAGAGAAAATAGAAAGTCTGAAAAGGACAGAGAGGAAGGAGCACCTGAGAAGTGAAATTTCATGCTAAGTTCCCTGCAGAACAACAGGAGGTAGCCTCTCAAGGGAGGACTTAAGGAAGTCACCCCCATTACACGCTGGGGTTCTGTGGCTCATTCTCTCTCTCTGCCCCTGCCACCCCCCCTTTCGCCTCCCAACCTGTCCTCTTCCCTGCAGGATGCAGGTCATTCACAAGTGCCCCAAGATTCTGGTCTTTGCCTCTTAATGTCTCTTCCAGTTGCCTGAGATAACATGGTGATTCTGGGTTATTTGGGTTTTCTAAACCAGCTCCACACACAGACCCCCCAAAAAGAAAATTTATGCTTCTGACTATGATCGATGGCCTTTCCCCCAGTGAAACCTGTTTTCTTCAATCTCATGGTGCTCTTTCAATAGCCAATTCCACAGAAAATTGTCCCTCTAGAGAGTGCTGTGATTTCCAGGGTGCAGGGGGAAGGGAGGGCTTTCAGGCAGTCTCCAAGGGCCCAGATGCCTGCAGCCAGAGTCAGGGAGGCCTCCAGAGCTACAGCCTCCCTCCTTCCACAGGCAGCTCTGGCTGGACTCCAGACGCAGCCTAGAAGAAAGCAAACAGGTGAGGAAAAGCAGGTTGGCATCAACAAGCACCTGAGCACCATCTTTCACCCAAAGAGGAAGTTAAGATAGTATCATGTCAGAGATGAAAGGAAGTACCAAATTCCCTAATGTGAGTTTTCATTTTTTTTCTTTTCCTACAAAAGATGCTCCCAGCTATGGGGGTACACTGGGATCACCCAGGGAGCTTTAAGGAAAAAGCCTGATGTCTGCTCCCATACCAAAAAAATTAAATAAGAATATCTGAGGGAAAGGGGCAAGTCCTGGGGGCCGGGGGGGTGGAGGGGGGTTGCAAACAGCTCCCCCAGAAGAGGCCAATGGGACAGGAGGTTCCACTGTCCCTCGACTCCACCACCCCCACCACCCCCACTTTGATCAAGCAGCCACATCTAACACACCTCCAAAGATGAAGAGTTCACTCACCTTCCCTGGAATTCCATTCCACATTGAGACCATTCTGATTTTCAAAGGTTTTCCTCACGGGGAGGCTCCAGCTGCCTTTCTGTAACGTCCACCAATTTTGTCCTCGCTCTACCCACATGGACCACAGAAGTCCACACAACACATATATTGGATTTGGGAAGGGTAAAAACCTGCAGGAACTTCTTTGATAGCACCATTGACAAGCTGAGGGCAAACTTGAGGCCCAGTTTAACAAAATGAAATCCAACAGGTATCTGCATCCTGTCTTTTATTTGACTTAAGGCTAAGACACACAGGCTGGAGAAGAGGATGTGGGGGAGAGGGCTTTAGCAGTATGAGTGCAGGAAGGGACTTCCAGCACAGGGATGGAGGCTTGGGGGCGGTACCTCGAGGTGATTCCCGAGGGTGACCTGGCTGCCTCAGCTGCTCATGCTCTCTCCCAGGCTGCATCACAAGCACGGGATCCCCAGAAGGGGGGCACCTGAGAGACTCGCCTGTATCAGAGTATTAAAGGGACCACCTTCAAAAGAGATCAAGAAAACCAGAAGAGGATGAACCTCATGCTGATAGATCTTTCAATGTCTTAAACAAAGAACTGTTGGTGGAAATGCTGCTGAAACAGACATAAAATGGCAAGAGAAAACTCACACTTGAGTTGATATATCCATCCCTTCCAGTAAGGATCAAGACAGCCTCAGAGGTTACCTGCTTCTATGAAAGGAAGGTGCTGACATGGTTTCGAGGAATAAAACCAGGCAGGGTGAGTGGGCTTGAAGCCCAAAGGAGACAGGTATCTTCAACACCTTTTTCTTTCCTTTTGGGTCTCCTTGGGGGAAGACACAGGCAATCATACTCCTCACTTGGTGGGACTCAGCTCACTGGCCCAGTAAGACTCCTCGCTTACTTATTTACTCTTTAACTCCTTTATTTGTTCATTCACATGTGTATTTTTTTTAAATCCCACTAGTACTCTCTTCCTCTTCAAAGGCGACAATTCATACTCTTTTCTTTTCCTATATCCTTGTAGAATTTTGTAGGTATTCTGTAAATCTTCTTTTCCTCCACTAGAATTTGTACCTTTTTGTTGTTAATTTGCAGGAGTTCTCTGTGTGCTCTAGATGTCAGTCCCTTATTGGCCTTTGCCACTTTACTTACAGTCTGTTAACATTCTAATCTTTTTTTTTTTAATAATAAATTTATTTTTTATTGGTGTTCAATTTGCCAACATACAGAATAACACCCAGTGCTCATCCCATCAAGTGCCCCCCTCAGGGCCCGTCACCCAGTCACCCCCACCCCCCGCCTTCCTCCCCTTCCACCACCCCTAGTTCGTCTCCCAGAGTTAGGAGTCTTCATGTTCTGTCTCCCTTTCTGATATTTCCTACCCATTTCTTCTCCCTTCCCTTCTATTCCCTTTCACTATTATTTATATTCCCCAAATGAATGAGACCATATAATGTTTGTCCTTCTCCAATTGACTTATTTCACTCCGCATAATTCCCTCCAGTTCCATCCACGTTGAAGCAAATGGTGGGTATTTGTCGTTTCTAATGGCTGAGTAACGTTCCATTGTTAACATTCTAATCTTTGTAATATTATCTCCCAGAGGTCATGAAAACCAACTATTTGGCATGGATTTTACACCTGAAGTTGTATTCTTTTTTTAAGATTTTATTTATTTATTCATGAGAGACAGAGAGAGAGAGAGAGGCAGAGACACAGGCAGAGGGAGAAGCAGGCTCCATGCGGGGAGCCCGATGTGGGACTGGATCCCAGGACTCCAGGATCACACCCTAGGCTGAAGGCGGCGCTAAACTGCTGAGCCACCCAGGCTGCCCCTACACTTTCTTCTAACAACTATCATTTCAGCTCTCATATTTAAATTTTAATTCATCTGGAACCTATCATTGTGTGTGGTGTTATGATAAATTCAGTCTTATTTTTCTCCCATAATAAGCCTGTTCTTCCAGTAGCATCTACTAGCTGGTCCTTCCTTTCCCCCCACTGACTTTGGTGCCACCTCCATATTATATCAATTTTAGTCAGTGTATGAGTCTGTTTTAAACTCTTTATCCAGTTGCATTGATCTATTGGTCTGTCCTTGCACCAGTACCATGCTGGTTTTATTACTATAGTTTTGTAGCATGTCTTAATATCCTACCCAGGAATGTTACCCCACTTATTCATCTCTTTCAAGATTGGCTTACTATGAAAAACTTCTGGAGGTGTGTAGTACAATATTGTGCATATAGCTAATAATATTCTACTGTGCAATTAAAAATTGTTATGAGCGCAGGGCACCCCCAGTGGCTCAGTGGTTTAGTGCCGCCTTCAGCCCAGGGCACGCTCCTGGAGTCCCTGGATCGAGTCCCACATCAGGCTCCCTGCATGGAGCCTGCTACTCCCTCTGCCTGTGTCTCTGCCCCCCTCTCTCTCTTTCTCTCTCTCTCCCATGAATAAATATAATCTTAAAAAAAAATTATTACGAGGGTAGATGTCATGTGATGTTTTCCACATTTTTTTTTAAAGCCTGGCTTACTATTTGTGGGCTTTCATTATTCTGTATAAATTTTAGAGTGCAAGCTATCAAGTTCAGCAAAAAAAAAAAAAAAAAAAAAATCCAAGTGGAATTTTTATTGAGATCGAATTGAAAGAGATAGTTTAGGAAGAATAACCATTTTCATGTTACTAAGTCATCTTATCCAAGAGCATGAAATGTCTCTCCTTTTAATCAGATCATCTCCTATGTCCTTTATTTACATTTTAAACTTTTCTCAGTAGAGTAGTGCATGCTCTTGAATAAATGAATTCCTAGATACAGTCTTTCTTGCAAGATTCCTCTGTATAGACCATTAGAGAAATGATATCACTACCCAACCTTGATCTGTATTGGTGGGGAGTATGTTCCAAGACTCCCAGTAGATGCCAGAAACCACAGACAGTACTGAATCCTCTATGTACTACTTTTTGTCCTCTATATGCATACCTATGATACAGTTGAATTTCTAGATATGGCACAGTAAGAGATTAACAATAACTAACAATAAAGTAGAACAATTATAACAATGTACTACGAGAGAAGTGATGTGAATGTGGTCTCTCCCTCTCAGAATATTTTATTTCCCTATACTCAACCTTCTCATTGGGGCCGTGTGAGATGATAGGATGCCTGTGTGGTGAAATGCATGAGGTACATGATGTAGCCTTTGTGATGTAGGGTTAGGCAACATACAGTACTGTCCAAAGGAGCATCATCTGCTTCCAGACCAGGCTGACTTCGAGTAACTGAAACTGCAGAAAGGAAAGCCATGGATAAGAGAGACTACAAAGTGATAGAGAAGCCTCTGGTTAATCTGGGATTTTCCCAACACGTTCATATCCTGTGCTACCCAGCAAGAGTAGCTGTATGCAAAATAGCTAAGCCAGCTGCTTTGGCCCATCTGGTCAGGACCCCTCACATCCTTGGTCTCTCCTCTATCCTTGACGTATGAGAACCAGCACAGACTTAGAACTCCAGCTGTTACCTCTGCGCTCCAGACCTGAGGTCTCTGTTTCTCCCCAACTGGTTCCTGTTCACCTTCCCAGGTTAGCATCTCAAGCAAATCATGTTCTCAGGGAAATCCATGGAGAAGAGATTTCAGATGAGTCTCAGGAGGGACTGTCCTAGCTGTCTTAGCGGGGAGTGATTAACAGGTAGTCACAACCTCTCCCCAGGGAAGAGAGCATTCATTCAGCCTGGTCAGAGAGAAGCAATGGTGCAGTGTTCTGCAAACCACGGGCTCTGTGGTCACTTCCAGTTCTGATACACGGGGGTTCGCAGGCTCCAGGTGCCTTGTTTCATCACCCAGCCTCACCTTCACAGGTGCACCCCCCTTGTTAATCAGGGCCCCCACCTAACACTCGAGGGCTCCAGTCCAGAGTACATAGAGCCTGGGTCTGCTGGGGAGGTAGGGAGAAAGAAGGGACAAAGGAAGGACCTGGTGCCCCCGTGGCAAATTTTTGCTGCCCTCCACCACCCAGGTATGACCAGGCCCCAAAAGTCCAGTTGCTATTGAGGAAACCACAGGTCCCCGCAGAGGGGTGCACCCACAGACACACTGTGGACCTTAGTCATTGTTCTAGATCCATAAAATGAGCTGGGTGGTTTTTACTCTCTTCCATTGTCTGGATTATCTAGTGTGAGTTAGGAATCAACTGTTTTCTTGAAAATTTCATAGATTTTGTAGAATTTACATGTAAAACAATCAGAGCCTGGGGTTCCAGGGAGCAGAACCTGTTAAATGCCATTTCAATTTATTTAACATTTATGGTTCTGCCCAAGTTTTCTAAATCTGTGCTAGTTTTGCCATTTTATAGCAGATCCATTTCATCTGTTTTAACTTCGTTTGCACAGAGGAGCATAAATCCCATAATTGGATAAATAGAGTAAAACAAACAAAAGATATCAGTTGTATAAATGAAGAGCTGTTTAATTGTGAGGTACAAGAAACGTCCAGCGCAAGCTTGCACACCCACGGAGGGGCCAGGAGTTCCAAATTACAGAGCTCACATTTATCCAGCTCGCTGCAGCATGATGCCATCTAGTGGGACTTGTCTGCTCTGGCCTAAATACATACTGGAATAAATCTGGGACCCAAGGCTGGCCAAAACTGCCAAGTCACTGGCAGCAATTCCAGAAGTTTCTCTGGTTGCCCAATGCTGCAGATTTGGGCCAAAGAGATGTCTGCTCCTTGGAAGCCTCTTCGGTGGTCACCTGAAGATGCCCCCACCTTGCTCTCACTCCCCTACAGTAGCCATCCCAGAAAAGATAAAAATTTGAGCCCCTAGCTATTTGAGAACAAATGCAAGATACATCATTAAGCCCAATATATCAAGTTCATGCTATTGTGAAATGTGAAGGGAATCTTCTAGTATTTTTTTTTTAATATTCCTGTTGTACCTCATTTGTCTATTCTCATTCTGTATCATATCTAATTTTATCTTCTTTTTCCTCATCACTTTGGATAAAAGTTTGTCAATCTTATTTATCTAGTCAAAAAGAAAGTCTTGGATTTTGTAAATCTTTCTATTTTTTTATTGAGATATAAATGGTTTTTTAATTGATAGATAATTCATATACTGCCAAGCTTACCCTTTAAAGTGTGCAATGCAGTAGATTTTAATATAGTCACAAGAATGTGCAACTGTTACAACTACCTATTTCCAAACATTTTAATGACCCTAAAAAAGAGCACCTACACCCATTGGTAACCATTTCCCATCCCTTCTTTTCCTGCCTTCTGGAAACCACTAATCTACTTTCTGTCTCTGTGGATCTGCTACCCCGAATAGTTCATATAAATCATGCACAATATGGCCTTTGAGGTCTGGACTCTTTCATTTGGCACTATGTTTTCAATAATATTCCATGGCATGGACATACCATATTTTGTTCATCCATTCTTTTGTTGATGGATATTTGGGTTTCTACGTTGGGCTATTATGAATAATGCTGCTATGAACATTTACACACAAGTTTTTGTGGGGACATATGTTTTTGGTTCTTCTGAGAATATACCTAGGAATCAAAGATAAATCTATGTTTAACTTTTTAAGGAACTGACACATTTTGCCACAGTGGCTACACCACTTGAATTCCCGTCAGTGAAATGAATAAGGGTTTCAATTTCTTCATATCCTAGTAAGTATGAAGAGGTATCTCACTGTGGTTTTGATTTTTATTTCCCTGATGACTAATGATGCTGAGAGTATCTTTTCATGTGTTTATTGGTAGTTGAGTATCTTCTCTAGAGAATGTTTTCAAGTCTCAGCCATGTTGTAACATGGATCAGTGCCTCTTCCTTCTTAGACTATTGTTTACAAAAACGACACATGGAAATCTAAGTCACAATTTATATCTAAAAAATATAATGGGAAGAATAAGTCACATAGTAGACATACGAGGAGTTGAGAAACTCTTTTTAGTCAGTGTCTGATGTTATAGCCAGGCTTCTAAAAAATTTCACCATTTTGGGATAGTCCGAGAAGGAAGCCAATCAGCCAAAAAGAATTCTCTCATTTTCTTCAGCATATAATATCCCTACAAGGGGAGGGGTAATTTTAGAAAGAGCCTTATATCTCAAAGGGGTATATCCCCCAAAGGAATCCCCCCTCCTGGTGATATTTTTTTAGTTTTGTATATGGTTTATCCTTTATGCATATAAAGGTTCTCACTTTCAAAATGCCTCAAGTTTGTCTTGAGGTATAGTTTGTTTTTAATTTTGTCAAAAAGCTAGCCTTGCTCTTCATGTGAATGTGGCTGATTCTTCCTCAAGTGATTTTGCTAAAGAGAACACAATTAGTCTTAGGTCTACTCAGTAGCCACCTTATCCATTCTGGTTACATTTACAAAGAATAGTCCTAAAATTCTGTATCCCATTGGATTCCTTGCATTACCAAATGAATTATCTTTAATCTGAAGAAATAAAATGAATTTGCAAATGATCTTATTTGCAAGAAGGGCTTCACATTTCCTCTTTAAACCATTCGATTGTCACCTCAGACCTGTTACATAACTGATCCCAGGCTACGTGAGTCAGACTCCCATCACTCTTATCTTCTGATGTTGCCTCTGAGCTGCTACAGAGTTAAAAATGTAATTTCTGCAAATGAAAATTGCCATTCCTGAAATTCAACAGTTTCATGGTAACTACCATATTTCATCCATATTTCATTTTTATGTGCTATCATTTGGATAAAATTTCATCTAGTATCATAAATCGGTTTCCTTTGGGGTACAGTAATTGTCACATTGTCACCTTGATAACCATTAGTCAGGAATGTATCTTGGGTTTCTCAGAATCACCATTTTTCCTTTTTATTAAGTCAATACTTCTTAGTTTCAAGAGTATTTTATACTAAAGAGGCAAGGTATCTTCCAGATTTTTAGAAAAAAAAATTTGTGTTTGGATTCATGGCCAACTTTCGCCAAGCGCAACCTGCCACTCACTCATTTGCTACTTGAGAGCTTGCAAACCCAGCTTTGTTCTCCACCACCTCACTAAGAATTCTGGAAATCCCACCCTTCCTAGCACTGGGATCCACTGAAGGCATGTAGACAGGTGGTGCTCTCTGACCTGACAGTGCATCGGACTCACCTAGAAACTTGGTAAAAACAGACTGCTGATTCAGTAGGTCTGATGTGGGCCCAAGAATTTGCATTTCCAGCAAGTACCTGGATGATGTGGCTGCTGTTGGTGCAGTGACCATAATTTGGAAACCATGGCATAAATCCCAGGGCATTAATCTCCCATCTGGAAAGATATTAACCTTTCTCAACACATACAAACTTCAAAGATCAAAAAGATTGGGAAAACAGCTAAAAGCATCAAGAACTCATTTGCAGCCTATGCCAACTCTAGAGATGGCAGATTTTTTAAGTCCCTTGCTAAATCTGATGGATTCCCTGGCCTTCTGGATTCTGGACCTTTCTCTCTCTCTCTCTCTTTTTTAAGATTTTATTTATTTATTCATGAGAGACACAGAGAGAGAGGCAGTGACACAGGCAGAGGGAGAAGCAGGCTCCCTGCAGGAGCCTGATGTGGGACTGGATCCCAGAACTCCAGGGTCACCCCCTGGGCTGAAGGAAGATGCTCAACCACTGAGTCACCCAGGTGTCCCAGGACCTTGCTCTCTTAGCTAGATTTTCAGAACTTTCCAGGCTCCCTCTGCTTCACTCCTGGACTGCTATTACCCTGGTCTTGGTATCCTAGAATCATGGTTATGTATCTTCTGACTCTGATAAAAGCCTGATGAAGAAAAACTTTAGTCAACTTTCTGAAAACTGCTCACTAGGTCAGGTTCTCTAAAGGTACAAGCCCCTTTAAGAGTTTTACACTTATGAGCAATTCAGGAACTCCCTGTACATTTTCAACCATCCACAAACTCATGGATGGGGAGGGGAAGTATCTGATATTTGCTTCCACCATGGCAAATACTTTAATAGCTTATGAACAATTCAGAAAGGCAAAATCATGCCCTCAGTGAACTCAGAGCTGCAAAAAAAAAAAAAAAAGGCTGCATAAGGCCAGGACGGGGTATAATGCGGCTGGGATTCACATCCCCCTTGCCAGCCCCCTTAATTCATTCCTCCTCAGGCGGAGCCATTCACAGACACACTCACAACATAGCCTAGGTTCTCTTAGAGTCTCTGGCACAAAGAAATTTGCACAGAGCACTGCAATTTTCATCATGGAGGAAAGTCAGATACTGATCACCTTGTGACTTACACTGTACTTGAGATAGTTTGGGGACCAGTCAGAGACAATCTTTCTGAAAAACAAACAACCCTATCCCAAAGAAAACCACCCCTTCTGAATTATCTTCTCACAACCAACACAATGCCAAAGCATATTAACAACTACAACTGATTTATGGCAAGGAGCAAGGATGAAAAGGCACACGTCAAAAGACCTTGTGTTGAGATACAGGGCTGGCCCGGGTCATCTGTGCAGCACTCCATCTCTACGTTATAGAGTCAGAGAGGAGGAAAACACAACTCTTACAATATCTAAAATGAGACCACTACCCTGGCTCTGAAGCTCATGGAGAACATGTCAGCCATGCTCCCCATCCTCTGGTTGTGGCTGCCTATCTGACACTTGTCTTCTCTGAAATTCTGAGGGCTCTTCCCCTGTCACATTTGGAGAAAGAAAACCTCATGTTGCAGATCAATGAAATTCATCTGCATCAGCCAAACATAACAAGGAGCCTTCTGGCTTCAGAAGCAAGTGTTGGGGTTCCCCCGGAGTCTTCCATGCCAGAGGCAGGAGAGACCAGCGAGGAGTGAGTTAGGAGCAGCCCCTTCTGCTTGCCAGGGCCATCCCCTTCTTCTTCCTCCCCTTCATTAGAAAACCTCTCCTAAAAAAAAAAAAAAAGAAAAGAAAAGAAAAGAAAAAAAAAAAAAAGAAAACCTCTCCTATCACCACTTAACTTTAGTTGACTGACTATACTTCAGGGTAAATGAATGCCAGGGCTTCATCTCAGCCAGATATTTACCTTTCTATTTTACCACTGAGTATAGATTGAAATGCCTTCTTTCTGCCCCTGCTGTGGTAGCCTGCAGCAAGTAGCTGAAGGGCAAATTTGTAGGGAATCCTTAAGAACTGTTTCCTGAAAATAGAAGGGATAGGGTAAGTGGGAGGCATGAACCAGAGGGAAGTGACACCCTGGAAACACAGCCCGAGGGACTAGAGCCACTTGTTCCCCAGCATAAACATCCCAACTGTTGTGCGGTGTCAGCCTGAATGCAAAGTGCACATCCTGTCCTTTCCCACCTACTCCAGTGCCACCCAACCAGACACCAGGATCCCAGGCCCACTGGGACACACGGCGGTGTCCCTAGTTATTACAAAAACTTGAGAGGAGACCTAGCATTTCCAGTATTCCTTATTCATCTTTTCAACCCAGATGGAGAGGGGTAGGTCATTCTATCAACAGCTTTTGCTGGGCCATACAAATATCCAGGGATGCCCCTAAATGAGCTGCTTCTGTTAAAAACATTTGGAAAACACATTTTAGGCCTGAGGCCACAATCCAACTTTTTACCTCAACCTACTGTGTCCAGGAAGTCAGCATAATGCAAAAGCATAGAACCTAAATTAAGGCTATCAAGAATTATGAACAGGGCAGTTTCCTAAGAAGGGAGTGTAAGTGAACCAGTGGTGACTGCCACCTTGGGTAAGAGGGCCATGACTGGAACCTGATATTCGGGTGGATGGGATGCAGTAGCTTTGCATTATATTTACATGTATGGGGGGGCTACCTTTTATTATGAAAATGTTCAAATATGCACAGCAAAGAGAACAGCGTAATCAACTCTTATCACTTCAACCCTACATGATTCAGTGTGTCGTTTCTATAACATAAGGACTATTTCTTACATAACAAGGACACCATTGCCGCCGTTAATAAAATCCCTTGATATTATCTGGCATCCAGTCCATATTCAATCATGAATGGAGAGACATGTTTTTATTTTGTATGGGTAGTGGGAAAACTGCTAATATTGGAAAATTGATTATAGTAATGCCGACTATAAATACTGACCAACCCTCAAAGAGAAACACAACTTACGAATATTTGGTAAGTATTCAAAGTATTCAAAGTATTCAAAGTATTCGTGGTAACTTACGAATATTTGGTAAGTATTCACATTATTCAAAGTATTCAAAGTATTCGTGGTAACACGAATCCCAACAATTTCTTCAACTGCTTGACATTGATCTCCAGTAACCAGAGATCATAATAACAATTATGCATGTCATTAATGTTCACCAGATCAGAGTCGGAATCAAATAAAATGTGCATGAATAGTGAAGGCATCTGCTTGCAACTTTAAAAGAAAACTGTCTGCTTCCAATAAAATTGAATTGACCTAAATCATCTGTGTTCAGACCCAGGGAAGTGTGGCTGATATCAAGAGCACCAGAAAACTTTGGACTTCATCAAACGCCTGCCTTCCCTCCCTACCTTTGCAATGATACATTATGCTCTTAGCTAGGTGTGGAAAATACTGATCCCAAACCAACACAATTACAGAAAACACACTTGTTCTGGCATTTCTAAGAAGGAACTCTTTTTGTATGAATGTGTTGGAGCTGGAAGGGCAGGTTTGGCACCCTGTGGCTGTTTAAGAGCTCCTCATCCTCCTCCTTCCCATCCTTAAACACACCTGGGTTTGCAGGACTGCACATAGGTGAGGGGAGCAGAAAACCAACCTTGAGCACACTCCTTCTGTGACTCAGTTTATCATCTGGGAAACACTGATGGTTATGTCAGAAGGCTTTCTGCTATGCTACTGCACTACCTGTGCAACATATTTGCAACGTTCTTTCTAAGTCTATATGTAAAAGGAAGCACTTAGTTCAAAGGGATAAGGATCCAACAGAAGACGAAGGAGTGCTCTGTGCACTAAAGTCTTCCACTGGCAGCAAGCGTGTGCCATGAAGGCTGCCCCAGATCTCTGTTCTCATCCTCTCCAGGCCTTAGGGCCGCTTGGTTCTTTGGACACAGAGCCTAGCGAACTCAAGGTTCCCAACCTGCCCCAGGGATCAACAGACTGGCTGAGAACACTAACAAAATAAGCTCTGTAAGGTTGACCTTAACTTCTTAGCAAGGTTGTAAGCATAAGTGGGTGGATTTCATGAAGACACATTAGCCTAAGCTTTCTGCAAAAGGGGAAAAAGGAAGAGAGGAAGAGAGGAAGGGAGGGAGGGAGGAAGGGAGGAAGGGAGGAAGGGAGGAAGGGAGGGAGGGAGGAAGGGAGGAAGGGAGGAAGGGAGGGAGGGAGGGAGGGAAGGAGGGAGGGAGGCAGGGAGGCAGGCAGGCAGGCAGGGAGGCAGGCCAGCTGTACTTGGAAAGGGCCTCTCTGAAACCCAAACACCGGTGAGCCCGTTAAAGACTTTAAGTCTGACAGCCCAGCTTTCTCAAACCATGGCAGCTCTAAAGGGAATATAATTATACTTAACAGAAACCACCTGCATTTTGAAGTTGCTCTAAATTTAAAGCTTCTGGGAGACTTAATTAAATTTAATGAAAACCATAGCTGCTAAACAAAGATGTATTGTAGCTCCCACTTAGTTATTCCTGAGGAAATTAAGTAGCAGTCACGAAGACCTACCTCAGCTTTCACATTTAAACCTCTGGATATTAAGGCCCGAAGTCTATAAATAAGGTAATGCTCTCTTCTTTTTCGTTAGCTAATAACATTGCCAAACCACTCACGCATTCCTGTAGAAAGAAAGGAAAACGGACTGGAGGAGAAAAGCAGGAGTGTACAGGAAAGTTACCCTGAGTGTGAAACTGGGCAAATCCTAAATGACATCCCCCCTTAATGCCCCTCTGCCCTCCTCACCCCAGCTACAAGTGGCTTCTCTTTTGTTTGTATGAGAACTGTGTGTTATTTGCCACTGCAGAGCCAGTGCACACTTCTTACAGATCAGGATTGATACCCGTAAATCACAGCACCAGGATGTGTGGCTTGCTGTGCTCTCGTGGGAATCTTATTTAACCTAGACTATTCAGATGTAGAAATGGTGATCTGTTGCTGGATTTTAACAGTAGGCTTGTAGAGATAGAGTAAAAGCTGACACCAGAGAGAAACTTTTTTCTAGGACAGGGAGAGGAGGAGGTGAAGTGGCCCAATCTGCCTTCACAGAGGGCAACCAGACAGTCCAAGACAAGGCACTCAAACGTTAATGTGCATTAGAATCCCCTGGAGAGCTTGTTAACACAAAGAACGCTGGACCCTACTCCCAGAGTTTCTGATCCAGGAGATTGGGAGTGGGCCCCAAAACTTGCCTCTCTCACAAATACCCAGATGCTGATACTATGGTCCGCAGACCAGATTTTTGAGAACCACTGATCTAAGAGAGTGTCTCCAAACTCTAGAAAACTGAGGCATGTTTAGGAAATGGTTTGGTATTAGGTCAATCCAATCCAAAATGCAGAATGCAGTGTTGAGAAAACGAAGCCACCAGTGACAGGAAGTAGGCAGCCAATGGCTGAGTCCCACACATCTGCCCCATACAGCAGGCCCATCCCCATCAAGTAAGGAATGAATCCTCACCTTGAAAGGTGACTAGGGATAGGTGAGTTCCATGGGCCATGATCCAACCACTGGAATCAGATTGGGACCTCAGCCCTTAAGAGATCCAGGAACATGCTATGGAAAGTCCCCAGGGACTAAGGAATGACTTTTGGACATACTGTTCCAGGGCAAGGAAGCTAGAAGCATCTCCCACCTATGAGAAAGACCTGACCTGTCTGCAGGTGGGTTGCAACATGTGTTCCCCCTCCTGGCATCAGAACCTACCCTCCAGACCCTACTCAGGCAAACCCAGGCCCAGAAGTGCTCCAGGTCTTTACAATTTCTGTATAATTAAGCAAAATACCTGAATCACTGAAGTCTACACTCACCTGTCTACACAGAGAGCGCTGTCTACACCAATTCGATGAATGACAAGACATGGAACCCTAAGGTAAAGTCACTGAAACACTTTCATGTTCACTGTCCTATAACTCTTAAAACAATCCCATGAGATGGGCCATAAAAACAAGCAAGAGAAGCGATCCTTATGCAATACATGACTGGCCCTTAGACCCATAATCATGTGAGGTTGAGGCCAGCTTCCTGTTTCTAAGACTGGCCTCAACATTGTACGTTGTATATTTTTTCTGATTAGACCACATTCCTTCCCATTTAAAAGGGATTTGAACCAGCTCTACAGAGCAGGAGAAACTTAATCTCCCCTGTTTCATTAAGCAAGAACCCAAATCAATAGATTATCCAGGAGGCCTATTTCATCATGGCACGGAACTTAACAACACTTAGCCCAATTCATCACTCCAATCCCTCCCCTGCCTTAGGAAAAACAGAGCTCTCCATCACTAGAGGTAACCAAGTAAAAGTTCCACAACTACTCACATTAGGTACATGAAAAAGAGGATTCAAACATCCAGTGGGATGAATATGGACAGATGCTATTGATTCTATTGACCATAAATTCTCTTAATTTCTCCAATAGTCTACTCATGAAAAACATACTCAACATCCCCATCACCCTACCCTCTCTGTCACCTTTATATGTAAAATGTTCCCGTGTGCAGACTCATTTCAAAGGACAATGAAAGCTTGGTATTTTCATTGCAACAATAAACAGAAATGACAACGTATTTTTTCAACGTGCCAGTTAGTTCATTTTTGACAAGTAGAAGTACACAGGAAGATGGTTCTTAACAGAATCCACGGGTTTGGAATTCCAAAATTAGAACACTACTAGTCCCTCACAATCCCCAGGGTGTGTATTTCCTGTCTGATGGTGTCTTACCTATTCGAAAGCGTTTCCTTAATCTTCTTTAATGTACTCTTTCTCCTTTTCGTTCTATCGTTCACTCTGTAAAGTTTTAAAATGAATGTCCACACACATCAATTCTGTGATGTTTGTTATAAGAACCTGCAAATTTTTAACGGAATCATTATACAAACTTCTGCTTGTTAAACCCAAGTCCAAGGGTAAATACATTAATATTTTAAATGGAAAGCCCATCAAGGCAATGTACCACATGGACTTAGGGATTGAGTGACTTGAGTGTGACTCCTGGCACCACTACACCCTAACTCTATGACTTTGGCAGAGTTTCTCTTGGGGAAAAAAAAGAATGATGAAAATTGTGCCTAACTCATAGGAAGAAAATGCAGTAATGTGTATGGGCACCAGCATCATAGGTTAAGGCAGCATTTTGCAGTGATTAGGTTCAGATACTACCTGTGTCTAAATCCCAGATCTGCCATGATGGCAGATAGATGGCAGATATGATGGCAATATGATGGTGAGCAAATGATTTAACTTCTCTAAACTTGTCTCCTTGTCTTGGTAATGAGGGTAATGATATTATCTACCTCACAGGCTTGTAATGACTGGGAGGATGTTTGTAAAACCCCTGGCAGGAAGTGCTGCAGATGGTAGGGAGTTTGGACTCTGGGTCCCTTTCGCGGCATCCTCTTCCCAAGGGGCCTCAGGTCTTCCAACACGTGTCTCTCCCTACATTGGCATTCTATGTGGCCCAGAAGAAGAAAAGACAGGTAAGCTAGATGCTGAATCCTCTCAGATTCAGCTGTTTTTGTTGAGGCATAAATAGACACTGAAACCCTTGTCAGCTGTGCAAAGAAACACTCCAATGGCCTGGTTGAGAAATGAGTCAAATGGTTGTGTACAATAGTAGGAGCGCATGTTGCTTCTGGGTGCATGGGAGGTGAGCAGGGCAGATGTAAGAGGAGCTGGCCCATTTGGAACTTTCCAACAGTGGGAAAGGCCAAGGCACTTCTGAGAACCACACTGTCTAGGATATACCATGAGGAGCCCGCTCCTCTGCTGGGCTAAGCTGTAAGGTAAGCCCTCTGTGTTAATCCAGGTGCCTCAGCGTTGGCCTACTACATATAATGACCTTGAGTGTGTGTGATTTGGAGAAAACATCAACAGGAGTGAATGCTGCCCTGCATTTACTTTCAGTATGGTGACACAGAAGGTAGTGAGGTGAGATGAGAGATGAGAAATCAATGGAATCCAGAAAATCATATCAAAAGGTGATCAGAAAAGCCAAATCCCACCCCACCCCACCCCAAGGATACTTGGGCACATTGGTGGGGATCCTGGATTTCTCACTGTAAGCAGGATAGGGACTCTGGATTTAATTATTAAATAGGAGGTGACCCAGAGGGCTGGAAAACTTAGGCCTGATCGCCTTCACCCACCAGGGAGGCTAACAGTGTCCCATTTCTCCCCTTTGCATCACTGGCTTTTAACTGGATGCATGTATGATTCTTCTTCAAGAAAGTAAAATACTTGATTTCAAAGCAACATTGGAAAGTTGCTTTGGAACTTTGGAAACAACATTGGAAAGCGTCCTAAAATCTTGAAACTCAAAGACTTTCCAGCAATGACTTAGTCTAAGCTCTTAACAGCTCAGAAAACCAGCCTAGAGAAGAGCGTGCCCAGTCCCCAGAGCAAGTTCTAGCAGCCAATGGGCTGGAGTTCTCAATGGAGGACAGCCATTCACAGCAGGAAGGATTGAATTATCATTGGGCTGGCCATTTCACATCAGAAAGAGTATAAAAATAAGCCTCAGGGTTGTGTGTGTAACGTGGCTCACAAAACCAGGGTTCTATGACTAGTTGCCCACAGATATTCCAGATCCGAGAGGTTATTAATCCATTTCAGCAACAGGGTATCTCTCTCTTTCAACTAAACCAACCAATTCTGTCAATACATTATTATATCAGGTAACTCTGAGGACAAATTAGTGTTCTTTTGAGGACAAAATACCATGATGAAACTCCTTCTCAGACAGATAAAAGTGGAATTAAGTATGAAAACAGGCCTATTGAATTACTAGAACTAAAGCTTTCATTTGCTTTTCTGTGTCTTGAACTGATTTTCTGGTGGATTGAAACAAAGTGAACACAAATTTAGAAAATCCAATGCCTTTACAAAAAATATGAGACTGCGAAATTTTTGTTGCTGTGGTCTAATTATGGAATACATGTTTAACTGTCACACTGGGACGCCTGGGTGGCTCAGGAGTTGAGTGTCTGCCTTTGGCTCAGGGCATAATTCTGGAGTCCCGAGATCGAGTCCCACATCAGGCTTCCCAGAGGGAGCCTGCTTCTCCCTCTGCCTATGTCTCTGCCTCCTTCTCTGTGTCTCTCATAAATAAACAAAATCTTTAAAAAAAAAAAAAAAAACCAACTGTCACTGAATTTATGTAATGAAAAATCAACTAAACATTTTAATCAACTTAATTTGGAGGTTTTAAACCTGTGACTTTTACAAAATGGCTGCATGATAAAGTCATACCCACTCAGCAATGCAATGTTTATAATAATAATTTCACTTTCAAGATATACAACAAAGACCAAGATGAGCTTTTGTATAGAACTTGAAATTAATATAGACCATGTCTTATGTCTCTGTCTTTCCAATAGTTACAGCTACAACCCTCATTAAATTCAAGAGACAATGTGGGCAGCCTGGGTGGCTCAGGGGTTTAGCGCCGCCTTCAGCCCAGGGCGTGATCCTGGAGACCCAGGATCGAGTCCCACATCGGGCTCCCTGCATGGAGCCTGCTTCTCCCTCTGCCTGGGTCTCTGCCTCTCTGTCTCTCTCTCTCTCTCTCTCTCTCCCCCTCCCTCTGTGTCTCTCATGAATAAATAAAATCTTAAAAAAAAAATTCAAGAGAAAATGTGACTGTCAACTATACGATTTCATCAGAAAAAGACAAGTGATAATTGTTTGGGTATTAGAGGAGGGGTGTTGGTTCAGAAGAGAGGGGTCCCTGAGGTATTGTAAAAAGGCATTTAGGGAATAGTACTTTAATAAATAAAGGAGCTAGAGGATATAAGCTAGGGGCACACCTTCAACTCTGCAAGGAAAGTCAGAAATAAAAAATGTCAAAGATAAAGGGGCTTCTCTGGTCCAAGTAATTCTACAATGCTCAGCCTTCTCCTGTTTCCTCTTTAGAAACTTTTCTATAATGCCAAAAGTTATAAAGTAAAAGTACTGCCAGCATTATAGAAAACAGCATTCCTTGGGGTCCCATTCACCTTAATTAAGGAGTCTAAGACAAATCAGATTATCTACAAAAGTTAGGAATGGAGAGATGTATTTAGAGGTATGGCTTCAAGTGTATCATAGACTAAACACAAAGTCGGAGTGGGTGACCTTGTTGCTTGGTCTGGTATTCATACCTCTCCCGCTAGGACCGGACAAAACTCATGATCTTGTCAGAGGTTCATAGCCATCTGCCAAATGGGCTGGGGTTTGTTTTGTGTTGTTTTTAAGTAGGCTCCATGCCCAACATGGGGCTTGCACTTTCTTTCAACTCCAAACTCCAAACTCCACTGTCAACTCCAAATTGAACACTGACAATTCACATGTGGGGAAATACATATTTTTTTAATTTTATTATTATTTTTAAAATAACCTCTATACACAATGTGGGGGTCAAACTTAAAACTCCAAGATGGAGTCACATGCTCCACCAACTGAGCCAGCCAGGTGCCTCTAAATACACATTTCTTAAACAACTCATAGGCAAATGTGTATTCTCTGATTTAAAAATGCAATTGAAAAAAAAATGCAATTGAAATTGAACCTGAGAAACCATAGAACGTCTGCTAAAGAACAGGAATTTCTTTAAATGATAATGCCTTGAGAAACAATAACAATAAAATTGCCTGCATTCACTCAACATAATCGGCTCCTTAATGTCTGACAGTCTTTCTTCCTTGTTCACGTCTGAATCTCCAATGCCCAGTACACATTAGGAGTCCAATGGATACTCCTTGACTGAAGATCCATCCATTAATGGTCTTGAAAATTGTTCTTTGGGAATCAACATGGTCATATGTAACACAGACCATCTTGCTGGCAGTGCTCCGACATTGAGCTGATGGGTGAAGAGTGAGGGGAAATGATTTATTCCAGTGTGTCCTCACTTACCTCCACAAGCCAATAAAATTGAGAACTCTGAACTAGGCAGGATAAAAAGAAGAGAGGCCTATATTTATAGGGTGACAGCAGGTGAGAAGGTCGTGGTGCCAAGAGCCCAACCTCTAATCTCCCAGCCAAAACTCTACTCTCACTGGCCATGTGTCCTCCCTTGGACACGCATGAAGACGGTGGCTCACTTTGGATGACTGAGGCTTGGTTGCCACTGGGCCCAGCTTATGGTGATTATTTTAAAAAGCCGAAGATTGGCATCAACTTAAACACACAGCACTGCTTGTTTTCTTATGGTCACAGTCTGTGACCGGGACTGTATGTTCTGATAATGTACCCATTCCCAGATGGAAACAGGGGCCTGCTCCCCCTGGTCCAGCATCATCTGTCCCTAGCCACAAAGGGCATACCTCTTGTCTCATTTCTTCCCACAACCACCTCATTTGAAGCAGATAGCTAAATCTTATTGCTTCGATTGCTTTTTTCTTGCTTCGCGATACAAGATGTAGTAATGCTAGGAGGGAAAGAACTGTTGCAGTCAGAAGGCACTTGTGTAAGGCCATCACTTTGGGGTTTTTATGATAAAACTCACCATTGTAGACACACTGACACTCGCCTTCCTTGCCTTGCCTTCCAAAGTGGGACAGGCACACAGGGTGTGTGCCTACTGTACCGGACCCGCCTAACGCTGCTCTTACCATCTGACCTGGTAATTCCATTCCTAAAAGTTTTCATCTCAGAAAACAAGTGAGAAGCAGTGCAATGTCTTCAACAGCACTGTGTAAGCAGTGCATGAGTCGCTGGGGACAAAAAGAGAAGATCAAGGTGACAGCGGGGTTGCTGATTTGGAAAGCCAAGTACATGCTGGTGCCCCTCCGTGATACCAGGAGTGCACAAGCTCGGGCAAGAAGAGCTGGTAATGGCATGTGCCAGGAAGATTTAACTGTCCTGAAGGTAGGAGTGGCAGGGTGTCTTGCATACTATCCTAAGTGTTTACAGCAAATAAGGATGACAGTTGTAAATACTGGTTTGTTTTTGTTTTAGAAAAAGAGAGCATGAGGGGGTGGGGGAAGAAGGGGCAGGAGAGGGAGAGAGAATCTTAAGCAGATTCCATACCCAGCTCATAGTCCAATGCAGGGCTCAATCTCATGACCCTGAGATCATGACCTGAGCTGAAATCAGGAGTCAACTGCTTAACCAACTGAGCCACAGGGCACTCCTTAGCTAATCTTTTCTTTTCTTTTTCTTAAAGATTTTATTTATTCATGAGAGACACACAGAGAGAGAGGCAGAGACCCAGGCAGAGGAAGAAGCAGGCTCCCTGTGGGGAGCCCGATGTGGGACCCGATCCCAGGACCCTGAGATCATGACTGAACCAAAGGCAGACGCTCGACCACTGAACTACCCAGGTGTCCCTAGCTAATGTTTTCTTAACTGGCACTCAACAACTATCCCCAGGACCCATTCTATAGGCCAAAGCCTAAAATATTTATTATCTGGTCCTTTAAAGAACATGTTTGTGGAACCCCAATTTATTTAAGATTTTATTTATTCATGAGAGACACAGAGGGAGAGGCAGAGACACAGGCAGAGGGAGAAGCAGGCTCTTCGCAGGGAGCCTGATGTGGGACTCAATCCCTGGACCAGGACCACAACCTGAGCCAAAGGCAGACACTCAACCACTGAGCCACCCAGGTGCCCCTGGAACCCCAATTTAACCCATCATTGTTTTTAACTGATACACCTGTAATGTCAAAAGATATGAAGGAATACAGAGGTGCTTAACCTCCCTTCAAACACTCAGGTGACATGGTACTTCCTAGTGTTTTTCTGCTTCAATTTTACAGTCTTCTGTGCTTCCTCCAGAAGCTTCCCCCCAGCCAATGCTGCCCCCAGAACACACAAATCTATTTGTCTATTTTGTTATTCTTGCCAGCTGTTCAACAAGTTATGTAGCTAAGCTCCCTAAAAGATGGGTTTTGGGCTGCCTGGCAGGGGGCGGGAGGGCTCAGTTGGTTAAGCACCTGCCTTCAGCTCAGGTCATGGTCCAGAGGTCCTGGGATTGAGTCTCACATTGGGCTCCCTGCTCAGCATGGAGCCTGCTTTTCTCCCTCTCCCCTGCTTGTGCTCTACTCTCTCTCTCAAATAAATAAAATATTAAAAAAGAAAAAAGATGGGTTCCGGATAAGGCTCTACAGTTTTTCTGTGTGTAAATTTTCAACTTTAATACCTTGATATTTTTATCTTCTCAGGTATCTTTCTTTTTTTCATTTCTTAAGCTATGGTAACCCTGATATCTAGATGTCATTACTAGGCAACTTCAAGCCAATATACTGCATAAATGTGTAATATGAATCTACATTTTTAGCCAAGGCTTGAAATTTTTTTTTTTTTTTTTTGCCTATTCATGGGTTTTTTAAAAGTTTTCTTCTTTCCTCTCCCCTTTTAAATAGCTTAGTCCACACTGACCTAAAATGCTCTGCTCTTCAGAAAATCACTCTCTGTAACTTTCTGGTTTTGAGGTTTTTCAGCGTCAGAATTTCTCTGTGGAACCGGCTTACCATTTAATTTTGCTGCTCTATTTGTTGGCCTAAAGGGTAAACTTTTTGTTGGGGTGGTATTATTAAATACATTTTTCCTCAATCTATTTCTGTCCAATATAAAAATATGCTTTCTCAGGCTGTTTGCTGTAAAATAGACAAACCAAGTTCCGTGAGAAGTCAGAGATTGTTCTGGCCTTGTTAGGAACAGCTCCATGCAGAGGCACACTTGGGAGGCCTAAGAATGGAGTTTACCAGATGAGGAGGTTCAAAAAAGCAAGCTGGGAGAGATGAGAGCTAAGGAGCCTTTGGGGTGGACCACTGTGATTTGGGTCCCCCATATTCTCGATTTCCTTGGAAATCATATTAGCTCTCAGGCCATGTGGCTTGGATGGGACTGACGCTAAGGAGAAGAGCTGAGACTGTAGTTCTTAGAAAGGTATGCTTGCAAGGTTGGCCCTCGGCTGGCATTTAGGAACTTAAATTTCAGGATTCCTCCCATTCTCTCACTGAGGGTGGCTTCCTGTACCCAAACTGTACCAAAGGGGTTTATGCTAAATACCTGCTTTCCTTCTAGGAGTCTGGAATTTTGGTATGTGCTCTGGCAAGAGAAGCCTGTGTGAACAGCCTCTCAATTAAAACCCTAGTCACTGAGTCTTCGTAGACATTTTATACGTGTTGTCAGGATTTGATGCTGGGGGAGTTAAGCATGTCCTGTGTGACTCTATGGGACAAGATGTCTTCAAAGTTTGTACCTGATTGCCTATGGGCCTCACTCCATGCGATCTTTTCATTTTCTGATTTTGCTTGGTATCATTTCGATATAATAAATCATAGTCACGAGTATGACTATATGCTGAGTCTTATGAGTCCTCCCAGCAAATCATCAAAATCGGGGAGTCTGAGGGACCCTCCCCCCCACATACTAGACTTAGCTATACATTTGGGCCCTGATAGACACAGGCCAATCAGCATATCCAGTATCTCTATAGTGATGACTCAAGGATCGCCTTCTAACTCAAGCTCAGCTAGTGAGACTAGATGAGGCCTTCACTGAGGCTTTTGAGAACCCCATGCTCTTCATTCTGCTGGTTCCCTTGGAATGGGACTCTGGAACTGGACCTGTTGGTTGCCTTCTTGTAACCAAACAGGAATGACCTGTAGTTGCCAGGGAGGGTACCATATGGAGCTTGCATATCAAGTAGCCAGGGAGATGACAAGGAACAGTGAAATGCTTGATTAAGCCTCTTCAAACAGTCCTACCCTTCTAGATGTTTCTTCAGTTATGCAGGAAAGTTGTGTTAAGCCAGTTTGAACTGGTTTTCTTATTTGCCACCACAAGAATCCCAACTGATGGAACATGGAACCATGCCAGGGCCTGATGGGAAGGTGACCAAGAAGGAACTCTCACAGTTTTCTAAGTTGGGAAGTCACAAATTCATTCAGGTGTATATACTAGACTAGTAAGGTCCTTCTAGTAGGTGGGAGGTGGGTTGTGAAAAACCGGGACCAGCTAGAAAGCTGCTACAATGAGCTATCCACTATGAGAGCACACCTGGGTAGTAGCAGCTGGAAAACCCTGGAATATTCAGGAGGTGGAAGGGAAAAATTAGATGGGGGGGAGGTGAGTGAGGACAAGAAAAGTCAAATGTGAATTGGTTTCTTGGTTGGCCTCCGCAAAAGGTGATGTCCTTAACTAAGGCAATAAGGATACAAACACATTCAGGAGTGGAGGGGAAGATCACGCGTTTACCTTGGACATGTGTGCATGGGAACCAGAGGACAACAATCCTGTAATGATTTGGAGCTGTCAAGGGGCAGAGGGGCATTATGGAGGGCTCAGGGCTAAGGTCCAGATTCAGAGCAACCAGCACTCAGGTGATGGCTGAAGATAAGAAACTGGACGAAACCAATCCAGGAAGAAAATGTCTAGCAAAAAGTGAGGAGGACTGAAACTTTGTTTAATCGATAATCCTGAAAAGTAAGAGAGACAGAAAAAGTTATAAAAGAGACAAGTAGGAGACAGGGTGATTAACCCACAGGTTCAGTAAGAAGTATGTTTCTCATTGGAGGATGAAAAGGGAGAAAAGAATTAAGCAGCATGGTGCGATCAACAATATTGAAATTATAGAAAATATGAAGGAGAATGAAGAGTAGTAAGAAGCAGCCGCTAAATCTGGACACCAGTAGCTCTCTGGCCTTTCAGACTGACAGAGATAGGTTAGTGAGATAATGAAAATACCTCTTTCTTAATATGTTTTAAGCATCCAGGGTATATATTCAACACTTTTATTTGTGTGTGGCATTTGATTCATTTTAATATGCAATTTCTATTTGTAAGGACACGAAGCTCTTCCAAGCTCAACAGGAACAACAGCTATTATAGAAGACCAATGTTAAAAGGCTGCTACTTTAAAAACAAATTCAGTTGGTATAACAATAAATCACTCTACATTACAACTAATTTTAGAATACCATACAGAGACCATGACGATAAGGCATAATTGACAAATGCACAACTTTTCTTCTCTGCCTTCCACTATATCCTGCTCATTCGTTAAGTCAGCAATAGTGTATTAAGGCCTTCCTCTATGTTCCACCACTGTGTAAATATTCCAATTCAATTTCACATTTCTGAGACCATTTCCTTTGATCCCTGAGTTCTGGTTCCCCAGTCTTGTTCCCTGATGTGAGGCACCAGGCCACCCTCCCAGAAGCCCTATTCAGGACCAAAGACAGTCTCTCAGCTGCTGACCAAGCCATCAAAGTGAGTGAGCACACTCCAGGACCTACCCTGCTGTGCTGCCCCATGTCATGGTACCTTGGCAGGACAGGCCGCAATCAGTGACTAGTTAACTCAGGGCAGATGCTGGGCCATCCCCAGAGGATCGGCTGAGGCCTTGTGGTGAGTGCACCACAGCCAAACTTCTCCCCCTGCCTCCTCTGTTTACCACCACTCTCCCTAGGCATTAATCCCAAGAACAACTCCAGATACAGTTCCTGACCAAAGATCTCTAAAGTCTGTCTCCCAGGGAACTGAACCTATAACAGCCCCCCACACACATCCCCCTTGGCTATGCTCTATGAGTGGCATGCACTCCAGCCCTGACCTCAGCATCTCACTTGCTGGTCACCCCTGCAGCCAACAGGTCAAAGGGCATCTCCTCAGCACACATCACCTGAGCTACATGGAGAAGAAATATGAGTATGATGGTACTTGCTACTAACATCTTTATGATTCGCGATTACTGATTAAGCAAGAAAACCCCATGATGGTATTTACAGGCATTATTTGAAAATAAAGGATTTCCAGCCAAACAGAGGAGAGAAGAAAACTATTTGGGAACATAAAGACCTTTCTCCTGCTTTAAAGCAGAACATAGCAAAGTATGAACAGCAAGTGAATACAAGTGACAATTCATGTTAAAATTATCTTCTCTATCGATAAGATAGAGAACAGAAAATAACAGAACAGTGTATAGGACATCAAAGGGGTCTTTCCTGATCTAATATTCCTTTCCACTTATAAATGCTGTCACAATTCTAAAGGCTTGAGTGAAAACTTTTTCTTATGAAGATAGAGCTCTAGGAACAGAAAGGTTATCACCTGCTGGCTTGCAGTTCCTTGTAAAAAGAAGGATAACGCGAAAAATTAGTAAAAAATTAAAATCTGAAAAGTCATCTAAAATCTGAAAAGGGTAAGCAACTTTCCCTGTATCTTAGTTTTGATCGCTTTTGCTTCATCAGTTTTGCATATCTGGGTGAAGAGAGTTATGTCACTTTTCTATTCTTATTCATAATGTAGTGCCTCCGTTAGAGCTTGGCATAGTCTTTAAGAATCATCTGAAGCTTCTGGCTCAGCATGATGTTCCCTCTGGCCTTCAGTCTGCCACTAAAGAATGCCTGGAAAGGAGAGAAGAAAAAAAAGAGTGCCAGACTTTATCAAGTAACATTTTACTTCATTTTTTAAAAGATCATTGGTAACAATGGACACAATTGAGATAATATGCAGGTGCGCCACCGGGGGTGCCCCAACGGGACTTTTATATAGCAACAACACTTTAATGATTATAGATAGTACCGGTGTTTCTAGAAAAAAAAAAAGACACCTTGCGTATTTTGGAAAACCACAGAATAATTTGTCTGAACAGACAAGACTTGTGAGTTCTGCTTCAACCCACATTTGGATGTCAGTCTGTTCTTAAATGTGAATTTCAGATCCTATGAATAAAAGGCTTTGCTGTGTTCCTAACAATAAAAATATTCATGACACCTTCATGAGATAGAAAGCCACGTAATGGCAAAATAAGGTCATATAACAAAGGAGTGAGTAGACCCTGTGCTGTAGCCTCAGAAGGGCTGTGTTAAAATCCAGGCTCTGGTGGCCCGGGTGGCTCAGCGGTTTGGCGCCTGCCTGCAGCCCAGGGTATGATCCTGGAGACCCGGGGTGGAGTCCCACGTCAGGCTCCCTGCATGGAGCCTGCTTCTCCTTCTGCCTGTGTCTCTGCCTCTCTTTCTCTGTGTCTCATTAATAAATAAAATCTTTTAAAAAATAAAATAGATAAAATAAAATAAAATAAAATAAGATAAGATAAGATAAGATAAGATAAGATAAAATAAAATAAAATAAATAAAATAAAATAAAATTATAAAATAAAATAAAATAAAAATAAAATAAATCAAATCAAATCAAATCAAATCAAATCAAATCAAATCCAGGCTCTGCCACTTACAAGCAAAGTGACCTGGGACAAATTCCTTAGCTACCCGGAGCTCCAGCTTCCCCATCTCCAAGAGGCATGACTAGCGTACCTAAATAATGCAGCTCTGATCCTAAAGCTAAACGAATTAGTGTGTCAAGGGCCTGGCTTAGCATTTGACATATGGCACGTTAGACTCTGTTAACTATGTAAACTGTGATGGTTTTGTTGTTTTTGGTTTTTTTGTTTGTTTGTTGTTTTTTTTTTTGAGAGGGAAGTTGATACTGTGGGTGAACTTAAACATCTTGTACGAGTTTCTGTGAACTCAGAACTTTTTTTTTTTTTTGAGCAAAAATACAGAATATATTTATTGATTTTTCCCCTAAAGAGAATACAGTTTGTATTAGAGAAGTAAAAGATTAGTTATCAGGAGTTGCTTTTGGAGAATAATCAATCAGTGCCTTATCAACAGTTGGATACTGATACCAGGGACCATCACCTCTTGCACGCATCAACCTTCGCACTTCCAGCTCCTTTAACCGTAAATCAGCCTTTTCAGCTTCAATTTGAAGGATAGCCATTGTTTTTTCATAATTCTTTTCAGGGCTATCAAAGAAAGTTCGGGCAATCCATCTTGATATAGGATGCTTAAAATATTCCCAGTGTTCTGGGATGTAACCTGTTCTGGGAGTTTCTGTGAACTCGTACAAGATGTTTAAGTTCACCCACAGTATCAACTTCCCTCTCAAAAAAAAAAACAAAAAACAAACAAACAAAAAAACCAAAAACAACAAAACCATCACAGTTTACATAGTTAACAGAGAACATAGTATATAGTATATGGAATTTGAAGTGAAAAAAAGTCCCTAGATTTTTAGAGAGACTGAAAAAACAGTAACAGTCATTACTAATACTACTTACCACTACAGAGAAGCCCTACAGATACGTCACTGGAGAAGCGCAGCCGTCAGCCTGAAGTGGCCCTATGTATTTACTGCCAGTGGACGCAGGAGAAAACTTCAGGTCCGAGAGCTTTCCGAACCTGCTCCAAGCGACAGAGCCAGCAAGCTGGAGAGGCCAGGCCTCATCCTCTCAACGCTGCCTCCCAATTATCAACGAGCAGCAGCTTAATCTTAGAAGCAAATCCTCATGAACCAGAGGAGAAGTAAAAGCCATTTAAACTTCTGACCACAGCAAAAATAAACGAGAGCTCATTCCATTGGGATCAAGTGCTCGGTGTTTCCAATGGGAGACCATGACTACTTTCGTTGTGCAGTTACAGACACTGTGCTCCACAACACTGCCGGGGACTCAGTACAGACACCTGCCTGCTCTGGACCAACTTGGACATGGACGTGCAACCTGAAATACAAACACCTAACTCCTTGAAGTAAATACCCCAAACCAACCTGTGACAGTTGCCATGGAGCACAAGAATGTTAAACGTAGACCTGCATTCCTACCTATTTCCTTCAGACAGAGTTCTCAAGGAGAAACTACTGAATCGTGCCATTTCTTAACTCAGGTTCCTGACCATGTTTCTGTACCACCAGCTTCCAAACTACATACAGCAGCTGTGCAGCAAATTCACAAGCACAGGAAGGAATGCTTAAAACTTTCGAGGACAGCAGTCAAGGACAACTCTGGCTGGGACCTAATTACTTCATAAAATGGACTGCTGGGTATTTCTTCAGGCCTGGGAGTGCCAAAGCAAAAAGTACTGGGACTTTAAGTTGCCATAAAGGAAGTCTGAACCTCTGCCACAGCACTTTCCAGAAAGACTCTTTCAAATTGACATCCCTGCAGCTACATGTGAATTCTCTTATCCCAACTTTAACATAATCTTTGAAAATTTGAGGCAAGATGACATCCTTTAATTTGCATTTTGTGGATACTGAGGAAAATCAGTTGTTCTTATGCATGTGAGTCATTTCTATTTCTTTACTGATTACTGGTTCCTATATTTTGCCTCCTTTTTTGTATTTAGTCCTTTCCAGAATTTTGCAAAGGTTATCGATACCACTACACTGTGTATCATCGTTTTATTATTTCCTCCAGGCTCATGGGAATATCTTATGGGTTCTGACATGCTGACATGTAGAAAGTTTTCGATTTCTACACCAGCCTAAACTACTGCTGTTGAGCTTATGTTCTTTATTTTTATCCTTGCTTTAATCTACTCAAGTATTAGTGAGGGTCCAAGTATACTAGATAATATCCCAGGCAGGAAAAAGATATCGCTTTCTGTTCTCATGGAGCTAGCATTATAGTAGAGGAGTAAAAAAATAAAATGTAAACAAGTAATTAAGACCTGTTATACATTCTATGAAGGAGAAAATGGGCTGCTCTCAGAAACTGTAACAGAAAGGAACTGCTTTGAATGAATTGAAGCCAGATACACAAAAAGCTGGGAGGACAAATTCTAAAAAAGGCAAAGGCATAGACGCCGAAGAATTAAAAGCTGATGGGAAGAAATTGTGAGAAAGGACAATGGGAATGGAATCAGCACTTTTTTTCTTTCTTTTTCTTTAAGATTTACATGAGAGAGAGAGAGAGAGAAAAAGAAAGAGAGAGAGAGAGATCATAAGCAGGGGGAGAAGCAGTCTCCCTGGTGAGGAGGTAGCCCATGACCTGAGCCAAAGGCAGATGCTTAGCTGACAGAGCCACCCAGGCACCCTGGAATCAGCATTTTAAGTGGGGAGGCGAGCAGTGTGGGCCGAATCTAGAAACACGGGCAAGAGAATCATAACACAGGACATGATGGTAGGTAGTTTGGATTTTATCCAAGTCCAAAAGGAAATCTTACAGATGTTTTCAGGTGGGCTGCTTACAATTAATTTACATTTTTTAAAGGATTACTCTGGATCCTGGTAGAGAGACAAGGATGGAAGCAATAAAACCAGCTGGGAAGCTGCTGCAGTAAGCCAGTGGAGATGCTAGAGGCTTGGATGGTAGTGGTATCTCTAGTGATGAGGAAGAGAGCATGAATGTAAGGTATATTCTGGAAAAAGATCAAGCAAAATTAAGAACAAAAACAATATAGAGGTACAGAAAGAAGACAAGGCAAGTCTTACTTACATTGCCAAGCATTTCGACTTTGGTAGATAGACACTGGTGCCATTTACTGAGGCAGGAAAGACTAGAGGAGAAAATGAAATCATGAGTTCCATCTTTGACACAGTGAGAAATGTCAGGAGGACTTCCCATCAGAGAGGTCAGGCGGAAGGCTGCTTATGTCACAGTGCAACTCAGAGGAGACAACAAGATCAGGCATTTAAATCTGTGAGATGTGAACACATACAAGACTTTAAATACCCTAGGATGGATGAACATATTTGGGGGAAAGACTTTATTTGGAGAATAGCCCTGAAATAAGCCTTGAGATGAAGCACCCAATCTAATGGTTAGGGTGGAAGGAGGCACCAAGGAGATGAGGGAAAGGCAAAGGCAGACACAAAACAGGAGAATACGGTATCAGGAAAGCCAAGAAGTGAAATTATTTCAAAAAGTTGGTGGTTAACTGAGTTGAATGCAACTCAAACGCTGAGTAAGACACAGAAATAATTACTGTATTTGGTAAGACAGAAGTCACCGGTGACCTCCAATAGGAACAGTATCTGTTGTGTGATGGATGTGGAAGCCACTTAAGAGGCAGCAGAAATGCTAAGCCAAGACTGAACGTTTAAGCCTGTGCTGCCGACCAAAGGGGCCACTGGCACATATGGCCACCAAGCATGTGAAGTGAGATTAGTTCTGGCTGAAAAGCACTGGAAAGTGCAAAATATACACTGGACTGAGTTGGAATATCTCACTGATACTTTTATACTGATTACAGGTTGAAATGATTTGGCTGTACTGGGTTCAATAAAACATATTCTTAAAACCAATTTCACTTAGTTTCTTTTTAACACTTTTTAAATATGATATGATATGGTGGATGGGGATTGAACACCCAAAGAGAGTGTTGGTTTTAACATCAAAATGTTAGGGGTAGGACGCTTGGGTGGCTCAGCAGTTGAGCATCTGCCTTAGGCTTGGGGCATGATCCCAGAGTCCCGGGATCGAGTCCCACATCAGGCTTCCTGCATGGAGCATGCTTCTCCCTCTGACTGTGTCTCTGCCTCTCTTTCTGTGTCTCTCATGAATAAATAAATAAAATGTTTAAAAAAGAAAAAAAAAAAGAATGTTAGGGGTGCCTGGGTGGCTCAACTGTTTAAGTGTCTACCTTTGGTTCAGGTCATGATCTCAGGGTCCCGGGATGGAGCCCCACATCGGGCTCCCTGCTTAGCAGGGAGTCTGCTTCTCCCTCCTCCTCTGCTGCTCCCCCTGCTTCTGCTCTCTCTCTCTCTTTCAAATAAATAAATAAAATCTTTTAAAAAAAAAATCCAGATGTTGGCTTGCCTGTGGCTGTGGGAAACTGGCGCAGTGGAACAGGAGAGACTGGGAAAGAAAGGAGAGGAGTAGAAAAGCACTAGTGACCAGAACAGAAGAGAAGAGACCAGTCTCTGACGAGAAGAGGCAGACACTCTTCACGTAATGGGAGGGAAAAGGAAGAGAGGGGACATATCTGCTCTCTGAAAAGTTTTCATCTGAAAACCTTTTCTTCCCAATGAAGAAGAAAGGCCATCAGTGGAAAAGGAAAGAGAGGCAGGCATGCTTTGAGAAGACAAGTACAAAAGAGTCATCGCAGACAACAGGACCGGAAGCTGGCCAGGGAATCAGAGTCAGGCTGCTGGACGGTACAGAGACTGTGTGAGGCTTGGGATCAGGAACTTCTCAGAAAGCCAATGTGTTGGGCTGGGCGGCTCTTCACTCTGTTCACCTACTCAGGGATGGGTATAAAGATGGCAGAGAGTGGGGTTAAAATGGTGGAGTCTTCTAGTCAAGTGGGATGAGAGACAGAAGGGAGGTGAGTACCGTCAGGGGTGGTGATGAGAGCAGACCATGGAATGTGACCAGGGGAGAAGCCAAGACAGAAGGGACTAATGCTACACAATGTGGCTGTGTCAACAAATGGGAGGCCTCTGGGAAGCTTCAGGGCAGGAGCAGGGACAATAGGACAAGTTAACAGAACGATGGCTGAGGCTGCTGGGAGACAGTGATGTTTTCTAAGGTGTACACTTTATGCTGCTAATTACTGCTAAAGCAGATCTGGGAAAGGTGTAACCGATCATCAGAAGTGAGACAAATGAATTATGAGTCACTTGTGGGAGAAACTATTACCAGGAAGATGAAGAAGCCACTAAGGCGGACAGGCATTGGTGGCAGAGAGGGAAAGACCACATACTCTAGGACATAAGGTCTCTGATGACTGATGATATGAGACTTCTCCTGAGGTTGGGGAGAAGGAAACAGAGTCAAATGACTTTGGAAAAACTCTGATATTAATTAGAAGTTATCAATTAAGAATAATAAATACCCAGGTTTTCATCAAGTTTTTACATTTAATTCCAGTCTGTCTGGTAGTGACTTAGGGATGTGAAATGAGGAAAGCACTACCATTTCCTACGCAACTGCCCAGTGCCTTTCACTAAATAATCCATTCACCACCCTCCCCCCACCACCCCAAAAGGTCTCATATTCCTGGCAAATATAAAACTGTTCCCCTTATCCTACATTTAATCTTTATATTTAGGCATCTCAAATACAGCATATCTAAAGAACTCTCAATTACCCACACTCTGCCTTGAAGTCAATTTTCCACTCGGCAGCCAGAATGACCTTTAACTCACACCACAGCTTGTGGCCTTCTGTCTCCAGTGAGGTCTGAACTCCTGTTGACACCCGAAGGTCCCAAGCAGACTAGTCCTTCCTACATCTCCCATCACCTCCTGCACTGTCCTCTCCGTTCATTTACCTACCTCCTCACCATCACAGTGTTCCCACCTCCTCGGGCCTCCACACTTGGTTTCTTGGCCTCAGGGCTCATCCCCTCACTGTGGCCAGTGCTCTGTTGTGCCTTTATGGACAACCCCATCTGAAACAGGTCCTCTAGCCTGTCACATGCTCATCCAGGGGCTGGCAAACTGCGGCCCAAGGCCAAACTGATCCGCTGCCTGTTTCTGCAAATGCAGTTTGACTAGGACACAGCCCCATTCACTTGTTTCCCTATGACCTGCTGCTGCTTTGACTCTACAATGGCAAAAGTGTGCAGGTGGAGCACAGAACATCAGCCTACAAAGCTGAGAATGTTCACCAGGCGACCCTTCACGGAAAAAGTGTGCCAACCAGTGCTCTAACCCATCACTCTGCTTTATTCTTCTTCATACCTAAATTCAGATTTCCTTTCCACTCCCCTCTAGAACTAAGCTCAGACAGTTGGGGCACTGTCTTGGTAAGCCATACCAAGCACCCGAATCAAGAGTAAGTGCTGAACAGAGTTCTGCAAAGGAATCAACTGAGGTCACCTGGTGCCAAGCCGTGTACTAAGCTCTTCACATATATTATCAGATTGATTTATAACCAGCCTTTGATTATTACAATTATATATTAACTTTAATCAATGAGATTGATAAGGCTAATATAATATTATAATAATAGTAATTTATTAAATATAATGTTTATAGGAAATTTAAAGATTGAGATTTAGAGCTAAGATTCAAACTCAGATCTATCTGATGTCAAAGGTCCTACTTTTAACACTATACCACTTTACAATTCTTTTTAAATTAGCTCTTGTATCCTAAAAAATACACTTTCTCATATATTCAAATAGTTCTGTTCCCTGTAAAGTTGCATGGTTGTTTTCAAACAAGCTCTCCTTGTTAGGGAAGTCACTGGTATATTTTGTAGCTTGGGCTATGATTACAAACACTTTTTTTTTTCCTCCAGATATCTTCTAGTTGCATTTGCTTCTAGTTGGGTTTGTTTGCTGTGTGAAAGCTCATTTTTTAATAATTACAAACCATTCAACCACTTGCTTAAAGTCCTTCATTCTAAGAATTACTACTTGATTCTTTTGGAATTTCTAGCTACATAATCAGGATTTAAAAGTAACAAGTGTGTCTCCTCCATTCTAAATGTTACATTCTTTAATTTTGTGTATTCGTAGATTGGCCAAAAGCTTCAGAACAATATTCCCTAATAATGGTCAGAGAGGGCATCTCTTATCATCATTATTTTCCACGGAAAGGCCTCTAAATGTCTCATCTCAAGTAAGACATCAGATCTTACTGTCCCATCCTTCTATTTCAAATTTTCAATGATGCTTGTAAGACAAGTTCTTAATCTTCTACACCAGGAATGAATTTTAAATTTCAGAAAGGATCTACTAATATATGATTTTTTACCCTTGAACTAATGACAGGATATTGAAAGGACTAGGTGTAGGTTTTAGATTATTTTACTCTTTGCTGAAGAATTTCACCCCAAAATTCAGTTTTAAAAGAAGCTATTTGGAACTCCACTAAAAATATATATGATCTGTCAACCCAGATACCAATATCCCCTGTGCCTTCTTCAAAGTGGTGAAGAACCTGTCTTGTAAGTCAGCATTTTTAGAGCTAGCTAAAAGCCACACAGTCAAAAAGGAAGCAATGATGATGAATGGGCACGTAAGGACATTACCTTCTGAGGGTCAAGCTTGCCCAAGACCACATCCATGAAATCTTCATCTGAAAGTGTGAAGGTTGCATCAGCAGGGCCTTTGGCAGGACCTTGATACACTTTTCCAAAACCACTTTTTAGGTCAATAGCTGTCAAAAGTAGGAAGAGAGAAATGTGTATTATTTTTTTCTGCACAAAAGGAGAGTAAAATAAGCCAGCCAAAGTGCTAAAATGTTTATAATTTCCAAGTTCAGTGGTGTTTTCTACATAAGTTATCTGTCATTTAGAAAAATTTAGAAAATCCTTTATTTTTCAGAATGTCTTTTTTATAAAGAAGTTTTTCTTTTTTCTTTTTTCTTTTTTTTTTTTTTTTAAAGAAGTTTTTTAAAACAGTCAGACCAAGGGCACCTGGCTGCCTCAGTCGGGGGAACATGCGACTCTTACTCTCAAGGTCGTGAGTTCAAGCCCCACATTGGGTGTAGAGATAATTAAAAAAAAAAAAAAAAGAGTTCAATAGTTTCACCTTAGTAAAGAAGTTTCTTCAACAGAGATATTTTAAAAGTTAATTAATGTAGAATAATATAAGGATGTTAAGTTGTTGGAGGTTATATGGTTAAGGCTTTTAGGTTCAAATACAGCCTCTATAGTCAACAAAGGATGAAAGCTCAATTTTGTTTTATTTTATTTTATTTATTTGTAGAGAGCGAGAGCATGAGAGCAAGGGGTGGGGGTGATCATGACCCTGAGATCGTGACCTGAACTGAAATCAAGAGTTGGGTGTTCAACCAACTGAGCCACCCAGGCGCCCCAGAAGCTGAATTTTAAAACAGATGCATGTTGGCTGGGTTGAGGGAAAGAAATACACAATCTAGTCACCTTTCAAATACCTGCCTTCATCAAAAGTTCTGTCATGAATAGCAAGACAGTCAAAACAGATTGATAAAAATGTTCTAATTAGTTTGTTACACTTATGGTTGATAAAATATTTATTGCTTTAATTATTACAAGTAAACATTAAAATTAGTTTCTTTTCCCTTAACTGTTTTTGACAGAAGTATTAGGTATCCCAGAAGCAGCTTGAGTAAACTATGAAAAATCACCTTCAAAAAAAAAAAAAAAAAAGGAAAAATCACCATTATGACTCTCTCTGTATCATTTATAGAACTAGATGCCCAAGCTACATGTTACAAAGTTTTAAATGTCACACCTACTCCCCCAGGGTCAGCCTCTGGAAGACTCTCTCTCTCTGGCTACAGCAAAGGAGCTACAATCTCATCGCTGTCCCTGAGCATGTGTAGAGAACTCCCAGTTGAGGACCAAGGAGAAACTACACATGTGTGAGGAAAACCCACATAGATGAACTACACGCTGCTTAGCCAAGACTTGCTCCAGAAAGAAAATTAAATCTCTCCCACTCTTTGAAGGAACATAATTTTGCCAAGTCATGTAAAACAGTAGCCTGACAATAATAGTTACCTTAGGAAGGAGAAGAAGTTTTGGCTTTGTACATTTCATTTACTCACTTCACTGCAGAGTTTCTACTATGGTGTCAGACAATACACAAGGTACTAAAAGTCAGGCGTGAACAGCAAAGGCTCTGTTCTTACTGGCACTTACCTACTACACTTGTTTTCATGTATTGCTTATATAGTTGAAAGAAAGAAAAAAAGGAGGAAGTCGAGAAGAGTGGGGATGCAAAGGAAGGCAGGAAGGAAATACTCTAAAAACTCTAAAAAGCAAACATCTGGAGTTCCACAGACAACCTTAATGATTTGACTTCTTCACAAGTAAATCTAGAATCCACAGCACCTGCCAAGGAATGAAAGTGGACTGCACACCTCTTAATGTTCACGTGTGGGAGTGAGTCTGAGCTAATGAGCGTTCTTCGCTGTCTACCTGCCCTCTCACTCCTCCTGCTTCTACATGTGGATTCACAGCCATGACTCCTGCAAGGCAGTAAAACTGTCTTCCATGGAAAGCTAGTTGATTAGAGTTAATGACAGAAAAGAGGGCTAAGAAAAGGAAGGTTCCTAGCAAAAACACAGGAAGTGGGGAAAAAGGAGTGGAACTTCCATGTCCATGGTAGCTCAGGTCATGGTCTACAACAAGGCTGGTACAGAGACTCATCATCTGCGGCCATCACTGTGAGTTTATAGACACTGGTAAAGTCATGGCTAATCTTACTGAAATGAAGAAACAGATTGTATGTATTTTCTTTAAATGGTCAAAATTATTTTAAAAGCTTTATGAATGACGTTAGCTCTGTATTCATACAATCATTAAGGCTCTGAAAGAGTCCATAAAAAATTTCAGTTGTTCTTTAAAGCATTTAGTGGGGAACAGGTGTTAGATGAGAACAGGGCATCTGGACATTTGGGGATCTCTGTGACAGTCATGGGCTATAGGTACCTCAGAAAGCAGAAAGGGCTACAGGAGGAAAAAACAGTTACTTTTATTGATGCCTCCTTCCCTTGAGATGATAAAGCCTTTGCTGGAACAAGACTGCCTTGTGTTTATATCCTCTATGCTTCCTTAAAGAGAAAGGACATAGAAACTACTGTTTTGGGTTTTTTTAATCTTATTCATTCATTCATTCATTTATTTGACAGAGAGAGAGAGAGAGAGAGAGAGAGCACGAGCTCACAAGCAGGATTAGCTACAGGGAGAAGCAGAAGCAGGCTCCCATCTGAGCAGGGAGCCTGACACAGGGCTTGATCCCAGGACCCTGGGATCATGCCCTGAGCTGAAGGCAGAGGCTTAACCGACTGAGCCACCTAGGCACAAGAATTACTTGTTAATGGATGATTAGGAAAGCACAAAGAAGTACTTCTATTAAAAAAAATAGTAATAACAACAAAAGGAAAACTTAAGTTAAAAATAGGGATTTCTTTTAAATCACACCACGAAGGACAATCTGATACTTTTGTGCCATTCTGCCAAAAACTCAAACTCAATCTAATAATCATGACGAAACATTAAATAAATACAAAGTGTGGAACAGTCTATAAAATATCTGGGCTCAACTCTTCAAATATGTCAAAGTCCCAAAAAGCAAGAACAGAATGAGGAATTTATCCAGATTAACCAGCTAATGAGACCAAAGGACAAAATGCATTATCTGATCCCAAACTGGGCCCTAGGCAGTTTTTTCTTTCCTCATTTCTATTATTATTATTATAACCATTAGCATACTTTGGCTCTAAAGGACATTAATGGGACACCTGGTGAAATAATAAGGTCTGTTGATTAAATAATACTGCATCAATATTTCTTTCCTGATATTGATAATGGTTCTACAAATAGATAACAGAATGGAGACACTAGTGGAGTATCTGGGGATAAAGAGACATCGTAGCTACAAGTTACTCTCAAATGCTTCAGAAAAATGATCATAAAGTATATGATGAAAAGAAATCAGTAAAGAATATAGAGTAAAATAATAACTTCGAGAAAATGGATGAAGGACAGATGTTCTTGGTGCTCTTGCGACTTTTCCCCTAAGTCTGAAATCATTTCAAAATGAAAAAACTACAAAAAGAAGTTATTAAGATGAGTAATACCCATGGCAAGATGGAAAGCCCTGAGAGTGTGAAGTGATCTCTTGTGTGAACACACAGGTGCGCAAGTCAGGGGCTATGCTGTAACAGGGGAAGCGGCCACCACCACTGCCACCAAGGGAACTGACCTCAAGTAGACACCACCCCAACACACAGGCCCCCACCCCTGACTAGACCTCACATTTCTTTCCAAAGGTCATCTTTCAAGTCTCTTCTGTGAACCCTTGAGATGCTTTTGGATCCCAATCCAAAACATGGAAGCAGCGTCCTTCAGATTTGGTTTATATCATAGCTGAGAAACCCTGAAAGGTGAAGTCCTTTGAGCACTGGAAGATGAGCAGAGACCTAGGAGCTAATAACAGGTTCTAGTGACCAAATGGTGCGTCCCCCAGGATGAATGTATTCTGCTCTTAAAAGAATGCCCATTGCCAAATCTGTATATATCCTTTCACATTCTGGCAAATCCCAAGATCCAAAACAAATGACCTCTGTATTTAAAGACATCTTCATCCAGGGTCTGGTCCAAATATGTAGACTTGGCTGTACAATTAATTTCAGTATTTATTTTTTAAGCCCAAATAACTTCATTACTTAACTAGCAATATTCAAGCAATAATGCATAGTAGGTCTATAACCTTGCTCTGTAAGTGCCAATTCCAGTTATGTTCCTATAATGGAAAAGACTACAAATTCACAAAAAGAAACAAAATTCCTGTTAGGGGAAAAAACAACCAAATTGTTCAATGCCAACCAGCTTAAACCTATCATCCAAAAGAAAATGAAACATGTTTTTACTCAGCAGCACTGTGTCATTACTACATGAAAATAAGTCTGTCTTTATCAAAAGTTTCAGCTGTATGGCTCTTTTACAGCCATTTGATACAATCAAACAACAAATAGGTTCTTACTTGGAGACACAGGGTAATATTCATGCCTAGAGTTACAATAAACTGCATATTTAAGATTCATGGGCCATATTCTAAGATGCTCACTTTATTTAGAGACAAATGGAAATGCTGGAGCCATTAGCTGAGAGCAGATACTCTTGCAGGATCAACAAGGATTTCCCCTCTATTTTCTTCCTGCAGAAGATGAAGCACAGCAGCAAAGCTAATACCCTAAGTTCAAACCACCATTTCTCTGAGCACAATTTCCAAGTCTCTGCCCAGCTGAGAGTCTACCCCACATTCCAGGCCCACCATTCCCACACTCGAGTCCACATCTTGGTCAGCTATAGGTAAGCCCTGGCTTATCACCTTCTCCCTAAACCCCCTCCTTGCCAATGTTCCACATTTCTGCCCACGGTGTCAGCGTCCCTAGCCACACAGGCTCCAAGCTTCAGCATTCATTTTGATCCATTCTCATTCCTCTTGTTTTTCAGACATCATCAGTAGCCAAGGTAGTCAATTCTTAGCCATAATCCACATAGACCCTCCTCTCTCCATTCTTGCCATGATCTTTTTTTCTTTTTTAAGATTTTATTTATTTATTCATGAGAGACACAGAGAGAAAGAGAGGCAGAGACAGGGGCAGAGAGAGAAGTAGGCTCCATGCAGGGAACCTGATGTGAGACTCGATCTCGGGACTCCAGGATCACACCCTGAGCCTGAGGCAGGCGCCCAACTGCTGAGCCACCAGGCGTCCCCCATTCTTGCCACGATCTTAATTTAGGTCTCCCTCTCTTTCATCTGCAATACAACAAACCTTGCAAACCTTGTTTCTTCAACCTCTGTATTCAAACTTTCCTGCATACTCCTGCACAATGAATGCCCCAACAGTTATTCCCACAGACCCCCCCCCCAAAAAGCTTATCTTTTCATGTTTGTAATCTGTAACCTAGCAAACAATTTAGCACATAGTAAACATTCAATTATTACTTGAATGAAACAATCCTCCTGTGAAAGCCGACAGCACTTTTTCCATGTCTCTTACCAATTCTACTCAGAATTATTTATATACATGAATAGGTCCTGATTCCTTATTTGAACTCCTTTAGGCCAGATCTGTTTTAGAAATCAGGATTTTTTCAGATTACACGAAGGAAATATGGTGCATAAAACATGTATTACATATTATGGAAGAGCTCCAATGATACAACATTCTATAAACATATACAGGATTTCCGTACTCAACTTATTCACACTGGGTGAGACAGAGATAAGGATAATCATTTGCATCATTTAAGTTCCAGCCAGGCTTTGCCATCAGTGAGTTAGGAGGGAAAAAAAAAAAACAACCAAAAACCCTTCCATTTTTAAACTCTTTGGTTTCTGGAATCAATGAAAGAAGAAGCTGTGTTTTAATTTTCAGGGGCAGGCAATTCTTTGGGCCACATAAAGCCTCTGATTGTTTACCTTCTTTATGCCTCCCTGTCATCTTCCATTTCCTCAGAACTTTAACTCTTGCTGAGAACAACAGAATGGGATCCAAAGGGTTTACCACAATAACTTCTGGCTGGCCTTAGAAATTAACAGTAATAAATATTATAAGCTATACTGCCTATTTATAAAAGGTTTCAGTACTATCACACTGTTCCTGAATGTTTCACTTATATTAAATAGAAAATATCCATTACTGTTTTTAAAAAAAAGGCACCAACCTCAGCACTTTTTAAAAAAGACTCTCCCTAGGGTGCCCAGGGCAGCCCAGTTAGCATGGGGCTCTTGGTTTCGGCTCAAGTCATGAACTCAGGGTTGTGAGAAAGGAGCCCCATGTTGGACTCCATGCTCAGCAAGGAGTCTGCTTGGACCTATCTCCCTCTGCCCCTCCTGCCCACTCTAAAATAAATAAATAAATCTTTAAAAATTAAAAAAAAAAAACCCTCTCCTTAATCTCTCCACCCCCAAACATACATGCTGCCCCAGAGATGTGGCGGTGGTGGTGGTGGCATTTAGACAGTAGGGCGGGAGAAGGAGGGAGAGACAGGCACAATCCAAGATCTATAGATTAAAATGCACCTCCTAGGCCACTCAGCCCAAACCCCTGGGTTCTGACACTTGCAGTCATTTGTGCAACTCAGGACACACGAGCCCAGCCAAGGTGAACTGAGGAGCTTCAGGCTAGTTCCTAAAATCAGTTCTGGCTGGCCAAGACATGAACAAGGCTGTGACAACTGAGAGCAATTTAGAATACAAAATATTTGGGGGCATTCAGATGGCTGAGCGTCTGACTCCTGATTTTGGCTCAGGTCATGATCTCAGGGCCCTGGGATCAAGCCCTGCTCCTGGCTCCATACTCAGTGGGGAGTCTGCTTGAGGATTTCTCTCTCTTCCCCTCCCCTGGCTTGCATGTGCTCTCTCTCTCTAAAATAAATAAATCTAGGGACACCTGGGTGGCTCAGTGGTTGAGCATCTGCCTTCAGCTCAGGGAGTGATCCCAGGGTCCAGGATCGAGTTCCACATCAGGCTCCCTACAGAGCCTCTTCTCCCTCTGCCTATGTCTCTGCCTCTCTCTCTGTGCGTCTCTCATGAATAAATAAATAAAATCTTAAAAAAAATAAATAAATCTATAAAATACAAAATACTTGGAATTAAAGTGTTAAACAAAACATTTTTAAAACTGATCGTGAGGGATGCCTGGGTGGCTCAGTGATTGAGCGTCTACCTTTTGAAGCTCAGGGTGTGATCTTGGATCTAGGGATCAAGTCCCACATCAGGCTCCCAGCAAGGAGCCTGCTTTTCCCTCTATGTCTCTCCCTCTCTTTGTGTGTCTCTCATGAATAAATCAATAAAATCTTAAAAAAAAAAAAAAAAGATCATTAAAAAAAAAGCTATATATTCCCTAAATCGAAGCATTCATTCATTATCTTCACGCTATTAAGTGCCATGACAAAAAAGAGAAATGCCAACATGGAATGGTTCTCTAAAATACTGTAAGCCAAAAGGCCTGGACAGCTTCTACTGCTGCCAGCCATGGCAACTTAGCTCAGTGACACAAAGCCTGGAGAAAACAACTGCCCAAAGTGAAAACAGTTACAACAGCTGAGAATCAAGTCAAATACCAGAGAGGCAGACAACCAAAGGGAATGGTGAACCCTTTTAGAGAAAGCTTTCAGATCTGACGTGATGATAAGTTTTAATAACTAAGGCCCCACAGAAGAGATGATAAAACAAGCAAAAGCCACAAGGGGTATCGACAATGAGTAGTTATTAACAGGATATTGATAGTCTCATTTCTCCAGTGGAAATGTCAGGAAAAACTCTTCTCCTAAGTTAATTAAAGGTCACCTGCAAAGGGAAGCACATTTTCTAATACAAGGAAAGTGTCACCAAGACAAGGGGAAAATCTGAGTTAGCTACCAACTCTATACTGAAGGAGATTACCCTGCTTGCCACAAGTGAATCACATGTATACTATGCAAATCACTACACAGGGTTCTGGTCTGCTACTTGTGAGACATGGTTTTAGCACCTCCTCTCACTCTTGCAGACCTCATTCCTCTCCTCTACTAGTACCTTCAAAAACCCTGTGCTTTGTATGCATAACTCAACTTCTAATATACGTTCATCCCTAGGGAAAAAATTGACCTGCATCTGGAAAGACAGAAAGAAAAGACAGAAAGAACAAAGAAAGGCACATGGTAACACTTGCACACACAGTGTTCACCTATGAAATTCTTTAGAAAAAAATTAGACATTTTGAAATTTGGGGGACTACATACCTACTAACATTTCTGCCTTTCTCTGACTCCCCCACACCCTTCTGATTGACATCCTAGAAGAACAGTGTCTTTCAGAACAAACATCAAAATGTCAACTGTGGGTAGTGAAATTATATACATCATTATTTTCTTCTTTATACCTTTATATATCAGATTACAGGTCATAAACATGCACTGCTTAGAAGAAACCACAATTGTTATATTAAAAAGAAGGTTGTAAATATTGATCCAAAATCAGTTTAATAAAACTTCAATATGTTTTTCTAGGAATATGTAACAAATGGAAGACTATTTCCAAAAGTTTCCATTGATTCAGAGATATATTTTTATTTTCTGCTCTAAGTGAGCATTTATAGTGATCTTTAGCTGTAGTGAAGAATATAACAAATGGATTTCCAAGGCACTCGAATAGGCAGTCTTAAATAGAAATCTGATAATTAAGGTGATAATCCAAATTATTAATATTTGAGGATGAAGAAAACAGCTTTAAAAGTGTCAAAATGTAATAACTTAAGAATATTTCACCTGATGAATTTACTTTCCATGTAGGGGGCACTTCAAGACAAAAGAAGCAGATAACTAACATGACTGTTTAAAAGTACTACTTTCGGGTACTACGATGAAGTCTTTAAACTAGGTATTTTCTTTTAATGGATTCTTTACATCTCTGAAAAGCACACGCATCTCTGAATGCCCTGAAACCTGGTATTCCCCATGAAAAGACAGGGTTTACCAACCTTCGATGAGACAGGCTTTAAAGGATAAAGGATACTTTCTATTTACAAAGAGTTACCTTGGAATCGTATAAAATCAGGGATGTGACTTACTCCACTTGGCTGCGATGTGTCCACCTTTAGTGATATGCCACTCAAATACTGCATTTACTTTCTTTGCCACTTCATGTCCAATATCCTTAAGGCGGCGACCTATCTCCTCAAATACCAGGGTACTCTGGAGCTCCCCACCCTAGTCAAAAGAAAAATTTAACTTGAAAAACTTTGTAAAAATGACTCAAGGGGAAAGATGATTACAAAATTTATGCACAACGAAGTGATTTTCTTTTAAATCTGCATAAAAATAAGGCAAAGTCATTTTTTTCCATGCCAGGCTTCTTTTACACTTTCTGTATGTTAATTCATGTCATCCAGGACCTCAATCTTAATAGAAGATTCTACTTTTATCAGCATTCAGAAATAATTTTTTTATTTTTATTTAAATTCAATTAATTAACACATGTATTATTGATTTCAGAGGTAGAGGTCAGCGACTCATCAGTCTTACATAACATCAAGTGCTCATCCCATCAAGTGCCCTCCTTTTTTTTAAAAAATATTTTTATTTATTTTTTCATGATAGACATAGAGAGAGAAACAGGCAGAGACACAGGCAGAGGGAGAAGCAGGCTCCATGCAGGGAGCCCAATGTGGGACTCGATCCCTGAACTCCAGGATCACACCCTGGGCCAAAGGAAGGTGCTGAACCACTAAGCCACCCAGGGATCCCCTCTAGTGCCCTCCTTAATCCCCATCACCCAGTTACCCCATCCCCCTACCCTCCTCCCTCCCAGCGACCCTCAGTTTGTTCCCTATGATTCAAAGTCTTTTATGGTTTGTCTCCCTCTCTGATTTCATCTCGTTTTATTTTTCTCCCCTCTGTTTTGTCATCAAAAAAAATAAAATCTTGCCATTTGCAATGACGTAGATGGAACTAGAGGATATTATGCTAAACGAAATAAGTCTATCACAGAAATATTTTTAAAGTACACTAGGAACTAAACAACCTACGTCCTAACAAAACTTGAGCAGGAAGATACTGGACAAATCAGCCAACTCCTGTGGTCTCATTTCTCTCTTTGTAAAAAGGGATTACGTTATATAAAGACCACACCTCCTTGTAGCTCTAACACTTCTGAAGTTTCTGATCTAGGATTCTTCGTAAGCAATCTTAATCTTCAGTCATTTATGTGATGATATAGCTTATGACAGACAATTAAAAATCATGGGTCTGAGAACCTCAATACTACAAAGTTACTATTTTGAAGACTGAGAATATAAACATTTTTTATTAAAAGCCTCCTTATGTAAATAGAGACTAACAGAAATGTTATAATAAATAATACATGCTATTGTTTTGATATGTGTATACAAAGCTTTACACCAATCTTTAAATCAAGCAAAGATACAGGATATTTAGCTTTTTCATCTATTTTTTCCCAAAATATTGTTAGCTTAAGATTTTTCATTAGACAATTGATTCAGTTACTCTAAAATGAGAAAATTATATTCTCTTGAAAAGGACCCCAGTATCTCCCTAAAAAAAGTTTTAAAAATCCCTAAGTTGTCAAAATATTACTTTTACTTGAAGTAGTTTCGGATTAACATCCTTCAAGAGTTAAGAATCTTATGCAGTTCTTAATTTTCTAAAGCAGCCCAAACATTCTAGAAGTAATCTTAACTAAAATTCATACATCAGGAAATGACCTACATCAGTTTCTATAACCCACCTCAGAGGGTGTCTGAGCTGAAGTATCAGATGTTGGCATGAGATCCACATATGCATTTGAAATGACAATATCTCCAGTTTCTTGGATCTTAAAAGAGATATGAGAGGGGGAAAAAAAAACAGTTTACTCAGATGATTCCAATGAAAACGGAGTATCATTGCAAAATAGTATACAGTCATTTAAAAGAAAATTGCAATTTTTCCTCATAAGAAAAAGAAAATAATCCAAATTACATGAAGTTTATAAATTAAATGTCAAGATGAATAAACATGAAGCTTGCTGTTTTAATACAACTGTTATTAACCCTAACTGTAGAATCAACTGGCACCCTTTTAAAAAATACCTATGACCAGGTCCCATCTCCAAAAATTCTAATTTAAATGGCGTGGGGTGGACACCTGGCATTGGTATTTGGGGAAATTATTTTTTAAACCTACATGTGTCTAATTGGGAAGCAGAATGAGAATTGCTGAATTCTTATAAACAGTACAAGGCATGGCACAATATCCATATGAGGTAGTGGTGCATCTGTTCTATTCAGAGAGAATAAAATCCCTAGGAACAGACCACAGTTGTAATTTAAAGTAATTTAAATAATTTAAAGTAATAATTCTAGTTATTTCAAATAGGAAGGGTACATAGCATAAACTAAATGCTTAGACTTTCATCAAAATACTCGTGAAAGGAAATCAAATTCTAATCTCTAATACTTCATCTAAAATTATTCCAATGGCTACTCTTTCATAAAATTATAGTATTGCTACAAATGTGCAGAATGGGGCCTAAAAATTGAGGCAGCATTATTAAAATTGATTTTTTTTTTAAGAACTAAGGTCATTCTCCCTTGACTACGCACCATCATACTTTAGAAAAAAAGATCTTTCAAACAATTTGCTCATTTTGTTTCTAATTATGTATAGAGCCAAAGCATGGAAAGGGACAATTTATGAACAAAATACACTTTAGTATATTACTTTCTTGTAACCAAGCCAAGCAGGTCGTTTTGGAACATTAGTTTAAAATGTTTCTTAAGATACAACATGAGGGAAATGAGGAAAGGAAGGAAAGCAGGATTCCTATATATAACTGATGGGAAAGAAGACCTCTAATCACTGGGAGGGGAGGGAAATATAGTGAAAAGATGGGACAATATGCTTAGAATTTATGGCAAGAAGGTACTGTATTTAGATATTAAATTATTTCTCAGCCCTGTAAGTCTGTATCCATGGAAATTATTTCTATGTTGTTCATTACTACAACAGAGGAAAAAAAATCTGTAATGTGGTCATAGACCTTAATACTTGTAGATTTCAGGGATCCCTGGGTGGCGCAGCTGTTTGGCGCCTGCCTTTGGCCCAGGGCGCGATCCTGGAGACCCAGGATCGAATCCCACGTCGGGCTCCCGGTGCATGGAGCCTGCTTCTCCCTCTGTCTATGTCTCTGCCTCTCTCTCTCTCTGTGTGTGTGTGTGTGTGTGACTATCATAAAAAAAAAAAAAAAAAATACTTGTAGATTTCATCATCCTACTAAAAAAATAAGACTTACTCAAAATAATGAGACAATAGGATGGCTCCAGAATAGGTGACACAAACATTTAACTGCAAGACAATTTCACAGAAAGGCAATATGCCAGTTTGTAGGGGCAGGAAAAGGGGAGGGAGTCATAGAGGATTGCCTCTAAGGGCAAGGGAGCAGTTAAAGGAAGCTGAAAAGAGAAGAGGCCATGGGAGCCTGCCTGGGTGGCTCAGTCGGTTGAGCATCTGCCTTTAGCTCAGGTTATGATCCCAGGGTCCTGACATTGAGCCCCACATTGGGCTCCCTCCTCAGCGGGGAGTCTGCTTCTCCCTCTCCCTTCCCTCTGTGCTCTCTCTCCCTTTGTCTCGCTCTCAAATAAATAAACGAAAAAATTTTTTTAAAAAAAGGGCAGGAGGCAATGGGAAATAAAGAATATATACAAATGAAGCAGAAAAGTCACCTTGCAAGCTGCAGGAATTAGTGAGGAGTACCACATAAAGAAGAGTTTTGCAAAGTTATTTATTTATAAAAGAAACTGTGATACAGTAAGAAGAGCGAGGGCTCTGGGATTGAGGCTTTAAGCCAGGAAGACCTGAGTTCACACCCCAGATTGATCCCTTACCGTGTGACCATGAGTAAGTATTTGCTGATTTTTTTCTACTGAATTTAGAGATGATGATAGAGAACTGAATCTAGATTTTCTTCTATTGAATATAGAGATGATGGTATAGCCTGTTCAGAGGTATCGAATAGCTACTATTATTATTCATGGTGGTGTCTACACTGCTCAGCACAAACCAACTGAGTAGTACAAAATGATTGGGCCAAAGAAGTACCAGCCTAGTCAACCACGTTAACAAAAACTATCTTTAAAAGTCTTATAAGTAAAGGGATAATGGCACATCCTTTGAGTATTTTACTAGAACGCTGCTAACAACCCACCCAATGATGACTTAACTCTTTTTTTTTTAAATGTTCTGAAGTTTCACTGATTTTTTTTAAAATTTTTATTTATTTATGATAGTCACAGAGAGAGAGAGAGAGAGAGAGAGAGGCAGAGACATAGGCAGAGGGAGAAGCAGGCTCCATGCCCCAGGAGCCCGATGTGGGATTCGATCCCGGTCTCCAAGATCACGCCCTGGGCCAAAGGCAGGCGCCAAACCGCTGCGCCACCCAGGGATCCCTGATGATGTAACTCTTTAAGGAGACATACTTATTTTTTTATCCTGTCACTTACTTTTTAATTAGGCCCAAACTCTGTGACATAAGGTGTTAATTTCTGGATTTTAGTGTGATCAAGATGCACATGATTTCTATCCAGTAGAAAAAGGAACCATAAAGGGTATGGCTTTACTCTTCTATAGAACATTAACTAGTTCTGCCTCTAATTCAGTAAAATTCATGGAGAGCAGCACCTGCTGGACCATATAAACACTGTCGCTCTAATTTTCTTTTGAACCAGATTTATCATCTTGCCAGCTCCCTCATTAAGCAATTAAACAGAGTTGTCATATTTTCATTTTATATCTGTGTGAGAGCTATGCCTTTAATAGTCTGAAGATTATATTTTGACAATAATTAGATTGATTGTTGAGCCAGAAAATTATGGTTGGCTGGGTTTTCAAAACAGCTGTGCCACTCCTACAGAGCCAGGCACCAATTTAGTAAAAACTAAAACAAAATAAATAAAAGGTACATAGCCATCTTATTTTCGATTAAAAGGTACCAATGATTAAAAAAAAAAAAAAAAAAACTTGCTAAGGGCAGCTTAGTTGGTTAAGCAGCTAACTCTTGATTAAGCTCAGGCCATGATCTTAGGGTCTTGGCATTAAGCCCCATCCCACGTAGAGGTCTGTGCTCAGCACAGAGTCTGCTTCAGGATTCTCTTTCTCTCACTGCCCCTCCCCTTGCTCCTGTGCTCTCTCGCTTGCTCTCTCTTAATAAATTAAGTCTTAAAAAAACCAAAAACCTTCTAGGTTTTCCATCATACCCATAGCACTAACCAAAAGAACACTCTAAGATGGACCATGGTTATAGGCTGTGGTGAGGTGGTAACAAAACAAGGAACTTCTAACCATATTACTCATACCTTGGTTTGGAAATGGATTCTATTTCCTTCCTTCCACATCTCAGTTTGAAGAGTTTGTCCCGGATATACTGGTTTTGCAAAACGAACCTTTAAAAAGAAATGAGTATGAGTGTTAAAAATGTTTTAAAATGCAACCTTGCAAAAAAAATAATAATAAAATAAATAAAATAAAAAAATAAAATGCAACCTTGCTACTTGTGGGGAAAGAAATTCAGGTGGACATCAGAGAATATAAAAGGAAGAAAAGAGGTTTAAATACATTTACATTCATAAAGGAACAAAAATAGTAAGATACAATCAGACAATGCATATAGTCAGTATAAGCTAATTTATATTTCAAAACAGAGTCAATAAAGAGTCTTTAATCTTGACAAGTCAAGAAACAGCAGCATGCATCCTCATGTGAAGGACAGTGAGACAGCGAGCCCCTAGAACAACTCAAAGGATGCAGTTGAAAGTGATAAATAAGTATGTACAGGAAATAAAATCTGGATGGCATGCGGGATAAAATAATTCCACTTTTTATTTCATCATTTTCTATACCAACTGTATTTGCTCTATATACATACTATTACATAATAATAAAAGTAGTTCTAACAAAACAAAAAGCATGAAAATAATCAGTGCTATTTAAGGCAAAACATCAGAAAATGCATTTTCACCGCTGCATGGAGCACAAATTGCTAAAAGCACTTGGAGCTATTTGACACAGTCTCAAACTTTATTTTCAGTGTCTATCTTCTGATGTACACCTCTGCAAAGATACTATGTGCAGAGATAAGGGGTTTTTTTAATTTGCAATGGATGAGAACATGAAACCAATTTAAAAGTACAAAAACTAAAATCAACATGCAGCTGTAATGCTAATTTAGGTTTAGTTTCTAAGAGTTCAAATGCAGCCACTTAGCTATTTAATTAAGGTAGGGCAAATTACAAAACAATGAAAAAAATTTTTTTCTAAAGATTTTTTTTATTTATTCATGAGTGACACCAAGAGATAGAGAGGCAGAGACATAGGTAGAGACAGCAGCAGGCTTCATGCAGGGAGCCCGATGTTGGGATTCAATCCCAGGACTCCGGGATCAGGACCTGAGCACAAGGCAGACACTTAACCGCTGAGCCACCAAGATGTCCCGAAAAAAAAAATTTTAAGGTAAATCTGAACTTTCTATTAATGTGTATATACTAACACATGTCTGCTCCTAATATTATAAAACAATCTAATTAATCTGTTGAAATTATAATTGCAGGGGGTGGGGCAAGATGGCGGAAGAGTAGGGTCCCCAAGTCACCTGTCCCCGCCAACTTACCTAGATAACTTACAAATCATCCTGAAAACCTACAAATTCGGTCTGAGATTTAAAGACAGAACAGCTGGAACGCTACAGAGAGAAGAGTTCATGCTTCTAACAAGGTAGGAAGAGGGGAAAAAATAAATAAATAAAGAAGAATCCAGAGGTGGAGGGGCTCCCATGAGGAGCCAGGCTAAGGCCAGGTGGCGAGAGCCTCCAGGACGGAAAGCCCAGCCCCGGAGAAGCAGGAACTTTAACAATCTTCCCAGATGGAAAGGCGCTCACAGGGAACTCTGGCAGGATCCCAGAAGGGGCAATGGAGCCCCCAGGTCGGCAGGGTCACTAACAGAGGAGGTGCACCAGGGGGAGAGTGTGCCACATACCCTGGGCAGAGCACAGTAAAGGGCAGGAGCACACACCCGGCGGGGCCTTGGGAGGAGCTCAGGAGGCAGCTCCACACAGAGGGGGCTGCGCAGCCCCAGGAGTGGATTCCAGCGGTGCATGGCCAGGATCCCAGGTGCCGGGGGACACAGCCCAGGATCCTGCATTCCCCCAGGGACAGGCAAAGGCTGGGAGAGCATAAGACAGCAAGGATGCTCCTGCCAACGGGCGCCTGCAAGCTGTGCAGGTCAGTGCCCCCTGCCCCCCGGAGCATCCAGGCCAGTGCAGACTGGGAGACTGTGGTAGTTACTGGGAGCTGACTCCAGGGCTGGGGAGCTGGCCACCGCCACTGTGGTTGCTCTTCTGGTGTCACCCTGTGCCTGGGAGGGTCGGGTCACCAGGGAACAGAGGCCTCACAGGATAAACAGCTCCCACTGAGGCATGCACCTGGCAAGGGGCTGGGCGGCTCCCCCAGGTAAACACACATGAGCATCAGCAATGCAGGCCCCTCCCCCAGAAGGCCAACTGGAAGGACCAGGGAAGAGCAAGTTCTTGACCAAGCAGCACTGGAGAGCTCAGGGGAAGTCGAGGGATTTACAGTATATAGAACCAAAGGATACCCCTCCCTTATTTTGTTTTTGTTTTTTGTTCTTGGTTTTTTGTTTTTGTTTTTTCCCTTTTTTTTCCTTCCTTTTTGCAGTACAACTTGTTTCTAGTCACTCTGCACTGAGCAAAATGACTAGAAAGAAGAACTTACCACAAAAGAAAGAATCAAAAACAGTCCTCTCTCCCAGAGTTACAGAATTCGGATTACAATTCGATGTCAGAAAGCCAATTCAGAAGCACTATTATAAAGCTACTGGTGGCTCTAGAAAAAAGCATAAAGGATTCAAGAGACTTCATGACTGCAGATTTTAGATCTAATCAGGCTCAAATTAAAAATGAATTAAATGAGATGAAATCCATACTGGAGGTCCTCACAATGAGGGTTAATGAGGTAGAAGAACGAGTGAGTGACACAGAAGACAAGTTGATGGCAAGGAAGGAAGCTGTGGAAAAAAGAGAAAAACAATTAAAAGACCATGAGGAAAGGTTAAGGGAAATAAATGACAGCCTCAGAAGGAAAAAATCTACATTTAATTGAGGTTCCAGAGGGCGCCGAAAGGGACAGAGGGCCAGAAAGTATATTTGAACAAATCATAGCTGAGAACTTCCCTAATTTGGGGAGGGAAACAGGCATTCAGATCCAGGAAATAGAGAGATCCCTTCCTAAAATCAATAAAAACCATTCAACACACCGACATTTAATAGTGAAATTTGCAAATTCTAAAGATAAAGAGAAGATCCTTAAAGCAGCAAGACACACGATATCCCTAACTTATATGGGGAGAAGTATTAGGTTAACAGCAGACCTCTCCACAGAGACCTGGCAGGCCAGAAAGGGCTGGCAGGATATATTCAGTGTCCTAAATGAGAAGAACATGCAACCAAGAATACTCTATCCAGCAAGGTTCTCATTCAGAATAGAAGGAGAGATAAAGAGCTTCCAAGATAGGCAGAAACTGAAAGAATATATGACCACCAAACCAGCATTGCAAGAAATATTAAAGGGGACTCTGTAAAAGAAAGAGGAAGTCCAAAGAAACAATCCACAAAAACAGGAACTGAATAGGTACTACGATGACACTAAATTCACATCTTTCAATAGTAACTCTGAATGTGAATAGGCTTAATGATCCCATCAAAAGGTGCAGGGTTTCAGACTTAATAAAAAAACAAGACCCATCTATTTGCTGTCTACAAGAGACTCATTTTAGACCTCAGGACACCTCCAACCTGAAAATGATAGGGTGGAGAACCATTTACCATTCAAATGGCCCTCAAAAGAAAGCAGGGGTAGCAATCCTCATATCAGATAAATGAAAGTTTATCCCAAAGACTGTAGTAATAGATGAAGAGGGACACTATATCATACTTAAAGGATCTATCCACAAGAGGACCTAACAATCATGAATATTTATGCTCCTAATGTGGGAGCTGCCAAGTATATCAATCAATTAACAACCAAAGTTAAGACATACTTAGATAATAATACACTAATACTGGGAGACTTCAACACAGCACTTTCTGTAATTGACAGATCTTCTAAGCACAACATCTCCAAAGAAACAAGAGATTTTTTTTTTAAAGATTTTACTCATTCACTAATGACAAACACAGAGAGAGAGAGAGAGAGAGAGGCAGAGACACAGGCAGGGGGAGAAGCAGGCTCCATGCAGGGAGCCCGATGTGGGACTCAATCCCGGGACTCCAGGATCACAAGCTGGGCTGAAGACGGCACTAACCACAGGGCCACTGGGGCTGCCCGAAACAAGAGCTTTAAATGATACACTGGACCAGATGGATTTCACAGATATTTAGAGAACTTCATATCCAAACGCAACTGAATACACATTCTTCTCAAATGCACATGGAACTTTCTCCAGAATAGACCACATACTGGGTCACAAATCAGGTCTCAACCGATGCCAAAAGATTGGGATTGTCCCCTGCATATTTTCAGACTGTAATGGTTTGAAACTAGAACTAAATCACAAAAAGAAATTTGGAAGAAATTCAAACATGGAGGTTAAAGACCATCCTGCTAAAAAATGAAAGGGACAACCAGGAAATTAGAGAAGAATTTAAAAGATTCACAGAAACTAATGAGAATGAAGATACAACTGTTCAAAATCTTTGGGATACAGCAAAAGCAGTCCTGAGAGGGAAATACATCACAATACAAGCATCCCTCAAAAACCTGGAAAAAACTCAAATACAAAAGCTAACCTTGCACCTGAAGGAACTGGAGAAAGAACAGCAAATAAAACCTATACCCAGCAGAAGAAGAGAGTTAATAAAGATTCGAGCAGAACTCAATGAAATAGAAACCAGAACTGTGGAACAGATCAACAAAACCAGGAGTTGGTTCTTTGAAAGAATTAATAAGATAGATAAACCATTAGCCAGCCTTATTAAAAACAAAAAAGACTCAATAAAATCACGAATGAAAAAGGAGAGATCACCACCAATACCAAGGAAATACAAATGATTTTAAAAACATATTATGAGCAGCTATACACCAATAAATTAGGCAATCTAGAAGAAATGGATGCATTTCTGGAAAACCACAACTACCAAAACTGAAACAGGAAGAAATAGAAAACCTGAATAGGTCGATAACCAGGGAGGAAACTGAAGCAGTCATCAAAAACCTCCCAAGACACAAAAGTCCAGGGCCAGATGGCTTCCCAGTGGAATTCTATCAAACGTTTAAAGAAGAAACAATATCTATTCTACTAAAGCTATTCCAAAAGATAGAAAGGGATGGAATATTGAAGTAAGTAAATCGGAGAAGAACAAATATTATATGGTCTCATTCATTTGGGGAATATAAGAAATAGTGAAAGGGAATAAAGGGGAAAGGAGAGAAAATGAATGAAAATATCAGAGGTTGACAGAACATGAGACACCCCTAACTCTGGGAAACAAACAAGGGGTAATGGGAGGGGAGGTGCGTGGGGGGAAGGGGTGACTGGGTGATGGGCACTGAGGGGGGCACTTGAGGGGATGAGCACTGGGTGATATGCTATATGTTGGCAAATCGAACTCCAATAAAATAAATAAATAAATAAATAAATAAATAAATAAATAATTATAATTGCATATGATACCCTTCATGGTACACTGTCAGAGGTATTTATAGCTAGAAGGAACACATGCTGATTGCCATGTCCATGAAATAAGAGAAATTATATTGCTTCAGTACAGTGCCTAGATTAAATGAAGTCACTAAAACTCCTTTCCTTCTCTAAAAATAAAAAGAGGAACTAATGTTCAAATTATGTAATAATATACCTTAATTGCTTTGAATCTCGACACATCGTTATCTGCAAATTTCTGTAAAACATGCCTGGCAGAAAATCCAAATGTACACAATCCATGTAATATGGGCTTGTCAAAACCTAAAAAAAAAAACAAAGAGAATTTGGTTAGATATAGGTACATTTCCTGTTTAAAAGCCAAGAATAATTAATTCAGGATTTCAAAGAGCACAAGGATGAATTATAGCATCTACTTTAAGAAACATGAAAAATAGTTTGTAAAACAATACATGTGGGGAAAAAAACTATGAAATAAAGAGAAGAAATAAGAAAGGAATGCTAAAGATGTGAGAACACAAAGAATTTTTCTGTTTAGCTGTGGCTGAAACCATGAAATCACCCATACTGATTTCAACATCCGTGTGTGCAGACAATCCTTCCCTCACTTTTCAGTTCCTTCTCACTCCTCCAACGCCCCTGGCCATCAGGATCACTCACACATCCACTCACAGGATCTGATCGGTCCTAAGCCCTGCACCAGCTTATGTCCTCCACAATCTCAATTATCAACTCCAAGCACACCATCTTCTGAACACGATTTCCTGCCCTTCCTTATCCTTGGCATAAATGTATTAGGAGAGGACTATTTTTAAAATCTTACTCAAACTAACTCTCATAAGTAGCAAGATCTCTAAGCGTTATTTAGATCACCGAGCTAGTAGATTTCATCCGTACGTATCATAAGCAATTTTACCTGCAAAACCAGCAAAGTTGGGATCAATGTGTAAGGGATTCCAGTCGCCACTGAGGCGGTACAAAGCAGCCTGCAGAAAAAGATTTATAAAAGTAACTAGCTATTCTCAGTAACTAGTTTCTGAGTATACATTAAGAAAAAAACAGGAAATACTATTGGTTACTATGTAAGAAACATATTATAAGTGAAGCTCTGGTTGAAAAATAACCATTTCTACCACAGAAAGATGAATTGTAAATCAAATGCTTTTTGTATTACCTGCCACTGAATTCGGCTGGGGAGGAGGGAACCCGTGAGATAATGGGAGGGGGAGCCTCAAACCACATCTGGGTATTAAGCATCATTACACTAACTAAGGAGGAAGTCACTGAAATGAATCCATCAATCTACTCTCATTAAAACACAATGAAGGGGAGCCTGGGTGGCTCAGTCCATTAAGCGTGCCTTCAGCTCAGGTCATGATCCCAAGGTCCTGGGATGGAGCCCTGCATAGGCCTCCCTGCCCAGCGGAAACTCTCCCTCTCCCCCTCACTCCTGCTCGTCGTAGTCTCCCGCGCTCTCTCTCACTCTCTCTCAAATAAATAAATAAAATCTTTAAAAAAATAAAAATTAAAAAAAAAAAGCACAATGAAGATAACGTAGATGTTTATAGCCTCTTCTAACTAAGCAAAATTTAGGCCAACCTTCTTAACGGGGCACTTTCAAATGAAGCCTGTAAACCAATACCAGACATATAAACATCAAAGACTACCACCAACTTTCGCCCTCCTTGTACCCTAAAATCCTGAGCAGGAGCTTATCCTACAAGTAAACAGACCAACAGGTTGCCATCAAGATGAAATTTCTGCTTAGTCCAGATTTTCCTATCACTTCTTTACTTCTACAAGGCAGGACGAGCAGAAAGATACAGAAAATAGGTAAAAAGTAATCACAGCTTCCAGCATTTAGCTTGTTTACCATTCAAACTAGAGAGTACTTTTTAGTAAATGGGAGAGATTCACAGCCAACAGTAAGTATTTCGTATATCTCTTTTAACTCTGACCCCCCTGGATCAGCCTCAGTACTTTTGCCCTTTCTCATGAATTGCTACGTTAGGCTTTCCAAGACTATTGAAATGCTGAGTAAAGACTCCTCATGTCAGCATATTTAACTTTCTTAATTACCAGGTTCTTATTATTTTCAATTATTGATTATTCTTTTTTTAACAAATTTTACAAAACAATGTTTTCTATAACACCTAAGGAAAATGTCATTTCTTTTTTAATACGCTTCATACAGTTTTAACAAGCTTTCCCTTCTCCATCACCCCACATACTAGTTCTATAAATTATTTATTTTCTCAATTACTCAACACATTGTTCCCTTTATATTACCTTCTAAAAATAACTAAATACAAATCAACAATTATCACAGACGGGTGACTTGCCAGATTCTATATAATATGTTGGAAGATTAAATGATAATATTTAGAAAGCATTTAGAAAAATACTAAAACACTAGGCAAATATACATGACTGTGCTGCATACAAATAAAAACAAAGATACATTTCAGAGCCTGAGGGGGAGGCTGTCCAACACATGATGGATCAGGGGTTTTGACACCAGACAGACCCAGGTTCAGATCCAGCTCTGCCAATAACAGGCAAGTTTCCTTATCACCCTGAGCCTCAATTTCCTCATTTAATAAACTGAAAGATGAGTACATCTCTTACAAAGCATTATCCTTGATAAATATTAATACCTCAATAAATGTGAGCTATCATTATTATTTTAAAAGATACTAGCAATGATATGTCAACTGAAAAAAAGCCAGGCTCAAAGTGGGTTAGTAAATGCTTTATTCATTATCTTACTTATCATAGGCTCAGATTGCATTGAAGAAGTGCCCTGATGCTTGTCAGCCATACTGGATCACATAAATGAAAGAGGGAGGGGGAACAATGTTTGCCAGCAGTTCTCCAAATACTTGCCTGTTATAAGGTACAATTTGTTACAAATGTAAAATTTAGGTTTTCTAATTTCCACATAGACACGAGAAAGGCCCTTGGGTCATCTTAATACATTATGTTTCTATATATTTGATTATTTAAAAATACTGCCTGCCTATCTCAGTTTAACTGGTTTTCTGGTTCCTCCTTTTTTATTTCTCCTCAAGGTCACCGGAGATGGCCACAGGAAGCACACTTGAGCTTTAGCACACAAGCAGAAGACAACCAAGTTTTCAGATTAGTACTAGTATTCTCACCCCACAGATATCATTCCTATAAACGGAAAAAAAAATTTTACCTAAAGAAATCCTATTAAAGGAATATGAAAATTTTCATATTATTTCAATGTTAGCATTGCCTCCTATAGATGGCAGAGGAAGCAAAGGCATAAAAGAGCCATTGTGAGACAAGACCAAAGTCAAGGAAATGAATGCTTAACTAAATTCAATCAGAATGCAAAATAACCATTCTCCAAATAATAAGGAATACTGTTCAAGGACTGCTTTCTAAATATTTTGACGATACTCATATTTCAACTTTCAAAGGAAAGCTAAAATCTTTTTTGCCTCATCTCTGTCTAGATACAAGGATCACTAAAACTCACAAACATACACATACATACACAAGTAAGAAAAACAGCTATAAATTGCCTTACTTGTGTATTATATGTGAGAGGATCTTCTACATTTCAGTAAATTAATTCTTCTTAATTTTATTTTTAAAAATTGTATCAAGTCTGGGATGCCTAGGTGGCTCAGTGGTTGAGCATCTGCCATTGGCTCAGGGCATGATCCCGGGATCCGGGATCGATTCCCATATTGGGCTCCTTGCAGGGAGCCTACTTCTCTGTTTGCCTATGTCCCTGCCTCTCTCTTTCTGTGTCTCTCATGAATTAAAAAAAAAAAAAAATTGTATCAAATCCAACTAAATGCTAAATAAAAAGACTCAGTTATTTGTACTTCCCAAATCCTCACATGCTCCAAAAAAGCATAAAGAGCAACACGAAGTACAAATAAAACTACACAAGTCCCAAGCCTACGGTATAACCAAAGATGGGGAACACCATCAAGTTCAAATTGCTCTAAGCAGAAGAATAAATACTGATTTCCAGCAGAGCTACTTCTTGAGAACCCTCTCAAAGCTACTGTAGAGAGTGGCAGGGGTAAGAAGGCAAACACAGAAGCAGTGTGGAAGAGAGAAGAGGAAAAGAAAAATCACTTCCAGAAAGTCCCCCTTAAGGAAAGAGGAGAATATGGAAAGTTTAGAGCACTGATTACAAAGAAAAGAATTAGAAGAATACAGGCCTCCAAATGGCAATCCAGTAAGGCAACATTTCTAGGGGAGAAAATTATAAAACAAAGATGTCCCCTTTCAAGACTGGAAAATGTAGAAAAAAAGAAGAGAGGAAACTTAAGATAAAGAGAATGAAAAAATGTTTTTAATAAAATGGCTCCCAACAATGTCCCACTCCAAAAGACATCTCAAAGAAAATGCACTTTGCCTCAATGACAGAAGAGGGCAATCTTGAATTTCATAATGAGATTATCTTCTAAACTATCACAAACTACCAACCTTACCTACAAACTGCACACAGAAAGTCACCTCCATATGCACAAAGCTACTATAAGACTAAAAGAGAAAATAAGTACCAAAGCATTACAATAAATGAAATTTCCCCAAAGAAAACAACTACCAAACTGAAGAAAACTGTAACATAATACTCAAGTATTTGGAGAATGAGACAAACACCATATATCTAAAACTCAAAAACTCACATCAAACGGACAACAAATATGAAGGAATGAAGTAAGATACAATTAAAAGTCAAGAAAGAAAAGGAAGGAGTAAAGTTCTATCAGTAATAAAGACTAAATTACAAGATGCCTGGGGGGTTTGAGTGGCTCAGTTAGTAGAGCATCCAACTCTTGGTCTCAGCTCAAGTCATGATCTCAGAGATCGAGCCCCACATTGGGCTCTACGCTCAGTGCCAATGCAGAGTCTGCTTGAGATGATCTCTCTCCCTCTCCCTCTGCCCTTCCCCACCACTCACACATTCATTTGCCCTCCCACTCTCTCTCAAGAAAAAAAAAAAAAAAAGATGAAGAAAAATATCCTAGGGCCTTAAGGATAATACCCAGCCAAGTTGTTCTTCAAGGATACAAGGTATAAAAAAAAAAAAAAAAAAAAAAAAAGGATACAAGGTATATAAAAAAAAAAAAAACGCTTTAAAGACATAGGAACCAGAGAAACATTATACACATGAGCCCTTCTTGGGAAAGGTATCACAGGAGAAGCTCTATCCAGCAAGGAGGTGACAGGGCAACGTCTGGCAAAAGGACTGATATAACCAACTACAAATCTAAAACTAAAAACAAAGATGGGGAAGATAGAAGAATATATACATGCTAAATGCTCTGAAATCGTAAAATTAATACATCTCAAAAAATGGGAACAATAAGGGAGAAGAAATGGGCTAACTGTTGTACAGGAAACAAGTAGAAAACAAAAGATAATGATAAAAACTGAAAAACCACAGAGTAATAATAAGCAAGAAATGAGGTACCAAGGGCACATAAAAAGTCACAGCTCTCTGTTGGAACAACACTGTTCACACTGCAGTACAAGAAAGGAGACCCAAACACAGCAAAACAATCTCAACAAGTTAAAGAGATAAAAATGAGAGCTCTGGGAGACTGTGCAACTGGAACATGTCTATCCTGGAGAAGGGGAAGCTAGCTACAGAGGAACGAGTTCCAGAAATCTAAACAGAGATCGGTTCCCTTGAGGGCCTAGACAATGAACCAGCCCCTGAAGAGGCCTTGTGAAGAAATTTAGAGGCACTCCAGCCAAAAATAAGCAAGAAGATTCTAAACTTATGAAAGACACCATCTTGGACGTCCTGGACCTGCCCAGCCATCAGTGGAGAACAGGTTCACTGAGTGAAGGCAGAGGCAACACCCAATCAACACACAGAATCATCAAAAAACAAATGAAAAAAGGTAGTATTGTAATATACCTGGCAATTTAATAAAAAATATTTTAATGGATGGTATAAACAATATACCCAAGACTAACATTACTTAATAATGACAGTAGCTAAAATCCTAACTGTTAGACTAAGTGGTATAAAATATGTATCTGGGGAAACTACAAATTCTCCCTAACTGTAAAGCCTGATATCTAGTATCTACTGATTCTTCATTCTTTCTAGATTACTAAGGATGAATGTTCTATTTGTTAATTATGAAAAACTAGGACACCTGTAATGTCATACCAGTTTGAACATGAAGAAATTCTCCTGAAGACGTGATAAAGATTGTCCCAGAAGCAATACTGGTAGAGCTAAAAATATGGTTGCCAGGTTCTTTAGTAACTGAAGTTACCAGTTTAAAGAGCTAGCATGTAGTTTATGCTATAATGGCATAGTTTTTTCCTTACTTCTACTGCTCCTTCAGCATCTGCCTATCCACAGCCATCTCCCACTACTCTCTCATGTGGCTGCTCCAATTCTCATTCCCCGTATACCATCATGCTCTCCTCCTCTCTTACAGTTAGCTACCATTACCTCTTCTTCCCTCCCCAGCCAATCTGTAAGCCCTACATCTCTGGTAAAGAGAGAATATCTACACACCATTTTAGCTTAGAGGAGGGCCACCTTTCCTACCAAAGCCTTCTGAACATCATTCTCTAATGAGTATCCCTTCTCTGAATGTCTACAGCACTTACATAACAATTCAAAACCTGTGTTTAATCATTCATTGCTTGAACAGGTACCCTAGTTATGCCCACATTTACATCTTGAGTATCCAAGTGTCCTTCCAGCTCCTTGACCACAGATTACATTTTTTCCACTTGATCTTTAACTCCTATAGCACAGATTGAGTTTAAAACAGACCATAAATCCCCCTGAAGTTTATGCAAAGTTTTATGAAAAATGGTTTTTGAAGAAAGAGATGACTTTCATCATATTCTCAAATGACCATGAGACAAAATGTTCTGTCAAATGATGGGTGCCCATTATTTATACAAAAAATGGTTGTTAACGTAAAAACTACTCTTTGTCACACATAAGAAGAGTCAACTCTGCTGAAAACTAATGAAAAGTTCTACTTCTCTGAAAAAGAACCAAAGGGGGAAAAAAAAAAAAAATCTCTTGACTTACTGTGTGTAGAAATTCAAGCCCTGGAAACTATTCAGTTTTTCTTATCTACAGCAGATACCTTTTATTATTTCAGTAACCCAAAAATAATAAAGGAGCACTGCTGGGTTTTCTGAACTATGAAATCATGAAGCCTTATCTGTTCTTTTAGTGCCTTAATAAAATTAATTTCAATACAAAGCTTTAATTAAACATAAATATGGGTGCATTCTTAAGACACTGATAAGAAACAGGGATGGAAAAAAACATTACAAGGCAAAAACTAACCTCAGGGAAAGTGTTCTTTCTGTTACCTGATACCATAGTACATTCTAAGATGTAACAATCTTAATTCTTTCTGCCTCATGAAATTACGTTTCTATTTGCCAGAAAACATAAATCTTGCAGAAGTTCTCATACCAAGTATATCAAAATTAACATCAAAAACTACATAAACTGGGGCACCTGGGTGGCTCAGTGGTTGAGCATCTGCCTTTGGCTCGGGTCGTGATCCTGGGGTCCTGGGATCGAGTCCCACATCGGGCTCCCCACAGGGAGTTTGCTTCTCCCTCTGCCTATGTCTCTGCCTCTCTGTCTCTCATGAATAAATAAATAAAACCTTTAAAAAATAAAAAAAATAAACTGAGTAAACTTACAAATAATTTGCTGTCATTACAGATGCTCTCTCACAGAGCCCCTTCAGAGCTTTATGGATTCTGTTCTGTGTTTGTGTCATTAGACCTCTGGCCACTGCAGGGAAGAATCTTTGGGGGGACTCACACCAACAAAAGTGGCCTTTCTCATCTTTACGGCTATCTTTTGTTTTCGGGTTTTTTTTTCTATTTTTTGTTTCTTAAATAAACTTTCCCATGCTCACAGAATCTTGTTAACTGATAAGGCATTTTATCTTCTCCATTAGAAAACAAATTATTTATGCCAAACAAAAGAGATTAAACCACCTAACCTTCCTAAGAGGCTTTATTTTGCCTGTCCACTAAAACTGGCCTAAAATAATCTGCTTTCAAGGAATGTAGCTCAATTTTCTTTCTTGAAAGAAAAAGAGTGATGAAAATTTTCCTTTCAATTCTTTTTATCCTGCTCACTTTTTATCACTGCTTTAATGAAATTCTTCACTACTAAGCTAGGCAGTCTCTCTAAGCACTTGCCAATTTGCCAACAAAGCATGATGCTTCCTAAACTAACAAATGAAAAGCTATTCTATATTAACTTTTGATATATGGTAGAGAAAAAAAAATCTGATGAGCAAAAATTTAGAAAGACTGGATTCCAACTATGGAAATATGCCGTTATTTTTATGATACTGAAGGACACAGCCACTACTTTCAGACTCACAAAATTATATGATATCAGAGTTATACATTTAAGAGTCACCACCAGTCAGGTGGCTTATTCCTTTTTGAAAACACAATCTTACCTGATTGAGTGAGGTGGTATCTGTAAGAACAGCATCAGGAGGCCTATTAGGCACAGCTACAGTTGCCTAAAATCAAAAAAAAATCCTATGTTAAGTACTAACAAAGTAATAGTTACTTCTTTTTATTCAAACTGGTATTTGATGAACAACCATGTTTCAATATAATAAAATCTGCAAGTTAGATAAAGAGCTTTCAAAAATATTTCCTGTCCAAGAGATAACATTTAAAATTTCCTAACTGCTAGCATCATCTGTGTTGTGATTTCCCAGAAATGACTCTGTAGTGAAAGGAATTATACAATCAGATCCGTTCTCTCAGCCACAAAGGAGAAAGAAGAAAAGACTATTCCCAGGGCAAAAGGTGATAATAACCATAAGAATTAGACAAACAATTCACACCTAAATTGATTTCATCTTTAAAGGTACTTTACTCAGGGTGTGGGTCTCTCTGCATCAATATCCTATTTGGAGTTGGCTTAGATACCGAGATGTGTGGATTAATGTTGTTCATCAAAACCATCATCCCATCATTTTGCCTGTTTCCTTCTCTCTCTGCTCTCTTACTCATACTCCCATTAGTTACACGCATGCTGCTATACATGCGGTATCCCACATTTCTCTGAGCCTCTTGGTCCTTTTTCTTCTCTTCATCTTTTTTCTGTCCTTGAGACTGATATAGGTACGCAGGTAGGGATAGATAGACAGATGGTCAGACAGACGGATCATCAAACTTTTCAATTCTTTCTTCTGACAGCTCAAATCTACTCCTGTGCGCTCTAGAAAATGCTTCCTTTCCCTCATTGTACTTTCAGCTTCAAAACTTCTGTTTGATTCTGCTAGATAATTTCTCTTCACTGATTTTCCCTGAGGAGTCACTGCCATCACGCTTGACCTTCTTGAGCATGTTCTCCTTTAGTTCTCTGAAGATTTTGAATCTTCATCTGTAAAGTCCTCTCAAAAGCAGTTTCTATTGCCCATTTTGTTCTGGTCTTATTTTTCTGTCTCTGGGTCATGTGCTCCTGTTTCTTGCATGTCTTGTAATTTTTTTCTTGATGACTGGGCATCTTAGATAACCTTTTACAGCTACTCTGGACACTGACCTCCTTTCCCCTTGGCAGGCCTGTAGTTACTATTAGCTTGTTTATTTATGGTGCCTTGCCTAGACTATTTTAGCTAACTCTACTTCCACCACCATGAGCAGACTCTGTGCTGCTCCTCAGAGGTGTGGCCTTGGGCAAGGGCATAATCACCCTGCAAGGGACATTAATTTCAAGAGGGCTCTCCGTGACTCTCTCTCCCTGATCTCTCTGTCCAACTGTCTGTCTCCTCTGGTATCAGACCCAACTCTTAGGCTCCACTCATTGCCAGAAGATTGCTCTAGATATTCAATAAGGCCATGGGGTAACATTTTATACAAGGATCAACTGCATGTGTTGGGATTTTCTAAAGACTTCTGGGTGCTACAAGATTTGGATAAGAAAGTTAAAATGTTCCCACAATTATTTCAGATACATTATATTTATAGAAGCCAGACTTATCTACATAACATGTGTCATCTATCAAAATATACACGTGTAAACAGCACTTCCAATTCAAGGAACATACTCTGATTCAAAGAAGTGTAAATTACTGAGGATCTACTCTAGGAAATTACACATAGGGTAATATGTAGTTTGTACATATAGTAATATGTGTATTCAGAATGTATATTCAAAATATAGATAAGGAAACTTATCTACCTTGACTTTGTCTGATGTCCGTTTTCCACCAGTACCTCCAGAGCCAACAAGGAAAAGAGAGAACTGATTATAACATATAAGTTCCTCCTCAAAATAAGAATAGACTGAAAAGCAAATGAAAGAAAAAGAAAGGAAGTTATTATCAAAAGACATGACTAGTTAACCATTACATGATCAGCAATTCCTTTGAAAGTTTCGAAAATAAAATCCAGTTACTAAAAGGTACAGTAATTTCAAGATGCCCAAGTTTGGTTTACAAAACATTCTCTTAATTCATTCACTACTAGCCTCTGGAAAGCAGAGTGAAGAGAATCTTCACAAATCTCTTCTTCATTATGAAACAGCAGTTTCTCTCATCTCTTTTTAAACCTCCCAAACTCCCTACCGTATATCAATTCTTTCCACCTCAAACATTTCAAAAACTCCCAGTAGGAAATGCAAATATCCACTCTCTCAAAGTTTCAAACATTCTGCCAAAGGACTCAAAAACAGCCTAGAATACAGAGAAGAAATAAGTGAGAACGAAGGTATAAGCCTCAGGAGGGTAGAATCATAGGCATTTTGCTCACCATCATATTCCTGATGATCAGAATAGTTCCTAGGACTGAAAAGGCACCTAACAAATATTAAATTAATGAGTAAATTAATGAATAAATGACATGAGTGAGCAAGTAAGTAAACAAGTAATTAATGAATGTAGGACAAATGTCCCTCTTTCCACTAATTGCGCAGTGAGAGTCTGATTATTATCTTGTATCTCCAGTTCTAGAAAACTAGAAATAGGACTCTGAACTGCAGACTAAGGAAAAATCTAATTATAGCAAAAAATAAGGAAGGTTATGGCAGTATGTATTTAAAGTAAGATTTTTATCTTTATTACACAGGAAATTGGGTATCTGATTTCATTTACCCTTTGTCCACAAATTCTAATACACTATTAGCCATAACCAAGCTGTAGTTAAATCAGTGCAGTAGGTCACGAGAAAAAAGTAAACATGAAAGCTAAGGTCACAGCAGGACATTTGTTTTGTGGCATGTTACATATGTGGTAGCAAGGGGAGAAGAGTAAAAGAAAAATTAGAAGAGTTGTAGCCAAATGGTGGCCAACTTCTGGCATGATAAGAAAACACAAAAATCTACAACAGAAAAGGGAGAAGGAAGAAGAACACAAGAGAACACAAGAGAGAGAACAGACCTACTATGAAACTCTCTGAGCTAATGCAAACAATGTAACAGGATATTTAAGAGCATCAAAAATGTTTTCAGCATACGATTTAGTAAAAACAAGACAAGCTCCTCAACAACATTTACAGTAAAACCTTCAATCTACCTAGTTAGAACAAAACTGATGAAACCTATATTCCAACTGCCAGACAATATTAAACTTTCCACCGTAATTTATTTCCAAATTTTTTAACAATAAAGGTCTATTTCTTTTCTTAAGTTTTAGAATAAATGAATTTTAAGCAATGTATCTTTAGCTGATGTTTAATTACTAGCATTTCAATGTTTATTAAATTACTATCACCTTTTTTCTCCCCACTGAACCTATAATATGGCTACAGTGTTTAAACCACATGAGTTCAGCAGGCCTGAATGTGCAACATTTAGGAATTTAACTAGCATTTATGAAAATGACTCGGGTCAAATATGTTCCAAGTTCCAAATAACAAAGACAAGAATATTTCCAATAGAGACTAATTATCAACTTATGGCTGTCAATGGGTTCCTTCTCGCCAAGTCCATATGCCAACGAGCTGAGTTAGCCACCAATGCTCTATATACCAGCCTGCTGTCTGAAACGCCCCACTCTTCCCACCCCTACCCCAACCCACTTTCTCCCCATCCTCGCTTCTTTTCTAAGAACTTATAAATTTTTAGAAGGTTTATCTTGCTTTCTCAGAAACTGGAAGGTGAACACAAACTTACTGATCAGTTTCTAGGGTGAAGCATTAGGTTACATACATGGTCTATCAATCTAACAATATTATGGGAAGAACTGGAAGTGAGTTACCATCCACAAGAATTACTGAACCGGATCCTTTATCTAGGACATCAGCAACAACTGCTTCACATCTTAAGTTTCCTAAAGGTAAAAGCAAAATAAATAAGTAAAGAGACTCTTTAAAGACCATAGAGGTATTACATTCAGATATGAGAGAATGTAACAGTTTCCATGTAAATTCAGCAAAATTAAAAAGTTATGCTTTGAAATAATTTTCAATATAATGCTGAATAATTCAACATTAAAAGGAAACAGAGTACCTGAGTCACTACATTTGAAACAACAAGTAGCAACATAATAAAATCAAACCTTTACTGTCCAGGAAATCTAGAGACCAGCATATCCCACACTAAAACATGTGCTAGGTCATGATGAAAACTAAAGTTTTGCAATTAGGTTTTTTATATTCAATCTAATGCTTATTTTTCTACCCTAATGAGGGGCCACTCAGTCTCTGACAGTACCACTGCAGTAACAAAAGAGCCACTGAGAGATATGAATGAGGACATCAGTCTCCTGATGCATGTGGCCCTATATCTCATCACCTGTAAGGTTTTAAGGGAAGATCATAAATAATAGTCATATCTTGGTTTTCTGCAGTTTAAAGAGGTTTCAAAACATAAGTATCTCAGATTTTGAATATTCATATTTACTAGAGAGTCAGCTTTAACACTACTTAAAGAAAATGCACAAAAGCTACTGAAAAAAATAATTCACAGAAAACATCACTTGAAGCTAAGGAGGTACAAGAAATTGAGAAAAATATCTTCCACACCTTCCTATTCATATCACTTTTCAGGTGTAATCATTTTTTAAAAGATTTCTTCATTTATTTTTGAGAGAGAGAGAGAAAGAATGAGCAAGGGGAGAGGTAGAGGAAGAAGGAAAGAGAGAATCTCAAACAGACTCCCCACTGAGCACAGAGCCTAATGTGGGGCTCAATCTCAGGACCCTCAGATCACGACCTGAGCTGAAATCAAGATTTGGACGCTCAACTGACTGAGCCACCCAGGTGTCCCTGTTGTAATCATTTTTGAGTATAGGCCTATATGTCTCTCTTTATATTTAAAATTTCTAAAGACAGAAATCTATTTCACACATTTCTGCTTTCCTCATAATACGAGTTCCCAAGTGAACCAATGTTAGGCTGGTTGCACATGTAACACAGAGGGATCCCCCGGTCTCTGCCACTGCCACCATCACCACCACCACACCTCACACACATGACTCATGCATGCACCCAACACCTCAGTGGTTGGGATCCATAATCCATATTTTATTTAAATAACAGGTAGGGGAGCCTGGGTGTCTCAGTCAGTTGAGCATCCAACTCGATTTCAGCTCAGGTCATGATCTCAGGGTCATGAGATTGAGCCCCATGTTGGACTCCACAAAAAGAGTAGAGCCTGCTTGGGATTTTCTCTCTCCCTCTGCCCTTACCACCCACCCCTCCAGAAATAAATAAAAATAAATTAGGTAACAGGTAATATAAGGTAGTAAGAGGCTATTTCAGTACATAGCCAGGTTAGAGAATTCATCTAAAACTGAAAACTATGCCTTGCACATGGCAGGTAGCCAGCAGATATCTGACAAAGGCAGCCATTAAAGCCATGCACTGCCTCACAGAAAACGTATGCTGTACCATTGAAATAAAGCCATTCGGCTTCAAACGAGAAGAATCACATAAAATTTTTAGAGAAATAAAAAGACCTGAGAAAACATTACAGAAGTGCAGCTACTTGCTGACCTCTACGTCATATAATGTGAAATGATAAACAAGCACTTTTTTGTATTTTACAATCTTATATGGTCAGTATTTAATCAGACTGCTGATGCTGACATTAGAACAGTGTAACAAAGCAAATTTGTCAAATTGCAGTGGAAGAACGAGAAAAGCAGCTTTACAGAACAAGATATTACTGAGAAAAACAAAATTCATTATTACAGCAGACGGGATTTTATTTACTCTAAAACAAAACAGGAAAAAGTTAATAACAAGAAATTCTGGGGGACTGCTGGGTGGCTCAGTGGTTCAGCATTTGCCTTTGGCTCAGGTCATGATCCCAGGGTCTTGGGATCAAGTCCCTCATCAGGGCTCCTCATGGGGAGCCTGCTTCTCCCTCTGCCTATGTCTCTGCCTCTCTCTGTGTGTCTCTCATGAATAAATAAATAAAATCTTAAGAACAAACAAGAAATTCTCTATGTTTTAATGCAATTTGCTTTATGAAAATCACTACCAACATAAATACCTGAGAAAGAAACCAAAAATCATATTTATAGGAATTACATAGGATTACACACAATTACTAAGTTTAGAACACACATACATAAAAAAGACTCTTTTCAGGTGTTAATAGCATATATAACAGTGGAAATAAACTGTCAGTAACCTGAAGTAATTTATTAAATAAGACTACCAAAGGACAAAGTTTAAGGTCACCAAAACAGCTATTCCTTCACATCTACTCTAACAGCTCACAATATGATTTATTTAAGTCACTCTGCACCAACTTAACAAAATGACAAACTTTGGAAGGTTAGTTGGGAAATAAAATGAGGGTATGATTAAGAAATCAGTGCATCAAGAACTCACCTGCTCTGGGAAGTGGTTTATATAACTCCAAGTATTGCTCCCCATGGAGAACCTATGTGAGAGTCAACAAAATTCTATTAGCAGACTTTCCTGTTTCACAGGTTCTGCTATGGTTATCACTAATCACAAGTGATATTTCACTGCCCACATGCTCCCATCACTACTTCACCCAAGTTATCGGTCTCAGTTTGGCTTCTGCTTCTTAACCATAGGATTCAAAAATAATCAGTTCCCTGAAGACTATCAGACTTTTTGGAGCAGAAAAGATAGCTTTGTGTTCTTTCTTGACACGCATAAATCTTTGTTGACCGATAATTGTGGATTGTTTGCCAATGCAAACACTAAACTAAGCTATTTTTTCAGTGCTTATCACTGTGTTTGGAACATACTGGGTATTTAATGAATGTCTATAGAATAAAAATGAGTAACTTAGCCAGTCCTAGTAATGTAATTTCAAATCACACATACCACATACAAACAACTCAACTAAAACAAAAAAGTAGGGATGCCTGGGAGGCTCAGATCATTAAGTATCTGCCTTTGGCTAAGGTCATGATCTCAGGGTCCTGGGATCAAGCCCCACATCAGGCTCTATGCTCAGCAGGAAGGCTGCTTCTCCCTCTGCTCTTCCCCGCTGCTCATGCTCTCTGTCTCAAATGAATAAATAAAATCTTTTTTTTTTTTTTGAATAAATAAAATCTTAAAGAAAAAAGTAAAAAATAAAAAAATAAAACACAAAAGTAAAACTTACAACTATATTCAAAGTAAAAGAATTAACACTGTCAATATTTCCCTAGTGTAAGATCTTATATATTATCTGAATCTATAGATATAGACATAAATCCATGTGTATCTATAAGATATATCTTATAAATTATCTATTAATAGATACCAAGAATATTGTGTTAACTTGATGGCCACTTAACCTCAATGTATGGAAGCAAGAAGATACCAATATAAGTAGGAAAACAATAGGACAGGAAAAATAAAACCTGACCCATGTATTCAAACGAGCACTCCTGCACTGACATGGGACAGCTTTAATTTCCAATCTTCCTAAGAACCCAGAAGGGAAACCATGAGACAAATGCAGGATAGCCCACTCTATCAGATGGCCTGGAAACCTGAAGCTGGCAAGACAGGAATTTCAGCTCAAAATGGCATCATTCCCCACCACGATTTTGAACACTGTTTGTGGTTTTTCTAACTCCTTCCAACTCTGAAGGAGTACTCTGCAGAATTTTGAAACATTTGCTTTGTTTACACTTCAATTATCCAAATGGAACTGGAGGCAGCAAATACCAATGGACAGGGACTAAACCAACCAGTGACCTGATCCGTATCTCATCTCCCTCTCAACTTCATCAGACGCTCAAATAAAATCAGATCTTGGGATGCCTAGGTGGCTCAGTGGTTGAGCATCTACCTTCAGCTCAGGGCATGATCCCAGAACTCCGGGATCTAGTCCAACAGACTCTCTGCCGGGGACCTGCTTCTCCCTCTGCCTATGTCTCTGCTTTTCTCTGTGTCTCTCATGAATAAATAAATAAAATATTTAAAAAATAAATAAATACTAAAATAAAATAAAATCAGTTATCACAGATTCAGAGCAGCAATAAGCTAATCCATCCTCTAGTACATGGGTCTCCTAATCATCAATGTCAGAGAACTGGCTCACAGCTCTATGATTCAAGAGTTATCCCTGGACTCATTACCTGAACCTTGCTCAGAGAAATGAAATCTACCCTACCTTAAAAGCTTTCTCACAGTTGTTCAGCTTCTTCCCTCCTGAAAGTTTGTTCACTTTGCTTCCCAAATACCACATCATCCTGATATTCCTCAGAGCTTATTCCTCAGCAGCCATTCCTTCTTAGTCTCTCTTGCTAATTCTTTCTCGGGTCTTCACCCTCTTAACACTTGCAGGGTCCTTAAGCTCAGACTCTTCTCTATGTACACTCATACATTATGTGATTTCATCTAGTCTTGTGTTTTTACACATCACGGAGAGTCTCAGGACCCCAGGAAGACTTCTCTCCTGAACTCAGGACTCACATACTCAACTGCCCATTTTATACCTCCACTTGAATGAGTAATAGAATCTCAAGTGTGTCCAAATCAACTCCTGATCAACCCCACCTTAGTAATCATATATATCTATCTTATCATACACAGTATGTTATATTAACTATTATACATATTAAATATATTATATATATGGTAAATAACGTATAGAGACAGATATGTGTCGCGCGCGCTGGGGGCGACAACCGTCCAGGGATGAGGGTAAGGGAATGAGGAAAAGAAAAGAGACATAAACTGAGTGGGAGCAGGAGGGACATATGGCCGGATTCAGCCACAATGCCAACTTTATTTGTATTATTCACTCTTTTATAAAGCAGGGTTAACAAGCAGGATATTTTAAGCTTAGTTCTCCAGACATGTCCTTTCACAGTAGACAGCAACAGTATGCGCCCTTGAATAGATAGCAATAGTATGTGTCCTTGAGCCACAAGCCTTCAACAACAAGGGTGAGACAGGTGGGCAGCGGTTGGAAGAGTCAACAGAGAGCCTTTGCTCGATCCATTAACCCCTTCCTGGCACGCGGCTCAGGTGGGCTGCAATCGGAAGAGTCAACCGAGAGCCCTTTTGCTCAATCCATTAACCCCTTCCTGGCACGCGGCTCCCAACAGATATGCACATCTATCATCCCAGTTACAAAAACTTTCATCCTCGACTTCTCTTTCCTTTCCTCACAGCCAGCCTTTTGCTTAACTTACAGAAGAGACTCCTAACAAGTTTCTCTGCTTCTGCTTGGCTCCCAGATAATCTCTTCTCTATGCAATAGCAAAAATGAACCTGTGGGCAAACACAGGCAGGTCCTATCACTCCTTAGTACAGAGCACTACAAATTGCTCCCCCAGGCTAATCAGAGTATAAGCTGCAATCCTTATAATGACTACAAGGCCCTCTTTCCTCACCACTCCCCTCTGGTTCATCCTACAGCTACACTGGTCCCCATACTGTTCCCCAAACAAGCCAACCACGCACCTGGCCCCGGGGCCTTTTGCAATTGTTCTCTCTGCCTCAAATACTCTTCCCAGATAATTACCTGGCCCAGTATCATCAGGTAAGAATTATCACGCCCATTTTATAGTTAAGGAAACTGAAGCTTAGTGCAGTTCTTTACTGTTGGTCAAACAGCAAGTAAATGGCAGGGAGAGAATTAAGAACACTATGCCGGGATTATGGGACTGGATCTAATTGCTGTCTTCTTTTTTTTTTTTTGCTTGCCGCCTTCAACTCTCTTCTATTTTTAAAAAGAAAAATCAAAAGATATGCTAAATCTTTACTCCTGAATCAACTGCTACAATGTTATTAATACATGAATATGTGCACACACATGCACCTGCACACACATGCACCCGCACACACCCACACCATGTGATAAGTATGTCAATACTATTTAAAGAAACCAAAAGAAGCAAATAAAGCTTCCTTATTATACATACCTTTGCCAAGTTGACTGAAAACCCAGGAATCTCTGATAGTCCTCCACCTATTACAAATTTCTGAGCTATTATAACTCCAAAGGTAGGCAAACAGGAGAAATCAGTGCTTCCTTCATATATAAATTTCATATCTTTGGGTTCCTTGACCGATGCCCCCACGCCTAGGGCATACATAATAGTTTCCAGTTCCGTGTAAGCAGAAGAAAATGGAGGAAATTTATGACCAATGGCTCCAGCCTATGAGAGAAGTGTAGAAAATTATTTTTTCACTGATATTTTTGTTCAATACTTAACATTTTAACTTTTCCAAAACTATTAACTGCTTACAGACCTATTTGGCTTTTGAAGAGATGTGAAGAGAATGTTATGTTGGTGAAATTCATGGAGTTTCATTATATTTTATTTTAATAGAAAACAATCAGAAAATGTGTGGAAAAGGACTTCATTTACAGGTAAGTACATTTTTATTGTTTGCTTCTTACTAACAGTATGTCTCATTTTCAAATTTCCCATATCCGATGGTGAGAAGCCCTATTAGCTCAGCACCTATTAGCAACTCAAAAATACAAAATAATAATAATAATAATAATAATGAATATATCATAAATAGGGATAGTGAATTGCCCTGTAAGAGCTAATGTATAAAATTCACTGTAAAGAGATGAGCAGAACACTGCATAATACTTGTAAATGAGATTGCCTCATAATGGTTTTAGTTAAATTGAGATTTTACTTTAAGTGCCTCACTAGGAATGCCCCTTATCTAATTGATACCATTACTTTTCTACTTAAGTGATATGTCTAGGTAATGTGTGAAGTATACATTAAGTTAAAAAAGAATAATGTCCAGTTATCAATCATATTCATTCTGAAATGGGCTGAGAGCTAAGAATGGTTTTTATATTATTAAAGAGTTAAAAAAAAAGAAAAACAGGAAGAATATATGACAGAAATGGTATGTGGTCCATAAAGCCTAAAACATTTATTATCTGGCCCTTTCCTGAAAAAGTTTGCCAGCCCGTAAAGTAGTATCATATCTATAATCCTATCATATTCTCAGGGTTAAAATTAGATTGTTAACTTTATCACCATGTCTGCCCTGAGTCACAAAACTCCAAAATCAAATACACCAGATGATTTATTTCTTACTATTTATGCACTACCATTTTTTGCTTAAAGGCTAAAGATGGGAGACAGTAAATCAGCAAATTTCACATGAGCTATAACCACGTCCTATTAGAATTTCTGACACAATGGGAGGCTCCTAATTTGTAGCCATGTTGAAATAGTTCCAAAATAAAATCTATCGATGCTTTCTCTGAAAAGAAAAAAAAATGACTCCAAAGAGGCACTTCAATAGATATCCTTTCCTAAAAAGTTAGAAAAATAGTAACTAAAGTCGGTTTATCAACAATACGACCAAAAAAGTGGGCGTGGGGAGAGACATTTGTCTAATTTTACTAAAGATGTAAAAGTCACACAAGGCTACATTTCAGCCTTATGTTCATTCAAATTCTATGAATACTTAGTACAGATTTTAATAAAAGTTTTGTAGTCACTTATCTTTCCTATTTAACAATAAATTAGTAGCTTGGAAAATAATGTTTTCTGTATGAAAGAAAAAAAAAGAGAAAGAGAGAAAGAAAAGAGAGACTCTTTGGAGAAAGTACAGGCTTTTCTCCTCTACTTACAAATTCTGATGTAGCTGTTGATGCTGCATGACTCGTATGATTTGTTGAAACTCCTCCATCCGAATCTATTGTATTTACAACTCCAATTAAACTGGCAACTGATTCTAAAAAATAATAACAACAATAATGCTTTTGTTAAAGATGTGACTAAGAAAGGCAACAATGTACGAGATAATCGCTGCTATGACATTCAGCAAGCCAGCCACAGAACTGGTCCTCATGAACTGGATATATGAGGCTGGGCTATTACAGGAAAAAACTGTCAAAGACGTTGAAATAGACCAAGGATAACTGGGTGTTTTCAATGGAGAACAAGACACTATCCAGCATTCTCTTCTTGGGTTATGATTCTAAGGAGACTCTGAGCTTTGCCATGACTGATCGCTTTTACAACTCCACTGAGTGGGACCTTTGTCCCGAGACATGCCATTTTAGGAAAACCTAATTTCCCTTCTCTCCCCACCACCCTCCCCCTCCAGGATAGAACAATGCCACAATTACCTCTGAACTCCCTCCTATCTCAAATGATAGCTCTGAAGATAGTACACAAAGTTCTTCCAGAGAAAACCATCATTATGACCAGAGATTACAGAGAGGGTTCAGAAGCTGCTGTTCTGGGGTCAAAAAGGTTAATAAAGGAGATTCATGGGGCATCCACATATGCCATAAGATTCTAGAGACTCGGGGACCTTTCTAGCAAACCTTGGCACTATGGGCCTCCTTCCAAACTTGGACCAAAACTATAAGCAAACCAAAGAGTGAGATGTGATCAGGAGAGCTGCCACTTCTGGTGACACTAGTGGAGAATCTCCTTGCCACTGAGTCCTTTCCTCACTGCCCCACTCAGACTTCTGTCAAAAGGAGGCTTTAAATTGAAAGTCGTCTTGCTACAGGCAGAAAAGGACCACACCCTGACACAGACAGCCTGAGTTAACTCGGCTCAGACACTGTGAGGTGGGCCGCTCACTACGTTTGTCTGGGACTTAATCTGTCATCCGTAAGATGAGAATAGTTGTACAGAAAATGTGAGATTTTTCTCCTAACTGTACTTCAGATACTTAGAAGTATTTTTTTTTTCATTTATAATTATGTGATTCATTTAGTTAGCTTTTTCTTGATAATACTTGTAAGGCAATGAAGTGAAACTTTGACATCAGAGCAAAGTTTTTAATATATTTCTTCCTTTTTCCTTTCATTCATTTTCATCGATGGGTAACTGTTATTCACAGGCTAAATTTATCACAAGCATCAAAATATGGATATAGCCAATGCTACCTACCATCAATGACCTAACAATCGTGATACCATCTAATTGAGAAAAAAGACAATGAAAATTTCAGTGAGTGTACCAGCAGGTAGGAAAATGTCATTAAGGAGGGAAAAAACCCAGATTAGTCAGTTTTTAAGATATATATTCTCTTACCAAACACTGAATATAAAATTACTAAAAGGAAAAAAAGATTTGTCTGTAAAATAACCCTGAATCACACTATCTTTCCCAGATAAGTCCTTTAAATTTCATATATGATATGCATATGTGAGTTACACTAGAAAAAATAATGTGATTTTTACTGGTTGTCTATTTCTGTGGCAGATCATAAACGACTCAATAACTCAAGGTAACAAGCATTTACTGACTCCTTTCTGAGTTCAGTACCAAGCAAGCACCAAATACAAAAGCAGCACAACCAAGACACAATCTCTGCCTCCAAAGGAAGCAGTGAAGAATCACATACTTCTGAAACAAAAGCAGCTTTGATGAGATTGCCAAGTAGTCAGAGTTGAGCTAAGAGAGAGATCAGTATAATCTGAAATATCTGAGGGTGGATTCCCCACCTGGACGTCCACCAAAAATGTAGAATTACCAAAAAAAAAAAGGAAAAACTGAAGGTGGCTCGACATACATATCTTAAATTTGAAGAGTTCTAACAGCTACCAGAGAAGAAAATGGGCTCTAGTTAAAACAAGATAATTCTGTAAGAGAGGAGTATGTTCTGCTGTCTCTGGTTCCCCAGCCAGGAGTGAATGGACTCAGGACTCTACCTTGAATACTCTGTGGCTTGGTGGCATTGTCAAAGTCACAGATCTTCTTCCAGTTGGCCTTCACTGCCTCAGGAGTCACTGGCTGATTCTGCTGCCTCACAATGGCCCCAAGGGTCCGCTCCCAGCGTACTGGTCACAGAAACAAAACAAAGAAAAGGAGTACAGATTTTTAAGAGAAACACAGAAAGTCAAATTGACCTGCGCCCCTTGAATTTTTTTTAACCTTAAGAGAAAGGGAACTTGGGGCAAAAAACAGATCCTCACAGCAAAAGGGTTTTGCTACAAGCCTTTAAATGGGTTTTTCTTCAAATAACAAACCCATTGGAATAATGTGAATTTAAAAATATATATATTTAAAGCAGAAGGGAAAAACTTCTCCTCTGACTACCCCAGACAGTACCAAAGGTAGAATGTAACACTGAATCATAAAAATTTAAACTCTATAGATTCACACAAAAAGACTGACTTCACGACCACAGATCACGTGGATAATATACTTCAAGGTAACAGAATAGAATTTTGTTAAACAGCAAAGTGAGGACACGTGGTGATAATAGGTCAAAGGCTCCAGATACCCAAATTAATATATCACATGGCCCCAAATAATTCCCCTTCCCCTCCCTTTGCTCTTGGTTCCTTTTCCACAGGAAGCCAACTAGACTAGGGCATATGCACCAAAATCATTACTGTTGTGTAAGTTCTCTGAGGAGAAAATTTTAATACTGTTTTCTTTTCAAAAAGCCCAAGGAATACAATAACCATAGTAACCTTATTTAATTAAACATAATGGTCAGACTTTGACAATATTAAATTGAAGATCCACTTCAAGGAATGACAGGAAAGCCTGCTCCTAGAGCTTTCCTATCGACAGAGTCCCAGAAAAAGTTTTCATTCCAACAACTGATTTTCTTTCTTAAATGGATATCCTAAGACACTTCTATTGAGTAATGCTTGAGTAGTGTACATTATTTTAATGACCAAAGAGAACAGTCATTTATGATCAAAATATTGATACCCTATGTTACAACAATATTCTCCAATAATGACAACCTTTTAAACAACTCAAGTAAAAAAAAAAAAAAAAAAAAAAAAAACAACAACTCAAGTAGTTTCGATACCAACACCCAACTGAAAACTTGATTTAGGATACTGGAATTTTCACAATTTTTTTTTTAATGTCATGAAGCAAATATTCAATTTGAAGCACAAAAGATTTGACAGATGGAGAGAGGATTGAAGCCACATGAGTTTCCTACTGAACAAAAGGGGAATAATTTCCAGACATCAGTTGCAATTTCTGTCTCGGCAAGTTGTTCACTGTGATTCCTCCCTGCTACCTCCTGATGTCTCATGGTCCCAAGGAAGAAAAGAATCAAATGGGATAAATGGAAACCCCTGCCTCTGTGTCATCTGACACAGAGTTCTTCCCATCTTCTCCAAACAGCCCTCTCTCCCACTCAATTTCTCTGCAGAATGTGCAAAGCCAGAGATAGGGAGGCCAAACATCAACACCAAAACATAAGTGGAGAATAAGGGCTGCCAACAGGAAAAAGAAAAAACAAACAAACAAAACTCAGTGGTTTCTTGAAAATGCCAAAAGCCTGTAGGACAGCTTCCCTGTTTTAGAATACCTGTCAGTATAACCATGTTTGAGTGTGACCATGCATGCAGAGGCTCCAATGGTAAGGCTTTGGGCAAGATCTTTACACAGCTGATTGGATGTGTGAGGTTAAAAAAACAGAAACAAAAAAAACAAAACAAACAAACAAACAAAAAAAAAAACAGAAACAAGGTATGGCAAACCGAAAACTGAGAGAGACTTACGTTTTCCAATCCATCCTCCTCCAACCTACCAAAAAAGAGGGATAACAGTTACATCAACTAAAGTGAATCAGGAAAAGAATATTTTAAATTAGAAGATCAGGCATCTACCTTACTAAGAGTATCCAAAGGCTAGATCATAATGGATGAAAATAATACAGCTCTACAAGAGTCCACAGGCCTCCAGAACTTTGTGCTATTCGTTTTATCAGAGTAGAAACACAAAGCAGCACAAGGTAGTAGAAATGCATATGGTAAAGAAGCATGACTGACATCAAAAACTAAGGCTTCAAACTAATTCTTCTACTTATTAGTTGCATGACCCTCATCAAATTATCTGAATTCCCTAAATCCAAGGCTCCTCTCATGTAAAATAATGATACTATTTTTCATGAGATAACCATAAAGGTTAAACAATATAAAAGAGTAAAAATTGCCCAGCACAACACAGGCGTGAAATCACATCCCTCTAGAAAGACCTAGTGAATGGGCATCTGGGTGGCTTAGTCGGTTAAGTGTCAGCCTTCAGCTCATGTCATGATCCCAGGGTCCTGGGATCAAGCCCCATGTTGGACAACCTGCTCGGTGGGGAGCCAGCTTTTCCCTCTCTCTGCTCACTCACTCTCTCACTCTCTCTCTCAAATAAATAAAATCTTAAAAAAAAGAAAGACCGGGATCCCTGGGTGGCACAGCGGTTTGGCGCCTGCCTTTGGCCCAGGGCGCAATCCTGGAGACCCGGGATCGAATCCCACGTCTGGCTCCCGGTGCATGGAGCCTGCTTCTCCCTCTGCCTGTGTCTCTGCCTCTCTCTCTCTCTCTCTGTGTGCCTATCATAAATAAATAAAAATTAAAAAAAAAAGAAAGACCTAGTGAATGAAAAAATAAAAAGGAAAGAAAACTAAAAGTAGGATTTGACTTAATGAATTACATATGTCATTTTAATATAACACTTTTATGGAGAGAAGGCAAATGGCCAAATATATTAACTGCTACAAAGAAAGATCCATTTTTTCCTAGAGGTCATACATGGGAATCCCAGAAGAGAATGTCTAATATATATATATTATATATATAGTTGCCAATCTTCCAGCACAACTACAGCAGCATGCTGGAATTTACCATTAGAATTTCACACGAATAGGACAAAACTGTGTTCTCAGCACACAGAACACATCTTAGTGGCTCTAGGTCAAGGGTCTGGATATTTATCACCCTTTGGCTTGATATTAATATGCCTACAACATTTACAATAGACCTATCAGTCCTGATGCTGTCAGAGTAGATACAACAGCAGTGTTTTTGGTAATAGCCAAGAGAGAGATCACATTTTACTCTATTTTGGGAGTGAAGCAACAAGCTGTAAGCTCCTCACAGGCATTAAACACAGGAGCTCCAGCTGAGCCAAAGCATCTCTACATTACACTCTAGATAGCACTCAGAACTCTGCAAACAAAGAGGCAAAATTAATTTTCAAGATTTCAGTCAAGATATTATAGGTGTTTAATATATTTTCTGAATCATGCACACAAAATGCTCCTCAGTAAAAATGTTCATGATGTAGTAAAAGGACAACATATAAAACTTCATCTACAAAATGACATTGTTGTCCCCAGAGGTCTGGCTGTGTGCATAAAACACACATCTAAAAAAAAAAAAAAAAACACTATTCAACTAAGATGCGCATCTAATAAAAGCCTGGAAGGATACAGAAAAATACAAATAGTACCTATCTCTAGATACGGGTAATGTTGATGATTTTTATTTTCTTCTCTACACTTTGCTATATATTTCGTTTACTACAAAGGCATGTATGATTTTTGTCCACAGAATTAATAACAAACAAAATTGTAAAACATAAAAAGTTTTAAAAATTCCTTAATGATGTAAAAGATAGGGAGACCAAATTCTGAGACCTAGACAGCTTGATATTATTAAATTTGCAAAGTTCTTATAAAGTACTTTCCACCTCTAATATTCCACAATTCACATTCAGTGCTGTGATTAAGAAAGTGGAGGCACACATCTCTACATGTGCAGACTGTTTTTTATTTTAACAGCTTTTTATTCAAATGCATCAGGTTAATATAGCAGTCACTTCAAACTAAGCCAGGTTATTTTGATACCAAGAAATATTTTTGGCTTTCACAGTATTCTTCGTCAACAGGTTAATTATTACCACAGAGAATCAAAGGTTGGGGGGCGGAGATCTAAAATATAACAGTTCTAGAAAAAAAAAAAAGAAAGAGATCACACCCAAATGAGGAATCAAAGATGTATACATTGGCATAAAGAGATTTAAAAGGACTTTGTGCTGTGAAAAGTGGATCTCTTTGGATGTGTGCTTTTTATTTTTACAATAAACATTTAAAGCTCTGCAACAAGGAAAAATAGAAACATCTGTTTCTAAAGTTAAAGTAAATAATAGTTATGTCTGGATCTATCACACTGAGACTAAATTTCTGCTACAGTGATTAACAGTTCCAATTGAAAAGTGACTGTTACATACTAGATCCCATGCTAAGTGTCTGACTCTTGGTTTCAGCTCAGGTCATGATCTCTGGGTGATGGGATCGAACCCTGTGCCAGGTCCCACGCTCAGCGTGGAGTCTGCTTTAGATTCTCTCCTCTCTCTCCTTGTCCCTCCTCTCGTTTGAGTTCTCTCTCTCTCTCTCAGATGAATAAATAAATCTTTTTTAAAAATGAAAATATGATTTCTAGTTGTCACCACAAAAGCTGAAGAAATCTGATGCTCAGGAACATTAATTTGTATGATATTCCAGCAAGCCAGCAATTATCAAAACAAAAATCCAAAACCCAATCTTGCTGACTCTAAACCCTAAGTTCCATCCTTTTACTTTCACATTCAGGTTCCCAAACCAAATAAAACATTCTCCATTTGACTAAACACATCAAACCAGTCACATTTTCATTTGGTAAGAATATTAAAAATGAAGAAGTAAGGAAAAACAGAATTTATGAAGTTGCTGTTACTTCTAAAAAGGGCATTTGTCAACATTTGCTCCTTAGTTAACCATGATATTAAAAATTACACAATTGATAGCAACTCATGCAGTTCTTTGCAAGTGTGAGCAACTGGAAAATATTAATGTTTAGACCATTTTTTAATATATAATTACACAAATATTGCTTTGAGAGAAAGCAGGAAGGGGGAGATTACCTCAAACAAGCTACCATTTTCCTCACAGCTCTCGTGGCAAAGCCAAAGGACCAGGGGGGCCACGTAATCTGGCTTCAGAGCTTTCAAGAGATCTGAAATAAAGACCAAAGAAAGGTATAAATAAGAAGGTACACATATTTCATCATTGATTTTGCTTTCTGAAAATTCCTTACTTACAAATTATAGGTAACTCAGGGACTTTTTAAATAAGTAAAAACAAAATTAGATCTATATAATTAATCTAAAACTCAAAGCTTTTGGAATAACTATCAAATCCCAATTGAGACATTCCAGAAGTTCCCTCAAGCTTCTAACTTTGAAGGCAACAGATATGCCTTTCCAATAATGGTAACACACGATTCAGGGGAAGACAAGTTAGAGTTGCCCTGGCAATAACTGGTGAACAAAACTCTTTCTAATATGAAGAACTGAAGTGTCATTCATTCCCAAAACTATTTTGCTGTTTACCAGCAGTAGCAAAGACAAATCCTCTCTAAAGAAAACACTACCATTTCATAATGCAGAATCAACATAGATTAAGATTATTAAAAATCACCAAGAATAAATGAAGGAAAACCACGAGTGGAAATCAAAAGAAACAAACAGATTTAAACTACAGTGAGACAGAGATATTGGCATTTAAAATATAACACATATGAAAGCTAATTACACATTCAAAAAATAAAGAATATAATCACAATGCTAAGCAAACCACAAAGAAACTGTCAAGAGTAAATAGGGAGAACATATCTGAAAGTGGGGGAAAGGAAGACCTACTGAAAGGAAAAAAAAAATTAAACGTTACACAGCAATAAATCAGACACACATAAAGAGTGAATTAATGAAATGAAAGACACAGTTGATGAAATATTCAAAACAATTTAAGAAACAAGAACAGAGAAATATTAAAGAGAAGGTAAGAGAAATTTAAGAGAAGTTAAGAAAAAAGAAAAGGGACAGAATTAGGTCTACCATACATCTAACTGACATATAGAAAGAAGAGAGCAGAAGAATAATGCCTCGAAAGATGAAGGCCAAAATTTTTCTGGAACTTATAAAATTAAAAAATATAAACCATGAATCAACAGATCAAGAAATCAATGTAATAAGCTGAACATGCTAGACACATAAAAAGAAATGCATGCCCAGATATAGCAATGAAAGAATAGAACACAGAAGAGGAAAACATGATCTTAAAAGCACCAGAGAGAAGAGTAAACCTCTATTTAAAAAACGATGATTCAACAACTATTAGAATCAGAAGCAAGTGGAACAGATTCATCAAAAATGCTGGGAGAAAAAATAAATAAATAAATAAATAAATAAATAAATAAAATGTTGGGAGAAAATAACAATCAGTCTAGAATTGTAGTCCCAGAAAAATGGTCTTTCAAGAAGGAAAATGAAATAAATACGTATAAGATTAAAAAAAAAAAGTGAGAGAATATATAAAAAACAGAGACTAAAGGAACTTCTAAAGGGCATATTCTAAGGAGGTGGAAAATAACCCAAAGGAGATGGTAAAAGATATAAAAAATGATAAACATATGTAAGTCTAAAAAATATTTTCCATATAAAATATTAACAAGGTAGGGGTGCCTGGGTGGCTCAGTGGGTTAAGTGTCTGCCTTCAGCTCAGGCCATAATCTCAGGGTCCTGGGATGCAGCCCCGCATCAGGATACCTGCTCAGCGGGGAGTCTGCTTCTCCCTCTTCCTCTGCCCCTTTCCCCACATGTGCATGCTCTTTCTGTCTTTCTCAAATATATAAAGGCTTTAAAAATAATGACTATGATAATATCTAATTTAAGAGTTTAAAAAAGAAAACTACAATAACAGAAAGTAATAACACACGAGTCAGAAAGTGGATGACTAGGTTTAAAGTGTTCTTGAATCCTTACAACGTTCAAAATAGGAGTCAACACATCATTTAAGGTACCAGCAAAATAAAAGAAATAAGCATTCAGTAACCTGTTGGACATCAGCCTTAGCAATAACTTTATGGATATATCTCTTTAGGCAAGGGAAATAAATGCAAAAATAAACTACTAGAACTACACCAAAATAAAATGCTTTTGTACAACAAAGGAAACCATGAACAAAACAAAAAGGCAGTCTACTAAATCAGAGAAGATATTTGCAAATGACATATCCAATAAGGGGTTAATATCCAAAAATATATAAAGAACTTACACAACCCAACACACACACACACACACACACACACACACACACAAAATGCAAATAATCAGATTAAAAATGGGCAGAGGACCTGAAGACATTTTTCCAAGGAAGACATACAGACAGACGCCCAGACATATAAAAAGATGCTCGACATCACTAATTATCAGGGAAATGCAAATCAAAACACAATGAGCTTTTACCTCAGATCATTCAGAAATGGCTAGTATCAAAAGGTCAAAAAATAACAAATAATGGGGAGGATGTGGAGAAAAAGAAATCCTCATGCACTGCTGGTGGGAATGTAAACTGGTGCAGTCCCTGTGGAAAACAGTAAGGAGGTTTCTCAAAAAAATTAAAAATAGAAATGCTATATGATCCAGTAATTCCACTACTGGGTATCTATCCAAAGAAAAAAAAAAAGTTATTTAAAAAGATATATGTACCTCTATGTTTATTGCAGCTTTATTTACAATAGCCCAGATACGGAAGCTACCCAAATGTCCATCAATAAATGAATGGTTAAAGAATATGCGGTATATATCTACAATGGAATATTACTTAACCACAAAAAAGAATGAGGTCCTGCCATTTGTAACAACATCAAGAGACCCAGAATATAGTAAGCTAAGTGAAGTTAAGTCAGAGACAAATTTCCGTATGATTTCATTCATGTGGAATCTAAAAACCCAACCAAACAACCAAAAACAAACAGAAACAAACTCATAAATATCAGAGAACAAACCAGTCATTGCCAGAGGGGAGGACTACAGGGAGATAGGCAAAATAGTGAAGAGGATAAAGATACAAACCTCTAGTTATAAAATAAATAAGCCACGGAGAAGAAATGTAGACCACAAGGGGTATCGTCAATAATATATCATGAGGATCAAAAACAAACTGAAGGGATCCCTGGGTGGCGCAGCGGTTTGGCGCCTGCCTTTGGCCCAGGGCGCGATCCTGGAGACCCGGGATCGAATCCCACGTCGGGCTCCCGGTGCATGGAGCCTGCTTCTCCCTCTGCCTGTGTCTCTGCCTCTCTCTCTCTCTGTGACTATCATAAATAAATAAATAAATTTAAAAAAACAAAAACAAAAACAAAAACAAACTGAACTATAAAGTATTTAGCCATGTATTTATTACTTTTTTAAAAAAAAAGGATAAGGGAAAGAAAACCAAACATTTTCTTTAAGTGTTGCCCCTTGGGGGAGTCAAAGGAAGTCGGATGAACAGGTAACAAAAGACAGATGCAAGTTATTTGTAATGCTCTAGTTTGAGGGTGACAGCTAGTCTTCAAGATGGGCCCAGTGATCTCCACCTACTCTCACTCACCCCTTTTTTTTTTTTTTTAATTTTTTATTTATTTATGATAGTCACAGAGAGATAGAGAGAGAGGCAGAGACACAGGCAGAGGGAGAAGCAGGCTCCATGCACCGGGAGCCCGATGTGGGATTCGATCCCGGGTCTCCAGGATCGCGCCCTGGGCCAAAGGCAGGCGCCAAACCGCTACGCCACCCAGGGATCCCTCACTCACCCCTTTTTTGTGGTCCCCTCCCACAGTGTACCACAGACCAGTGTACCACAATTGGTCTGTGTGACCGGTAGGATAGAAGTGATAGTATATCACTTATAAAAGTTAAGTTATGGAAGATATTGTATCTTTTGTTTTGGTGGCTGTTGCTCTCGTTTTCCAATTATTAGCTCTGGGGGAAGCCAGCTGCCATATTAAGCGCAGTCCTATAGAGGGGCCAGCAAGTTGAGAACTGAAGCCTCCAGAAAACAGCTAGGAAAGAAAGAAGGCATCTTATTAACAGTCATCCACATGCTTGGAAATGGATGCTCCAATCCAGCCAAGCTTTCATATTACTGGAGTCTCAGCAAACATCTTCATTAAAACCTCACTAGACACTAGAGACCCACAACTTCCCAGCTAAGTCATTCTAGATTCCTGACCCCAGAAACTATGTGAGATAATAATTGTTTATTGTCTTAATCCACAAAGTTTTTGAATAATTTATTATATAACAATAAATAACTAACACAACTTAGAAAGGTATTCATGGGTATTAACTTATGATTGTTTTATTTCATGTAAAAAACGTAAGCTATATACATTACTTTTGATTTATCAAACATATTTCAAAGGGGGGAAGTGAAATTGCAAATGTCTCCACACATTAACTAAAATTCAAACTCTATCAAATACTTTTTTTTTAATTTTTTTTTTTTTTTATGATAGTCACAGAGAGAGAAAGAGAGGCAGAGACACAGGCAGAGGGAGAAGCAGGCTCCATGTACTGGGAGCCCGACGTGGGAATCGATCCCGGGTCTCCAGGATCGCGCCCTGGGCCAAAGGCAGGCGCCAAACCGCTGCGCCACCCAGGGATCCCTCTATCAAATAATTATTATGATAACCTGTGAGTAGGTATTTAAGAGGAAGCAAAGAAAAATTCTGGGGCAAAATAAATTTTCAGCTTTCCTAAACTATAAAAGAGTAATAAAAACAAAAATAATAGCAAAAATTTACTATCTGAAGGATCTTTTTAAAATGATCTACAACAACTTGGGGACGCGTGGGTGGCTCAGCAGCTGGACATCTGCCTTCGGCTCAGGGCATGATCCCGGGATCCAGAATCAAGTCCCACATCAGGCTCCCGGCGAGGAGCCTGATTCTTCCTCTGCTTGTGTCTCTGCCTCTCCCTATGTCTCTCATGAGTAAATAAATAAATCTTTTAAAAAAAGAAAAATTATCTACAACTCTCTTACTTTACAGAAGACAAAACAGGTCCAGAAAGATTAAGTTAGATGTCTAAAGTAGATCTTATTTTCTAAACTTCTTTTACTAGAATATGGTGGCCATATAGAATACTACACTAATCATTTACCTAAGACTTCTACATTCTCCAAAAACAAAAAACAAATTTTCAGTTTTTCTTGAAAACTTACTGCTTCCCAAAGTGTACAGCCAATGGCAAAAAAAAAAAAAAAAAAAAAAGACTAAGGCAGCAGATATCTAGCAAATGAATGATGAACACAAAATTCTAAATAGCGTTTATCTCTTGGCATGAAGCAGAGGGGTAGAAAAGAAGATACAAAGTTAGATTGCCAAGTTATCGGTAATGCTGCAATTCCAGGGTGGAGTAGCAAGTTCATGACTATTATATTTTTAAACTTTTCGGGGGATCCCTGGGTGGCGCAGCGGTTTGGCGCCTGCCTTTGGCCCAGGGCGCGATCCTGGAGACCCGGGATCGAATCCCACGTTGGGCTCCCGGTGCATGGAGCCTGCTTCTCCCTCTGCCTGTGTCTCTGCCTCTCTCTCTCTCTGTGACTATCATAAATAAATAAAAATTAAAAAAAATAAATAAATAAAAAAAATAAAAAAAATAAAAAAACTTTTCTTCTTCCAATAATACTAGGAAGTGTTAAACAGTAACACTGTTTTGCATATATGTAGTATTCTACTTAAAAGGAAAAAAGATGAATTGTAACTGTCCTTCATATAGTTTGGTTTCTTGAAAAAGAGCTACCATGATATGAATAGGAAAATATAAATAGTTTTTAAAATAAGGGACTTTTAAAAAATGGCCTTGTTGACAAGGAAAAGGGAAAAACAAACAAACAAACAAACTGAGATCTCTGGTCCAGTTATTCTACATTAAAGCAAATTGGTCAGGCACAGCTTCTTCTTTTTTTTTTTTTTAAGATTTTTTTTTTTAATTTATTTGTTCATAGACACACAGAGAGAGAGGCAGACACACAGACAGAGAGAGAAGCAGGCTCCATGCAGGGAGCCCAATATGGGACTCGATCCCGGGTCTCCAAGATTACACCCCAGGCTGCAGGCGGTGCCAAACCGCTGCGCCACCAGGGCTGCCCTCAGGCACAGCTTCTAACAAAGAATAGCAAATATATACTTGGTATCACAAATCCCAAGTTCTAAGATGAATGTTAATGCAGATGTGAAAAGTAAAGGTTACTACAAACAAGTATTTGTTCCATGAAAAACCTAATTTTAAAATAATTTCACTCATCAATTGTATTGAGCCATTTCAGAGAAACAACTTTTAAAATATTATTAAGATTTTCCTTTTAGGAATGTTAAAAACCAGAAGTATTAAAAACCACATGGTTTTCCACTAGTCAAGTATTCTGTGTATTATATAACCAAGTATAAGATTAGGATCTCAGGGATCCCTGGGTGGCGCCAGCGGTTTGGCGCCTGCCTTTGGCCCAGGGCGCGATCCTGGGGACCCGGGATCGAATCCCACATCAGGCTCCCAGTGCATGGAGCCTGCTTCTCCCTCTGCCTGTGTCTCTGCCTCTCTCTCTCTCTCTCTCTCTGTGACTATAATAAATAAATAAAATTAAAAAAAAAAAAAAAAAAAAGATTAGGATCTCAATCATACACTTAAATTTTACATTCTGAAAGAACAAAGTTGGAAGGCTCACAGTACCTGGCTTCAGGACTCACTATATAACTATAGTAATCAAAGCCACTGGTAAAAGGACAGGCACAGAGATCAGTGGAACAGAACACATTATTCAGAAACAGACCCACACCTAACAGTCAATTGATTTTTTCACAAATGGGCAAAGGCAACCCAAAGAAAGAATGAGTACTAGTCTATAGGGCAAATGAACTAGTTTCTTCAACAAATAAACGGCTTTTTTTTTAAAGAACAAACTATTGTATTAAATAAAACAAGAGCTATGTGGACTTTATTTGGATCTCTGTGGAATTAGCCAACTCAAAAAAGGTATCTTTTATCTAATTAGTTATAATATTAATTTGGTATTAGGTGATGTTAAAGAATTACTTTGCTTGATGTGATGATAGCATGGTGGTTATAATGTCCACATCTGCCTGAGATAAGTTTCCAAAAATGTATTAGGTAGAATATAAAGTCTATGATATACTTTGAAACATTACAGAATGAAAAGGGAGACAGCAACCAAAAAAAAAAAAAAAAATCATTCTGAAATATACCCAGAGCATTCTGCTTTCCTTAACAAAGAGCTGCCCTCACAGTAGACCACCAGAGCCTTATGTGACCTGGGGAAAGGGCAATTATACAACTGGAACCTCTGTAGCCTTCCTGCCTCAACTGAGGGGAAAGGGAAGAAACAGCTAAGAAATTCTTCTGAAAGCCACAACCCAGGACTCTAACTCACTAAACAAAATGGAGATTTCATCATAAGATTACACACCATTTTTTTTCCCTCCCTGTAACTTACAGCCACGTCAACAAGGCTACAGTACAGTAACAATGGATTATAACTGAGGGCTCCCAGGATATACCCTCCAGTTAACAAGGACTTACTTTCTAGGGAGACCCAAAAGCAACAGAGGACACAGAAACAAGGCTACAGAGGGAAAAAAACCTCTAACACAGTTAGCTACAGCAGACAATAACCACAGCCTAACTCCTCACAAGATAAACTTAAAACTTCATACTAAAGGCCTGTTTACTGTGCCCTCTATTACCCCAATACATCATGTTCAGCTTTCAACAAAAATTTCAAGGCATGCTAATAGGCAAGAAAAGCACAGGTGGAAGAGAAAAGCCAAGCATCAGAACCAGACTCAAATGTAATAGAGATTTTGGAATTAGAAGAATGGGAATTTGAAATATAAATCATATGCTAAGCGCTGTAATGGAAAAAGTCAGTAACATGCAGTAACAGATGGCCACTGTATATAAAAGATGGAAACTCTAAGAAAAACTCAAAAGTAAATGCTACAAAATAAAACAGTGTAATAGAAATGAAAAGTCTATGAGCTTAAATGTATGTCAATAGAAACTTCCCAAACTAAAATGCAAAAATAACAATTTATTTACTTATGCATGCATTTATGCATTTACGCATTTATGTATTTATATATTTAAGAGAGAGAGTATGCACTCAAGCCATGGAGGAGGAGCGGAGGGAGAGAGTGAGAAAGAATTTTAAGCAGAATCCATGCCCAGCACAGAACCCAATGTGAGGCTCGATCTAAGAATCCTGAGATCATTACCTGAGTTGGAATCAAGAGACAGATGCTTACCTAACTGAGCCAAAAATAATTTTGAAAGGGGAACAGATATCCAAGAACTGTGGGATAATTACAAAAGATATAACATGCACAAAAAGGGAATACAAGAAGGAGAATAAAGAGAGAAACAGAAAAAATATTTGAAGTAATAATGGCTGAATGTTTTCCAAAATTAGTGAAATACACCAAACTACAAATCCAAAAGTTCACAATCTAGCAGTTTACTGCCAAAAGTCACCACCTAAGTATACTATATTCCAACTTCAGAAAAACAAGTGTACGAAAATCTTGGGAGAGGAAAAAAATGCCTTGCCTATATGTAAAGGGAGAGAATTATGTCAGACTTCTCTTCAGAAACCATGTAAGAAGCAGGACTCCGGAAGGCAGACTGAAATATTTACATATTGAAAGAAACAAACTACCAATCCAGGATCCTGTGTCAGTGAAATCATTCTCCAAAAAGGGAAAGAGATTAAGGGAAGAAAAAGATAAAATATAGGCTGAGAAAAAAAATTTACAAAACACATATCTGATAAGGATCTTATTTCCAAGATACGCAAAGAATGCTAAAAACTCAACAGTAAGACAAAACACTCAATTTAAAAATGAGTGAAAGATGTGAACAGACAGACACATCACCAGAGAAGATAGATAAATTGCAAAGAAGCATAGGAAAAATGCACAACATTATGTCATTAGGGAACTGCAAATTAAAACATGAGACACTACTACAGACCTTCAGAAAGACTACTACAGACCTTCAAAAGACTTACAGCAAGAAATGCCTGCAAAGATGTGGAGCAATAACAACACTCCCTCATTACTAGTGGGAATGCAACATGATATAGCCCTTTTTGGAAGACAGTCTGGAAATTTCTTACAAAGCTAAGTAGTCCTAGTCTTAATATACAAATCCAGCAACCATGCCCCTTGGTATTTAATCCAATACCAGTTGAAAATTTAGGTTCACACAAAAACCTGCACTTGAATGTTTATAGCCACTTTATTCATAATTGCCAAAAGCTGGAAACAACTACAATGTTTCTCATTCAGTGAATAAATAAATTGTGGTCCCTCCATACCAGGGAACATTATACAATGATAAAAAGAAATGAACCTCAGCCCTGGCTGACATTCAGGAAGAAGAGGAGAGGATGAAGAGGTAAAGCACGGTCAGCTGCAAGTCCAAGATGGCAGCAGTGGAGGAGTAGGAGACCTTAGTTTCATCTGGTCTCAGGAATTCAGCTAGATAGCTATTAAATCATTCTGAACACCTGTGAACTCAACCATAGAACTAAGAAAATAATAGCTGCAAGTCTACAATAGAAAAGCGACCATCTTCTGCAAGATAGGTACGGAGAAGTAAATCCGAGGAAAACTACAGTAAGATAGACTTGGGGTGGGGAGAGAGCCCCTGGAAGCCGGCTACTGTAAAGTGACATAGCAGTGGAGCACAAAATCAGAACTTTTTAGAAGTGTGCTCCAGTGAGGGATGTTCCTGCCTGAAAGGTGCTCAGGCAGCAAAAGTGGGGTGGAATCCTCAGTGGGACAGCATGGTCTCAGGATCCCCAGGGTCACAGGAAGACTGGGGGTGCCTGAGGATGGCAGAGTTCCCAGGCATCGGATCACGGAAGCCAGCTGTAATCAACAAACCCAGGAGGGGGCTCTCAGCTCAGGGTTGCCATAATCCAGGAACCAGGACACAGTTGGCATGACCACTCTCCAAGCAGTGGTCCCAGCAAGCAGCAGAACTGGCGAGAACCCCCTTCCTCTCCCAGGAGGAGTGGCACTCATGTGCAAACCAAAGAGGTCTGCAGGATCTGGGGACTCGATAGGAGGTCATGTCCTGAGATAGAAGTGCTCTCAGGCTGGGGGAGCACAAAGTGTGGATGGAGATAAGGGAGACAGTAGTGATGGATTGCTTTTCCCTGAGGGCGCAGAGAAGTGGGGATCCGAGTTTTGAGCTCCAGGGCTGGAGATTGGGAGCCCACCACTTTCACTCTCATCCTCTAAACAGGCATGGGAAGCCTTCAGGGAACAAAAGAATAAGCAATCCAGAGCAGATTACTTAGGCTGGCCACCTTGGCAAGGTACAATTCCCCCGGGGGGCAAAAACACTTGAGAATCCAGACAACAGGTCCCTCTGCCAGAAAATCAGCAAGGACATCCAGCCAAGACCAAGTTTACCAATAGTAGAGAACTACAGAATTCCAGCACTAGGAGAAATAGTATATAGAATTCAATGGTTTGGTTTTTTTTGTTGTTGGTTTTTTTTTTTTGATTCTCCAGTCTTTCAATTTTAATTTTTTTCTTTCCTTTTTTACAAATTTATTTTATTGGCTCTTTTTGTTAATATTTAATTTTCATTTTTTGTTATTCTATCCTTTCATTGTATTTACTTTTTTTTTTTTTTACATATAGAAGTTTTCTTTTTGTTACAATTTTGGGATCTAGTTTTCTAATAAATGAACCAAAATACACACAGAACCCAATGTATTGCTCTATTCTGTTCACCTGTCTAATCCATTATATTCTCTTTTTTTAATACTTTTTTCTTTCCTTTTTTTTGGTTTTGGGTCTCTTCTGATTTGTTTATAGTATATATTTCTCTGGGGTTGTTGTTCCCATTTTAGTATTTTGTTCTCTCATTCATCTATTCTTGACTTTCGGGACCTAATCAGTATGGACATAAATAAGATGTTGTAACTAAAGTTCAGAATAACAATTATAAAGATACTAGCAGGGGGGATCCCTGGGTGGCGCAGCGGTTTAGCACCTGTCTTTGGCCCAGGGCGCGATCCTGGAGACCTGGGATCGAATCCCACGTCGGGCTCCCGGTGCATGGAGCCTGCTTTTCCCTCTGCCTGTGTCTCTGCCTGTGTCTCTGCCTATCTCTCTCTCTCTCTCTGTGACTATCATAAAAAAAAAAAAAAAAAAAGATACTAGCAGGGCTTGAAAAAAGCACAGAAGAGACTAGAAAATCCCTTTCTGGAAGAATAAAAAAAACTAATGTCTAATCAAGTCGAAATCAAAAAGGCTATTAATAAGATGTAATAAAAAACGGAGGCTCTAACTTCTAGGAGAAATGACACAGAAGAGAGAATTCGTGACCTAGAAGACAAAATGATGGAGAATAAAGAACCTGAGAAAAAGACAGATAAACAACCTTTGGATCATGAGGGGAAAATTTGAGAGATAAGTGATACCATAACACAAAACAATATTAGAATAACTGGGATCCCAGAGAAAGAGAAAAGGGGGGGGTAGAATATATATTGAGGGAATTATATCAGAGACCTTCCCTAATCTGAGGAAGCAAACAGGCATCCAAGTTCAGGAGGCACAGAGGACCCCGCTGGAAATCTGTAAAAATAGATCAACACTCCAACATGCAACAGTGAAACTTGCAAATCTCAGAGACAAAGAGAAAAATCCTGAGAGCAGCTCATGACAAGAGATCTACAACCCAAGAAGGCTGAAACATCAGAGAGGCAGCAGACCTATCCAAAGAGACCTGGCAGGGCAGGAAGGACTGGCATGATATATTCAGGGTGCTAAATGAGAAAAACATGCAGCCAAGAATACTTTATCCAGCTAGGATCTCATTCAAAATAGAAGGAGATAAAAAGCTTCCAGGACAAACAGAAACTAAAAGTATTTGTGATCACCAAATTAGCTCTACAAGAAATATGATACAGGATCCTTCAAGCAAAGAGAGAGTCCAAAAGTAACACAGATCAGAAAGGAACAGAGACAATATACAGAAATAGGGCTGTACAAGTAATAAATGGCACTAAATTCCTAACTTTCAATAGTTACTCTGAATGTAAATGGGCTAAATATCCCAATCAAAAGACACAGAGTATCAGAATGGATAAAAAAGCAAGAATCATCTATATGCAGTGGGCAAGAAATTCATTTTAGACACAAAGACACCTCCAGTTTTAAAGGGATTGAGCAGCCCAAGTGGCTCAGCAGTTTAGTATCACCTTCAGTCCAGGGTGTTATCCTGGAGTCCCGAGATCGGGTCCCATGTTGGGCTCCATGTGTGATGCCTGCTTCTTCTCCCTCTGCCTGTGTCTGTGCCTCAGTCTCTCTCTCTCTCTCTCTCTCTCTCTCTCTCTCTCTGTCTCATGAATAAATAAATAAAATCTTAAAAAAAAAATCAACTGAGGGGTAGAAAACCATTTATCATGCTAATGGACATCAAAAGACAGCTCAGGTGACAACCCATATATTAGACAAATTAAATTTTATTTTTTTATTTTTTTTTTTAAAGATTTTATTTATTTATTCATGATAGACATAGGGGGAGAGAGAGGCAGAGACACAGGCAGAGGGAGAAGCAGGCTTCATGCAGGGAGCCTGATGTGGGACTTGATCCCGGGACTCCAGGATCGCGCCCTGGGCCAAAGGCAGGCGCTAAACCGCTGAGCCACCCAGGGATCCCCTAGACAAATTAAATTTTAAACCAAAGATTGTAGTAAGAGATGAGGAAGGATACTATATCATAATTAAAGGGTCCATCCAAAAGAAGATCTAACAATTATATAAATATCTATACCCCAAAGTTGGAAGCAGCCAATTATATAAACAAAGTAATAACAAAATTAAAGAAACACATACACCCATAATACAATAATAGTAGAGGGCTTTAACACCCCACTCACTGTAATGGACAGATCATATAAGCAGATCAACAAGGAAACAAGGGCTTTGAATGACACACTGGACCAGATGGACTTCACGGATAACATTCAGAGCATTCCATACTAAACCAACAGAATACACATTCTTCTCAAGTGCACATGAAACATTCTCCGGAATAGATCACATACTGGGTCACAAACCAGGTCTCAACCAGTACCAAAAAACTGGTATCATTCCCTGCATATTTTCAGACCACAATGCTTTGAAACTGAAACTCAATCACAAGAGGTAATTTGAAAAGAACTCAAATACATGCAGGCTAAAGAGCATCCTACTATCCTACTTAAGAGTCAAGGAAATTAAAGAATTTCAAATTCATAGAAATAAATGAAAATGAAAGCACAACTATTCAAAACCTCTGGGATGCAGCAAAGGCAGTCCTAAGAGGGAAGTATATAAACCTTTCTCAAGAAATGAGAAAGGTCTCAAACAAGGTCTCCTTATACCTGAAGGAGCTGGAGAAAAAACAGCAAATAAAGCCTAAATCCAGCAGAAGAAAAGAAATAATAAAGAATAGAGCAGAAATCAAAGAAATAGACCCCCCAAAAAAACAGTAGAACAGATTAACAAAACTAAGGACTGGTTCTTTGAAAGAATTAATAAGGGGTTCCTGGGTGGCTTAGGGTTTAGCACCTGCCTTTGGCCCAGGGCATGATCCTGGAGCCCTGGGATCGAGTCCTGCAACAGGCTCCCTGCATGGAGCCTGCTTCTCCCTCTGCCTGTGTCTCTGCCTCTCTCCTCTCTCTTTCTCTGTGTCTCATAAAATCTTAAAAAAAAAAAAAAAAAGAATTAATAAGATTGATAAACCCCTGGCCAGACTTATCAAAAAGAAAAAGAAAGGACCCAAATAAATATAATCATGTATGAAAGAGGAAAGATCACAATCAATACTGAAGAAATACACACAATTTTAAGAGCATATTATGGGCAACTATATGCCAACAAATTAGGCAATCTGGAAGAAATGGATGCATTCCTAGAGACGTATAAACTACCAAAACTGAAACAGGAAGAAATAGAAAACCTGAACAGACCTATATAATCCAGTACAGAAACTGAAGCAGTCATCAAAAATTTCCCAACAAAAAAACAGTACAGGGCCAGATGGCTTCCCAGGGGAATTCTACCAAACATTTAAAGAATTACTACCTATTCTGAAGTTGCTTCAAAGAAATCGGAAATAGAAGAAAAATTTCCAAACCTGTTCTATGAGGCCAGCATTACCCTGATCCCAAAACCAGACAAAGACTCCACCAAAAAGGAGATTTACAGACCAATATGCCTGAATGAACATAGATGCCAAAGTTCTCACCAAGATACTAGCCAGTAGGATCCAGCAATACATTAAAAGGATTATCACCATGACCGAGTGGCATTTATTACTAAGCTGCAAGAGTGGTTCAACATCTACAAATCATTCAATGTAAACACATTATGTTAATAAAAGAAAGGACAAGAACCATATTATCCTCTCAATAGATGCAAAAAAAAAAAAGCATTTGATAAAATATAGCATCCTTTCTTAATTAAAACTCTTCACAGTGTAGGGATAGAGAGAACATACTTTAATATCATAAAAGCCATCTATGAAAAGCCCACAGCAAATATCATTCTCAATGGGGGAAAACCTGAGAACCTTTCCTCAGGGTAACACAGCAGGGATGTCCACTCTCACCACTGCTATTCAACATAGTGCTAGAAGTCCTAGCCTCAGCAATCAGACAACAAAAAGAAATAAAAGGATCCGAACTGATAAAGAAGTCAAACTCTCACTATTTGTAGATGACATGATAGTGTACGTGAAAAACCCAAAGACTCCACCTCAAAATTGCTAGAAGTCATACAGGAATTCAGCAGAGTGGCAGGATACAAAATCAATACATGGAAGTCAGCTGCATTTCTATACACTAACAATGAGACTGAAGAAAGAGAAATTAAGGAGTCCATCCCATTTACAAATGCACCCAAAACCAGAAGATACCAAAGAGGTAAAGGATCAGAAAACTACAGAACTACATAAAACTACAGAACTACAGAACTATAGAACTACAGAAAACTACAGAACACTCATGAAAGAAATTGAAGAAGACACAAAGAAAGGGAAAAATGTTCCATGCTTCTTCCATGAATGTAAGAAGAAATATTGTTAAAATGTCTTTGCTACCTAAAGGAGTCTATATATTCAATGCAATTCCTATCAAAATACCATCAACTTATTTCACAAAGGTGGAATAAATAATCCTAAAATTTGTATGGAACCAGGAAAGACCCCGAATAGCCAGAGGAATGTTGAAAAAGAAAACCAATGCTGGTAGCATCGTAATTCTGGATTTCAAGTACTATTACAATGCTGTAATCATCAAGACAGTATGATACTGGCACAAAAACAGACACATAGATCAATGGAACAGAATAGAGAACCCAGAAATGGACCCTCAACTCCATGGCCAAATCCTCTTCAACAAAGCAGGAAAAACCAGCCAATGGAAAAATGTCTTTTCAACAAATAGTGTACGAAAATTGTACAGCCACATGCAGAAGAATGAAACTGGACCATTTCCTCATACCATACACAAAAATAGACTCAAAATGGACGAAGAACCTAAATGTGAGACAGGAATCCATCAAAATCCTAGAGGAGAACACAGGCAGCAACCTTTATGACCACAGCAACTTCTTACTAGACACATCTCCAAAGGTAAGGGAAACAAAGGGAAAAATGAACTACTGTGACTTCATCAGGATAGAAAGCTTTTACACAACAAAGGAAATAGTCAACAAAACCAAAGACAACCAACAGAATGGAAGAAGATATTTGCAAATGACATATCAGACAATGGGCTTATATCCAAAAATCTATAAAGAACTTACCAAATTCAACACCCAAAAAACAAACAATCCAATCCAGAAATGGGCAGAAGAAATAAACACACATTTTTCCAAAGACAACATAGAGATGGCCAACAGACACATGAAAAAATGCTCAATATCACTCGCCATCAGAAAATGAAATACTTTTACAGAGCTCATTCTGCAGATTTGTGGCTCAGAGCATTTAAAAAATCTAAGCTACTTACCCTCAGCCATAACGGTTTGGGTCATCCGTGATCCAGCAGTAGGAGCAATGGTGTTACAATGAATGTTGCTTGTCCTGCCTTCAATTGCAAGGGTATTTGATAAGCCCAGAAGACCCAGCTTTGCAGCACTGTAACTGGCCTGGCCAAAGTTTCCATATATTCCTGAAGCTGACGAAGTCATAACAATCCTAAAAGGAAAATCAATCTCTCAAAATCTCTCTTCCATGTTTTGATAACACTGCAACTCTAAGCCTTTTATTCTTTTCCCATAGTATTACATCCGTCAAAAGCAATGATTGTTATACTGTCATTAGGTTCCTACAGTCATCACTTACACATGCAAAATAATAATAAAAATAATTCTCAAAATTCAGCTACAAGGGACACCTGGGTGGCTTGGTGGTTGGGCGTCTGCCTTCAGCCCAGGGCATGATCCTGGAGACCTGGAATCGAGTCCCGCATTGGGCTGCCTGCATGGAACCTGCTTCTCTCTGCTTATGTCTCTGTCTCTCTGTGTCTCTCATGAAAAATAGAATCTTTAAAAAAAAAAAAAATTCAGCTACAGGATTTAACTATTTTAAAAAGAATCCCTGATTGGGATCAAATAAATTCAAATACAGGAATGTATGTTCATTATCTACAGAAAACAACAATAAATATTTATAAACATGAAATAAAGTGGCAACAACAAGTTAAAATTATCCTAAGAAACAGAAAAATTAGTTTGTTTTTTTTGTTTTGTTTTTTTTTAATTTTATTTTATTTATTTATAATAGGCACACAGTGAGAGAGAGAGAGAGGCAGAGACATAGGCAGAGGGAGAAGCAGGCTCCATGCACTGGGAGCCTGACGTGGGATTCGATCCCGAGTCTCCAGGATCGCGCCCTGGGCCAAAGGCAGGCGCCAAACCGCTGCGCCACCCAGGGATCCCAGAAAAATTAGTTCTAATTCTTTAGTTCTCATTACTTTGCCCCTCTCTTTCTGGATAATATTAAATCCCTCATATTCAAACAATGCCATCTCCAAAATGTGACCCATCTCACCCTACTGAGTAGACCAAGTAAAACAATTCATATCATTTATTTTCAGTAACTTTGAGAGGAGAAACTAGAACTCTCCAATAGGAACAGGTATCACAAAGAACTCAGTGGTAGTAGATGTGTGTGAACCCAAGATTAACAGGAAGGACCCTGACAGAGTCCATGGAGCCCCCTCCTGGCTCTGCCCCATTCCAAGTCACTCACACAGACACAGCCACAGTCTTACAGCTCCCAAACAGTTTATAAAGACCAACTCATGTTGGACAGTACTAGCAAGCTGGACACAGTGTTCATCTCTCCTCAGCTGGTCAGTGGATACAGAATGATACTTCAATTACAGAATAAACGTACAGCTGAATCCTCAAAGTTTCTACTGCTAGAATATCAGAGAACTCCAGGAAATCCATTCATAATGAAAAGTAGGAGGTGAAAAGAAATATAAATATATTTATATTATATTATATATTATATATTATTATATTTATTTATATTTATAAAATATAAATATAAAGTTGGCCAGCTCAGCTAATCTGTGACTAAATGACACCAATGTAATAAGAGGGTTCATGCCAAGAGTTCATTAAAAGCCTGTGCATGTGTGTGAAGAGATCTTCCTCAAATCAGAGCACTTATCTTTCCCTGCACACAAGGGACCACACACAGCATGTCCAATGCCCCGCCCCCTGCCCCCGACAGCCACACACACAACTCTACCTTCCAAACTTTTGTTTCTTCATATGATCCCAAGCTGCCCGGGTCACTTGGAATGAGCCTCGCAAATGGACTCTGTGGATTATATCTAAAACAATAAATTATTTTGATTATATATTTTGTCAAAAATTAGAGGCAAAATCAATATAAGAAATGATTTATTTATATAATATTTTGTATAAATGATTTATTTATACAATATAATTTATTTATACAAAGATGTTCACTTTATATTGAGCATTCAAAATCAACTACTGTCATATTGCTGCTCTCTGAGTAACCATTTTTGCTTTTGTCCCAATTATGTAACCAATCAATAGTCCATACCCATTCTCCTTATAATTTGCAATAAAATTATTGTAATACCTCTACACATCTAAATACAACGCTATATTTATGTCTAATTTATAAAAAAGAGTCCACTAATACAAACATCCGAAAATTTTATACATACAATTGGGACTGAACACAAACATTAGTTAAAGTGTAATGTAAAAAAAAAAAAAAAAAAGTGTAATGTATACAATTGTTGAATCACTATGTTGTGCACTTGAAAATAATATATTGTATGTCAACCATTCTTCAATAATGAAAGTTTTTTTAATGAAATAAATAAAATTTCTAAAAAAACATAATCATGACCTACACAGTTCACTGTCAAGAAATGTTTGCCAGTTGCTCACTATGTCCCTATATCCCTATTTTTAGGGACAAAAGGGTAAATTGCAAATGAGATGGGGCAAAGGAGGATCAGAAAATAGAGGGAGAGAGGGAGGAATTAAGGCAGGGGCAGAGGAAGGGAGGGAGGGATGGCGGGGGGATGGAGGGGGGAAGATTGGGGGGGTGGGGCCCATTTGTTTTTAAAGAGATGAACAGACAACCTGGGAAATGATTCAGATAGATAAACAACTCTAGATTTAATTTTATTTTTAATTATCACTGTTATTAATTTTTGTTTCAGGCTAGAACCTCAACAAATGTTTTCATGGGTATATTAGAAGAATACAAAAGTGAAAAAACGAACTTAAAAAGAAAAACTAAAAAAAGGTAAAGGTAGCCAGGTGGTTAGGAGTGGTGAGCCAGGAGTGGAAACGACCCAGCCTCACCAGAGCTGAAAGAGGGTCAAGAACATAATCCTACTTTGCCAGCAAATCCTTTCTTTCTCCACTTCTTTCTTACCCCAGTTGTTAAAGCAAAAAGAGGAAATTAAGAGCCCTTTAATAACAAATCACAAAGATGCTTTGCTTCTTCCCAAAGAACTTCTGGCAGTACATCCTAGAAGCACACTCCATCACTCCATCCATAGTGACGTAACACCTCAGCTCCCACGCCTCCCACACTTCCAGCCACCATTGTTTGTTATAGTTCTGATGGCCATGAAAGTAAAGGCATAAAGAGCAAACAAACCAAAAATCACTTTTTTTTTGCTCGTTATCAAAACTCAATCTTTCCAATGTGGCATTCCTAATGGGATTTTCCCCTACACAGGAGAAACATCTAAGGTATTCCCACCCAGTTCTCAGATCTCCAACATTTTCAGTGCCCCAGACTCCCTTCCATATCCTGATCTTGCTCTTGAAATAAGAATGCACAGGGAACTAAGCAGGTTGAAGATTTTTAGAAAGAGTTAATATGGCTAGAAAATGCTAACAACTTCTCAAGAAGAAAAAAGGTAGAAAAGAATTGAAAGACACAAAATCCTTTCAGGTAATTTCTGCCAAATGGCTTAAAATTTTTTCATTTATAAAATGTTAAAAGAAAATAGGCTACTTCCAACTGTTGTCATTTTCAGTTGTAAAGCTTAGTATTCATCATGCTCATCATCTACATTAACAGAAGCAAAAGTAAGTAGAAGTAAGTTTTTCCTTAAATGTACAAATTTCTCAAATATTAAAAGGCTAAAGGAATAGTTAGGCTCCACAGAGACATATGTTACAAACAACTTACCCCAATCTTCATCGCTTATTCTACCAAAAGAACTGTCCCTCAGAATTCTAAAAACAGTATTATACAGGTTAGATAAGGAAGGAGTATCCACTTTAAAAACTCACCAAAAACTTTGCATGCACATTATTTTACCCAAAATGAAAAAAAGAGATACTCACCCAGCATTGTTGACCACAACATCTACAATATAAAAAAATTCAAGTCACAAACATAAAAGCAAGTATATTAATTTGCATTGGCTTACAACTCATATTTCTTTCAAAATTAGGCTTTTTCTCCCTCATGGAAAAGTAAATAATAATAGCAAAAGAGTGCTATCAGAACAAAATTTTATAAAATTTTTGCTATCAGAGAAAAAAAAAAGCAAACAACAACAACAAAAAAAAAACCCTCTGATTCACAAGTTTCTCATCATGTCAGGGCTTTCCTCTCAAACTTACATATGTAAATGTTTCCACCTCCACCTTCTGCCAAAATTCTATTTATATAATCAGCTGTTGCTCAACTCTTAGGTTCTTAGCATTCACTGGTAACCATAAGTCACCCCTCATTTAAACTCAGAATTCACTCAAAAAGTTTTAAGTTTAAAAGATTTTTCTTTGCCACTCAAGCATCAAAATTCCAGGAAGTAAACTATTTTTAGAAACTGACGGCCTTTCTTAATACATAACTGTATTCTTACTATTAAAAAAAAAAAAAAAACAATTTTTTTAAGGTTCAACCATTATCCTGTGGCTATTTTTACCCTATAACTTCGTATCTTTGTGACCTTTATCCCTCTGTCAAATGAACAAGTCCCTTATAAGCTCAACACAGCATAACCAGAAAAACAAATCTACTATATCCCTCTGTCAAATGAACAAGTCCCTTATAAGCTCAACACAGCATAACCAGAAAAACAAATCTACTAGACAAAAAAAAGGGGGGGAGAGCACATTCAAATTATAAAAATTAATGTTTTCCAGAATGTAAACATGTTGGGCTTCTCTACAGGAATGTTTCCCTGTAGTAGCTCAATAATCTTTTACTAAGAACATGTGGAACTAAACCAGAAAGATTATCTAGAGAGGAATAAAATAAACAACACATTTGAAATCCTTCTCAAAACTAAAGATTTTTATTTTAATTTATAAAATAACTAATTAATTAACTAATTCACAAGATACTGAATCCTTATGATCTAAATCATAATTATCTAAAAGATTCCATGGGGTCCTCTATTGCCAAAATATTTATTTTATAAACATATTTGGGGCATAATTCAATTATCACGTATAAGAAACTTAGAAAATGCTTATAACTTTCTTAAAGTTTTTAAGACCAAAAAAACGTAAAACAAACTCAACATACTTTTGCATAAAAAATGCCACCTCAAGCCTTTTATGGAATGAGGTAGGGAATGTAAAAAAAATTAGTTTGCAAAATCAAAAAAACTAAATAAAAAAACTTGGCTATGTAAAATGAATACAGAAAAACTTGCTTATAAAGAAAAAAGGAATTTTTTATAAACAAAAATAAAATCAAAAACACTTTATTAGGAAGGTAGGAGCTCCTCTGTTAGTGCCATAAACACAAAGAAACATCACCTATTCTTCCAAAAGCTTCTAGTGCTGTCCGTACAATCTTCTCTCCTGCTTCCACTGAATCTGGAGGAATGGAAAATTAGTATGAAACATCAGTAATATCCCTCACAAATAACTTCTAAACTCTGTGGAGCACAGTACATGACAGATACTATTCACTCAACAGATTTCCACAAAAATAAATTTATATTGCAGGCACATAACAAATCAAAATATAGATGATTTAATGTTACAAAGGAAATGCAGTCCCTAAAACAATTCTTTAACTTAAAAAAAGGGGGGGGTAATAAAAAATATTTTGACAAATACTATCTCTAAAATACAACTTTCTGTGAGGATGGAAATGTCTTATTTCCATCATAATATAGTAGTCACTATACACGAGTGTCCACTGAGCCCTTGAGATATGACTAGTATGACAGACAAACTGAGTATTTAATTTTGTTTAATTTGTATTTAATTTTATAGTCACATTAGCATTTCCCTTTAAAGATGCTAATCAGAATTTACAAGGAAGGAAAGGGGGTACATGTTTAATTTGAAAAAGCAAGTTCAATGCTATATAACTACATACGGAAATAAACCTACTGTTTGTACAATACTAAGTACAAAAAGTAAAGCTCCACAAAACAGAGTGGCTTTCTTATCTTCTACTCATCAGCCCAGGGGAAGGGCTCATATCCCCAGAGTTGTGTGTCAAATGGTCAGGTATCAACATCCCACTGCCTCTCTCTGTTCTGTACAATCAGTGGGGAGGAGCCAGGAAACATATTCCCTTCCTTGAGATCCTTAAAGTCCTGAGATAGATCTGCCAAAAATAGACACCCATCTAAAGAACAGAGGAGGAGGAGAAGCCTGCAGATGCAGGCAAATCTTAGGAGCAGAGTGCAGATGAAAGAGAGCTGGCATATCCAGGTAAGCCGTGGGAACTGCCTGCTGCAGGCTGACCCAGTCATTCAGATTCCTTGACATGAACCTGCTCAGCCCCTCTAATGGTTATGCAAGCCTTTAATTCTTTGTATTAAAACCCTTCACACTTGGAAACCTACAGGAGGGGTACCTGAGTGGTTCAGTTGATATCTGCGGTTGGTTAAGCATCTGCCTTAGGCTCAGGTCATGATCCCAGGGCCTGGGAGAGAGTCCCCACATCAGGCTCCCTGCTCAGCGGGGAATCTGCCTCTCCCTTTGCCCCTCACCTCACCCCTCATGAGCACACCCACACATACTCAAGTGCTCTCTCCCTCTCTCAAAACTACATAAATAAGATCTTAAAAAAAAAAAAAAAAAGGAAACCTACAGGAGGTTTTCCTAACTGCACCTGGATTGATTGATACGGATTGCATATCAGAACTGGGGGGATAGGAAGGGGGAGAGTCTGGAATTGTTATCATTATAAAATAAATTTAACTCCAGAATTTTTAAAAAAAAGTTGAAAATATTTTTTGTAGCTCTTCAGTAAGAAGATACTAAAATATCTGTCTCATTATTCCCTAGAACCTCAAAACAAATCATATCCTATTTCCTTTCCTTTAAAATGTCAAGATCAAGTGACTGGAAATCTAATTTTACCACTGGCTAATAAAAACAATCTAATTTGCAGAAAAGTCAGTAAGCACTTATTTTTTAAAGTGGATCTATTTGAGAAGGTTCCTTACAGATACTATTAGAATCAATATATCAAATGCTGTTCTCCTTGTGGCTTTACTTTTTAATGCCTAACTTTGATTCTTAGGTTTTTACAAAGGTAAGAAAGTTACATACAACAATGATTACTTGTGCAAAAGGGAACTCGGTGGTTGGATACAAAAGGGCATTTTACTTCCTACACTCTATTATTTCAAGGATTTCTCTACAACTATTTTTTAAAAGAAGAATCTAATGTTATTCTGTAGAAATACCTAAAACCTTTTAGCTAAAATGGGCTTATCAAGAACAAGAGCATATTCATAGTCACATCATTAATAATCATTAAGAATTTACTGACTTTATCATAAAATAATTTACTGATTTTATTAATAAAATGTTAAGTAAACAACAGGCTGAAAGTTAAGACTTCTGAAATGATCTATATCAAAAGTTCTTAAAAACCTCATATATTATATAAAATAGCCAAACAGATTGGGCTGACCCAGTGAAAATCTAATCTCATACTCACATTGGAACGCTGAGACATTTGCTCAATGATCACTAATGTGAGCAATAGCGAGCGACAGCAGTAGTTGAAGGAAAATGGAAGAAACAGTATAGCTCTTTCAAATATCATACCGTAGTTGGCCACAGCTTTTCCGCCTTTACTTCGTATTTCTTCAACAACCTTATCGGCAGCTGCAAAGGAGCCTTTACTCAATCCCTTAAAGTCTCCTCCTAAATCATTCACTGCAATGCAAAAACAAACAAGAACTCATTTCTAAGCCTCAAAATACAAATTGGAAATAAAAGCCCATTGTGATTGTATTCTGTTATCTCAATTCCTTCCTACGCTGTACCCGTCTTATGAAACATGCCAGAAGACAGATACCTTCAAACCTGCCTCTTTGTTTAGAGTGAGAGATGAAGCAACAAATATACTGAAACACAGATTCAGGTCATGAGATTAACTTTGCAATGCTTTTCCTTTTTGAAAAGAAAAAGAACATGATTCGGCTTTATGAATATTCGAAAAACATTCATAAAGCCTAGTGTATCAGGGTCTACAATAAAAGTAATAAAACTTATCTGTTAAAAGAGATCAGAAACTACATACAGAACTCATATGTGTTCAGCCGCTAATTGATACCATGACTCCACTCTTAGATGTTTTAACAACAAACCATACTTACCACACATCTCACAGTATTCCATTACACAGATAATAAACCTGATTCGAGCATTTACTATTTGCAAGAAAATCTACGTAGGAAGATGGCACCTGTCCTCAAAGACCTTTCCACATCTACTCAAAGTTAAGTATGGGATGGCTATAATAATCCATGGATGTAACAACAAGTATATAAAGGCCAACAGAACTAAATAATGGGGACAAATAATAAAGTTAGTGTGTCACAACTGAAGGTAAAATTTACAAAATAACATGCAAAAACTAATGAGAAGATACATAGATCAATAACAAATAACCTGAAAAAAACCAAATTAATAAAAACACTTGAGACAAAGAAACAATTTACATTGCAAAATGAACATCTGGGGAGTTATTACATAAATTTTGAGGAACGACAATAAAAAAATTACTAATTAATAAATGACAAGGTGTTACATACTAAAATTGAGAGCCTTTTAATATTACCAAAGGGATGGATGCCACATCTGGAAAAAAACAAACACGATTTTTTTTCTTTTAAAGAACGCCTGTCTCCCTCTTTCTCTCTCTTCCCGCACTCCGCCCCCCCCGCCCCTTTTTTTTTGATTCGGGTGAAGGCTGGATAGGGTTGGGTGGTTAAAGATAAGAGAATGAGACAGGGAAAAAGCCAATGCCTAATCACAATGAAAATCAGCTAAGTGAAATGTGTTTTCATATAGCTTTGTTAAGTAAAAAGGGTTTCTCGAAATGTGGACTGGAATATATTTTTCAAACAATGTAGTCTTATTGTCTTATAGCAAATAAAAACTAGTATGAAGATACAAAGTAATGGAAAGAGGCTGACATTATCCCTCAAGAAATGAAAAAAGATTCTCAAGACTGAATTCCTATTAATCATTAATTTCCATGCAATTATTCAAATGACAAGAAACAACCAGTAAAAAACATCAGGAGTTTTTAAGACATGCAGATCACAGTCTTTTAAGAGCCTTTTTAACTTAGTAAGAGAAAGTTCAAAAGCAAATTGGCCAATGGCATTTTTAATAAAGAATTGCTCTATTGTGCAACAGAACACTACCCTCAAGTGGAAATTGTTCAAAGTGCAACCAAAACAGGTAAGCAATGAAGCCAGGATAAATAATTTACTGAGATCAGTGCCATGCAGCTAAACAGCAAAACAGATTTACTGAAGTCTATACATTAGAATGTACTAAATTAACAGTGACCCCATTCATCATGCCACTGTCATCAGACCTAAATCACAGGCTTATCACCTGAACTAGAACACTTTTCTGGTTACATGGTCAAAGCCTGGGATAGCAACAATGTGAAAAGACTTCTGCAATTAAACACAAAGAAAAATATATTCATACTATGTGACACTGTTACCATTAAATGTATGGCTAAAATTGTAAGGAGTAATAATAATAAATAAATTTTAAACATATCATTAGTAGCTTATATTGGTATGTGCCATACTTCTCATTTTCAAAGAACTATTGGGTACATTGCAGCCTTTGATCCCCACAGAGATTTTTTAAAAATTGGCAGGAACACCTGTTCCTAGTTTCGTAGATGAAGAAAGTCAGGAAGGGTTAGGTAACTTGCCCCAGGCTCCCAAGGCTGTCTGAAACAGCAAAATCTAGACTAAAACCCGGACCCACCGCAATGCTACTCTGTTCCTCTAATGCTGTTAACAAGTTTCTTGTATCCTAAAAAGAACATAATTTTTTCCACTAAACAAAAAGGGAACAACACAGAGTTGCCATTACTGTCTTCAACATTGGGTTGAAAGATACAATCACCCTAGTCATCAGCAATCTTCTCCAGAGTGGCCATAAATGTATCTAAATATTTGAAGGACCACAAAATGCAGTGGCAGTTTAGACTGCAGTGTCTTAAATTAGGTTCCTGTCCCTGATTTTCTTTGTCTAAACAAGATGGCATCAAAGGTATCTTCACTGAGAAAAAAATGAAAATAAGAAACTGGTCATCTACAGTTCAGTCCTTGGACCTCTTCTCCTGTTCATCTATACTCATCACTCAGGTAATCTGATCCAGTCTCCTGGCTTCAAATACCACCTATAAAACTGAGAAGAATCAGATTTATATAGTTCCAACCTGTCCCCCAAATACAGAGTCTTTCTTGTACCCCACTTCCTACTTAGTATCTCCATCTGAAAGTCTAGCAGGAACATCTCACCAACGATTCGGCCCTCCTGTGGTCTTTCCTGTCTCAGTAAATGGACTTATCTTCCTCCTTCCCTTGCAACCTGTATCAGCAAATCCTGCCATATCTACCTTCAAAATATACCTAGAGTTTAACCTCTGCACCACCTTCACCCCATGACCTAGTTAAATCACCACCATCTCTTATGTGGATTATTGTTAACATCTTGACAAGACTCTCTGCTTCCCCTTCTCCTTCTAAATGGAAAAATCCCAAGGGTGTACAAGAAGAGTTAATAGTATAAAAGGCCCAATGACCTCTTCATCCATCTCCACTTCCACTCTTGCTTCCTCACAATCATTCTCTACATAGCAATCAGAACTATCCATTTAAAACTTAAATCAGGGGGATCCCTGGTTGGCTCAGCGGTTTGGCGTCTGCCTTTGGCCCAGGGCGCGATCCTGGAGTCCCGGGATCGAGTCCCGCGTCGGGCTCCCGGCATGGAGCCCGCTTCTCCCTCCTCCTCTGTCTCTGCCTCTCTCTCAACCTCTGTGTCTATCATGAATAAATAAACAAATCTTTAAAAAAAATAATAAAATAATAAAACTTAAATCAGGTTATGCTGCTCCTCTGTTTACTCAAAAATGGTTTCCCATCTCCATCAGAGTAGAAGCCGGGCCTGACTCAGAATGAACAATCTTATGCAACCTGGACTTCTGTGACCTCTGCTCTCCTCTCAGTTTTGTTCTGGTTGATGACCTTGCTCCAGCTGCAGGGACCCTCTTGCTGACCCTGAACACCTGAGCCTCCTCCTGCCTCAAGACTGAGGCATAGCTAGCTGTGCCCCCTGTCACCATTCCTGGGCCCCAGACCTTTTCAGGGCACAATCCTGCCCTGCCTACAGGTCCTTCCTTGGAGTTCTCTTCCAGCCCATTCATTCTGATTGTTTTATTGGATATATTTTTACATATCTATTTATTGCTTCCCCACCGCCCTCCACTAGAAGGTAAGCTCTGTGAAAACAGGGACCCCATTTGTTTTGTTTCCCACTCCACTCCCTCAGCTGCTAGAAAAATGTTTGCTACGTGACAAGCACCCAATAAATAACTGTTGGATGAATAACTGAATCCATACAATGCTGTCTATTACCTGTATGAATTATTTTTAGGTTTTATATCATTTTAAAATGCTAAATGGCTAGAGCTATTCTCTAGCTATCTTTAAAGGCTGTCCCCTAAAATCTGGGTTAGCAATAGTAATAGGAAGCATCTGGGGAAGATGTGGGCATTGTACATATAGCTCATTTATTATTATAAGCTGGAATCCACATGTGCTTTCATTCATATAACTTATTTGCTTAAGCAGCACATATGTCTTTTTTTTCCCCTTTATTTATTTACTTACTTATTTTACCTAAATTCTAGGTAGTTGATGTACAGTTCAATGTTGGCTTCAGGAGTAGAGTTCAGTGGTTCATCATTTACATACAACACCCAGTACTCATCACAAGTGTGCTGCTTAATGCCCATCACCCATCTAACCCATCCCCAACCCGTCTCCTTCCATCTACCTTCACTTTGTTCTCTATCATTAACAGTCTCTCATGATTTCCTTTTTTCCTCTCCCATATGTCATCAATTTTGTTTCTTAAATTCTACATGAATGAAACCATATGGTATTTGTCTTCCTCTGATTGACTTACTTCACTTAGCATAATACATTCTAGCTCCATCCATATCACTACTAATGGCGAGATTTCATTCTTTTTGAATGAATGAATGAATGGCTGAGTAGTATTCTATTCTATGTGCATGTGTGTGTGAGAGAAACTTTTTTTTTTTTAAGATTTTTTATTTATTCATTCATAGAGGCTCACAGAGAGAGAGAGAGAGGCAGAGACACAACAAAGGCAGAGGGAGAAGTGGGCTCCACACAGGGAGCCCGACGCGGGACTCAATCCCCGGTCCCCAGGATCATGCCCCAGGCTGCAGGCGGCGCTAAACCACTGCTCCAAACCACTGCGCCACTGGGGCTGCCCGAGAGAGAAACTTTTTTATCCATTAATCACTCATCACTCAATGGGCTGTTTCTACTTTGGCTATTGTTGATAATGCTGCTATAAACACTGGGGTCCATGTATTCCTTCAAATGTGTATTTTTATATTCTTTGGGTAAATACCTACTAATGCAATTGCTGGATCATAGGGTAGTTCTATTTTTAGCTTTGTGAGGAACCACCTTACTGTTCTCCAGAGAGACTACACCAGTTTCAATATGTATGTCTTGCTTGACTGATCACTAAGCACTCGGCTTACACTTGAGAAAATACATCAGTGCCTAAGGCAGGCCCTTTCCTTTGAGAATCTAGAAAAGAAACACGTTTTATATAAGGAGGCTGGGATGCCCTTGAGTGAGAAAAACCTCAGGCTTTGACACCTCCAGGTCCTCAGCACAATACCAAGCACAAGGCAGGCAGTCTCTACTATTAGCTCCATTCTTTTCCCTTTACAAAGGTCTTTAATTTGGGGGATGCCTGAGTGGCTCAGTTGGTTGAGCATCTGCCCTAGGCTCAGGTCATGATCCCAGGGTCCTGGGATTGAGCCCTACATGGGGCTCCCTGCTCAGTGGGGAGTCTGCTTCTCCCTCTCTGCCCGCCCCTCCCCACTCCCATACTCTCTCAAATAAATAAAATCTTTAAAAATGTTTTTTTAAAAAAGGCCTTTAATTTTTGAGGTCACTTAATCCCCACCATGACGCTCTAAGTTTGATAAAGGTGGCTTCTAATAGTGCCAGAGGTCACGTGATGAGGCAGCACAGCCAGGATTCCAAGCACAACCTAACTTCGAAGCCAGTGCATTTTTCCCACCAGGGTTCCCCTTCCGGCTATGAGGATCACACAGGGGTTGGAAATACGGGCTCTGGCATCAGACCACAGGAGCCTAAGAGTCATCTTTACCAGCCACTGTAAAACTGCAGCACGGAAAAGAAATTATGCCCCCCTTAAAGGGTCACAGCTTCAATGACCCAAAGGTACTACTTCTCCAGTTCAAGAATTGAAAATCTTCTGCCTTTCTGACCATCAAAAAAGAGGTTCTTCTTGCTGGACCACTTGAGTCTTCTTACCATGCCTCAAGAGAAAACTTAAAAATCAGAGACTGGCCTATGGCTCACCCGTTGAGAAAAGGCTGAGCAGTTCTTATACCCTTATACCCATAATGCTTTATGTTATGGAACAGAAGACACAGCAATCATATTAACATGAAGCTAGAGAACATCTTTTGTGATGCCTGGCCAAGTGATTTCCTCTGGCCAATGAAATGTGAATGGAAGTGGCACGCTAGAACAGGACAGATTTAGGAGCCATCAAGTGGATCCACTGGTATTCCCCCACAGCAATGACCCAGACAGATGTTGCTCCTTTAGCTGGGATCCTGAAATTAGGAAGACACTTAGAGCAGAGACACAGCTGGCCACAAGCTCAAAGGTCACAAAAGCTACCCTACACCTTTGGCCCTACTTCTTCCAGAACTCTGAGCTACTCAGAAAATTATCTGAGGAGTCACTTTTTCATAGACCAGATACTGTGATGTCATACCATCCCGGGTTTATTTGTTCCTCTCCTTTTTCTTACTCATGTAAAAAAATATGGTGGGCAGAACAAAAATGAACAAAAGAGAAATAGTAGTGTGGTGTGATGTAAGCTGGAAGCAGGGTATCTAGTTTTAAAAAGCTAGAATAAAGGGTAGCAGTGGTTAGGGAAGGAACACAACTCACTGTTGGTCTACAAAGTTAACAGGTCACAGAATAAACAGCAGTAGAAAAACATCAGTCAAAAGCTAAGCAATTTCACAGAGGTTGACTTTTCCCCTAAACCAAACTAAATCTGGCTCTTCAGCCAAGTATGACAAAATAATTTTCCAAGATACAAATCCTTCTGCCTTGCTGGACTTCACCGGCACTTGCTGCAATCCCACTTCTACGGCAATGACACAATAAACAGACACGCCGTACCTCTGTATCTTTTTGTTAGAATTCAAAAACTTCTATTCTGAATTTAATAAATTCAGTGGTAAGAGATGAAGATAGGAAAACTGATCCACACAAACACACATGGCTTTACAAAGTAAGTTTATAAACTAAGATCACATCTTAATCACAACCAGAAATAGGAATTTATTCAACCCATCTCAAAGACACACCTGTTCCTCCCCCACCAACTCCAAGAAGAGTCTATGTCAAACAACAAAAAAGATCCAATGAACAAAGTACCTCTTTGCACAAGGAAATATTCTAGATCCTTCAGGAGATACAGAAGATAAAATAGGGTCCTTGCACTTACAGAATTGAGCAGGAAAAAAATGTAAATAAATTAAAATGTATAAGGTAAAAATATTACAAAACAGCAACAGAAAAAAAAAAACAGGAAAAAAAAAACAGTAACAACACAGGTCTTTGGTCTGACATGAACTATCTTGCGAAAATCTGGCAGCCAGGGCCTGAACTATACACCCTCTGGCTAAATAGCACAATGTCAAAATCTGTGCTTGCCACAAGAAGCAGACTGGATTAGTAGACAGTGGATATGTCTTTAGGCAAGGAACATCCAAAGATTCTGTGTCCCTTCCATAGAGATAAGCTATATATTCCCATGGAGGGAGAAGAGTATAATTAAATGGCTGCTTGGGTCTTCTCTAGAAAACCAGGTTGCCTGCTTACCTGGTTGTTATGCATGTCTCCATAAACAAATTTGTCTCTCTGCATTCCTTAGTAAGAGGCAAAAAAACTGTCATTAGGAAGTCATTATAAGCCAACAATTTTACTCCAAAAAAGAGACTAATAAATATTGGCCATATCATCTGCCCTACCTACCTACCCTGCACTGAGCACTAATTCATTTATTGCCCACAAAGGCTTGGCTGCAGAAAGATCCACTCTTGTGGACACACCACATCATCCCAGGTCAAAACATTTAAATTACTAAAACATCCCACCTTGTGATCCCTCAATATAGCATCTTCCAACTGATGATCCATAATAAAATCCATGCAACTGCCCCTTCAATTAACACTTTAAATATCTGTTGTAAGAAGCTCCCAAATGAAAAAATTTGATGAGATTAAAAACAAACAAACATGCTTTGGATTTTCTGACTCCAAACTTCTAGTCCTCAAAATGCACTTCTTATTCTTATCAATATATTTTACTTGCAGGGATTCATCTTGCACCAGCCTTCTATCTCAAAAAATTACAGCTCACAGTTTACCAAATTCAAGAATTTCCTGTTATACAATGAATGCCTGACCATCTTTATCAATTCTGTTCAGCTGCAAATTCTGTGAAACTAGTCTGCTTCAAAAAGGAAGTTAGAGAGACAGCCTCAAGAAAAATTTTTGCTGGCAGAAGAAATAATTAGTGATGAAACTTGACCTTGACAAATTATGTGATGGTGGCTGACTTGTGACAATTGTACTTTATATTCCATTTACTCGTCAAAAAGAAAAATTTACCAACTTACCAACAACAGATGCACCTCTTTCTGCAAATGCCAGGGCATAGGCTCGGCCCAGTCCTATAAAAAAAAATAATAATCAGAAAGCTGAGCAAATGTTAGCAATTTTGTGGGGTCCATTTAAATCAACCCCTATTTTATTTTATTTTTTTAATTTTTTTAATTATTTATTTATGATAGTCATACAGAGAGAGAGAGAGAGAGAGAAAGAGAGAGAGAGAGAGGCAGAGACACAGGCAGAGGGAGAAGCAGGCTCCATGCACCGGGAGCCCGACGTGGGATTCGATCCCGGGTCTCCAGGATCGCGCCCTGGGCCAAAGGCAGGCGCCAAACCGCTGCGCCACCCAGGGATCCCTCAACCCCTATTTTAAAATAAAAGTAACTGGCAAGAAATTACCTATATCACAATGATAAGGTCTTCACTGATACTCTCCACATCTAGCTCACCTTTTTCTACCTTACAGAGGTCAGAAAGCTTAAAACTGTATTTTCCACCTATCCTGCCTATCATTTCCTACCCCTGGCAGCTAAGTAGAAGGGTAGGAAATGGGTTCCACCTTTAAATGCATTTGCATATCTGGAAGGTGGAAATGAAGCAGAAGTTAGCGTTACTGTGACTTCTGGCTGCTGCTGTTTGTAAGAAGCTGATTTTTTTTTTTTAAGTCATTAGATACACAGAGAGAGGCAGAGACACAAGCAGAGGGAGAAGTAGGCTCCCCACAAGGAGCCCCGTATGGGACTCCATCCCTACCCCTGGATCATCCCCTGAGCCAAAGGCAGATGCTCAACCACTGAGCCACCCAGGTGTCCCTAGAAGCTGATCCTTGAAGCTTCCTAGGTATTAAGAAACAGTGCATGTAGTGACGACTTCTTGATCTAGCTGCCTCTCGATGGAGCTCCAACTGGCAGCTTCCATTCTCTACGCCCTTGGTTATCCAGTGGCTGTAGCAGTTCCAACAGCATCCTCAGAGGTAGCAGCTCCCCTAATGAACCAGTTCTGATTGTTTGAAAAGTCATTGCAAGAGAAAGTGCCAAGGACCCAACTGCCTGTGGTGGCTGGCTGGCTGGCTGGTTGTTTATTTTTTATTTATTTTAAGCAGGCTCCATGCCCAACATGGGGCTTGGACTTATGACTCTGCGGTTAAGAGTCACATGCTCTACCAACTGAGGCAGCCAGGCACCCGCCCCCCAACTACCTATATTAAATCCCTTCTGGCTTCAAATATCTAGGGATTTCTGTATCCTGTACTGAACCTTGAATCACCAAACACAAAAAATATTTAATTCTGACTCAAAGGCACATGGTGTAAATTTGTTATCCAAAAATGTATATATATGCCTGTGTAAGTTTTAGAGGTATAGAATATCTCAGGAACAATATATAAGAAACTGGCAATTAGAGGTTGCCTCTGGGGAATAGAACCATGTGATGAGCAACCAAGAGTGCAAGGCCTACTTTTATATTACTTAAATCGTTTTAACATGTATACATTTTTTTGTTTAAATTACTTGATTTAATTAGTTTAAATTTAAGCTGAAAAAGAAGCAAAAAACAACAAATTGAGATGGCTAAAGTATCAGGCTCTTCTTTTCTGTTGTTTTTTTTTTTTTTTAAGATTTTATTTATTTATTCATGAGAGACACACAGAGAGAGAGGCAGAAACACAGGCAGAGGGAGAAGCAGGCTCCCTGCAGGGAGCCCAACAGTGGGACCAGGTCCCCTGGGACTCCAGGATCACACCCTGAGCCAAAGGCAGACACTGAGCTACCCAGGCGTCCCAATATCAGGCTCTTCTAAAAAGAATCCAAAATAGAAAGTTTTTCCAAAACTAAAAAAGATCACCAAATAATTTATTTTACAAGTTAATTCACTATGAATGGATAAGAGACTTCAGCCAATACAAATAACTCAGGTCTTCTCATATTTTATCAGATCAAGGCTGAAGCACTTGTTCTGACACTGTGTTTTTAAAGAAATCAAATGCATATGACCAGAAGACTGGAACACAAAATTAATGGTAAAGTAAAAAAATCATCAGATAAAAGGAATGAGGTGGGTCTCTCGTAGAGAGAGAGAGACCTAACTTAAATCTGAGAATTGTCTCAACTTAAAATCAAGTTATACAATTCTCTTAAAAGATAATATAAGTGATGTTCCTCTATCATAAAGACCCATATAAACTATCCACAAGTCAACAAACAAAAAGTGACAGTCTCCTTTCTTTTCCCTCCAACACCATTAGCTTATTAGCAGATTGGAAAAGGTCCTTACATGTTTTAATATGTGTTTATATAAACATTATTCAAATAGTTTACATCCATTAGTCTGCCTCCCCAACTAAACAAGAAGGTCCTCCATGGCTGAGATTGAAAACGTCACTCTTCTGCATTTCCCACAATGCCCGGCACAGCTTTACAGTCAAGATGCACAAAAAGTCAAATCCAAGAGCCTCCGTTTTGTCATAATCTCTTAACTCATGTCTCAATTCTCACCCACATCTAAATTCACTGCCCATCACCCTTTCTCTTCCATTTCTCTCTTTTTATTTGACCGTAATTTCTTTAGCACTGTCAAATCTCAGTTGATTCATAACTCAGACTGCTTGTTCAAGGTTCTCATTGGTGGTTTACACTCCTCACTGGGTCAACAACAATGCCCCTGAGGATAGCCTCTGAGGCTATTTCCCTTGCTAGCTTTACCAACCGAAGGAATTCAAATGACTTCAACATTTCTCCCATGACTTCACAATCTATGTCTCATAACCATCTGAAATTCAAAATGGCTGGACTTCCTTCCTTCTTCCACAGCCCAGATCTTCCACTCTAAAGTCTTGTCCCCAACAACCCTTTCTGTCAGCTAATCAATAAACAGCTATTATACCGTTACACCACCAGTCATGGCAAAATAGTTTACATAAGGCCTGGACAATTGTGTAACTGTCCTTCCAGGTCTTCCATTAAACTAATCTATATTTCAGGCTGAACAACAGGACCTGAATAGTGCAGATATATTTCTCTTTATCTGTAGAATAGGAGTGGTTTGGAGTCAGAATCATTTGCAGACACAAGCCCAACAGGCATTCATGGACACTCTTCTGGGATGTTCAGCACTGCCTCAGTTCTGTGGGTATGGATCTCTAAATAAGAAACCCAAGACTGGAGGATCCCTAGGTGGCTCAGTGGTTTAGCGCCTGCCTTTGGCCCAGGGCGTGATCCTGGAGTCCCGGGATCAAGTCCCAGGTCAGGCTCCCAGCATGGAGCCTGCTTCTCCCTCCTGCTGTGTCTCTGCCTCTCTCTCTCTATGTCTTAAATAAATAAATAAAATAAAATAAAATAAATTTTATTCTATAAAATAAAATAATAGAAAAGAAACCCAAGACCTGAAGGACAATAGTATCCATGATAGGAATCCAATTTGATCTCTAACTCCCCTTCTCAATGATGATCTAGGACTGGTTCAACTTCACTACAAAATTATATTTCTCCCTCAGATCGACAACAGCTAGTGACTGTATCATAATCCAGGCGAGGGAAAGTTTTGCAGGGCTCTATAAATGGGAGGTACTAAGTCCCTAACTGCTATTCATAACTCATTAATGATTCACAGAATCAATTGAGGAGGCTGCAAAGTGCACTTAGTTAATGAAACAAAATTTTAGAGCACACTTCATTTACTAGGTATTGTGTCATGAACTTGTTTCAAATATAGTTGCTGTATGTGTGTCCTGGGTCATGATGCAAAATATATTCCACACTGAATCACTCACTGGCAAAACAGGCTTAAAGCACCGAGGGCATCACTTAATTATTTCTATCAAAAGCCAAGTGTCAACAAAATGTTTTCCAGGGGTGTCTGGGTGGCTCAGTGGATTAAGCAACCAACTCTGGATCTCAGCTCAGGTCTCAATATCAAGGTCATCACTTTAAGCCCTGCGCTGGGCTCCAACCTGGGCATGGAGCCTACTTAAAAAAAAAAAAAAAAAAAAAAAAATTCCCAAAAATGTATGATCATTTCAGGATGACTACAGCTGTAAGTATACAATACCTGGCCACCAATTAATACTAAAAGCACCTGCTGAAAGGTAGCATGAGAATCCGTTCTATCGATGGAGATGTAAAGATATAAATGTATTAGGTGACAGAATCAAAAGCAAGGAAAGTCAAGACCCCTGCCTGCACTTGGTGGTTGCGAGGTCACCCACTGGTGGGAAGTGGTGCAAAACCGCACTGCAGAGCATCAACATGGGTATGAGCGGCTTTAATTTTTTTCTTTTTCAAGAACAGGGTTTTTTCACGTAACAAACCTCCAGTTTGCTTCTCCCGAAACCCAGGAAGCCCAGGCCCAGGCCCACTGCAGCAGTGTCTCCGCTGGCCGGTTCCCAGGGTCCCACCCTAACCCCTGCCTGGGCCTCATTCCCACCCCGGCACCCGCCTGACTCCGGGGGCCTTTCCGTCTACAGCTGGAGCCAGACCCAGGCGAGCAGGGTGCACACCCTCCCACGAGGGGACTCCTGTCACGCACTCTCTAAAGAACTTCTCAAGGGCTTAAAGCCACCGGCCGAGGGACAGGACCCTGCGGGGCTACTTTCCGCAGCAGGACGCGGCCATCTCCACTGCTCTGGGGCAAGCGGGCGAGCGGACTCCTGCGCCAACGGCTTTCCCACAGGCCTGAGCCCGGCAAGAGCGGAGGCGACGGAGCTGAGCGCGACCCTCCCGTCCCGCAGCCGCAGCCGCAGCCGCACCCGCAGCCTGCGCCCGGGCCTCGCTCGCTCGCACGCGGAAGCTGCCACCGGGAAGCGGGCTGCAGGCGCTGGGACACCAGGCGCTTCAGGGCTCCACGCCGGCCAGGCCCACCTCTCCCCCGCCGCACGGTCGGCGCCCCGAGAGAGCCGTTGCCCGGCCCCCCGCCCGCCCGCCCGCCGCGGGGCCGCGCGCCCACCCCGGGTCGGACCGGGGGCTCCGGGCGCGCGAGCTGGGCGGGCGCCCGCCAACCCCGCCCCGGCCGTCGCGCGCTCACCTCCCCCCGCGCCGGTGACCAGTACCACCCGCCCGTCGAATCGCAGCGGCGAGGCCATGAGTCCGGCCTGCTGCGACAGACACACGCCAGCCGAGTCGCTGCACCCCGCACTGCGAGACCCGGAGGAAAAGGGGACTGGAGGGGGCGGGACGGGCGGGACCCGCCGGTTTCGGGGAAGGGAAAGGACAGCGTAGTTTTCCAACTGCGCCTGCGCGGGGTCCCTGGGACCTCTGGGAAATGTAGTCCAGGGTGCTTCCAGTAGCTATGAGACCTTCCTTAAGAGGTTTGACTTCTTAGGGCTACTTTTGCTGTTGGAAGGGAGCCCATAGCCTTAAATAGCTTTCAGGTGTAGCACCGAAGGAAAAAAAAAAAAGCCGCCCTTTACCAATGGGTAAAGATTTCTTGGAATGTGATCCCTGAATCCCATGCATGAAAATCATCCAAGAACTGTCAAAAACAGACAGTCTTGAACCCTCACAGTGACCTCCCAAAGTAGAATCTCTGGGGACCAAAAAAAAAAAAAAGCTTTTAACAAATGCTTCTAAATGATCTTTGTTTTTGAATATTGAGGAAGGGTGGTAAGCACAAGTTTACAGATGAGTAAGTTCCTCCAGAGCTATTCAAAGTTATTAAAGGAAAACCTTTCATAACAATGCAGCATGATTAAACATATGACAAATCTCTACAGGTCTGCTAATAGTGATGTGGAGAACAAGAGTAAAAGAAATGTAGAAAAAAAATAAATCTTACAACCTGCAACCCACTGACAAATACTGGAGGCAGGCTGCGCCACCCAGGGATCCCCCGCTCAAGGAACTTAACTGCCTTAGTGTTAGTACTTGGCTAGAGGCAATTACACTGCTGAGTATTTACCCAAGGGTTATAAAAATACACACTTGAAGAAGTGCATGCACCCTGATGTTTATAATTGTATTATCCATAATAGCCACACTATGGAAAGAACCCAGATGCCCATGTATTGTTGAATGGGTAAAGAAGATGTGATTTATATATATATTCTATCAATGGAGATGTAAAGAAACAAAATGAACATTCAGGAGGAGGAGAGAGAGAGGGAAACAAATCACGAGAGACTCTTAAGGATAGAAAATAAACAGGGTAGATGGTGGGAGGTATGTGGGGGCTGGGGTAGATGGCTGCTGGGTACTAAGGAGGGCACTTGTTAGGAAGAACATTGGGTATTATATGTAAATGAGGAACCACTGAGCTCTGCTCCCGAAACCAATATTAAACTGTGTGTCAACTAGCTACAATTTAAATTTAAAAAATTGGGATCCCTGGGTGGCGCGGCGGTTTGGCGCTTGCTTTTGGCCCAGAGCGCGATCCTGGAGACCCTGGATCGAATCCCACATCAGGCTCCCGGTGCCTGGAGCCTGCTTATGTCTCCGCCTTGTCTCTGCCTCTCTCTCTCTGACTATCATAAATAAATAATAATTTAAAAAAATAAATTTTAAAAATTAAAATACTTGGCTAGAGGCAAAATGCACTCTTAGCTTGATGTTAGCCCAACCACCAGGATCCTCTAAGTCTTCTTTAACATATGAAAATCCCTTTAGAAACTTATTTTATCTATATCCCCACCCCCAAAAATATGTTAGCAATCATCTTTCCAACATATTGCCCACTGACACATCTAAAGGGTCTCCTGAAACTTATCTTAACAACAGCTAACATCTCAAAGTCCTGGAAGCCTTGCTTCCAAATTCCTTAGAGACTTATGATATTCCTAATCCCCACTCACTGAAAAGTATATAATCAGTCACTCCTCAAAATCCCAGTAGAGCTCTTTCAGCCCATGGGTCTTGTCTCCGTTGTAGAAGCTACTTTTAGGCCAAAAGGCTTGAGCAATGGAATGTAGAAAGGGCCACAGCGAGCAACCACCTAGCTGAATACAGGCAGGCCTTTTAGGTGACCCACCTCAGAATACCCATAGCCCAACTAACCAATGGGCTACTTACAGCTAGGCACAGTTCCCAAAAAAGGGAAGATTCCATATGTTGCCATACCTTCTTATCTTCCCCCTTTAAAAATGCCTCCCACCCACTACCTCCTTGAAGACAGCTTCTCCTCTGCTGATCTGCCCACCAGGCCTGTGCAGCATACTCAATAAACTTCTATCTCCCTTGTTCTGCCTCAAGTGAATCCTTTTACCACAGAGCCACTGGCCTCCACCTGATGGCCGCCCCACAATGGGGGGACCCCCATCCAATGGAGACACATCCCACTTTGGCACCACACCTGTGCTTTAATAAAACCACATTTTTGCCCTGAAAACATCTCAAGAATTCTCTCTTGCTGGTCTGCTCCTGGACCCCACACCCAAAACATCACATCAATCATGCCCCCAAAAACACCCTAAACCTGCTGGGGACAAAGAAAAATTTCCAAAGGAGATGAGACACCAATAACCTTAAGTGAGGTCTGCAAATAAAGAACAGTACAGGCAATGCAAATATTAGCTAGATGGAGCTGAGGCCTGCGGGCAGTGGTAAAGCCTCAGAAATAACCAGTCCATCAGATCACGTTTAGATGTTTTCACTTAATGTAGTGCTTCAAATGGTTGTAAGCAAGATTACTGCAGACTATACATCTTAACATCGTGGAAAGCTCACTCTGTCCCATTACTGAGGATTGATCAGATGTGAACAAGGTGAGCAGAAACCTACTATAGAAAAATTATGAAGAACCAAATAAGGCAGAGGAAAGCCTGGAGAGGGAAAATCAGGAGACATTTTTGGAAATAGAGTCAGGTTTTTTGTGATTAATTGAACGTGAATGTGAGGGATAAACAACGGAAATAATACCCCACATTCGTGGCTTGGGAACCTAGGTTATGGGGAGGGTGGCATTCATCAACAAGGAACAGCTTTGGAAGGGAGCACGATTTGGGGGCAAACTGCGTTTGGGAAGCCAAGTGACGCTGTGGCTGGAGTCGTGCACAGAGAGCTGTGGTTCTTAGTTGTGCACGGAGATTGGTTTCACCGCGCAGACCGCACGAGAAGTTCCTATCTAACTCAAGCCCAAGTCCCAAGTCACAGAAAGAACTAGCACCTTACTCTCTTAGACGGTGTCCATATCCGTCTTAATCCGCCTGGACTCTGGTGCTCACTGCAACCCAGGAAGCCAGCCCGGAGAGCGCAGGACCGCAGAGACTGGAAGGCTTCGGTGCTGAGAAAGGTCAGGCGCTTCCAGCGCTTTTGCAGGACCCTGGCCCCGCCCCATCGCCGCCTCCAGCCAATGGGGACGCGCCTCGGGGGGGCGCCCTCTCCTCCGGGCCCCGCGGGCGCCGCCGCCCCGCCCTCTGCCTTCCCCGAGGCTCCCGGCTCCGGACGCTCCTCCGTGCAGGCCAGCGACAAAAGTCTTTGCTTTTTGGTCACGAGGAAGGCCTGGCCTTTGTCCGCAGCCATTTCGAGTACAGGCTCCGATCACGATGTAAAAGCGAGCCTGACGCTTGACCACATGGGAATCCTAGGTTCGAGAGGAAGCCTGTGTGACAACGCAGCGGGCTTGGTCCCTGCCCCGCACCCGCGAAGGATGGAATTGGGCGACTCTGAGCACAGCCAAAATTCCTCAAGCTCCATCCCGCCAGGAAGCCTGAAGAGAGGTGCACTGGCGACTTCACCCAGCTCCTGCTGTCCTCGGGGCCCAGATCCCAATGGCTGGATATCTGTTTCCATCCTGTGTTGTCATCTTTCTCGTTGAATCCAATAACCCAGTTCTTCTGTTAAAAAAAAAAAAAAAAAAAAATACATACATACATAAAAAAGTACAAGGCAAAAAACAAAGGCTAGGTTTATTATTCCTACTTTCAGAAATGGAAGTGCAAAATCAACCCGATTGTAATTTAGGACCAAGTGCTTTCAACCTAAGGCTTGTCAATAGGAGTGAGAAGGAAGGGTTTCTCAGCCACTGCTGGGGTGCCAGTCGGGCACGTCCAAGACTCGCGACTGGTGCTCGCTTGTCCCAGACGAGGGCAAACGGGCGTGGGGCATGAGTAAATGCTAGTGCCTGGTATAATGAGTGCCCAAATAAATATGTCTTGAATATGGGAGATGGTGCTGATTTAGGACATACAGTCTTGGAAATAGAACGATATATATATTAGTGTACAACTCAATACACTGCAAGGGTGCTGCTATAGAAGTGTAGGTTATTCTCTAGTGGTCTTGCCTCGCTCTCAAGTGCTTCTGCTTGTGGGAGGGGAGGCAAAAAAAGGACACTTAGACTTGCCAGTTAAAGGTAACTTGGTTTGTTGGGGGAAATGCTAATCTTTCAGGATTTCTTTCTCCACCTTCTTGCCTAAATGTCACCTTAACATAGAGAAAAAGTTTGACGGAGGCAGGCGTGGACCATAAAGCCTCGCTGGCCTCTGCTTTCCCTCCAGCTACTGATAAAGTGCATGGGCTTAGATAGTCCTAGAATCTGCTGTGTGTGCTTTCTCACTCTGAACTATTTTAGCAACTTCTATGTAAGGCTAAATTTATAAAAGTATATAGGCAAATTTATTCAAGCAGAATTTTAAAACAAACTAAAAATATTTATGTGTATATCTCTTCTATGCCAGCCAGGAGCTAAAAGAGACAGGAATAGGAACTTTGGCTCCCTCATCCCCTAAACGAAGGCCATTTCCATTGCCATTCTGCTGTATTTACCCCCTGCTGAATCAAGGTCACTTGCATGGCAATGACTTCTCAGAGTCAGAATTGTCCTTATCACTGCCTCATTTCTTCAAACTCAGGCCCAAGAGGGGAACAAGGGATCCTGGGTCCCTGAAGACCCCATGCTAACCACATTCCCTATCAGCCACCTTCCTCCTCTTTTTCCAACCTCTTCCCCAGTGAGAATTCTACTTAATCTTTCCTGCTGGTCAGAACTCCTTACTCCCACCTTACAGATACATCTTTTCTAAGGGGTTACACTTCAAAGAGAGACACGATGATTTATGGCTTAGTCCTAATGGTGTATGGAGTGGGGACAACACAAAGAGATAGGACAGTGCAATGAACAGGTATTCTTTTTGCTACCAGACTGAAGCCACTCCTATTGTTGGAGAATACCTTTAACAACATTGAAAGAGAGGACATATCTAGTCCCTCTTTCATATGGCCCCACTTAATATGTATCCCCCAAACAAGGAGGAATAGCTACCCTGATGGAATGGCCAAGGAGACACACATTGCTCCACATTTACTACTGGGTGAGGGAGGATACCATGCTCTAAAGGCAGTAACCAAGCCACATGTCTCTTTCACTTCCTGCACCTACACAGTGGGCTTTCTTCTGCTTCCTCTCTGCTGTCACATGGCTCAGCAAACCAGGCAAGCCTGCTTCTCAGCTGGTAAGAGACTCAGCCATCTCCTTCCTGTCCTTTCTTTCCTAAGATGGCAGCTTGGTCTACATGATCAGTTGAGCCACAGAGCGGCCAGCCTAGGCCTGCCTGGCATTGGGCATTAGGACAAACATATACTTTTTTGTAATCTGTTTTCTTTTTTCCTGCAGGCATACCTTTTCTAAACCTGCATTGCAGAGGTTGGGATGTGAAATAGGAAAGGTCCACAGGAACCCCAAATATACTGGTGTTAATAGTATAAGAAGCACCATCCAGAACTAAAAAGATGACAAGGAAAAATGAAAAGTTCAGTATTCACCATGGCTGGTTTAAGGTGTCACTAAGAGGCAGCTGGTTTGAGATTGTAGCTGTGCAGGCTGATTTAGCACTTGGAAACCACAGTAGCTGAATTTAATAAGAGAATAGATTCATTTGGGAATTCATTCAGTCATCACAGGCTTTCCAGAAACTAAGAGTGCCTAAGTTGGAATCAAGCTTTGGATGGTGATAGAAATTTCTTTTCTGAGTCACAAGGAACTCTCTGGGGACCAGAGCAGCTGTACTTTGCATAAAATTCAGACCCATTGCCAGTAGCAGGAATGGAGCCCATCAGACCTGGCATTTTCTTAAGCTCAGCTTAGAAAGTAGAAATCAAATGAATTTTTTGTTAATTTTTTCTCCTATATCTTGTTTCTGAGCTCTGGGTAGATGGCCCAGGTTAGACTTCATATAGTAAGAAGATATTTTCAGGAAAGAAATATTTATGCCTCTTGTGGAAAAGGAAAGCTTATGTGAGTGTGCCTTTCCTGAGCCTCTAAAGCACCATCTTCGTGGTAATAGTGACTGCAGCACAGCTTTGGTTTCTGCAAGAGGAGCATGTGGAAGCACAACTAACCTCTTTGCAGAAAATTTTCCCAACTGGAATTTTCCCAACTCCAAGACCCTGGCTAACTTGCACAGTATGATGGGTAAGCTGATGAGCTCAGACAATAAGCTTTATCTTTTCTCCATTCCCCAGATGAATCCTAAATCAATTGGCTGGCAACTGCAATATAGGTCTGGATTGTGCTGGGATCTGGAAATGTTATTTTTGCCCGTGTAACTGCTGGCAGTATTTTTATAAATATCATGGGAGGGTGGCTGCTGCTACACTGACCTCTGCATGCTGTGCTCTTTGGAAAAGTAAGACACATGAGTGAACAGCAGTTGGCTCAGTCCTGTTCTGCAGTCTTGAAGGAGTTACATCCATTCTAGTATAAGATGCACAAGCTATGGAGAAAAGCCCCAGTGGTGGCCAGCATATAAAAGTTAAAAGCAGGGGATCCCTGGGTGGTGCAGCGGTTTAGCGCCTGCCTTTGGCCCGGGGTGCGATCCTGGAGACCCAGGATCGAATCCCATGTCGGGCTCCTGGTGCATGGAGCCTGCTTCTCCCTCTGCCTGTGTCTCTGCCTCTCTCTCTCTCTCTCTCTGTGACTATCATAAATAAATAAATATTTTTTTAAAAAAGTTAAAAGCATGGACTAAAAGGAGTTTTAAATGTATCTCTTATGCACACAGAACCCTCTGCAGGAATTAAGATTTGAATATTCATATGTTCCACATTTATTTATTAATACTCATGAACTGTGAGTCAGGCATTTTGTTCTTTGCACTAAGTACAAAATAAACAAGGTCCTTGGATTTATATATCTTCCATCCCAGAGAAGGGAGGTGATAAACATTCAAATAAATAAATAAATGATTCCACATAATTGCAAGTGCTAAGGGACAAATTCAGTGATTTATCAGAGTTCATTACGTTCCAAGCACTTTGTTAAATGTTTTATAAATATTAGCTCCTTTGGTCTCGTAACAATTGATAAAGTAGAAGCTGTCATTACCCTTGTTTTCAGATGAGGAAACCAAAAATACAAAGAAATGGTAAGTTAGCCAACATGTGGTGAAAGAAGGAGTCAGACAACCCTCCCCCCTCCCCCAATCCCCCCTCCCCCGCCCCCCGGCTGTATAGCTCTCTTGTTGGAACAGGGTAATGAGGTTTGAAAAGAGATTTGAAGCGGACACAGTAAGGAGGTCCTCATTTAGAGAGGGGATACCTAGGAGAAAGGCTTGTGAAGAGGTAACTTCTGAGCTGCATCTTGAACACTGAGAAGAACCTGTCAGACAAGGACTGGACACGGCTTCCTGAACAGAAGGAACCTCCAGAGCCCTGTGGGGGAGAACACCTTCCCACCTCCTGGTACGCGAGGAGATCAGAGAGAGACAAGGACCAGATTGTGTCTAGCCTTGTAAGCCACACTTGGGAGTATAGGTTTTATTCTAAGTATAATGGGAAACACTTGAAAAGCAAGGAAATGAAACAATATGATGTGCAAACTACATTGTAGGTATGTAAATGAACACAGACAGGCCCAGGAGTAAACACACCAGCAGGTACCTAGTTAGTTCTCACCTGGGTTGAGGACCTTGGCAGTGATGGAGGAGACTTTTGCTTTACCTGTTTTGAACATGAAATTTTGCCTGCATTATTATACAAATGAATAACTTTTTTTTTTTTAAGATTTTATTTATTTATTCATGAGAGACACAGAGAGACGGAGAGAGAGAGAGAGGCAGAGACATTGGCAGAGGGAGAAGCAGGCTCCTCACAGGAAGCCCGATGTGGGACTTGATCCTGGGACTCCAGGATCACGCCCTGAGCCCAAGGCAGACACTTAACTGCTGAGCCACCCAGGCGTCCCAAATGAATAACTTTCATAAACAATTGAAGCTCCATAAAATCCCATGTGTGGCAGCCTAAAACCCACTCAATTGCAAGCAGATGGGTCATGCTGAAGAAATCACAGTGTTCGTGTGGCTTGTGACGCCTGCTTTAGACACACCTGAATTTCAGAATATGTATCCCTCTTAGGGAAACCACAAGCAGGTGTGTGTGTTGCTCAGCAAACAGATCATTTGCAGGGAGAAATTGAGAATCCCAAGAAGAGACCTACTAAGTAAAGCTGGATTGTGACCACTAAGACCTTGGCCGGTTTTTCCCAGTGGGGAGCGGCTGCTAATCCAGTGCATTGTATAAAGGGATGAAAACCCTTTTCAGTATATGGTGACCCGCTGCCATTTTTGTTTTTCTTTATACAACAAACCTGATGAAATGTGCCCTGGGAGTAAACCTGGCTTATCTTGTACACCTGCTCTTTTGACACTTGAGTCGCTTGGGATTTACTGCCCACTTTCATAGCCCATGGCTTTCAATCTTCCAGCTTCCTGCTCACAAACCCTCATGCATCACACAGTGTATTTCCACTACCTTCCTGTTCACATCAGCTCCTTCCATTCTGCTTGGGGTCCTCAGGAACTCGGGCACCATCTATCTGTCCAATGCCTCCTAGTTATTAATGCTCTCACTTCTGGGGGCTTTTTTCCATCCAATCAACTGCTGGCATTTTCTCCCAAGGTCACATCCTGGACATGTTCATCACCTCTTACCACTTTGGAAAATACACCCAGACATTCTGCCTTTCCAACCCAAGGGCTCCCATTGTGGAGTTCTTCTCTATCATCATGACCTCCAATGAGTGACTCTCAGGGCTCTCTCAATGCCTACAGCCGGCCTCTTCCTGTCTTCCTTTCTGTCTTGCTTAGACTCTATGGTCAATCCACAACCTTGTTTCTTTTTTCTCTTATCACACACTCCTCAAAAACTTTCAGATTTTCCAGTTTAAACTGTTTTCTAATTTTGTTTTCTTTCTTTCTTTTCTTTCTTTCTTTCTTTCTTTCTTTCTTTATATAGATGTTATTTACAGGTATATTTCTTAATATTCAACCTAAGGGGATTTCCTAGGAATCTTTTCATTGTTGATTTTGACTCTAATGAATTCTTATCAGAGAACATACTCTGATTGCAATCCTTTTAGATATCCTGGGGCTGACTTTAGGACCCACCATATGGTCAATTTTAGTGAAGATTCCATGTGTACTTAAGAACATGTATTTAAAAAAAAAATAAATAAATAAATAAAAAATAAAAAAAATAAAAATAAAATAAAAATAAAAAAAGAACATGTATTTTGCATTTTGGGGCTCAGTGTTTTATAAATGGCCATGAATCAAGTTTGTAGATCATGTGATTGAAGTCTTGTATATTCTAACTGACATTTTGCCTGCTTGTTCTATCACTTACTGAGAGAAAGATGTAGAAAATATCCCAGTATGATTGTGGACTTTGGGAAAATCCTATTTGTCATGGATTAGTGGAGGAAATAGAATGAGAAGATTCAAGGGAAGGTTCTGAAAAGCCTGATACTTGTGACTTTCACTTGAAAGCAATACTTTATTTTTTTCCCATCTCTTCTCCTTCTATCTATTTAACTACCCCAATCTCCTGAAGATGAGGAGGGATTGATATTTTACTCTAGAATGACACAATGATTTTAACATTACACTGTGGATAGACAGTTGGATATGTTTGTGCTTAACTGGGCATCGTATTCCTGGTATGAACTATGCATCCCCTCATCTACTTCTCAGTATTAAAAATCTCCTTGACATTTGCTTATGCAAGGTAGCTTAAAAGGTATATTAGTTCTCTATATAACAAATTAGTGTAAAACCTAGACACTTTAAAACACAAACATTTATCTCAGTGTTTGTGGTTTAGACCTCTGAGCATGGTATAGCTGGGTACCTCAAGCTCAGAGTCTCTCAAAATGTCTCTCACTGAGGCGTCCACTATGGCTGCAGTCATCTCAAGGCTCATTTGGGGAGGCATCCACTATGAGAACAACCCAGTGGCCACTGGTGGTCCTCCGGTCTTTGTTGGCTTTTGGGTGGAGACATCAGTCTCTGCACCATGAACTGCTCCATAAGGCTATTCCCAACATGGCAGCTGGCTTCTCTCAGTGAGCAAGTGAGAGAGTAAGAGAAGACACCCAAGATAGAAGCTATAGTCTTTTTTTTTAAATAGACTTTTAGAGCAGTTTTAGGTTTATAGCAACAGTGAGCAGAAAATGGAGTTTTCATATACCCCTCTCCCTCCATCCACGCACCATTGACATCCCTCCACCAGTGTGGTACATTGTTACAACTGATGAACCTACATTGACACATCAATATCACCCACAGTCCATCGTTTACATTAGGGTTTCCCTCTTGGCCTTATACATTTTACTGGTTTTCACAAATTAATAACGGCATGTATTCACCTCTGTAGTATCATACAAAATAGCTTCACTACCTTAAAGATCCCCTGTGCTCTGTGTATTCTTCCCTCCCTCTCCCTAACTCCTGGCAGCAACTGATCTTTTTACTGGCTCTGTTGTCTTCTCTTTTACAGGAAGTCCTAGCAAAAATCATGCAGTATGTAGACTTTGCACATTGGCTTCTTTCACTTAGTGATAAGCATTTAATTTTCCTCCATGTCTTCACTTCCTTTTAGCATTGCATAATATTCCATTGCTTGGATGTACCCCAGTCTATTTATCCATTCACCTACTGAAGGACATCTTGGTTGCTTACAGGTTTGGACAAGCTGTAGTCTTTTTGTAACCTAATATTAGAAGTAACATCCCATTACTTCTGTGACATTCAGTGCATTGGAAGCAGATCAATAAGTCTAGCCCATACTCAAAGGGGAGAGATTTTTACAAAGGCATGAATATCCAGAGGGGAGGATCATAGAAACCACAAAGGTTCTCTTCCACACCAGGGGGAGACAAATGTTTACAGCTACCTTGACAGTGCCCAAGCAGCCAGGCCAGTTAAAGAATGCCCTTTATAGGATCTGTGCCTGAAAAGACTCTATTCTTATTTTGACATAACATAATATACCAACTAGTGAGCAACACAATGAAAGCACCTGGCCCCATTAAGGATGATCCTAAAGCAAGGCACAGGACCTGAAAATTTGCTGCCAGCTCATTTCCTAGAAATACAAAATATACTTCTGGCACATGTTCTTGGACAGCCCAAGCCCATCCTGTTCGGGTTTTCAAAAAAGAGATTTCTCAACGAAAATGTGCCATTTATTCCATCCCAGTCTGTCCTGCAGAGTATAGGGAACAGAGTATTAAAAAATCAAATAAACAAAATAATTCCTGTATCACTGCATGTATTTCATCACTTATATCAGGTCACATATATAAAATACCATTAGGGGGCACCTGGGTGGCTCAGTCGGTTAAGCATCTGCCTTCAGCTCAGATCATGATCTCAGGGTCCTGGGATTAAACCCCACATTGGCATTCCTGTTCAGCGGGGAGTCTACTTCTCCTTCTGCCGCTCCCCCTGCTTGTGCTCTCTCTTTCTTTTCTCTGTCAAATAAATAAAATCTTTAAAAAAAACATATCATTGAAATGTTTTTTTAAAAGATTTTATTTATTTATTCATGAGAGACAGAGAGAGAGGCAGAGACAGAGAGAGAGAAGCAGGCTCCCTTTAGGGAAACTGATATGGGACTGGATCCCAGCACCCTTGGGACCACACCCTGAGCCAAAGGCAGACGCTCAACCACTGAGCCGGCCAGGTGCCCCTATCGTTGAAACATTTATATGAATTCAGAATGTACATTTTGATTCTTTGTTGTGAAAATTTCTAATATTTACCCTCCAGTGAAAATCTGGTGCTTTCTTTCCTCCTCAGATCCTAAACTCCTCTACGCTAGTCCAACTATTGGTAGAAAAGTGTTTGCGGAACCATCTCTTGGAGGAAACAGCAGATCGACATATTTGTGTACAACTTTTCACAGTAGAATTCCTTGAATCTCGGAGAAACATTTCCAAATGCAGCACAGACCCTCTGCCCTTGGCCTTATTGGATGGTTACATCCAAACTAAAAGTGTCCTCCTGTTAAACAACCTGGTGATTTCTGCCCTAGAGGTTCTACCCTAGTTAGAAAGCAGTGGTACAGCATCACCACGAGAGGGAGTACAGAGCCACAGAAGCATCTCATTCATTGTTTTTAAGGCTAGGTTCTGCCTTTCTGGAGAAAAAAGACTGTTTCTGTTTCTATTTCCCCTGACTCTTTCCCCTTCTAAAAGCCCCGAGGACTTCTGGTAAAGGCAGGGCAAATATCTGCAGTTCTCTGTAAAGATGAGGAAACTATCGCTGGGAGCAGCTGATTTGTCTCACTGCTGACTTTCCCAAGAATGCTCTCCAGTACTGATTCACGCTGAGGTGGGTTCCTGTGTCAATGCTCAAGACACTCTCCAGGGCCTGTCTCTGCTCTCTGACTTGCCCCCAGAGCCCAAATGCCTGGTTTATGAGACTACTTGCTACGGCCAGTGATTCAAAGAGTCCTTGAATTAATTTATTGTGGCACTAAGGCAACTAGGTAGTACAGAGGCCAATCCTTCACTAAGCACTCAGTGAGCAAGAGAAAGGTCAGATTTAGAGCCTGGGAAACACACGTCTCTTGGAATGACATACATAGAAATCCCCCAGTATGATCTGCACTCGTTGGTGAGTCCTTTGTGCCTGGGGAAGTTCTGAAACTCTGAGCCTCATAAATGGTGGTGGCACCCTGTACCTAATTACCATATAGAACATTTGGGGATTTTTTTTTCATGATTAGCCCAACCTGGAAAAAGAATAATAAATAGAGCTGAGTAAGATAGTTTTCCCTCACATGAGTTAGTCAGACGCTGCAGGCAGAGTGTCAGGCCAAAATACAGGGAGGAGTGAACACCTGATGGCTCTGACAGTAGAAAAATGATTTCTTGAGTCCTGGCTGATGCTTATGAATATACCCAGAGTCAGCAGAACAGGTTTCCAAGCTACGATCCAAAATATAAAATAAATAAAATAAATAAAAAATGAATTACCAAATGTCTGCCCCAAGAGTTCATTCTTTTACTGGGTATTTCTACACTAACTCTCCTCCAAGGAGTTCAAGGTGTTGTACTAAGTAAAAACGTAAGCTTAGACACTGTCAGAGTCCAATCCTCTGGTAGTGGTGGGAGAAAAGTTGACATATGAAAAAGACAGTAACCAAGGAGCCTTAGAAACTGGAGAGATGACTCTAGATGCCTGGAGAAAGAGCAACAGCTCAATCTTTTGGCGTGAAAACATTTAACTGAATGACTATGATGAATACAGCCAAAGCTTTGTACTATAGCAATCTCGAAAGCTTACTGCAATGTGGAGGACACATCGCATCTTAAATCTTGGAATCCTCCGGCAGGTTTCAAATCCAAAACATGTCATGATGCAATTCCCCAAACTCCTCTCCCTAACACCTTTCTGCCTTTAACAAGGGTCCCTCGAATGCAATGCTCATTTATTATAGAGAAATAGATGCCTCCACCTCACCACAAACTTGTACTCCAGCCATTGTGTCAGGGCTCCTGCTCAGCTTTAGATCTGCTCGAAACAATATGATTGCACAATCAGGCCCCCAAAGCCCAGGAACTTCTTTGAGGGAGACCAACCTTGTACCTAGACTGAGAAGTCACTACATCAATGTCTAGCTCAGAAGTCTCAGAAAAACAAAGAGAAAAACATGGAATCCCAGTGGCTTGTCATTATGCATCTGCACAATTAGGGGAATATGAAGCTTTGATTGATCAGAACTGAGTCACTTGCCACTTTCTGGGCTGGAGGCAAAATGAGCTCCTACTGCACGGAAAGGGAAGGGTAGATTCCCAGTTAATGCTGGAAGCTATTAGAAAGAGAATAAATGTATCCAGGCAGCAAAGGAACAATACATGTCCACCTCAACCATTTTTCAATGCTTCCCTCTCCATAGCCTCTAGCACGGGCCCATTTGGCTTCCAGAGAACACTAGATGTCTGAGGACCATGCACACGGAACCGTTAGCGTTGTGCAATATGGTAGCCCTGACTATCAGCATACTGATCATTGCTATCTGATGAGGACCGTAAGAGCTATTTTAGTATCTGCTCATATCTTCTGTTAATTTCTTTTTTTTTTAAAAGATTTTATTTATTTATTCCTGACAGACACAGAAAAGAGGCAGAGGGAGAAGTAGGCTTCCCATGGAACAGTGAGCCCTATGCAGGACTTGATCCCAGGACCCCAGGATCACGACCTGGAGCCTGAGGAAGATGCTTAACTCACTGAGGCACCCAGGTGCCCTTCTCTGTTAATTTCTATTGTCACCAAGTTCACACACACACACACACACACACACACACACACACACACACACCTCAGCCCCTCAGGGAACAAGCCAAGCTGAAAACATCTGACAGTAACAACAAATACCTCAGATAACAACCATCACGGTAATGGGAAGCTTCAAGGATTGCCAGGGTAGTAAAAAGCATTTGTTACCACTGTTTTAAATTCATCTTAGAACAAGGCATGTTATCTATTTAAAAAAATGTACATTAAATAAATCACTTGTTTCAAGTAAATATTTCTCCCCTTATGCACTAAAAAGAATTTTTTTAAAAAACCAGATACTTTTCACCTGATTTCCCTATTAACCACCTGTAATTAAATCAATGACCGAGCAGCTATTAGGAAGGAGTGATTGTCCTTCCACAACGAGACATCTTTTCCAAGTTCTCAGAACATCAAAGAGATATAACAATTTTTTCCAGAAAAGAATTCCTTTTTCCTCAGAGTGACTCAATTCTGCCCCCACCATCTATAACTTGCCACTGGAAAATCTCACTTTCAGCCTTTTGGGTGATCCTGAGGACACCGACTCCTGGGATCTAGGTCTCCTGATGCTCTCAGACCTGCAGTGAACAAATGTGGGCTTGGGAGTTAGAGGGTCAAGACTCCCATTCTATGGGACTCAGTGGTGCCCAGACAAGAGGCCGTGTGTGCAGGGGTTAGAACACAGGCTCTGGAGTTAGGCAGCCTGGGCTCTCTTCTCAGCTCCTTAGCTTACCAGCTGTGGGAGTCCTTGGGTGGTTCAGTCCATTAAATGTCTGCCTCTGGCTCAGGTCATGATCCTGGGGTCCTGGGATCCAGTCTTTTTCCTGCTGCTCAGCAGGGAGTCTGCTTCTCCCTCTGACACTCCCCCTGATAGTGCTCTCTCTCTCTCAAATAAATAAATAAAATCTTTCTAGAAACAACAACAAAAAACCAACTTACCAGCTGTGTGTCCCTCTACCATCCTTTTTTTTCTGAGCCTGACTCTTCTCCCCTGTAAAATGACAGTAGATTTTCCTACCTTCTCAAGTTGTGATGGAAAACAAGATGGCCCACCGAGTTTCACCAGGCCCTTAGTACTAAATTAATTTGGATCGTACTTTTTGATTTGTGTTGTTGTTGTTGTTTATTTTGTTTTTAAGTGCCCAGGTGATAAAGCTCGGCCTGAACTCTTGCTTCCATCAGAAGGTCTGTCATTGAAAGCTTTTAGCAGCCTTCAACTGAGCAAGAGGAACACCATTGGGTAAGTTGACCAACTCTCACTAAAAATAAGAAAACAATCAGTACTAAGGCTTCCTTTTGCTTACCAACTTGTAAGAGCTAGCAAACAAATCTTAGGCAGTCTAAAGAATGTTAAATATACCTAATATCCTCTTTCTAGCAAGTTTGTGCTTCTAGCTTATGCTCTGTTTTTTTATCTCAACGATTTATTTTTATTAGTGTCATTTTTAAAGTTTCATATTTTGGTCTTTGTGACTCATTCATGTAAACATTTTTTTTCAGTTAATAGCTTTCATTTTTCTTTTAACAGTTTCGGACTCAAGGATTTCATTCTTCAGTTTACATTACTTTGACTCTTAATTTTGGCTCAAGGATATATTATGACCCATCATACAGTCCAAATGGACTCATCATTTACATACCCAAAAAATTTACCTGTTTTAAGTGTACAATTTAATGACTTCTAGTAAATTTACAGAGTGATGGAAACTGGGTATGTTTTCCTTGTGTGTGTTTCTATGTGTGCATTGATATTTGGTGTGTATATACACATGTTCACACTGATGTTTCAGCTACAAATTATTTTTGTTTAATATTCAAAGTTAATTTCTGATTGACCCAATTCTCTGCAATTATGTTTAGAGTCGCATAAAAAACTAGAAACTGAGCAGCATATTATTTAGCAAATTTAACTACATCTATTTATGAATACTAATCTATTTTTTAAATATTTAATATGATTGTTTATCCCTTGTTACAAAAGTCTGCCTTTAACATCTCAGATTACATCAGAATCTTACATTATTGTTTTGCTTTTTTATAACATGTCATGCCAAATGGCAAAATTCTGAATTTTCTTGACTATTTGTATTTTTTATACTTGCATTTTAATTCCAGTTAGTTAACATAAAGTATTACATTAGTTTCAAGTGTACAATATAGGAATTCAACACTCCCATACATCACCAGGTACTCATCAGGACAAGTACACTCCTTAATCCCCATCACCTATTTCATCCATCCCCCCACCACCTCCCCTCTGGTACTATCAGTATGTTAAGAGTCTATTTCTTGATTTATCTCTACATCTTTTTCTCCCCTTTGCTTGTTTGTTTCATTTCTTAAATTCCATGAATGAGTGAAATCATATGGTATTTGTCTTTCTCTGACTTATTTCACTTAGAATCATACCCTCTAGCTCCACTCATGTTCTTGCAAATGGCAAGATTTCATTCTTTAGTTTACTTTACTATGAATCTTAATTTTGGCTCAATTTGGCTTAATTTTGGCTCAAGGACATAATATGATCCATCACACAGTCCAAAAAGGAAAAATTCAGAGCATTATTAATAGTAATAGCTTCTATTTATTGAGGATGTACTAGGATTCTTATTCTGAGTGTGTAATGTGCCTTTAATGATTATTTGAAGTAGTTTATACCCACTTTATAGATGAGGAAACAGGCTCAAAAAATGAAGCCACATTCCCAAGCTTCAACTACAAAGCTTCTTTTCTTCCCTTGGGGACACTTTACAGCCTTTCACAATTCTTTAAATAAACTGGGAGTGTGGGTGACTCAGTCAGTTAAGCACCTGCCTTCAGCTCAGGTCATGATCCTGGGGTCCTGGGTTAAAGCCCTACAGGGGACTCTCTGCTCAGTGGGGACCTGCTTCTCCCTTTGCTGCTCTCCCTTCCTGTGCTCACATGCTCTCTCTCAAATGAGTAAATAAAATCTTTTAAAAATACTTTAAATAATCACAAGTGCATACAAATACTAAACCTCAACCTGAATCCATAAATTCTCACGACACTTCAGGAGACTTTAATTCTGCGCTATAGCTGGTCTATGTCCACTGACCAAACCAGGTGCCCACAAGTCTGTCTCTTGACATGGCTTCCTGGGACTAGCGCTTCCTTAGGGTCCCTCCCCCTTTTCTGTTCTACAGGGATCACAAAGCCAACCTAGCAATCACCTTGTATCAATCAGAACTCTTTTTCAGTCATACGGGAAGCAACTTGACTTAAGCTGGCTTAAGCAAAAGGATGAAATGTATTGGCTCTCGAGACTAAGAAGTCCAGGGGACGGCTGATGTCAGATGAGGCTCAAAGCCCTACCTCAGCTGATAGCATTAGGAGTCATTTTCTCTCTCTGCCTGGAAACACATTGGCTGCCAGAAGCTCCAGACTCAAAATTTCATTGTTTCAGGTTCTTTTCCTGTTTCTCAAGTAAAAGTCCCAGGATGATCTACAGTTGACCCTGATCACATGGCTATATTATGTATTCATCTCTGCATCAATGGCTGAGTCAATGGGGATGAAATGCTCTGATTGGCTAGACCCAGCTCATGTGCCCAACTGTCATCAGAGTTGACATCAGCACTTGGATAGAGAGTTGGGGACAGGAGGTACTCCTGAAGAAAAACCAAGATGTTGTTAACAGCAGAATGAGAATGAATGCCAAACAGCAAATGTAAATGACCATAACATAATAGGTCCTAATGCCCTATGAGCCTAGGGATCCTCAATTATATATATTCTGAAGTCTGGACATATGGAATAACAACAAGATATAATGTGAGAAATCAAGATAGTTCCTAAAATGCAGATAACTGCCAACATATGGACAGAGGTCCTATGCTCTGGCTACGTGTGGATTTAATCAGTTATATAAAGCACCTTTCATGCAAAAATTAAGTTATGCCAGAGTCAATACCTGTGTTTCCATAGCAATGTAACAAGTGTCAATCATCCCTCTTCCCCCACGCTCACTTTATCATGACCTTGGAAATTCCAGGGCTTAAAACAAAGAAGCCATAACAGAGACTGAAGGAGCCACAGGAAAACAGGCCCCCAAATTTTCAGTTTATCCTAAAAGAGAGCTAACAGAGGAGGAAGTCTCTACTCAGATGGTGTCCATATGGTTTAACATATTGTGTTCATAGAGTTTATGTCAAACCTACAGGCAGAGACAAGGGTGATGCGGGAGGAACCAACCAATCACCTTTCATGGAGCTGGAATCTGCTGAGAACATGAGCTCAGCTAGGCACTGGGGAATGAGAGGGGTCATTGTTGGAAGAGCCAGCAGACTGGTAAGATGGAATTTGGTTTTGCTTAGGTGGAACTGTTAGCACAGCCCCAATACCCTTGCTGGAATATATTATTATATCCTGAAACTAAAGAGAAGGGTGCAACCTGATAGCAGTGAATATTTTCAGAATGGAGAATATTTAACTCTGGATCTGAATCTTCCTCAAATATAAACTGCTAATTTAAAATGCCCTAAGGATGAAGGCGGTCTCCTAAATAAACCCACTCTGCATTAGATTCCTTCTTCATAAAACAGCAAGGATGCTGCCTCAGTTTATTTCAAACAAAACTCAATAACCAGCTTTTTTTTTTTTTTTTTGAAAAGGCAGTTGTCAACTGCACAGGGATGTCAGCCCAGAGACTTGGCCTCAGCTCCCACATGGCACCACCCCTTCACCCTCACCTCCTCATCTGCAAGTGGTGGTGATGATGATGGTGATGGTGGTGGTGGTGGTGGTGGTGGTGGTGGTGGTGGCAGTTCCCAGAAGTCAATCACTTACTATATTCTGGGCACTTTTCTTTACCTAAGTGTTTTACATGGATAATCTGTAAGTACCACAATTATCTCCATTTAACAGATAAAAATAACAAACAAGAGACAGAGAGAATAACCTGCACAAAACGACAGCCACTAAGTGCTCCCTCCCCGACCTGTTTAACCCAATCATCTGATTTGTGGACATGGTAGTAAGGATCTCAATTTTCACACTTTCAGTAGCATGAGGTTGTTACTTCTAAAAATTGTCAACCTTCTAATTTGGATATGCATGAACAAGCCTCACATAGGTAAGGGCGGGACTTAGGCGATTTAGATCATTTTTTTGATAGCCACTTTCTCAGAACGTTCTGTCATTGAACATCTAGAACCAGAGAAGGCGAATAGTACAAATTCACCTCAGCAACCCACTCATTCTGGGAACTGTAGGACGTCACTCAGCACACGTCCTGGGCTCTCAGTGGCAGTCCTGGGTTCAAGCCTTGGCTCTTCCACTTACCAGCTGAGTCACTAAGAAAAGTTCTTATCTTCTCAGGGTCAGTTTCTCTCCTGCACAACATACCTCACAGTACACAGTACAATATAAAACAGCTAGCAGCTTCATGTTGGCACACAGTAAATGCTTCATGATAATAGCATCATATTCAGGGTGGGAAACTTCGAATCCCATGATGATCTATAAAAGATAGCTGCAGAAGAGACAGAAAGTTCAGAAGACAGGAAAGGATTACATTTAGAGATAGCTGTTCTATCTCTGCAAGAACTGATCTTGACTAAAATAACCCTAAATATGCTACTTCCTCTTTCCTGGAACAAAGAGAGAATGTATCATCTGTGAGAACCTTCCATCAAAGGTTCCTTCGATCCACTCTCACTTGTACTCAAATGTTTTCAAATTATAACTACTGGTAATGAAAGGAGCTGAAGAGGGGGTTGAGGAGCACAGATCAGGCAATTTTCTTCTACCTGCATCCAAATGATCTCAAGAATACCTTTTCTTGAGAGATACTGGGAGGTTGATGGTGGTGGTTCATCACACCTCGGGAAAGTATGATACCTATTCCAAATCATTCATCTTCCTTCTTGGATAATGTCCGCTTCCCCATTACCAAAGCTATCTTTTTTTTTTTCTTTTTGAGAGAGAGAGAGAGAGAGAGAGAGAGAGAGAGAGTGAGCACAGTGAGGTGGGGGCAGAGAGGGGCAAAGGGAGAGGGAAAATCTCAAGCAGGCTCATTGCTCAGGGCAGAGCTGGACCTGGGGCTTGATCTCATGACCCTAAATCATTACCTGAGCAGAAATCAAGAGTCAGATGTTTATTTTATTTTATTTTATTTTTAAGAGTCAGATGTTTAATCGACTGAGCCGCCCAGGTGCCCCATACTGAGGCTATCCTTAAGGCAGCTCGTATTCCTTTGAAACCATGAATACAAGAAGAAGGTGGAGAGGGTAGGAGGTTGTTCAGTGGCTTATATTTCAGAAGGTGCTTTGCCAGACCCTGTTTCAGATCAGCATCCTGAAACAAGATTTGGTCATTGATGTTTGTCAGGCATCAGAACTACTTGCTGGTTGGCTGCTGACATTAAGCCTAAGTGAGCAGGGAACCCAGTGCTTTTGTACCCTAATATTTAACTCCACAACCTCGTCATGGTATTGGCTGCTTAAACTTCATAGTCTGTCACTCTTTGAGATATTTTAAAAGAATACTTGATGAATCTTATGAGTAAAAGTAGACAGAAAAGAATATATACTGAATGATTCCATTCATATGAAGCTCAAAAATAGGCAAAACTAGTCCATAGCGCCAGAAGTCAGAATAATGGACACCTTGGGTGGGGGACTTGCACGTAACAGAAATGGTGTTTTGGTTTTTGAGAAAGAGAGAGCACAAGTGCTGGTGGGGAGGGAAGGGGAGAGGGAGAGAGAATTTTAAGAAGGCTCCATACCCAGCCAGGATCCCAACATGACCAATCTCAGGACCCTGAGATCATGACCTGAGCCAAAACCAAGAGTTGGATGCTTAACCAATTGAGCCACCCAGGCACTCCAGAAATGTTCTTTTCTTAATTGAAGCACTGATTAACAGGTGGGTTCCCTTGTGAAAAATGTCTAGAACTGTATCCTTATGATTTTCTATATATATACATGTTATCCTTTTGTAAATTTACTGAGAAGTGAAGGAGGAGAGAAATGGAAATTTAAAATAAAAAAAAAGTAAAATTAGAGTCTGAAAAGATGTTTTGTTAATCAAAATCACAATAAGCTATCATCACACATGTATTAGAGCAGCTAAAGTAGAGACAGTTGATAATGCCAAATGCTGGCAAGGATTTGGAGAAACTCGTTCTCATACAATGCAGCTGTCAATGTAAAATGGCATAGCTACTCTGGAAAAAATTTTTTTGTAGTATTCACCATATGAGTCAGTAGTCACACTTGGGCATTTATCCAGAGAAATAATAACTTATTTCACCCCAAAACATGTAAACATGTTTATAGCAACTTTATTCAAGGTAGAAAAATTTTGGAAACAACTCCAATGTCCTTCAGTGGATGAATGATTGAACAAACTCTACTATATCCATATAATGGGATACTACTCAGCAATAAAAAAGGGGTGCATTGCTGATACATGCAGCAACCAGAATGGACCCCAAGGGCATTCTACTTAGGAAATAAAAAATCAATCTCAATAGATAACATACATTGTGATCCCACTTACACAACATTCCCCAAATGACAAAACCACAGAGCTGGAGAACAGATGACTGGTTAGTACAAAGAGGTAGGTGGCGTGAGGGAATTCTTTTGTGGTGAGGAATCAGTTCTGTATCTTGATTATGGTGGTAGTTTCACAAATCTATTTATGCAATAAAATTACATTGAACTCTAATGCACGCACAGACACAAACACAGGTTGAAAACTAATGAACCTGGTTTAGTGAAAATTAAGAAACTTCTGTAGTCTGGTCCGAACATAGTGATGTCAACTCCTGGTTTTTAATATTGTACTATACCTATGCAACAGGCCACTGCTGGAGAAAGCTGGAGGAAGGGTACACAGGATGCTTTGTACTATTTTTACAACTTCTTATGAGTCTGGGATTATTTTAGGATGAAAAGTGTGAAAGAAAAAAGAGTGAAGAATCTTTAACCCTGGCCAGTATCAACTAGCCTTATACATGTTTTCAAATCCTGTTCCCTTCAGACAAGGTTGTTCTCCATCAGGCACTGTCAGATGAAAACACTCAGCCCGGGTGGCTCAGTGGTTTAGCGCCGCCTTCAGCCCAGGGCGTGATCCTGGAGACCCAGGATCGAGTCCCACATCAGGCTCCCTGCACGGAGCCTGCTTCTCCCTCTGCCTGTGTCTCTGCCTGCCTCTCTCTCTCTCATGGATAAATAAATAAAATCTTTAAATAAAAAGAAAAAGAAAACACTCAGCTCTTACTTGGAAGTTCATCTACAAAAAACACTTAAATTATGAGGGAAAGGAGTAGCCAAAGTATGCTTTGTAGACTCACGGGTTTGTGTCTCTTGCTCCTTAAGCTTTGTATGATTTGCATAACAGGTTTCACATCAACTGTAAGTGAATTTAAGATACTTTTACTGAAAGTAGAATCTCCATATATGTGTACAAAGATTTTCTTAAACATCATGATAACTAAACAGAAGTATGGCAGGAGAGAAGGGAGGCTCGGGAGACAAGCTGGCCAAAGTAAAACCATTTTGGCTTTAGGCTGGCCCTTAACCTGAAAGTCCTTGGATCATAAAAAGGGTCACAAGATCAGACTCCTAGAAAGCCGAAAGACCCCACTCCAACTGCCAGTAAAAGCCACATAGGTTGGGCATTCTTAAAATTGCTCCCCATGCGTAATTCCACAACCCTAAGACAATAGAAAAACTAACCACCCAACATAAGTGCTAATCTCAAAGTTAAAGAGTAAGCTGTATGGTTAGCTAATTTTTGAAAACTTACAAAGCCCTTTTATAGAGGCAAAGGGAAGTGGTCTTCCCCATCTGGGAAGAGAGACCACTACTTTGTCTATGAAATAGCTCCTTTCTTCTACACTTAATACATCTTTGTTTCTCTGAAAGTCTTTTCTTGAATTCTTTTCATGCAAAGCCAAAAAACCTTCTTGGCGAGTGGCCTAAGGTCCTCCCTCACAGAGCCTTAGCTCATTTGGGATCAGAAGAGTTAAGCTATTTAGGAAAAATATCTGTATTAAAATTAGCACCAGAAAAAGACTGTAAAGCTTAGGTTGTCTTAAATTCCAAACTTAGTTCTTGCTGACAGCAACCAGCAAGTCAGAGCCTCTTACCAAGAAGGCAGTTTTCCCTTCCCTTAGGTTAAAAGGAGTGACCGTGGTCCTATCGATGGGGCTGCTGCTTTTAAAGTCTGAGAGACAGGGATCCCTGGGTGGTGCAGCGGTTTGGCGCCTGCCTTTGGCCCAGGGCGCGATCCTGGAGACCCGGGATCGAGTCCCACGTCAGGCTCCCGGTGCATGGAGCCTGCTTCTCCCTCTGCCTGTGTCTCTGCCTCTCTCTCTCTCTCTGTGACTATCATAAGTAAATAAAAATTAAAAAAAAAAAAATAAAGTCTGAGAGACAGAAATGTAGCAAACAATATTTTCACACAGATTAGAAGGGACATCTTTCTTGGTTTGCTACTAAAAGCCGAACTGGTTCAGAATGTAGGGTGGGCTTTTTAAAATTTTTGTTTTAATTTTTTTTAAAGATTTTATTTATTCATGAGAGACATAAGTAGAGGGAGAAGCAGGCTCCCTGCAGGAGTCCAAAGCGGGACTCGATCCCAGGACCCCAGGATCACAACCTGAGCCAAAGGCAGATGCTCAAACACTGAGCTACCCAGGTGCCCCTGTAGAGTGGGTTTCAAAGCAATCACCCATGTTTATATTATTAATCTTGGTCAAAATTATGTGGTTAGCTAAGAGAGAGATAAAACAAACTAAAACTAGGGCAGCTGGGGTGGCTCAGTTGTTTAGCGCCTGCCTTCAGCCCAGGGTGTGATCCTGGAGACCCGGGATTGAGTCCCACGTCAGGCTCCCTGCGTGGAGCCTGCTTCTCCCTCTGCCTCTCTCTGTGTCTCTCATGAATAAATAAATAAAATCTTAGAAAGGAAAAAAACCCTAAAACTACAAAGGCCCATCTTTTTGTAATCATGAGATATAAAAAATCCTGTCGAGTTAGCAAGTACTAGGAAGTGTTGTGATTTGTCCAAAAAGAACTTTGGACACCAGTTCTCTGAACATAACCCAATGAGAAAGAAAAGCGCCCTGTCTTGTCCACAGGGAAAGCCACGGCAGGTGGTGAAACCAGGCAGGGTCTAAACCAACACACTGGACGCCTTCCACAAGCTGTGTTCCTGGTCCTTTGCTAGCAAGAGGACATGCTGCTTGTTACTGTTTCCTCCTGAAGACTCAGGGAGCTGGGCAGTGGTGGTCAATGACAAGTGGGCAGACAGAACCAAGTAGTGGGCAGGACCCACTGAGATCTGGCTCACTGCCTAGGCTGGCAAAAAACATGGAAGGGCCATGCTCACGGAACCAGTTCAACCATGTGCTTCTGTGTCCTGGTCTGAAGCCTCAGGGGACACAGATAGAACCTCACTGAGCACAAGGATGTAAAGCCAGAATTTATCTAGCTTCACAAGTTTGGCTGCGATCTGCTTCTGGAAAAATGATTCTTTTTAAAAAGGCTTCCATGTTGCTATTTCTCATATTTTCCCATGAGCTAAAATATTAATTAAATGTTAATTAAGATGTTATTTCATAGTTTTCACCTAGATTCTTCTACTCAATAGATTTTGCCATGAGCTTGTTTACAATCATTTTTATTTTGAATTTAAAAAATGGACTATAAACATTTTTACTTTATCCATACTTTCACATGCACACACATATTTGCCATTGATTTTGAAAATGAAACTGCCATTACTATAAGCATAGTGCTTTTATTTTTTAGTTTATTTTTATTTTTTAAGATTTATTTTATTTATTTGAGAAAGAGAGCAGGGGGTGGAGGGGAAGAGGGAGAGGGAGAAAGAGTCTTAAGCAGACTCTGCACCGAGTGAGGAGCCAGATACAAGGCTCGATCTCATGACCCTGAAATCACAACCTGAGCCAAAACCAAGAGCTGGATGCTTAACTGACTGAGCCATCCAAAGCCCTGAGCATATTATTTTTAAAGCACCAATTTTAAAACTCAAAAACTGTTTGAAAATTTTATTTTATTTTTTAAAGGTTTTATTTATTTATTCATGATAGACATAGAGAGAGAGAGGCAGAGACACAGGCAGAGGGAGAAGCAGGCTCCATTCAGGGAACCTGACGCGGGACTCGATCCCGGGACTCCGGGATCATGCCCTGGACCAAAGGCAGGAGCCAAACCGCTGAGCTACCCAGGGATCCCCAAAAAACTGTTTGAAAATTTTAAAGTCATACAGCTTATATAGGCCTTTTCTTGGGATCTTCCTCATCCTGGGAATCTCAGTTTTGTACTAACTTACCAGTACATGGTCACTGTCCCTGCCAATCAGTAAAGTATTCTTCAGGTACAGGAATTAGGTAATCTTGTATAGTTCCAGGGCCCAGACTGGTGTTGGACACATGAAAGATATGAATCATCATTTCTTGAATTACATAGATTAATTTACCAGGCACAGATGGGATTCACATCTTCATATGGACAAGAATGTGGTTATTAACAGGTTTGCCCACTGTTATTTCATTTTTTAAAATATACATTCATTTCCAGTTCAAACAGACTATCCCATGAAGAACTCCAGACACCCTAAGTACTCTGTTACCTCTTTGAGCCATGAAGGGAAAATAGTGATATGGCACCTAGTTTTCAAAGATGGCCCCAAAGAACCCTGTATCTCAGAATTCATGCCCTTGTGTGGACTTTCCTATACTAAATCATAGTAGATCTTATGAGCAGTAAAGGGGTAACTTGACTGACTTATGAGCAGTCAGCAGCCTTGGGATGGTCAAAATTTATACTTTCCAAAGAAAGGACTGACTCTTGACCAGCTCTGAGGACATAAGCTCTAAATCCTTGATATATCCTCCTTAATTAGAGCATCTTTGTATATCTAGGACTCGGGCCATACCAAATAGTTTATGCTAACAATGTGATTTAACTTCTGTTCTTATTTTCCTGGGACTCTGGACCATCAGGAATCACTTTGACCTCTGGACAAACTGGCGACTAACGAAGATCAGTACTCTGTGCATTTTGTGCCTATGTGACTGACTTCCTAATAAAACCCCAGAGATCAAGCCTCAGGTGAGCTTCCCTAGTTGGCAACACCATATATGTTGTTATACATCATTGCTGAGACGATTAAGTATTGTCTCTAAAACTACTGGAAGAGGACAACTGGAAACTTGTACCTGATTTCTCTTGGATTTGTTCTGATGTGCCTTTTTCCTTTGCTAATTCGAATCCACACCTTTTTGCTATAATAAACCTTGAGTATAAAGCTTTTCTGAGTTCTGTGAGTCCTTCCAGCAAATCATCAAACCTGAATGTGGTCTTGAGGACCCTACACATCGCCTGTAGTTTGCTTTAACTAATAGAATCAGAGGGAGAAGTGACAGTGTATCTGTTCTGGGTGTTTGCCTTAAGAAGGCCCAGAAACTTCTACTCCTGCACTTTTGGATGCCCTGAGAAAGTAACAAGTAGAGACCAGGGGAAGAGGAGAGGCTGGCATAGTGGCACAGTCAAATCTCCAGAAGACTCCGGTCTAAGCCACTATCTGAGTGCAACCGCATAAGACCCCAGTAAAGACAACTGGTCAGTTAAGTCCAGTTAGCCCACAGAATCATGGGAGAAAAAAAATGCTTGTTGTTTAAACCACTAACCCACTTAATTTTGGGATGGCTTCTAATGCAGCAATAGAAAACTAAAGCCAGTAGGAATGGTAAAATAATGAAGTAATTCTGAATTTAATTGGCTAAGAAATCATACATCAGTGACTGCCAGAAACCATTACTTCTAACAACTCAACCCAAAAGAATTTTCCTAAATTGAAAGCAAAAAATAATTTATTAAGGAAACCAGAAATTAATAAAATTCTCCCGAGCTGTGGAAGTCTGTTGTTTAATTTATATAAGGCTCCAGGCTTATGTTCACTGCTTGTTTGGAAAACAGCAACACGCCATCCATAAACAGTACATCACACAAATGGCCCACCATGTTTTAAGTTTGTCCTTAAAATAAGAATGTGAGGTAATTGATCTTATTCAAAGTTCAGATATGGTGGGAGAGGTCCCTGGCAGACAAGCTGAAACACAGGTTTTAACCCACATACCCTCTGTACCCGTGGGCTTCCACCTGACCACCCACCAGTGACTTCCCCAGAGGAAGAGATGCCAAACTCCTGACCCATGATGTTTGGAAATACTGTGGAATATTTCCACTCATGGATTTTACCACAAGCTCAGTGAATATTTTCAGCAAGCTAAAAATGTGGCTCCTCAGTCCTGATAATATGAAGTCCATACGATTAAGGGAACAGCAACGATGCTGGCAATTTAATTATCAAGTCCTCTTCCAGAACACTCAATGTCTTATAAAAATGTATAATTTGCTTTGCAAGTACTTATCCTTTAGTGAACATAAGTGGTCTTAGACAAGAGCAATAAGAGATGAAGTCTCTTAGGTTGGTTGAGTGGTGGCTCTTCTAACAGCCCCGTTCTTGGAAAATTGAACCTGGATTTCTCATAAAACATCAATCATCCCAGATAATGGTGATAACCCAGGTATGTATACTTAATTTTCACTTCCTTGCTTTGAATTTATACATCACATTCGGCAGGTTTAAATGACTTAATCAATCCGTAAGCTTTTAAATGGAAAAAAACAAAGTATAGAGAAGTACATTGTCTTAGGTTGCTCTGCAAATCAAAACACATACTTTTAAAAATCACATATTCTTTCCTTGTGTTAAGAACCAACCCTAAGGGGCACCTGGGTGTCTCAGTCATTGAGAGTCTCAGGGCATGATCCTGGGGTCCTGGGATCAAGTCCTGCATCGGGCCTTCACAGGGACCCTGCTTCTCCCTCTACCTAAGTCTCTTATGAATAAATGTTTCTGCCTCTCTGTCTCTCATGAATAAATAAAATCTTAAACAAAACAAAACTGACCCCAAGTACCAAAAAATAGACTCTTAACTGCAGAGAAAACACTGATGGTGACCTGAAGGATGAAGGAGGGAACTTGCTGTGATGAGCCCTGAGTAATGTGAATTCTTGAGTCACTATATTGCACACCTGAAACTAATATAACACTGTGTTAACTATCCGGGAATTAAAAAAAAAAAAAAAGAAAAGAACAAATGCCAAGTGCCTGGTCTGCACCTTCTCTCCACAAGGCTGAAATAGTTATGCACCTATTAGGGAAGTAGGCAGAGAATTTCCTCAGGCATGCATGAAAGAAGATGAGGAGGCCTTATTCATTGGCTGCCTAGTTTTACAAAGATTTCATGGAAATTTGGTGGACGTACAGCACATTTCTCTGTACTTAACATTTTCCAAAGCCCAGATGTTTTTCTCGTAACTGTGAACGCTGGCTGACTTGTCTGTGTCCTTCTCAGTGCTCAGCAGACGGGACGTTTTTGGAGTGTCTTGTCCCCTATAACTTGGGGGCTGATGTCTCCTACTGGATGGAAAACACACATTTGGCTAGACAGACATGAAAACACATCTTTGGCTGGTTACACGAAAATGTTTCCATTTTGGGAAATTCCCTGTGATAAAAGTGTTTTTCTGGCTCTGGGCATACATAAGTAACCACGAGGACACCTCAGTAAAAGAGAAAACAGATTTATAGTACCTTGCCATGATAGTGACATGCGATTATAAGCTCCTGAGGATTTTCCTGTTGTTTCATTTTGGAAACAAAAAGTTGACTCATTTTTCTGGTTAGTACCTCAGTGTTTTCATTAGGGGGTTTCTATAAAGACTCTCTCTGAATCGTCATAAGGAAAATTATTTCAGAGATTGGATAAAAGCTTATCCCCCATAAACAACACAGACTGCTAAAACCTGCTTGGATTTGAACAAATTGCATAGAAGATTTATCCTCAGGAATGCAATGTATCAAGTAAAACAGTGATTTTTCAAACACTGCCAAGTTCAACTAGTTTAGATAATGCAAGTCTGGAAATGCAAATTGACTAAAAATGTCAAAGTATTCTTATACTAATTAAATTTGTTTTATTGGAATATTTTAATTTCCTAGCAATTACATAGCACTGAACTATTTACTAAAATATCTCATCAAATGGTTAGATGTATTCATTCTTCATTTATTATCTGTCAAGGTTGGTATGCTAAATTATAATTGAGTGCTCTCATCAGGGACTTCAAGGATAAATTAAAATTCTCAGTAAATTTCCAGTTGGTATATACAGATCACAAAATACCATTTTAATCCTTTGCAGGGGCAAGACAGGAATTGGAAACTCAAGCCTTTCATTTTTTTAAGTGGTGGGAAAACAAAATATTCCAGATAATTGTGAATGAGACATGGTTCTTTAAGACCGAAAAAAAAAAAAGCCTATTTCTGTTTCTAACACTGGTTCTTCTAACACTGGTTCTTCTTTTAAACTAATTTTGAGTTATGTATGGAAGCTCTAAGAATCCGAAAAAAACAAGGCTATCTTAAAAGTGACTTACCCAGCTATTTCTAGCCTCTAAAGCTGGCAAATCATGGTAAAGTTGCAAAGTGAATCCATACCTTTTCTGGGGAACATAGTGGTGAAGGCCACTTCTCTCTTGGTTGTTGGCACATATAGTGCCTTTCTCACCTAAGGAAAGCCAGCCTGGGGAATCATAGCTGGTTGTGAACACCTCTCATTAAAATTCTGGAAGGGTCTGAAATTTGAGCCATGAGATAGCTGCAAATTAGGAGCCATGTTCAAAAGTTTGTGAGATGTCTCTGTATAAAAATCATACCCAGATCTTTAGAGAATAGGTCAAACCTGTATGATTTTAATAGCATCTCAAATGTCACCATGTGAAAAATCGTTTCAGAAGCACACTGCCCGTTGTCGTCTGAAGCAATGATGTTTCTAGAATGGTCTTTATCTATACCATATTTATTTATTTAAAGATTATATTTATTTATTTGAGAGAGCATGATGGGGATGCAACGGGGGGATGGGGGCAGAGAGGGAGAGGGAGAAGCAGACTTCCAGCTGAGCAGGGAGCTCTGTGGGGCTCGATCCCATGACCCTGAGATCATGACCTGAGCTGAAGGCAGACACTTTTAACCAGCCACCCAGGTGCCCCTATCCATACTACATTTAAAGAAAAATAGGGTTTTACTGATATTCTGGTTTTGACAATAGCTAGGTGATCTTGGGCAGATTCCTTAACTTCTCTCGCCTTACTTCCTTCATCTATAAAACAGTAAAGGTCATGGTAGGGAATAAGTGAGTTAATGTGTCTGGTGACCTAATTACTACTCTGTGTCAGCTGTTAACATCAGTATTATCACTCACCTATTACATTAACTCATAATGTTTGCAGAAAGGCCATCAGCATGAAGTTTTTAAAAATTTGATTTTAAAAAATCAGCTAATAGGACTCCCTCCTTCCAGACAGTCCTCACTGCCTTCCTTTTGTGTGGGCTTAAGGGTTGCTGTCTCTCCTCTTCATGCATGTTTGGTTGTTAGCCTGTACGCACAACTGTGTGATCCAAATGTGCCTAGCCGGATCAAAATTTATCCTTACAACCCCTCCCTCTAGTTGGTCCTGTTCATAGCTAGAGAGGAGCAAGCAGTACCCACCAACTGGCTGGGGAATCCATTTTGCATACTTCTGCGGAAGGAGATCTGTTATAGAACAGAAAAGCACCAAGTCAGTAGCTCCCGCAGACCACACTCTCATGTAGGGAAAGCAGAACTGGTCAGGCCAGGCTGCTGAACTAAACTTCATAAGCAACATAGCAGACATGAAGCTGTGCTATTGCTGCAACATAGAAGAGTCACCCATCAGCTCTGGGAGACTAAAATGGTAATTTCAGTTGGCATCTGGGGGGGTCGAGGATTTTATATCAAACAAGGAGACATTCTGCCTGTGCTCCTTGTCTTGGACAAGCACACAGGGACCCCGAGAAACCGACACCTCCTTTAGGCTGGAGTGGGTTAAAGCAGATCACAACCTCTGGAATTTTTAAGTTAGGACATTTCCCGGTGAGCCCTTATTGTAATATCAATCATTTGGAGGCAGGCAAATTCAAGTACACTAAATCATAGACACAGTGACAATGCAAATATTTAGGGCTGGTAGTTAAGTCTGCTATTTCCTGATAGCTGGCTGGCAGGGGTTTTGTTTCTTTTTTTATAAAATAAGATGTTTACTTTATCATTCACAAACATAAAATTACATAGAAACAACACACAAAGTACTTAGAATGCAAATATTCTTTGGTTTACTCATCAAAATTGTAAATAACAAAATAGCAAAAACCTTACAGTTAAATAAAAAAAGTGACATTCTTTATTCACCTATCAAACCTTATTAAACATTGAAATGCATTTATTTTCATTCTCATGTTCCACAGCAATATGCTTTTTTCCCTTTTGGCCCATACCCCCCCCCCCCAATTATTTTGATGAGCTCATCTCTAAAATAAAGACAGTTGTACTTTTCTTAACATCACTGGCTTTTATAAGAACCACCTAGATTTTTCTTTCTGTCTCTTACATCCCAAACAGATACGAAAAATGGAGATCTCTCCACCAGCATATTTTCAAGAATGATCACGTTTTGGAAGTATCACTGTTGGTACTAAAAAACAGGACTCCACTCCAGAAGCATATTCATATCTTAGACATTATTTACAATGTCAGATACATTTGGTTCCTACAATACTGATTTCAGAGAAGCAGTTTCCCGTTTTTTGACAGTTCACTTTGCCTCAATTCTTAAATGTCTTAATTTTCAATGAAGACTTAATTCTTAAATGTCTATGATAAAATCTTTAGCAAAAGAACATTTAACAAAAAGGTAGACTTGAAATTGTCTCAAAAGGAGCAACGATAGCAAAAGAAAATTCTCAGCTTTTTTTTAACACAGGCACACATACATAGTAAGGAGCAAGAGTGAATCAAAGTACAAAACTCTGCACACGAGAGAAATACCCAATGTACTGACACCTCAAATGACCTAAAAAACATATCTTGAGGTTTGGTGTCATCCATATCTTTCTTTGTCTAACTCCAAATTTGCATCACAACCATATACCTTTCCCGTGATCTGCTAACTGTAAGGGAGGGAGCTTTTGATCAGAATTTTTGGCAAAATGCTTTTCTTCAAACAAAACAAGCTGCATAAAACGTTACAGACAATGCCTAACAACTGAACTGGGCAGAAGTCTTTCTGAAACGTGGGTAATCTTGAAAAAAATTCATTTTTTTCCTTCATAAATCAGCAGTGCTCTGTTTTCAAAGAAATCCCGAGCGCTCACAGTCTGAATTCACAGGATCATATGTTCTCCTCATCCAACATTTTGTTGACACCATCACAGAGTTTTTGTAAATGGGGTTTAAAATTTCCGAAGGGGTTATATAAGGCCGCTAAAAAATCACAATCTGAAAAATGATCAAAGACGTTATTAACTCGTCCATGTGACTTGGCAGTGAGGTGACGCTGGATGATTTGGTGGAGCATCTCTCTGCACTCATTCAGCAGCCGGGATAACACGTTCCGGTCAAAGGTGTACTCCACCTGGTGGAAGCTGACCACGGTCATGGCGAGCTGGTGAACTTTCTTCTTAAATTTCTCCATCAGCGCCAGCTCATCTTGATTGAACTGGTTATTCCTGTAGAGAATGGCCAGCTTGATGACTGTCTTGATGAGGTTCTTGATGATCTTCTCTGCCTCCTTCTTGTTCTGGGTGTACTCCTTGGTCACTCGGTAGAGTTCATCCAGCACTTCGCTGCTTGTGTCATCGATGAGGGTAGTGGCGATGGATTTGGACACCATTTTCCCCAAGATCTTCTTTTGTGCCTGCACGGCCAGGTTTTTGGAATTGAAGACATCAGTGGCCACTAAAAAGAAGCAAATGAGAAAACAGATATTAAGGATTTTTTAAAAAGATGTTATTTATTTATCTATTCATGAGAGACACAGAGAGAGAGAGAGAGGCAGAGACACTGCAGAGGAAGAAGCATGTTCCTCGAGGGAGCCCGACGCGGGACTCCATCCCAGGACCTCAGGATCATGACTTGAGCTGAAGGCAGCCACCGAGGTGCCCCTAAGGAGTATCTTCCTTCTCATTTTCCCACTCTGTGGTTGCCTCCCATCTACTCACATTAGTTTCTGTTCAGAAAAGTACTAAAAATTTTAACCATATTTCTGGGCATTAGGTTTTCCTTTCTGAAAAGGACAAGTCATTGTGCATAATCTTTAAGGCCTCTGGCAACTCAAATGTTGAATACCTTCTGCTATATACTCAATACTTTGTTCAGCAGTTGAAGGTGAAAACCTTCCAAAAAGATAACTTTTTCTGATTAAAAAAAAAAAACGGAACGTCTCACGAGGCAGGAAGTACTTACGCAATTTCCCCCCAGTTCAACTTTGTAAGACATACATCAAAAATACAAAATCAACTCCACAGCTGTCCTCTGGACAGCAGGCACCGAGGACAATGTAAAGAAACCCCTTTAAATATAAGAAGGATAAATAGCAAAGCCACATGGAGTCTAGTACCAAATTCATGGAAGCAAATCAAGAGGAGAACCTTGCTTTAAACTTTAGCGGCAAAAAGTCAAATTCTCTGAGATACTGGCCCGGCTGTTCCAGGTAGGTCATCTTAACCGTCCAGAATTTCAACTCCCAGAAGTTGAGTCTTAGAAAAGAATATTCCTTGGAGAGCTCATTGTCACTTGCTATTTCTGAGGAACGGCCACCGTTCGTTCCCTTGAGACATTTATACGTTATGTGGAAATAACCACTTCCATGACCTAATGAAATGTGCTACATGAATAACACACATTTAAGCTGATGCTTAAAGTTTGCTTTTGAAATTGCCATCCCTTAGTGTGACAGAGGTGTAACATACAGGTAATAATCATTGCACATGCTAAATATGAATGAAACGCTGTGTGATGCTCAGTGAAAATGCTCAATAAATGTTTACTCCCCTAGCCAAGTTTAGTTTTTCCCCTGAATTTCCTCCTACTGTTCATGCTACTCCACCAAACTGTGCTTTCTCCCTCCCTGTCTAGGTCCTGTGAGCTAGAGTTGTGCCCCCACCCTGGATCCAGGACCAGTTTTCATCTCTTGTATACTAGTCTATAAGGCCAGGCCTGGGTGTTGGAAAGCAGTCATTTAGTAATGAAAGATAGAAAGACTAAAAATACAGATAGGTAGGAATGAGTCAGTGCATTAGTGGTATATAGTTATTTCTAGTTTGGACGAGTTGGCGGCAGAAAGCAAAAAAGGCAGCTGCTCCCAAATCCAGGCTGGGGGAGGGTATCTAAGAAGAGTGACCCCCCTCTGCGTGGAACTGCCACGTTAGATCTGATGCACTTGGGCCAAAGTAGCTCATGCTATATATTCCAGGTAGTACCAAGTGGTTCCTACTGACCAGAACGCCGCTCACAAACCCACAGGGTCACAGCCCTAAAAGAACGACCTCACTGAACCAGAAGCAGTGTCCTCACAAATGTCGACATTTAAGTGTCTGAAACACGAACTGAAACTGCAGAAGAAGAACTGAAATATATTTTGAGAAAGAAGAGGAAAGTGAAAAAGCATGAGAAATGGCCAACTTGTGAAGGTTTCCAAGCTTTTTTCATATTTTCATCAGTTACACCCACCTCTCTTCCTAAAGGTTTGCAAAAAAGTGTATGGGTTAATCGATATCAAATAGTTTGTATCAAAATAAATGACACATGCGTGGTCAATTAAGTCCAGGAACCTATCTTCCATTGTAGAACTTATGATATGGACTTCAACAAATAAACCTGATTTATGTAGGAAGGGATCCTACCCACCCCCCAATTTCAGATTCACAGTAAATAATATGATTTCAGAAACTCACACAAAGTTGAAGAGTTATTATGAGTCTTTTTTTTTTTAATTTTTATTTATTTATGTATGATAGTCACAGAGAGAGAGAGAGGCAGAAACACAGGCAGAGGGAGAAGCAGGCTCCATGCACCAGGAGCCCGATGTGGGATTCGATCCCGGGTCTCCAGGATCGTGCCCTGGGCCAAAGGCAGGCGCTAAACCGCTGCGCCACCCAGGGATCCCTGTCTTGAGTCTTTAGGAATGTGACAGTCTCCCAACATCCATCTAGGATTTACTACAATGTCTACTCGATGGAAACATTGTACACTATGAAATCACTGGGAAAAATCCTTCTTGCTTCTCTCTCTACGACTGGACTTGAAAGTTTGTACCTTTTGTAAGCTACTTTGCTTATTAAACCTCAATGCCCCATTCGATTTCCAACATAAAGACAATGCAAAAAAAAATTGTTTAATGTAGCGCTTGAACCCCCCATAAGAGAAATTGTGAAAAGCAAGGCCATGGCCAAAAAAAATTGCTCCCCATTTACCACTAACAAGTCTCACTCAGGACAGAGAAGCTGAGTTCTGAGGCTTTCCCAGTTACCCCAGAGGAACTTCCAAGCCCAACTCTAGAAACATAGCAGCCACTTCTTCCTTTTGTTTTCTTCTTTGGGTTACAACCAGCTCAGCCACCTTTTTTTTTTTTTTTTTTTAAGATTTTATTTATTTTTTCATGAGAGATAAAGAAAGAGAGGCAGAGACACAGGCTCCTTCCCTGCAAGGAGCCTGATGCAGGACTTGATCCCAGGACCTCAGGATCACAACCTGAGCCAAAGGCAGACGCTCAACCACTGAGCCACCCAGGAGCCCCAGCTCAGCCATCTTTTAAAGGAAAGCGGAAGCCCTTTCCCCTCCACTGTGCAGGGAAGACATGCTTGCAGTGGATTTCTTTTCTAGCATTAGTGAAGGCTTCTTTGGAGCCAACTGGGGGTTGTGGCTGAGAGTTGCTGGCCAGGGCTGTGTGGTCTGTGATCATGGAGTATGATTTTTCTTTCCCCCTTGCAAATTAACTGCCGTTAGCCATTCCTGCTCAGGCTCATCTGTCAGTTCCACATCCTCCACCAGATCCCTTCTCGTACAGGCCTGGTCTATCTCAGAGCTAGTCCTGGATCAAGTTTTTCTCCTTTGCTCTACCCTTGGCCTTGTGTGAGCTCATGCACTCCCATGGCTTCAGATCTCCCCCTCCAGATGCCAGCAACTCCCATACTTAGAACTCACTCTGACCTCTTTCCCAGACTCATTTTGCAAATGCATTAAACGTTTTCCTTTCTCTTGGCTATTTTGCGGGCATTCCAAATGCACCATGTCCAAATTGGAATCCTTGATTCCCTCCTGCCCTCCACTCCCAAGCGTTCCTCCTCCATTCTACCTTCATGAATAGTATCCCTTCCATCCACTTGCTCAAAGGGGGCCTGGCTGTTACCCAGTACCCCATCCTCTCCCTTGCCCAGCACATTACCGACAGCCTTCCCTTCATGTCCACGGATACCAGCCTAGTTCAAAGTCCTTTCCAATCTCTTCTCACAGAGCAGCTAGAGCTTTTCAAAATGTAAATTAGAAAAAGATGCTGACTTCAAGTCTTTGCTAACCAACACACTTCCTTGTTTCTGAAATCCTCATTTGCCTAAAGTTTGATTGTCTGCCTCTCCTCCCTAGGCTTGAAGTTCTCTGTGAGCAGAGATGGAGGTGATGGGGATGCCTGGTCCATGGTGCTTCCGACAGAAGGGAAAGCCCATTTCCCCCTTCCCTTCACTCGATTTAAATGCTTTCCTATGAATACATGGTGGGCTGCAAAATGAGAGTTTTAAATACATATGTGGGGTTTTTTTGTTGTTTGCTTTAAAAGCTGGAGAAACAGGTATTTATTTTACCTAGCTAGCTATGTGGTTTTCTTATCTCGCACTCAATAGTGTGTTTCTCTTACTGCCGTCAATCAGGGTTTTTTCCCCCCAGAGGACAGATTTGTTGTGCATAGTGAGAAAACACCAGAGGGCAATAATACAGATATTGAGCATAAAAGCCAATGCAATGGTTTTGCGTTGCATCTGCTACCTCTGGCTACAGTGAAGGATCAAACACAGGCTCACCTCTTCCTCTGGAGGGATCTACTCTTAAACACATAACAGAGGGACGGACCCAAGGTAAGTCCTGGGAAGTAGCTAAGAGATGAAGAGAAGATATTCTCAACGGAGAGGGTGCTGAAAATATGGTTTCAACATTTCATCAAGATGAATTCACTTGTGTTTGAAAATATACATGTACATCACTGACTAAGGAAAAATGATGCCATATATCAAAAATATACCAAGGACTGCCAGTAGTAAGATTGTTGTATGGAAAGACGTGTAAATGTTATTTTTATGCCTACTTATCTTTGGGTCCTTCCTCTATATCTCTATATCTCCTTTCTTGGTTTAACGAAATTGTCCATGTCAGCAACGTTTACTGTAAAGCCAACTGATATTCAGGGAATCCCAGGTCTAGCATCAACAATTACAAATTTGGAGACAAATTTTGATGGTAAAAATATACTGACCCCCATATATAAGGGGAAAAAAGTACGTGTAAAAAACCAACCAACCAACCAACCAACTAAACAAACCCAACCAACCCAAGAATTTTTCATAAAATTAATGAAAAACTATAGTTTACTGAAATTAGCAATTCCCCATAATATTATTCCAACTAAGAAATTGCTGACATCGTGAAGCACTCAAGTGACTTTCTATACAACCTCACCAGCAAACAAATAATTTATTCACCCATCAAATTTGTTATACTTGGAAATTTAAGCAATGACTACAGATGCACATGTATGCCATTTCTAATTCCCACCTAGTTAAAATTTGATCCAGCTGGCCCAGTCTTAGGAAAGATGGAAAAGAAAACAATTTAGAGAGTATGTCTGGCTGTTGTGAGCTGTTAATAAAAGCTCTTTAAACAAATATATAAAACCTTAGCTCTCCTGCACCTGAATAACTCCAAAGCTAAATGGGGCTTAGTAATGGGGATAAGAAGGTGGCCATAGCAAACTATAAACAGTGTCACAAGAAGTCAACAGACTAAGAGTTGGTCTCCCTCCCTTGGGGTCTGGTAGCACTCCAGTGGAGAAGCAAGAAATAGGATGCTGGCGAGGAGGCATCTGTGACAACAGCTTCCATACTCAACAATCCCAAAGTGGGAAATTCAACAGGATAGAGAAGAAATAACAAACAAAAAGAGAGAAAGAGAGGGATAGTACAGGGGAAGGGGGCGGGCTGGGCAGCAGAAGCAGCTGAGACTCTGACTGTGACAGTCTGCCTGCCTGCAAGGGTCAGAAGCAGGGACCACGATAGGAAGCTGGAGGCAGAGAAAAAGAGACAAGTGCCAGGCACCTGAGCCCCCAAATCGGCCTTTGATCACACAGATGGAGGCCCTGACATGAAAGAACATAATCTTAAGAGGATCAGTACCCCTGGGGTCCTTCACCTGGTACTAAATGCAGATTTGGATGCCTATGCATTTTCCTGACTCCACATGGATAAAGACCTAGGGTAAGCATTATCACACTGACAAGCTAAATATTCAATTCACTCTGGGTCTCCTACCATCTCCAGAAGAGTACACATTCACTTTAAAAGGCAACATAACAGGGGCAGCAGGGGGGCTCAGTTGGTTGAGCATCAATTCTTGAACTCAACTCAGGTCTTAATCTCAGAGTTGTGAGTTCAAGCCCTGCATTGGGCTCCATGCTGGGCATGGACCCTACTTCAAAAGAAAAGAAAAGGCAACATAATAAAGAAAACAAATGTTAGGGAAATGGTGACTTTGAAATGGGCCAAAAACGGAAAAAAAAATCCCTGGGTGGCTTTTCAGTGGAGTACCAGCAACCAGAAAGTACTCTGTTCCAAATTCCTATTACCATTCTTCAAGCAGCTACTCTACAGTTCTGTAAGTCGTAGAAGACTGGTAGTATAAGCAAATGCCTCTTGTCCACAGAGACACAGATAATTTTTTTCTAGTGGAGGTGCAACTCCTTCTTCATTTTCTTGTTCACTTGGGCTTGGGATTCTCTTGAACCAATTATAAGAGCTTACGGGTTCCTTATTAATTAGCGACGTCAGTCAAATCTTTGGCATCCCCATTTTCTTTTGTAGGAGAGTCATGAATTTACCTTCTTAAAAATAACCTTCAATGCATATTAGAATTTTTTCATCAAAACTATTTAAAACAGAAAAATTGTAGCATAAATCTTCAGCATAACAAGTGAGAATTAATATACATTTCCTGTGGCAACTTACTCTGCCAGGGGAGAGTAAAAGAAAAGAAGAGTGTACTATAAAAGTGCAAAGATTCTGTACCTAATGATTCCAGAAACTGCCATACTGCTCAGGGATATAGCTGAGACTCAGTTTTCCCATCTGTAAGAGGAGAATAATGATGCCCACACTTCTGGGACTTGTTCCAAAACTAACGGACATAGGCCACCTAACAGCGCCTCACCCAATGCCTAGCACAAAAAGCCTTCTCCACAGGTTTCTTCAAAGAACTCAACAAACTAAACTTCGACTGCATTCTGATGCTTTTGAACACTGAATCACATTTGGTCAGAATTAATCAACTCCTTCTGGAAGAAATATGTAGCTGAGAAATGCAAAACGCCAGATGGTTCTGTGAAAACAGAGACCTCATAGAGATTTCAGTTAATAAGGAGTTACATTTCCTTTTCCATGATGACATTATAAAAAACTAACACATATTAAAGTTTTATCAGGGAATTTATCCTTTTTTTTAAGGTGTTGAATCTCTTCCTAGCAAGGACTCTGACAGGTAGTGTAAAGGTATTTTGTCCAGAGCAAATTGGCCAATGGAGAACAGAATCGAAGTCTACCACAAAAAGACAAGAGGAGAAGCAGCGTCAATACCCATGCAAAGCTGGGCAGCGGGGGACAGATGCAGAGCAAATGGGCCAAAAATAAAGCCAAAGTAAAAACCCACAGCGGCCAACAAGATTACTCCCAAAGAGTTACAGCATCTCCCCAGGAGTTTGTGAACCAGAGAACCAGAAACCCAAAGGCAGGGCAGGAAGCCAAGTGAGAATAGCATGAAGAAGACAAAAGGCTCAAGGTCAAGAGTTCTGGATTGTAAACTTGAGTGCAATTTAATTCTTTGAACCTCAGTTTTCTCATCTGCTAAGTGGGACCTCATTTCAAATCAGTATGGCTTTGATGAGAGTGAATGAGTCAGGAATCTGAAAACACCCAGCAGTGGGCTAGACTTATGATCACAGATGAACACAGAACCTTGTTCCCTCATTGAATATCACCTGAAATGGAGGAGCAGGGATCCAAACCTAATACATACACTCACTGTGTTCTTTCTTCTTGTATCTCCTTGTGTTCCCTGTTTCCCAAATTTGTACACAAGAGAAATTATGTCCTAAAGAAAACACTGTGAAGTCTTTCCCTGTGTGATCTTGGGCTGTCTTTGTTGCTTTAATTCTGGAATCTCTTCATCATGATTTTAGGATCAACTCTGTATCCCTGATGCCTATAGCTTAGTTTTGTGATGATTTTAAAATTGAAAATGTAATTCCCTGAGCTTCAACCCCCTTTAACTTCATATTAGACTTCGTCTCTGTCCCTTTGCAGCCGACTTGCTGTAGGAATCATGTGACGCCTTGATTGCTTTCTGCATGGCATGAACTCTGGCAAGATGTTTCTGCTGCTGTTCACCAGTACCAGGAGTGGAAGAGAGGCTGGTGGTATTTATATGAAGTAGACCCCAAAGAATGTCTGTCTTGTAAATATTAGTACAGAAGATACAAGAATAGAAATGAATTCTGTGGTTACCCCAAGTCAGACTGGAAGGTTTACAGTCATGACAACCCATTAACTAGCCACCATAGTTTGGACATTTACCACACGATCCCCAGAACCTCCCAGAATCTGCATTACCTTATTGACGTTTCACAACAATTCCAAGAGGGAGGTTGTTATTGTTCCCATTTTACAGATAAGGTCATTGAGGTTCAGAGAAATTAGGTTACTTTCTTAAGGCCATATAGTTAGTAAGTGGAAGAGAGGAACTTGAATGTTCAACTCCAAGGCTTCTTCTTGAAGGTACAGGAATACTTAATATATTTGGCTAAGTAAAAGGAAAGAAAAGGAAAGAAAACAAAAGCAAGAGATCAGTTCTCCTTGGGGGAAGGAAACAGATTCCATATAAAGGAGCTCAAACCAGCCAGGCTTAAAATAGTTTTTATTTCCAGGAAAAACTGAGCAGTTTTTAAACATTTTTAAATATAACTCGAAAAAGCAAAAAATATGCTTACATTGTTCAAAAGCCAGGATGTAAATATATAAAGTGAAAAATCTCTCCGCTTTGCCACCCAACAGCATAGTCCAGATCCCAACTCCTGCTTCCCAGAGGCAACAAGTGTTCTTAGATTTCTGCAACTCTTTAGAACTGCGTTTTTTCCCTGCATATATAAGCATACACAGGAAAGAAACTGAAGTAGGAAGAAGTCTTACAGGCTTGCAATTCTTAAGAAATGCAACATTTTTGTTTTTTTTAAAGTTGGCCATGGAGCCTAACGCCGAGCTTGAACTCACAACCCTGAGGTCAAGACCTGAGCTGAGATCAAGAGTCAGATGTTCAACCAACTGAGCCATCCGGGAACCCCAAGAAATGCAACTTTTGAGTGATACAAACTGTGTAAATGTCTATAGTTCCTACGCAAGACTGACACAAAATGGTGAGATGCTAGAAGCACATGGCTGTTATCTTTGTCTCTTTCTGTACACACAACAGCACTACGAGTCTTTCAGTGAGCAATGAGAAGGTAGTGAGAATGAAACATAGATCTTTATTTAGTGGAGGCAAAATGTCATAATTAGGGCAATCACAGATTATCATGGAAATGAAATACCTCTGAAAAGAGCACTCTTAGCAATTATACCACAACAACAGATCTGTGACTATTCCAGCGATGTGTCGGTGGCCACTGATGACTACCCGAGCACTTAAACACGAAAGACACTCAAAACTATATAAGAAAGGGTCAAAAGTAAGAGACACATAAGCATTTAGGACCCAAGAAATTTCTTGGGAACCCCTCAAAAGCACTAGCCAGCTTTGCTTCCAAATTATGTTAAAAACAAAACAAACCAAAAACCAAACCCAAAAACCTAGTTCTTCAAGAAGTTAAAAAGTCTTATGGGTAACAAAATTCTCCCTAGTGAAATAAGTTTGGGAAAGAGTATATACTAAGACACCCTTTGAGATGCCCAAAGAGCATTAATAATATTAAAGTCTGGAGGATTCATGCAGTCAAGAACACCTGAACTTTATTTACCCAAGTTTTCCAAACTAATAACACAAAGGTCCCACTAACAGATTGGTAGGATAAGGTCACTGAGGATTCCTGGCTAACAAATCGATGTGGAGTCTTGTTATTCCTCTAGAATGGATTCACAATTGTCTTGTGCAAATACCAGAGGGCAAGACAGGCAGTCAGGCAAAGCCGGACAATGTGAGCACGGACTCCAGAGCCATGCTGTATGGGTCAGCAGTCTGGCTCTGCCACTGAGTGCAGTGTCCCTGGGGCAAATGATCTAACCTCTCCATGCCTCGACTTCCCTGTGTGCAAATGAGGCCACCTAAGGTTTTTATGAGGATTCAATGAGAAGAATGATCCATATTAAAGTGAGAACATTAACTCAGAGACATGAATCATTCCACAAAACTTCCGCTGAAGTGTTTAAAATGTATCAGATACTGTGGTTTCAGTGATAAATGACAGTATCTCTTCTCCCCGGCACTCACATGGGGTCTTAAAACAGGCCTCGCTACCAAAGAGAGGGAACATTCCTTTTGCTGGATGTGGGGATGAAGGGAAGCTAGGTTTGAGAAAGGTATCACAAAAGGACGTTCGCCCAAAATATTGAACTTGGAGGAAAAGAGGACTGCTTCGCGGAGTAGAAAAGTAAACATGCTTACAGAAGTAAACATGACCGCATTCCAGAGCTCATCTATAGAATCCCCACCGGCTGGAGAGGGATTAACATTTCTGCCCAGCAGTGTAGCTGCATGTCACAAGCCCAATGATATGTGTGGGCCCTACAGATTTTAGAAAAATTGGAAACACAAACTATGTATAACTGTGGTCTAGGCCAGGAAAACTCACCACGCAGAGGTACCCTATTTTCAAGAGGGAACTGGCAGGGAGGGAGGGGACATGTACAGTAGGTATCTAGGAGCAGTGCCAGTGACACAGGCCACCTGCATAGAAGAATCTGGAGGCTTCTTAGAAGTACAGATTGCCCTACCTACTGAATCAGAATCCCCAGGATGATAGTTGAAGAAGCTGCATTTGTAAGAGGCACCTTATGTGGCTTGGATGTATAAATACTGAAGTGTATTTCCTAGAATGCTGTACTTTAAAATGTTCAAACAGGGGGATCCCTGGGTGGCGCAGCGGTTTAGCACCTGCCTTTGGCCCAGGGCGCGATCCTGGAGACCCGGGATCGAATCCCACGTCGGGCTCCTGGTGCATGGAGCCTGCTTCTCCTTCTGCCTATGTCTCTGCCTCTCTCTCTCTCTCTCTGTGTGTGTGACTATCATAAATAAATAAAAAAATTAAAAAAAAATAAAATGTTCAAACAGGGCCACCTGGGTGGCTCAGCGGTTGGGCACCTGCCTTCGGCTCAGGTTGTGATCCCGGGATCCGGGATCAAGTCCCGCATTGGGCTCCCTGCGAGGAGCCTGCTTCTCTCTCTGCCTATGTTTCTGCCTCTCTCTCAGTCTGTGTCTCTCATGAATAAGTCTTTTAAAAAAATGTTCAGACAGATGTACTTTGGTCACAAAGGCATGTTCTAAGTAGATCACGAATGGATTTAATTCCCTCTCAAAAATTTATCACCAAAAAATAGATGTGAACTTGTGCAGAGAATCCAAAGAAAATGTTTTAAGAATAGAGCTTATTGTATTATAGCCCCAAATAATTTTAATAATGTATCTAAGAGAACAGAAAAGTTAGTCTCTCTTAGATGTTACTTAAACCAAAAAATTTTTTTTTTATTTTTTTATTTATTTTATTTTTATTTTTATTTTTATTTTTTTGTTTTTTTTTAAACCAAAATTTTAGCAGGGCCTAACTCTATCACTCATATGAGTTTGAAATGAAATAAAAATGTTCTACAAGCATTTATACAAAACTGACTTTAGTGAACTGTTCTTTCATATTAAATGAACCCCTCCTTATTTATTATGTTGGATTAAGATATTTTATATTTCTCCTAAAGACTTCTCAATTAAGCTGGGTTTATTTACCCATTTTCTTGAGGGCATGAAATCTTTCTACTATCGATAAAATTCAATCTTTTACCAGAATGTATAGGAAAATCCTCTAAATAAGCTCTATGATTTTCTTTCTTTTTTTTTTTTTTTTCTTACAGATTTATCTATCCACTTGAGAGAGAGAGAGTATGAGTGGAAGAGGAGCACGGGAAGAGAGACAATCCTTAAGTGGACTCCCCATTGAGTGTGGAGCCTGACACAGGACTCGATCCCAATATCCTGAGATCACGACCTGAGCTTCAATCAAGAGTCAGACAATCAACTGAGCCACCCAGGAACACTATGAGTTTCTACACTTTTCTACTTCCAAGTTCTCTTACCCTGCGAGAGGCTCTGCTCCTGATGAATATTCATATACACACAGTACTTAGAAAACCAGTAACAGTTTTTAAAATCCAGCACACAGGAGTACAGTTTCGTTACTGCACTAGCCCCTAAAATTGGCATCAGTAGTCAACATAGCCCTTCTGGTCTCATCAGGTTGCTCCCAGTCAAATAATATGGATAATCAGACAATAAAATTAGAGCTGACATTTGTGTAGCACTCTAAAGTATGCAAAACATTTTCACTGTAACACTTTTTATGTTTATGAAAGTGTTTGTTCTGGTTTAGTCCTCTTATTACTTAACCCTGAGGCAACTAAATGAGAGAGCCAAGATTCAGAAGTCAAGTGACTTTTCCAAGGACATGGCAAAGTTAAGCTATGCTGCTTTGGCACACAGCACACAATTGCTCTATAAGCAAAGTGAATTTCAGATAGTTCTCATTGTTTATGAATTTTCTATCAAATGCCATGATGTTGCTGGACCAGTAATAGAACCCCACTTCTTAGAGCTTGTCTGCTTCCCAGGATAAAGCAACTCCTTAAATCAGAAAAAGGGAACAAGCATAGGTCTTACACATTGGAGGACGAAGAAAAGCTATGTCTCTACCCTCACCCTCTCCATCTATCCCTGCCTGAAAAAGTCCTGCTCGCATCCTATAACATCAGCCACCTCTATCAAGAAGCTTTTCCAAAAAAAAAAAAAAAAAAAAAAAAAGAAGCTTTTCCAAATCCAGTGGCAGAATGATCTCTCCAAATCCAATGCAGAGAATAAATCTCTCCGTCTTTTAATGTGATTTTCTGCCTTGTGATAGAGTTAAATTCCTATCTTATCATACTCAATTATGATCCTTGTCAACCAAGGGAGAATGTCTACTCATCTGGGTAGTCTTCAAATGTGCCCTCCAGCTGGCATGGAGTGAACTCCATGGAACTCATCAATATTTTTTACAGCAACTCATAAAGATGTATCAGGAAATCAATCATATTTCATACATCTAATGCTTAACAAATTTACTTGTATTTCATGGACAAAAACAGCCCTGCCATTAAGACATAATTTTTTTGTTTTGTTTTAAAGGAGAGGAATCTACATAAAAGACATGCATTTTCCTTTTCTGTCTCTTGCTTTTCTCCTCTGTTCTTTGCCAAAACATACAGAATAACCAGCCACTTCTGTTTGGAAAAGTGACCATATTTAGCTAACTCTATCCCTACAGTAAATGTTCTGGAGTCTTCCATGCAAATATCCCAAGCCCATCTGTTGAGTATTTTAGGAGTAACCTCTTGGCCTCAGCTTGGGCATCTCTCAAATATGCATCTTGGCACAACCTCCCAACATTCTTGTCAGAACTTTTCCCCAATAATTGCATGAAACAGTTAAGCTAGTGAAGTATTTTATAGCCATGTCAGTGTCCTAGGGGCAAGATCCCATTGATGGTAAGCCAACAGTAAGATGGGCCTTGCTGGGCCTGCATCTAAACCAACTCATTCCAAGTATCAGGATACACTGAAGCCCTGAAATTCCTGGATAAAATACCAGCAAAATCCCACAGATTTCCAGAAGCAGTTTTGCATACTGCCAGTCCTTCCAGCTGGACACTTAGCTCTCTGTAAAGTACTTGCTACCTGTCTTTCTAACCTTTTTTCCTCTGCATTTCTGATTTTCTTTGAACAATCATAAAAAGATCTGAACAAATGAGGCCCACATACCCACATGGCAACCAGTAGACTGTGGTTGCCTCCTTGAGAAGGAGAGCACCCTTCCCAGTGTATCACAGGCCCCCTTTGGTCTTCTCCACCAATGTTTATTCATCTCCCATGTTCTCTGGCCATTATTATGGACAACTCCTACCTTCCAGAAACAAATGTGACTATATTTCAGAGCCAGCCTATAGAACTCCCACTGGTTCTTTAGGAATTAGAAATTCTGCCCAGCAGTGTATCTGAATGTCAGAAATTAAAGGACCTGTGAGATATATATATGAAAGAATTTAAATATGAATTATGGATAGCCAGTGAGCGTCTAAAGAGGGTTTATTGGGGAAAATGGTGGGAGGGTTAAGAGCAATAATGACTTGTCTTCATAACACTGGTTACGTAGTCACTCACTTTAGGAAGCTACAATGGCACACCAAAATCCCCCCACCTTTATACCTACAGAATAATGCTGACTGGGTCACAGACAGGTGGTGAATTTGCCACATTTATCAATGTCCTAAGAGAAAGTTGCACTTGGATTTTCCATGGCAGTTTGGAGCTCTCCACAGAAAACAGGTGTTTAGCAGAAAATTCTATACTCATTGATTCATTCTTTCATTTAACACATGGTATTCAGCACCTAAGATGTGCTCTCAAGAAGTGCCTGCTCTCAAGAAACACAGATTCTAGCACAGGGAGACCTAAGACACAAAGTAACAAATGTGTGCCAAAATGTCCAATTAAAAAAAAAAAAAAGTCCAATTGTGATAGGGGCTAGGAAAAAACTAAGGGTGAGGGATGCATATGTATGCCTGCACTAGAGAAGAGGATGAGGGGAAGGGGGTTGGGGGAATTATGCTATTTTGTCCAGGGTAGGTGGGGAAGGTCCTTCTGAAAGGTGATATTTGAGCAGAGACATGAAGGAAGCAAGGAAGAACCATCTTGGGGCCATCCCAAATATTTAATAGAAGACCATTAAGTCTTTACTGACTAGCCCAGTCAGAAATGCTTTCTTCTGTCTCTAACTCTTACTGCAAACTGCTTTATATCATGCTTATTTGCTTCCATTTTCCCTGAAAGTTAAACCCTTGGGATTAGTTATAATTTATTATTCATTTCCTGATGTAATAAATGCTCAATTAATCTTTACAATGTATCCTCTGGCTTTAAAAATTCCCAGGTCCTTTTAGGGGAGGGTGGGAAGCAAGATTGGGGGTGGGGTGAGGGAAGCAATACTGCCTTCTTTTTATAAGACATAAGCAAAATAAGACTATAAATGAATACATTACTTTTCATTATCATATCTCAAATACCCTAAGAAACAAACATTACAATGCAAACCTATGGAAAAAGTGTATTCTAAATGAAAATCAATTCATAACTAAAGATAGGTATCTAAAACAACCATCTTCTGATAACATTTGGAACAGGTAAGATTTACTAAACAACCCACACTGCAGAGACAATTCTGTTTTTAGGACAGAGGTTGCTTCTTAAGATAAAAAAGGCCTATTTTTTAGAGTAAACATAAAAGACACTGGAAATTTTGAAAAGCATGAACTCTCCTGTCTGCCAGGTTATGAAGAAAGAAAGAGTTGAAAATTAAGTTAGGATACATAGTAAAACCTTTTAAGTTCTCTATCTTACCCTTAGTGAAATTGGCTAACTTAAAATTATATTTAGAATTAAAAATAATAAAGCTTCCCCAAACCATAGAGACAAATAATCACATTAAAATAATTATAATCCTTTGATGTTGATGACACATACTTGGTATATTAAACTCATTTTTCAGTTAAAGAAAATAACTAAAAAGGCCATTATAGTCACTCTCTTGTAAGAACTGAAAACTGTTTCTCTAAATATATGAGCTTGCTGTCCTGGAGATGAATTACTTCCCTAATGGTAGATATTTGGGTAAAATAAACTTTGGCAAACAACATAACTTATCAATTTTACAACTGGTTGCCAACTAACAACAAAATAAATCACTTCTCTAAAATACTCTGGCTGGGCGCGCCTGGGTGGTGCAGTCAGTTAGGCGACCAACTCTTGGTTTCGGCTCAAGTCTGACCCCACAATGGTGAGATTGAGTCCCGTCAGGCTCCACCAGCAGCAGGGAGTCTGCCTGAGGACTCTCTCTCTGTCTCCCACTGCCCCTCACCCCCAAGCACTCTCTCTCAAAGAAGTAAATAAATTTAAAAAATATATGTAAAAAAAAAATATTTGGCCACCCCCACCTTCTCATAGCTTTGTCTTTTCATCCATACAGCTTGATGCTCCAGAATTAAGTCTACAATTTCTCCTCTCACTATGCCTCTTGCCTGTTCTGTTTTTAGAGATACAAGAAGCCATGGAGACGACAGGTAGAAACACAGAGGCTCCAAGGTCAATGCAGGGTTATAAAGTGATCCCCTTAACTCCTGGACACTGGCTCCCCTATGGAAAGGTGCTTTGTGTTGGGATTATCAAAAGTAGCAAAGAGTAATTCCTCTATTTAAAGAGGAGATCATAGGGGGATCCCTGGGTGGCTCAGTGGTTTAGCGTCTGCCTTCACGCCCAGGGCGTGATCCTGGAGTCCCAGGATCAAGTCCCACATCCGGCTCCCTGCATGGAGCCTGCTTCTCCACCCCCCTCCCCCTGCCCCCCGTGTCTCTCATGAATAAATAAACAAAATCTTAAAAAAAAAAAAAAAGATCATATACTTTGGGCTGGTAACATGTTTTGGTTGGATGTCCATATGTATTTTTCTTTTTAAAACTGAGATAAAATTCATATAACACAATGCATCACCACCACCACTTTAAAAATGTACAATTCGGTATTGGGCAAACTATCACCACTGTCTCCTTCAAGAACATTTTCATCAGCCCCCCAAATGGGCCCTCGTAATGTTTTAATCCTTTTTGCAATTAATGAAAAATATGTAAAAGTTTGGAACATTGACCCAAAAATTTACATTTTCAGCTTCTTAAGAAAAATCCGACCTTCTGATAGCATTGGGGGTGGGGGCTCGACGTAGGGAGAAACTGGCTCTCCAGTTCATTACCTGGCCAGGAAATTACCCAAGGCATATGAGTTAGCCACCTCTGCTTTAATAACCAGGGATTTAAGCCATTCTGAATCACTCTTGGGAGAGCCTTGGGTGTGACTCCATCAGATTCCCAAAGGCTAACAGCCCTCTGCTCCCCTAGCTGGCAATCAAGCTGAGCAAGAAGGCTTCCTAACTCTTCAACGGTTCTATGGGTTCCAGCAATTAATTAACTTACTTTCTTTCTTTGTTTCTTTCTTGGAGAGGGTATTTAAAGCAGGGGGAGAGGCAGAGGAAAGGGAGAGAGAATCTCAAGCAGACTCCGTGCTGAATACAGAGCCTGACGCCGGGCTCGATTCCAGGACTCTAAGATCACGACCTGAGCTGAAACCAAGAGTCGGCCCCTTAACTGACCGAGCCACCCCGGTGTCCCCAACAACTTCTTCATTCACTTTTCCTCAAAATGTCTTGCATTTCCCACCCCATGATATTTGCTGAAGTCTCTCTTTTCACCTAGAAAGCCTTCTCATATTTACCTGAGTGTCATCCTAAACCCCTGTCCGGTAGACCAACTTTGCAATGTGCTTTCATTTTCCACTTACTATTGTACTTTATTTCCCTGTGATTACTTAATATATTATTAAACAAGCAATATTTTTTATAAAAAGAATTATATATGTGAATGGTAAGGTACTGCTCCCTGACATATACCATAATAAAAATAATTTAAATGTTTTTAATTATTAAAATCAACTGAGAAAAAATATCAATGCTATTCATTTCTAACCATAAATTGTTGTCTGCTAAAGGCCATGAGCCCCATGACTACCTGCATGGTATAAAAGGAGGTGAGTCAGGATGAGTAAGGTAGCAAAGGTCACAGAGCCTCAAACACAGACATTCCCCATGGATGATGCAAAGTATTCCAAGGAAACTGAAATGGACAGATCTTCCTGTAATATGATTGAAGATGATTTAATCCTATGCCTGGAGCCTCCTAAAATCATATACTATACCATCACCAATGAAATACTCACCATATGTTGGGAAACAAACACAGCCCTTCCCTCCCAAAGCTTCCTGGCAATGCTATCCATCTTAAGAGCTGTGCCCAAATATCTCAGCCACAGACAGCCCATCTTCAACCTCTCTAACCTGGACATGGCATTCCCCTTGCATGTACTTCCATATGTGTAGATCTCTTTTTTTTTAATTTAAAAAATTTTGTTATTTATTCATGAGAGACACAGGAAGAGGGGCAGAGACATAGGCAGAGGAAGAAGCAGACTCCTCGTGCAGATGTGGGACTCGATACCAGGACCTTGGGATCATCAATTGAGCCAAAGGTGGATGCTCAACCACTGAGCCACCCAGGCGTCCCCATATGTGTAGATCTGATTGCTTCTAGACTGAAAACTACTCGAGGCCACAGAACAGATATTCCACCTTGCAAATCCTTTCTTGGTAGGCTTATCAGCATTAACTTCTATCTGATCACCTTCTTGGGGTATGCCTGTCTTGACATCCCTGGTGAGAGGAGTCTCAAAGTGATTTTTAAAAATTGCAAACTACTTTCCTAAATGAACTGACACATGTCCTATAGATAAAGTACCCAGTATGGTGAATAGCATGGGGATAAATACCTGCATCTCTGTTCTTTCTTAAATTTAGGGGTATTATGAAGATTGAATGCAATTATAACTGGCAAGGCATTCTTGGTGTGCTCAATAAGAGCTATTCTGTTTAAGTCAGTTCTTGTTTTGAGGGTTGGTAAGTGTGGTGGCTCTCGACTGAGAGAGAGGCAGATACACGGGGAGGGGGAGAAGCAAGCTCATACTCTCTCTCACTATCTCTTTCTCAAATCTCTCAAATGGGTAAATAAAATGGAAAGAAAGAAAGAAAGAAAGAGAAAGAAAGAAAGAAAGAAAGAAAGAAAGAAAGAAAGAAAGAAAGAAGGAAGGAAGGAAGGAAGGAAGGAAGGAAGGAAGGAAGGAAGGAAGGAAGATAGATTAGTAAGCCTGTCTGGCAGGCTGAGGGTGGGGAGGTGGATAGTTAGGCTTTGTTTCTGGAGTGGGCAAGGGGGCTGAGCACCTTCTATGGTGTTACACATGTCTGGGAATAGTTTGCACTATCACTGTCAGCTTGGTAAAGAGATAAAGGACAAAAATCTCCATAAGCAAATAAAAGCAGAGGTAAGAAATCTAACCTTTAAAAAAATATAAAAGACAACGTATGATGGTCAATGTGTACTTTTTGGAATCTAGAGTGGTTTTCTAAAAATTGGAGGCCCTATAAGATCTGCTGAAGCTCAGTTTATAAGGCTTCAAATATGATTTTACGGATTTAAGTGATTAGCAAGCTTTATTGTCATATATTTGGGAAATATTACTGATCATGTCAAGCAGTTACTTTATAGTAAGTTCTTCATTAAGTAACAAAACATCCAATTGAAACATTATTTCTGTGGCACCTGGGTGGCTCAATGGTTGAGTGTCTGCCTTTGGCTCAGGTTGTAATCCTGGGGTCCTGGGCTCGAGTCCCACATTAGGTTCCCTGCAGGGAGCCTGCTTCTCCGTCTACCTGTGTATCAGCCTCTCTCTCAGTGTCAGAAAGAAAAGAAAAGAAAAGAAAGGAAAAAGAAAAGAAAAGAAAAGAAAAGAAAAGAAAGTTAAAAAAAAAAAACAAAAAACATTGTTTCTAAGGAGAAAGACAACCTACCTAAAAGTAAAATTTTCTGACTTACATGATTTCTAGTACTCTCACTTCTGCAAAAGGCAGAAGGTATCTTAGAAAAATAATAATGCATTTATCTCTAAGATGTGAGACAATGTATATTAAAAAGAGTACATGCTCAGGAAAAAGATGAATCAAGTCTTTAGATGTATGATTGGAGTCAGTTTCTGAATCTGAAAATTTATTCTATCACCAAACAGTTTCCCTCTTGAACTCATGTCCTCTCATCTCTTGTTGATTTTTCATTTAGGTCATTCAGTCTACGCTCCTGCTTTGAAAAGGATGGTGAGTAGAGTTAATGGATTTGAGGGGGGTGAGGGGAGGCTTTTTCTCTTATATTTTCAGCATCTATCTTTCATGCCATTTGTTGAACTTGAAATGAAGGAAACAGATGTTACTGTTGGACATAAATGTCGTCTCATACAGTATTTTTAAGCTGTCAGCTGTATAGTTGGTCTTTATATAGGCAATGAACAAGTGCTTCTCTGTACCTTTATTTCCCCCAAACATACAAATACACAAATGCCAGAGCTCCACCCACATTCCAAGGCAGGGCACATTCTATAGCAAATAGCCAAAAATGAATTCTGCTGTATTTTCCCTGCTAATGAATCAAAATAATTTTTTCATTACATCCTACAGAATAAAATAAAACCATTTCACACGCTGCCCACTCCAAAATTATAGGAACTATGTTTAAATAAATGTGTAGAGATTCTAGCTAACAACAAAAGGAATTTAATTCTTGAATAGCAAACATCTAGCATCTATGAATAGGTTTCTTCCATTGAATTGGTATCATCACAGAATGGAGCAAAATTAGATACAGACAAAAAAAAAAAGTTATAGAACTCTTGGATTAAGATTCCAGGTTCCAAAAGCAGGCTTTAATAAAATTCCAGGTCTCAAAGTTCTTAATGGCATCTAACAAAGTATGGAGGAGTCAGTTGGGTCATCTTTTTTTGAGCTGACTTATGGTTCATTGCATTTTGATGGAAGGTAAAGAATCTGAAATATTTTAATATGCATATTTTTAAAATCATTAGGGGTAATGAAGAGAGGCCTGGAACTCTGACTGGAGGCTGGTGTTGGGTCAGAAGAGGTCTTAGTAACAGCAGCTTGTCTTTGTCCCTGTCCTCGGTGCAAAATGGTGGTCCAAACCTAGAAAGACCACTGCTTTGGTCCTTTCTGGTCTGAGAGGTAAGATTTTTTTCAAGCACAATTCAGATCATTTTGACCAGTAGCCTGTCTTTATCACTCATTATTTGATAGAACTTCATATATGTTGATATATATATGTTGATGGTTCAACACAGGCTGGGGCCTTCAATTTGCTGTCAAAGTCTGAAAAAGCCCATTTCTATCTTCTGGGTATAAACTAACAAATGAAAGCTGGAATTTTAGCTGTTAAAAGCATTAAGTCAGGTTTAAAGACCTACTTTACTTAGCCTAAAGAATTTTACATCTGATTTTACTCACTCTTTCCCTGTCTCCCAATCAAATAACAGCTTTCTCTTCTCCTAGAAGTTGCTTTTTATTTTAAAGTAGACTTAAGAGTAATATACTTCTCTGGGCTGATCCATGTACCAGTGGCTGGAACTCAGGAAAAAACCCACAGACACACAATTCTAATGAACCAAAATGGAAAGATACTTTGGTGGCAAAACAAACAAATGGGGGGGGGGAGGGGAGGGGGGCGGGCAGCAGGAATTTCAAACACAAGGGTTGCCTAAACCACTCCGTTTTCCATTGTCCCAGAAGTGTTTTGATAATAAAGCCCGTTTGACCCAAATTTGGAAGACAACTCTTCAGTGACCATCATTTCTTCAACATAGGAAGAAATTGCCCTATTATGGCTCCCAACAGCCTGAACTGACCTGGTCTGGTTAAAACCCTCTCCTGGGTCTACGCTGAGCTTAGGTCTGACCACTGTGATTCAAAACACCAGCTAGGAAACGGAACATCTACCACATGGTCTCAAAGGGAACCAGCAAGAAGAAAGTCCTACCAGGCTTGCTTAAATGCCCCCCATATGCACAGCACATCTTGGTTTTATCTGGTTGCTGGAACCATGCATGGCACAACTACTTGCCAAGAACAACACTGTTCTATATCTAAAAATCAGACAGCAAGGACAAATGATGGATCATCATCAGTGCTTGGTTGATCCATGAATCTCAGGAGAACAGCAGAGATTTTAATTCTGCAAAATATTTTACCCCTGGACCATGTCTATTCGCACACACCGTTAGTCATCAAGCATTTTCTGTCTGCCTACAATATGCCCATGTATCATAAAAACTAGAAGAGTCTTTCCACTACAAGAGTCTTGCTTACTACAAAGGTAAAGGAAATGAGTATTTTCGATGAAGGAATCGTTTTATTCAATGAAAATCTGGCTTGTATCAACACTTCGTTTTCCTCCTGAAATCATTCTACTAGAACAGGTATGCAGGGTATTTGAAGCACAAATACAGGAATCTTGTATTTTCAAAAGACTAGATTTTTATCAAACTCTAACCCAAAGCATAGCAGAGGCTGCTAACTCTGTCCTGCCTCAGTCTTGATAACAGAGAGGGCAATGAGGAGGAGGCATGGGAAAACAAGCATTTCAGAGTCACAGCCACATTTCACCCAAGTATGGCAACCAAAACCCTATTCTTCACAGGTGTGACTTACTTCTAAACTTGGCAAATGAAGCCTCATTGTCCCAAAAAAATCATTACTGCCTTTACCCTAATCCAAACCAAAGACATTTGCATGTATTTTGCATTTTAAATCATCATTCCAAAAAAAAGAAAAAAAATCATCATTCCCTGGGCACCCTTTCTTACTTGAAAAAAGAATAGAAACACAGACATGAACACTTGCTCTGAGTTAAGGATTCAGAGAGAGGAATACTTTTTGTTGTTGCTAGAGACACTCTCGTCTAATAAATGCTGTGTTTAATTTAGCATTTCCACAAAATGTGATGGTGTTAATAATTAAGACCAAAAAAAAAAAAAAAACTATTCAGGATAAGAAAAAATGGAGAGAAAAAAACTATATTTTCATCAAGGGAGGGAACATTATATTATTTTAGGGAGAGCAAGAAAAACAAAAACACGAAGTTATCTGTAAAGTCCTAAAATGATAGCTATAGGGAACAAGATGCCAAAAAATCTTTTGGTATCTGTCGAAACGGTACAGTTCTTTCAGAATGGCTAAGGGGCTTCATGACAAAAGAAATCTAAAAAGGACTAAATTGATTGGCAGTAACTTTGCAGGGAAAAGTGCTCTTTCCAGCGGGCCTTGGATTCAAGAGGACCGGTGACACAGGATGCAGAGCTGTCCAGGCACATTCTTCGTCCTCTGAGTTGAAGCTCATACCTGGGCAGGTGACACCCTGACATCCCATTACACGCCTCAGGAGGGTGATGATTTAAAAGGAGCTCAAGATAAAAGAGACAACAAGGAGAGAATCATGACTCTGGCTGATGCTCACAACTCAAATCTCCTCTTATTTCATTAAAAACCAATGAGCACCATAAAATAAGTTTCAATCTGTATGATAGAAAATGTCAGGTGAACAACAGCACGGAAAAAATGAGAAAGCCAAGTGGTTGGCTTTGAGCTTCACACTTAGTGGGGCTGTTGAAATGAGTGACAAAGACCTATTCTGTCCAGAAATCCCCCACTTTATTTTTAAGCCTGGAAACTGGTTAGTCACATCTATACAGAACACTTCCTGTCCAGGGGCACAACGATGGCAACGCGCTGCCAAGTTTAGTAGCTGCCTACATTTCATCAATTGAGTCATTCATGGAATAAAAAACAGCATCAAACATTAAAAAAAAAAATCTGGTTAACTGAAGCTTTAAAAGATAGACAAAACAGGTTTGACTGTGACACAGAATCGGGAGACATGATGCCATGAAAAAAAAAAAAGAAAGAAAAGAACAGACAATATGACTAGGAGCCTATTTGCTGGCAGTTCCTGGGCGATTCTAGCATCACTACCAAATAGAACACTTCCCACTCCCACCCTTGAGATTAATAGAGCAATTGATTTCTCACATCTTCATTTACAAAAATATCTGAAGACTGCAGACTATCTCGAGGAACCAAGCAACGGCAAGCAAATCAATGCATTCCTTTTTTTCCTTTTCCTGAACGTGGTCTGTAATTATATTTGAAACCAGGGGCTGCCTGAGAAGTTGACAAAAGCAAGAAGGCAAGGGATCAAAATACAGATCGGGAACGGCAAACTTTATCAACTGGTCTAACGTGCCATCACGAGCCCTTTTAAGAAGGGGTATTTGGGAAAGAGAGGGAAACAGGGATGGGGAGAAGGCCCTCGCCCCCGAAACCCCAGGCCCGGCAGGCTCCGGCGGGGCTGCCTCTCCCAACAGCGGTTAGGATTTTACCTGACTGACCCCTGCGAGGCAGCTGAGGTCCCCCCAGAGCAGCACGGGGGGCAGCTCCCCCCAAGCCTGAACCCTGGCACCCAGGGGCAAACCCCCAGCAGGCCAGCAGCAGGAATGCCAAGCCACGGCCCTGTGCTTCTGGGGCTATCAGTCTCATCAGGCGGGCTACGGCCGACTGAGCCAAATAATTTAAACCAGCTCTCCCCGTGAACAGCCTCGTTCTGAAATTCCTCAGTGAGCCTGCTTGCCATCAGCCTCGGTAGTTGCCCCCCCCCCCCCCCAGGTCAGGGACAGCCTCACTGGGAGCTGGCAGGGCTCTCCACCCCTCCACCAGCCATTCAGCACAAGTCCCACTGGCCTTCCAGAAACCAGCAGGCAGCTCCGCGCCGGCTCCCGCAGGCCGCCCTTGCTGTGCGCTCCCCTTTCGTCATCTGCCATTTGCAAGCTTTTGGGGGGAAATCGTTTTTTATGACCCGGCAGGAGTGTCACTAGCAATCCAAGCCAACACTGCCCAGCCCTGGCCTCCGACTGGCCCTGATCTAGCAGCTGGGGAGGCAGCGGCATTCCTCAGTGTCACGTCCCTGCTGCTGGGCCCGCTGCTCATCCCACCACGGGGGTGGGGGGGTGGGAGGTGGGGACCCCAGAGCTTCTGTGTCCTCCAGGCGCCACCGGTTGACTGCCTCCAAGCCAGCGTCGCCCTCCGGACCGGCTGGCCGTCCTAGCCCCTATGAACTCCCAGGCAGACAGACCCACCAGGCTGCTGAAGCGTCTTATCCCATTTATCTCTGTTCCCCGCTGCTCACCTCTCTCCTTTCGCCCAAGATTTTGTTTTGGTTTTCTTTTCTTTTTTTCATTCCAGAGTTATTTCCTTACTCCTCCCTTCCTGCCTCTCCACACGTACCCCTTTCCCTTTCCCGGGGAGACTCTGCACCAGGCCTGGATCTCACCCTGTGGATCTCACCCTGTAGATGCCATCCCGGCCCTCACCACCCTGCTCCCACTCACCATTTCTTTCTCATTGTTCCCTTGAAATTTCGAAACCTGCCCAATGGCCACTCCCTCCCTCGAGGATCCCTGCTGTTCTGGTTTTCCAGGCCGGTTCCTGCCACACAGTGCATGCTGCTGGCCTCTAAACTCCCCCGAGAGACTCCTTCTTTCTCTGTCATCTCCTTTCTCTGGAGACCACGTTTAGGTTCAACATGGTGACACTGGGGAGGGGTCTATTTCATAACTGGCTGAATTTTAATTCTAACCCTCAAGAGGTGAAAATGGTTTTATGAAGCGCTTTATAATAAGGAGAACAATTGGAGCATGAGTATCTTACTTTTATCAAATCACTTGAGAGAAGGAAAAAAGGTCCTTGGGACAGGGCCACCCTCCCCTGCTTTCTACAGAACGGGGAAGGAGGACTTGGTCAGGTGCAGAGCGTGGGCAGGCCTTGGACGGGTTCTGGCCCCGGGTGTCATCACAAGCCTCCTATCCACACAGCACCTGCCGAGGAAAGTTGTCTAATCACCGACACAAGTGTCCTCTCAGGGGCTCTCACAGGGGACGGGCATATTTCCACCACTGTGACCACTGCTTCCCACCTCAGGAGAAGTAGAAAACTTCTCAGATTGGCTCAACTAATGAGCATGGCCCAGGTCCTATTTACATGTATAAGACTGAAGCCTGAAGAGTTCTAGTTCATGTGTCAAATCTCGGGTGTCCCTGGCAAACACATCAGCAGTCTCCTGACGTGTTCTCAGGAAGAAAAGATGCAGGGTTGGGCAGGCGGTGGGGAGGGAGGACTCGAAGGCAAAAAGGAGGCCAGAAACAGTCTCTAATTCTCAGTTTGGCAAAAGCTTCTTCCTGGCAGGAAGGGCTGGATTTCTTGCTGACTTTCCCTGGTCAGCCCCACACACCGGTGCTGACTGTACATGATGCCACACAGAGAGGGAGGAGGTGGTGAGCATGAGGATCAAGAAAGGGATCTGAAGGTGACTAAGACTCCAGGGTGTGCATCCATGGAGACACGGAACACCCCCCTTCCTCAGGAGACTGGACACTTGCTCACAGCTGGGCCGTCATCCTGCACCCCCACGCCTCCCCTCGTTCCCACTCAGTACTGGCTGAAGGTTCATCATGTGTTCCCATCCCCTAGCGGACGAGATCTGAGGCTCTCAGCTTTGGCTGAGGTGCCAGAGAGAAGGCGGCAAAGCAGTCTGCTTCAGAACCTCCTGAGACATGGCTGTCACCATCCTTGCTGGCTCTCATTCCCCCGGCTCCTCAAGCCTGGGTCCCTTCTAGTTTTTCTCCTACCTCCTGAGCTACTGCGTATCTGTTTCTTTTCACAGGTTGCACTGACCTCTTTGCTTTGTAAAAGTGAGTGTCCTCAGAGGTGAAACCCACGACTCAGACCCCATATCCCTTCAGTGTTTCCCTGAGAGATCACATGAGAGAGATCAAGTCTTCTCTTCTGGTTGGATATTCTTACACTGCTGCCTCGGCTCTTTACCCAGGCTCAGTCTCCAGGCCAACCTGTGGTTCTTGCCAGGTGGGTATTCCTAAAACAATACTCTGCATCTGCCCTCTTCCAGCTCAGACCCAGCCCCTGGCCCCAGTTCCCATAGAGTTCTCCTAGGAGGGATCTTGGGCACGCCTCGGTCTACTACGATGCCTGCATGATAGCGTCTAACGAGGAAACAGAAGTTCAGAGACAGTAATCAGTGACTCTTTGTCAGAGACAACCAAGGGCAAGGAGTAGAAGTGGTGTCCTGATTCCTGGGGTCTTGTCTGTTACTCAGTGTCCCTCTGGGCAGACTGGTGTCTAGTCTGGCTCTCTGTACTGCCACATGGTCCACCCATGCCTTCCAGGTCATGAGCTCTCAACTACACCATGCTGTAAACCTCTTCCTCCTCCTTTCTTCTGTGCAAAGAGCCTAGCTGAAGTCCTAGCTCACTCCCCTGTGAAGTCATTGCTGCCATGATGATATGTGGTGAATGATCCCATCCTCTAGGTTCTCATAGGGTGCATGCCCCCATCCTTGAGCTGTATTCATCCTAAGCTTCTCATCACATATGTTATCCTATGAATGCACATATGCACATGTGCTGTGTATGATGCCTTGAACAGAAGTCCTTTGAGGTCAAGGTCCTCTACACACACACACACACCCCCACACACACCTCTGCTTCCCCAGGCCCCACAGGAGGTTCTGACTCAGTCAATATTTATTGCTATGAGTATCTGAAGCCCAGGGAAGGCCGCAGGGATGAAGGAGAGAGACTATACTCTGGAAGCAGGACTCTACTGCCCATGGCAGACAGAACAGCTTGTGCTTCTGGGGACAACTTTGGTCCCCAGAGCCCTCGCCCTATCTGAGTGAGCCAACATAAAAAATACATACCTGGGCTGGGTGAGCTTGCATCAAGCAGACAGGACATGTCAAACTGGAAGGAGAGAGTTCATGAACTGCTCATTCTTTCCTTGACAGTTAACCTCCAACTTGGACAATAAGGTCTCAAGGCTTCAGAAGCCTAAAGCCATCATGGTCACTTAGGGCATTCTGCTTTGTGGCCTCTTTGCTCCACCATTTCCTTGAGAGAAACCCCCCCTCCTAGTTACTTACAAAATTAAATCTGGTCACCGCAAACCTGGAGAGTGTATTCCCACGTAAGAGCACAGATGATACTACACATACAAACACCAAACTCCCCAACATCTTTAAAACCAAAAATAGCACAAGGTACCACCTAATAGTAACACAGGTTTTACACAGTCTTAGAGGTCCCCCCCCCCAGAGCAGCACCCCTCAGACATTTACTGCCCACTGAGCAGCTAGCCACTCAGGATATACTGCAGCTCTATGTCCACCTCTTCTTCAGGGATCTTGAGCCCTAAGAACAGGATTTAAGTAACTGCTCTTTCAGATTCCTTGGGCAGCAGCCAGGGGAGCAGTGGGGTGACTCCCAGAATGCACCAGGCCCGCGGGGCTCTGGGGTGCCCATCTTGTACTGTGACAGCATGTCTGGTGTCTGAACGCTTCCCACCCACATACATGCACACCTTCTCCCCAAGGAAGAGCGCCCCTGCCCAACCAGCACCCTCCATTGCTAATTTCCCTGAATGATGTTCTTCTCAAAGGAATGAAAACAAATGAGCTCACTGTTTAATTGCCTCTCCCTTGGTCCCCTGCTTTCTAAGCCAGGGACTGACTAGGACCTAATTGCAGAGCTAAATTTTATCTCACGATGCCTCCTCATCTTCCTCCTCTGTGACTCTCCTGACTTCCACATAGGAGAAGGTGAAATTGGAGCTCTTCATGTGTTCAACCACTCCCTTTAGGTTTCGTGAATTCCCTTCCAAAGCTGGCAAATGGCACCTATACAAACAGATGAGGTCTGTCCTGCCTCAGGGAGGTCTCATGCATGAATCCAGGATGTGAAAACCTAGGTTTGCAAAACTTCTTGTTTGCCAAACAGGCATAAAGTGGGGAGGGAGGGCGTCGAGAGGGCCTGGATGTCACTTCTCTGGGCCTCAGTTCTCCAGCTCTTAAAATTAGAGGTCAGATGCAAGAGTGTGCAAAGTTGCTTTTAAATCTAAATCGTGGTAATTCTACTTGTGTTTGTAGCAGAATCATTTTAATTACAAAGTCTTCTTACTGTAGATCTTCCTGAAATGTTACAGATAGGCATAATGAGTTGATTTCTTAAAAATTCAGCTTACACTAAACGTTTTAGGCACAGCTCACTAAATGAAGAGAGGTCTACCACCATGTTCCTTCTTTTCCAAGTTGTCAGCATCTTTATCGTACCAACAGAAATGTTGACAAATAAATGGTTTGTGGCAGATCTAGTGACTCTGCACTATTCTGAAATGAATCACTGGGTCCTGAGATTTTTCTAGCCCTATCGAGTGCTCTTTCACCTGCCCACCTTTTCTTGGTTTACCAAAGGCCAGGAACAGGGAACTTAATCATCCATGTTATCCTGATTGTTCACTAGTGTCATCATTTGAGGACAAGAAAGGCATGATGCGTATTCAATCTGATGGCAATTTCAGAAGTGAGGAAGAAAAAGGCTCAGATGTACTGAAGCCGACAGAGCTGGGTGTGTGGGGCAGCATCAGGTCATCAGTGATGTCCATTGTGCAGGAGACAGTGTGGCATGGATCTCTAAATGGATTTTCCACTTTTAAGTCCTTGCGAGCACACCACACTCCAAGGCTAATGACTACATAAAAGGAAACATAAGCACATCAAAGTCCAGTCTTTTAGGGCATATGCTGTGCCTTCTACATTATACGTGACACCAGGTCAGCTGCACCCAGGGTTATATATTCCATCAGAGCCTTTCCTCTTTTCCTCTGCAAAGCAAGGGCTGGCGCAGAGAGGGAAAAGGGGAGAGCACTGGTATAGCAATGCATAGCAAGGAATGCAATCACATAAACTGCCACACCTCCTGAGGTTCAGACAGTGAGGACCCTACATGGTGTGGTTGTTTGTGTAATCCCACTGGGCTTTCTGATTCCAGAAGATATGAATAAGTAACCACCAAGGGAAAAACTGAACTCTTCTCTCTCCTATGATAAATGCTCTACCGGGTGTTGGTCCCATTCTCTCTAGTGTAAGTCTCTACTTTGTGTCTCTTTGAGGAGTTATCATCCCTAGGAAGTGGGGCAATGTTGACCATGAGGCCCCCAGATGGCTCAGTGGACATGGGCCACAGTCCTCAGGCATACCTCTGTCTTGGCATTTGACTGACCTCAGACACGTGACTGGCAAGCTGATGGATCCAAACAGACTTCCTGTAAACCCACCAGGGAAGTGAGGACCCCAGCGAAGACAGAGCATGGTGAGGCAGAGTCACCACAGGTGTCCTGAAGCCTGGAGAATCCACTGCACAGGCGATGGGGAATGGGTCAGTTACCTGCTAAATGATATTCAAACCAAGGAAGGCTACAACTGAGTGTGTAAATGCCTGGGCATATCCCCAACAAATGTACACATCATCAGGAGACAGGACAAAGGAAGTGAGCCGAGAATCACTGACTTGTGTTGCACACACCTTGGTGATTTGAAAGAAAAGTGAAACCCAACGGGTGCTACAAAGTCGCTGAGTTGTGATAACCTAACACACACAGAAATGAACCTTATTTCACGGCAGCGACCACATCCACACTCTGTTTTCAAGCTGGCCACTCAAAAATGTGAGAGTTCCCTATCTTGTCCTGTAGGTGCTTGGGTCCCTTCCACTGTAGCGGGCTCCAGGCACCTCCTACCAGCCCTGCTGATCTCCTAGTTCCTCTCATCAGAGGTGGCAGGATGCACCCGATACTCACTACCTCCACCCCTGAGGGGCACAGAAACAGCTGGGGCCTGGGCTCTGCACTTTCTCCTCCAAACACCTGGTCTCTCCACTCCTGGTTTCTCAAACTGGGGTAGAGACAGACACAAGACCACAGAGAGCATCCCCCTGGGTGCCACGCTTGAGGACAGGGGAGGGTGGCTTTTGGACATTACTGGTACTATCAGATCAGGGTCAAAAGCACAGATTCTACAGTTAGTTGGCCTCCATTCCACTTTTTCTAGCTTTGTGATTTTTAGGCACAAGTTTTAGCCTTTCAGAAGTTCAGATTCCTTGACTGTTATGTGGAATTAACCCAAAGCGTTTTTATACAAGTATTAAATGGGATAATATACATAATCAGATGCCTAGCACCACATCTGGCATGTGGAAGAGTTTGACACCTTTTAGTTTAAAAACTGTGTCTTCAGTTTGCCAGGCAATGTGAGATGCTGACAAGCCACTTGGGCCCTGACCTCAGAGATCAAAGACACATGTGCTTGTTTTGACTTTACCATTAAGAGTAGAGAATTTAAGGAACCCTAAATAGGTAAGCCCTTTAGGTTAGGAAGGCACTCTAGAAACCAGATGCAGGGTTCTAAAGTTTCCGTCATTTCATGTAATCTCGTTTTAAATCGATTCATTTGATAATGCTTTATTAAGGCTCTCTTATGGGAGAGGCCCAAGGTCAGCCACTAGGGATTCAGGAAATAAAACATGCACAAACCTTGCCATCAAGGCAACAATGAAGTGGAGGCAACGGAAAAGAACATCAGGAACAGTAACACGTGAAAATATGGGACAATGGAGAGAAGTATGGGGTGTTATGGGAATGCCCTCAAAGAGCATCTACTCCAAACAGGGTCTGGTTGAAAATAATGAGCCACGTGAGAGTGATCCCAGTAAAGGAAACAGCATTTGTTGAGGGAAGAAGGGAGGACATGAACAGGCAACTCTAGGGCCGGACAGGACAAGCCCAGTGGGGTAGTAGATATTTGTTGTTATTTTGGTGATTCATGTCAGAACTCCCTTCCTGATTCTGGAGGAGCCCTCCTTTTGCAAGAAGTGGTAGGAGTTAGACTCCTATCTCCCACTCCCAAAGTTGAAAGCAGAAGTTTCCTCTCCCCAGCAGCAGGTGCACTTTCTCACACTCCCCAATCAGCTGATTTCAGGGATTTCTGAAGGCTCAGTATGACCAAAAACGTTCAGCCACATCTAGAGTCCCGGGAGTGACAAAAATGAAAAATCCAGCAGAGAGGGGTGCGGTAAGGTCCTAACTAGGCGATTCTCGGGTATGGCCTTAGCTCCAAAGCCTGATGCATTTCAGGGGCCAATTTGCAGGCTTTTTGTGGATGTGTGAACTATGCAACGTGCTTCCAATAAATTGTTCAGCTTATGATAGCAGGACTCAGTTTCCACTTCTTATAACCAAGAGTCCTGATGACAGAGGTGTTTATTGTCACCATCAGGGTACAAATGCCGAGGTCTTGCAACAAGGCTGGGACAGGGGAGAAGAAAAGGAGATGCATCCAAGAGATAACATGGAGGATGAACTGCCAGGTGGCAGCTGCAGATAAACAAGAGGGTAGGGTCAAGGACCCCTTGCAGATGTGTAGTCTGGAAGCCAAAAAGAGAGCAGTGATATATTCAGGGGAAAGACAAAAGGCAGATCACAGTTGTGAAGAGTAGGGAATGATGGGCTCCATCCACACCTGCTGAGTTTGAGGTTCCTGTGTGACATTCAAAGCATGGTGTTTACCAGGCAGCTGGCTGTACAGGTGGTTCTCAGAAGAGCCCCAGCTGGAGGTCTAGATAAGAAAGAAAACAGCTAGAAAAAGGAAAGGAGAGCAGAACACTGTAGTTAATGTTATAGGAGCCCAGGAAAGAGTTTAGGAGTGCAGCAACCCTGGTCTCCTAGCACAGCGCTGAGAAAGAAAGAAGGAAAGAAAGGAAGAAAGAGAAGGAAAGGGAGGGGAAGGAAAAGAAAAAAGGAAAGAAAAGAAAAGAAAAGAAAAGAAAGAAAGAAAAGAAAAGAAAAGAAAAGAAAAGAAAAGAAAAGAAAAGAAAAGAAAAGAAAAAAGTCTAGTCTGATCAGAACAGGACAAAATATGAATGCTGGGTCACTGGTGATTTTTAGCCCCTGGGAAGTTCCTGGTGATTTTGGAGATTTCCGTGGAATGGTTGAGAAAGACATATTTTGGTGGGATGAGGGGTGACAAGGATTGAGAAACTAGGACCCGTGGGGGAAAATAATCTTTTTAAAAGATTCATTTAAAGGCGAGATAAATGCCTAAAATTGGACAAAGTGTTGAGGATACTTTAAAGAACAGAGGTCGGTCGTTCATTTTCTAAAGAGGCAACGATCTGTGTCTCTGCCTCTCTCTCTCTCTGTATCTCTCATAAATAAATAAAATCTTTAAAAAAAAAATAAAGAGGCAACGATCACCTCTTATCACTTGCGGCGAGGGAGGAGGGACGCAAGGGAGAGGACACAGGGTCCTGCCCTCAAGAGCCTGTGGTCTGGAGGAGATGCTGACCGGCACCAAGGAGCAGAAGAATGGGCGCTCTGAGAGGGGTCCATCGGGGATTCTAATTCAGGCTGGAGGTTCAGAAAAAGCCCCTCTGAGGAACCGAACAGGGGGACAGGAGGGGAGAAGGCTATTTCGGGCAGGAGGACCAGCAAAGCGCCAATACCTGAAGTAGGGAGCTGAGCATATCTCCATGCAGAAAGCAGGGAAGCAGGAAAGCCGTGGGGCCCAGGGGGGGGCATCTGTGGTGGGAAGGACCCCTGCTCTACAGACGCCGGAGGGGGGTGCATGTGGGCGACGGGGAGGCTGTCACCCCGGGAGCAGGAAGGTGAGGGCGCTGCGTACTGGCTACTGTTTTCTTGGTGAAATGGCCTGAAATGGCAGGCCTGGTGAGGAGGCAGGAGAGAATCTGGCCGTGAGGTGGTGGCAGGGAATGTTATTGTGGGCCGTGGAGGAGGAGGAGGAGCTCACTCACAGCTCTTTCCGCCTAAGGCAACAGCAACGATGGCCTCCTCACTTCCGGGTACCAACACTACAAGAACAGGGGCAAAGGAGCCGGTGGTCCCTTGATGCTTAGCACTAGAAAGGCCCTCAGAGATCTTAGTTGTCATTCATCTTTTTTTTTTTTTCCTACTTCATAATTAAGTAATTTACTCAACAGTCTGCAACTAAATGTGAAGAATATGGCCAACGACCTATCTCCTCAGGAGGCCGGAAGCCGCCAGCCACTGGAAACTGGTGATAGCCTCCTTCCTGTGACATTCCCCTTTTTACCACAGTGGGTTTCTTACTTCATTTCTCTTGCTTTCTTATTCACGTCAGGCCTGGAATCTTAAATTCATACAGCTTGTAATGAAGTGAGGCCTGGATGATTTCTCTCTGTTTAATACTCAAGCACAATCACCTACTCATTTGCAAGGGGGCAAAATTAGATCAGTTCTTTAGGAGGTGGCTCTAGACTGAGGTTGGAGGTTCAGCCCTCCTGGCACAGAGTCAAGTACGTTCTAAGCTATGATGGCTTAACAATATCCCCAGTCACTGGCTTCCACGTTCACTCACATACACAAATATGTTGGCCTCTGAGGACTTCTGAATCGACTTGAAATTTCTTTCAGATTTAACCCCAAAGAAAGTATACTGGTCTTTCATGGAGGCTCAGAATAATGACTTAAAAGTATACTCCACTATAGCCAATCAGGCATGAAGTGTCCAATGGCAATTTTTCTTGCAATGTAGACACTGTAAAGAGCTTGTAGTGATCTCACACTGACCAGGATGCTTAAGTCCATCAGGAGGAAAAAAAAAACAGCTAAGGAGAAGGAAAAGGATAAATAAGGATAGAGAAGGTAACCAATAATGATTTACACAGTGTAGCTCTTTTCATAGACATCTGAGAGGTAGTAGCCAAACAGAGGGTTCTAGATCACAGCTAACACCCAGCATTGCAAGACCTGCTGAGGACATGGACACACACACATACACATGCACACACACACCCTTCACTTCCTGGCAGAGGTTACAGAACGATTCTATTAATAAAGCTTTTGTTCTATCTCCCTGAAGAGGTATTCCATATTCTACCCGTCATCAATTTAAAATTCTAGCATCTCATATCATTATTATTTGTTAAATTCTGTGCTTTCCGCAAAAGGCAGAAGCTAGATAAACTGCTGCAGATCTGCAGAGTGCAAATGATGGCACGTGTAGGAAAGGTGAGGACCAAGTAGGAAGGGACCATCAAGAGACCTCTCCACATCCACAGAGCTGGGCAGGAGGGAACAATGTGGATATTCCTAGAAGAGTATATCATACACCGGGGGACACTGTGTTTCCACCTTCTTCTCGCTCCTTCTTTCCCAGAAGAAAGGAAAAACACACTCAGAAAAAAAAAAAAAAAAGATTTAAATGGTACTTGTAATCCATACAAAAGTTCACCAGGTTGGGTTCTCAGTCTGTGTCCTATTTGCCTCGGACAACTTTTGATTTACTCCTAAGTGTTGTTACAAAGACAGCAAAAGCATCCATCAGCACATAGCTCCAGAAGGACAGAGGCCACAGCAAGGACACGTTAATCCCCCAAACTCCCCATCAAGTTCAAAAACAATGGCCCTGGCTGTCATTTTCATTCGCAACAGTCTCGTATTTTCTATTAAACAAACCTCTTTTACAGACTTCTCCCCCCATACGGCATAATAAGGTAAACAGCAGCCCACAGAGACTACATTATGAAACCCAGGGCTTTACTTCGGGAGGGGAGGCGGTAAAAGACGAAGGCGGCAAGCTTCAAGGGCTCTCGCTAACCCCCCCCTACCACATGGAGAATGATGGGGGGGGGGGTCCTTTCTGCTCCCCAGGCTCCCAGGGGCTCCTGGGATGGGCTCGAAACTCACCAGCCTCCCAAGAGGCTCCTTGGAGAGAACAGGAATTTTCCTAACTCTGCACAGTCTCGGCTCCTACTCTAATCCCCACTCCCACCCCCACTTACAAGAGGACTTTTGTGGACGCAGAGTTGCAGGAAACAAAGCCTACAAACACTCACACACAAATAAACCCCCGAACTAACACCAGCGTATAACTGTGTTTGGGTTGGAGGCTTTCCAGCCCCGTCACCCGTTCTCCGTTAGGAGTAAACGTGACCCTTTGCTTTGGCGAAGTCAGAAGCGACGCCCCTCCTCGGCCGCAAGCTGCCCGAGGCCCCTCGCATCCCTGCGCTCCCTGAAGCCCCACGGGGTGAGTTCGCCGCTGAAAAGTCAGAGAGAGAACGAGGGAGAAGGGAAACCCCAAACCCAAGCAACCTATTCCCCAAATGAAGCTCTTTCAGTTCTCTCTCTCTCAGCTTCTTCCCCCTTTTACCGGAAACACAGCGCGTTTCCAATTTCTGAGACCCTCCTGAGGGGCCGCGGGCGCCCGGGGCTGCCTCCTCCCGGGGCTCCCTCCTCCCGGGGCTCCCTCCTCCCGGGGCTCCCTCCTCCCGGGAGGCCTCCTCCCGGGGCTCCCTCCTCCCGGGGCTCCTCCTCCCGGGAGGCCTCCTCCCGGGGCTCCCTCCTCCCGGGGCTCCCTCCTCCCGGGGCTCCCTCCTCCCGGGGCGCCCTCCTCCCGGGGCTCCCTCCTCCCGGGGCTCCCTCCTCCCGGGGCGCCCTCCTCCCGGGGCGCCCTCCTCCCGGGGCTCCCTCCTCCCGGGGCTCCCTCCTCCCGGGGCTCCCTCCTCCCGGGGCGCCCTCCTCCCGGGGCTCCCTCCTCCCGGGGCGCCCTCCTCCCGGGGCTCCCTCCTCCCGGGGCTCCCTCCTCCCGGGGCGCCGCTTTGGGCTGCCCTGGAGCGGGCAGCAGCGCTCTTCCGAGTTCGCTCTGCGGTCCGGGAGCCCAACGGGAGCCCAAGGGGAGCCCTTGCGTTTCCAGGCTGACCCAGGAGGCAGCCGTTACGGGCCGGCTGGGCGCGCGGACTGGCCCCCCTCGGGCCTCGCTCAGGGCACAGGGGCCGCGAACTCCGCTCTCCCGGCCGCCAGGCAGAGTCGCCGCCGCCCCCCCCCCGGACATACCGTCCTTGGGCTCGTCCGCCTCGCCCTGCATGGTGGCGGGGCGCGGGCTGCGGGGGCGGTGGCCGCGGGGGCGGTGGCCGCGGACCTGCGCTCCGACCTGCCCGAGTTCGCGCCGAGGCCCGGGCGCGCGCGCCGCAGCGTAAAAGGAAGGAAAGCCTCCCGGATCGAGACCTCCCCGGGCGGAGGGGCCGGTTCTGGTGCAGGGATTTTTTTTTTTTTTTTTTTTTTTTTCAGGGGGAAAGTTCTGCCAGAGTGACGAATCGCGTCTCGGCTGGGCGGCGGGAGTCCGCCCCCGGGGCCCGCGCCCCGGCCCTCGGCAGGGCGGAGGCGACCCGGCGCGGCTGGCGGGCCCGGCGCTCGCAGGTGGGGCGGAGGGGGCAGGACCAGCCGCTCGCCCCGCGCGCCGCAGCGCCCGGACCCGAGGAACACGCGCGCGAGCGAGACGCCTCTGCATCTTCGGGTGCACTCCCCGGGTGCACTGACCTCTCCTTGCGCTGGGATCTTCTATTAAAAAAAACCACCACCACCACCACAATAATAATGATTTTGAAGCTGCCCTGCTTTGTACGTTATTTTTGCTGGAGAGTAACGTGGATATTGGTCCATGCGGCTGGAAGGGCCCGTTTCAACAGGCAGCAGGGCCTCTGGAGAAAGTGGGGGCGGCCCCCGCCCCTCACCTTTGCGCGGGAAAAGCACACAGGGCGGCTGACTCAGCACGACCCGGGGGGCACACACGCCAACCCCACCCGGAGGCGGGAGCTGCTGGCAGGGAGCCCCCAGGGTGGTCCTCGCCCCCGAGGGCGCCCTTCCCTCCCTGCCCCAGGGGGAGGCCGGGATTCGGGTTTTTGAAACGCTGCTTGGAATGCGGAGCCCGGGGAGACCCCGCAGTTCTGCCCTGGGTCGGGTCCACTGGCTCTCACAACGCTGAGGGGCGGGCGTCTTGCCTTCGCGGAAACTTCGGTTCTAACTTCCGAGGAGCGAGGCCCAGAGGTGACAGTGCTGTGCCTGACTTAATGGAGGTATTTGCACAGCATCAGTTCTATCATCAATCTACGCCAAAAGATCCTCCAATAATGCACCGAAAGGTTGATTGAGGAATTGTGGGAAACTCATGAAAATCCTTTTCATAAGTTTATTTTCCAACTACTTTCTTTTCTCTCATTTCCCATTTTTATATGGGCAAAAACAAAACAAAACAAGAGTAGACACTCGGGTATAAATTTAGTGAAAAGAATACGCAAAAGATGTGGCTTTAAAGAGCCTGAATTAACATGTATCATCTTTATGACCTTGAGCAAATTATTTAATCTCTCTGAGAACCCCTTCCCTCGCATGTAATATGAGGATGAAAAACAGTATTTACTTCACAGATTTATGCGTGGTAGGAAATAAGGTAATACAAGCCAGAAGCAATTTGGAAACCATAAAATACTACACAATTACAACTACTGCACCACTAAAGTAAATTTTTGTAAAGGATGCTCAGGTTTATTTCAAAATTGGGTTCCATCAGGGAAAAAGTTTTTATGCAAGTCACAAGCAGTAAAAGTGTTTATAAATATTAATATAAGGCCTAGATATTAAATCACTTCCTATTGCTGAGTGATTCTCACATGCCTACGACCCTGAACAGACTTTTATCTCAATTTCACTGAAAGGGTAGGATGATGAGAGGAAAATCTAGCCAATGGAGAGAAGGGGAGAAACATCTGGAAAATATCAGTGTTGTGGAGCCTCCTGAAAAGTGACCTCACCACCAAAAGGGTAAGAGTGTGCACCCTTCTGAAAGTCATGGTGAACTGTGTGGTCCCCTCTGCCACGCATTCGGGGCCAGCAGCTGCAAAGACGCATACCTTCACTCAGTAACCTCAAACTTACAAGGGAGACATGATGATTTTGCTTGCAAAGAAATGCTCAGTCACCAGTAAGAAACGACCTTTCCGGTCCTGTCTAAGGAATCATTCTGGGGGACCTCCCCTCACACATCATCTGGTCTTGCCCTCCCTCTCCACAGCCCAGATGCCCATGGATGGCCACCAGAAGCCCCCCAGGATGTCAGCCGTGCTGTGTGCCACAGATAAGACAGCTTCCATTCAGCTATCATTGCACTAAGACTGCAACACCTTTTTCAAGGTGATGATTATGCAAAATCAGACAAGTTAAATCCCAAGCCCGACCCACTATAGGCAGGGCTCGCTTTCACTCTCTTCTTTCACCCTCTTCCTCAGAATTATTTATTAAATGTCCTTTCGCAAGTCCGATGACGTAGAAACTGCATAAGATGTGCTAAAATGCATGCCCCTAACGTTCTGCTTGTTTTTACAAGTGGTTCACAAAAAAGGCCTTCAGCCCGGCTCATGTTAGCCAAGGAGAAAGCCTGCTGAATGAACAGCCCCCAGGCTGCCAGGTCAGCCTTATAATCAGCTTAGAGGCATTTTAGCAGCTCCATCTTTGAACACTCACAGGACCCTCAGGAAACCTGGAAAAAACTTCTTTAGTATTTAAATGCAATCCAGCAGTCATCTTGGCAAAGGATGTCCCGATCTAGCTCAAGAGCGAGGAATGCTCAGCTTATTTTAAGAGACTGTATATGGACAAGGATGCTCCTAGGCCAGCAGTATAACCTTGGGCACACAACATGCCCCACGCCCCAGGCCCCCAGCCTGCAAAGTGAAGCCAAAGGGCAGCTGATTCTCCTGGGCTTCCCTGTCACTTCTGGTATATGCTCAGGCAGTCACTTCATCTTGATTTTGTTCTTCTTTTGTTCCAAAGGCGATTAGTCACTTTTCAGCCCCCAGAGACTAATGCTCCAGTACTTCATAACCATTAACCTCCTGTACACGGAATCTGATCACTCGCAAAAATTTAAGAAATACTCCAACATGCTATAGAGTGGCAACATGCTTAGAAGTCACACCAACAATCATTATAGACCACCTGATACAAAATAGCAATTAAGTCAGCAACACTTTGTCAGTGAATACCATGTGGCATTTATACACTACCTTAAACTTCTACTCATGTCTAACATTGGGTCTTCCCAGTTCTGTGCCAAGGTGGGCGACGTAAAATGCCAGCTAAGATTCTGACTTTTTTTTTTTTTCATTCATTCAGGCATTATCAACTATGTATAGGTATTTCATGTCAATGCGTCCTGCTCATCTGGAGCTTACTGGTGTAATTTTGGTAATCTCGACCACAGATATAAATAATCCAACCTTCCAAGTGACCTTGATTCTAATAGAGGTTTATTAATACCATCTCTTAATTGAATTTTATCACAGAGCAGCAGAAAAATCTCCTCTTAAATTATACCACACAAAAAAGCTCTTGTTTTTTTGTTTGTTTGCTTTTTTTAAAGAAAAAAAAAAAAGCTTGGATTTTGGGGTCTTTTGCTCAGAGCTAGCCATGTCAGCAAGTGTTCAGACTCACACAAATGAGAACAGCAGAATTTGAGGTTTATTCAGGAGGTATCGAACTCTAGTCACTTTCAACAATGTAAATTCTCTGCAGTGAAAAATACTAAATTAGCCAGACCTACATTCCAGGTCACAGGAATGTCAGGTCATAACAACATGCATTGTATTAACATTTTTTATTTCTACCCTGCCGACAAGAGGTTGAACAGTTACATATGACATTTTAGGTCAGAAACAAAAGTTGTCTACTTAGCATAAAAAGTGGCTTTCTTCTATTTGACTTGAGGCTTTCCTCAACTTTTCTTGCATTACTTACGTCCACACCCTGGAAAGTCTTTGGAAGACTTCCATGATCAATACATACAGCTGGCTTTCCACCTCTCTCCTCCCATATGGGAAAGGTCTGTGTTCTTGGTCTCACCTGGTTGGGGCTTCAGGCTTTGCGTCCTTCTTATCCTTCTCAGACTCTTCTGCATTTTACCTTCCGAAAAAGAGGTGAGGCTACATGGGTGTCTCTCCAGAGCCCTCCCTGCTCCCCACCCGGCCTTGGTGATCTTGCTCTTCTTGCCTTAAGGACATTTTTATTTACCAGAAATAGAGATGAGGACACTCAGACGAGAACAGAGGTCACTTATGTACCTTCTCAGGAGGCCAAGCACCCCGATGCTCATGCATTGCTGGATACTGAATGAGGCTGGGGGTGGGGGTGGGGAGTGGGGGCGGGACACAGAGCTGCTGTGAATCAGGAAAGACCCACTGAGATTAAATGTGGCCATGGAGGAGGGGGAAAGCTGCCTCCCAGGGCCCTCCTGGGGAGTTTGTAGTTTGTTACGGGTAACCCCTCTCATTCTATCCCGGTGACACCACCTTCTCCTGCATCCACACTAATGCTCTGGCTGTGTGAGTGGATAATTCTGAGAGGCTGGGAAGAAGTGCTGACATCTGGGGTGAGCACATGTAGAGACAACAGTACATCTCCGATATACTTGTTTCCTCGGCTTTTCATCGTTTGTGTTATTTTTCTTCTAAGAAATCTTCCTTCCTTGCTAAAAAATGTTCAGCAGATGATTTCAATGCACATACATGCACACACACACTCAAAATCAAGCCTGAAAATATGACCTGAAGAATGTATGATGCATGGTCTTTCTTTTACAATACTTAGCAATGATGCCTTGCATTCACATAGATTATAATTTTAAAAAGAAGAAGAAGAAGAAGAAGAAGAAGAGGGACGCCTGGGTGGCTCAGCAGTTGGGCACCTGCCTTTGGCTTATGGTTATGATCCCAGGATCCCGGATCGAGTCCCTCTGCCTGTGTCTCGCCCCCCACCCCCTCTCAGTCTGTGTCTCTCATGAATAAATAAATAAATCTTTAAACAAAATAAAAAATAAGATTAAAAAAAGATTTTATTCAGATTCCCTAGTTATCTCCTTTGGGTCATTATACCCACTTTACTGATATGTCATTCAAGAAAAGGAGGTTATATGAGTTGCTCAAGATCACAAAACTAAGTAATAGTGTTCTTCAGACTGCAGTAAATGCAGTCTAGGCTTCCTGGGTCCTATATCTAGACTTTCTTACTCTGTGAAAGTACTCATGTAAAATTCAAGCCCTTTATTTTTTAGAAGGGTAACTCAAAGAATGCTACATTGGGAGGTTTCCAGAGTTTGAACTGACCAGGATGCTAGCAGAGACTGCTCAAATAGCTGTCTGAATGCTTAGATCAGCCTCAAATGAAGGTTATTCCATTCCTGATATTCAATGCTTAAATAAACTATAAGTTCAATAGCTTCTATTTATTCAGCTACATGAAACCACTACCATTTTTTTTTTTTAATTAAAAGTTTGGTCAGGACCTTAATTAAACCCGCTCAGCTATGAGGCTGCCAAGAGTAGGGAAAAGAACACCAGGCTCGGTGTGGGAGATCTGGGCCAGATCACCATAAACCCAGAAGCACTGCCTCCTGTGCATTAGGATGGTTTTTTTCCTATTCCTTATTGTCTCACTGTTCTGCTAAATATGGGCAAGCCAGGGGTGCCTGGATGGTGCAGTTGGTTAAGCAACTGACTCTTGGTTTTGGCTCAGATGATGATCTCAGGGTCTTGAGATCAAGCCCTCCACTGAGCCCCACGTCAGGCCCCATGCTCAGTCAGAGTCTGCTTGAGACTCTCTTTCCTTCTCCCCCTCTATACCAACCCCTGCCCCCCGGCTCTTCTCTCTCAAATAAATAAATAAAATCTTTAAAAACATTTTTTAAATATTTTATTTATTTATTCATGAAAGACACAGAGAGAGAGAGAGAGAAAGAGAGAGAGAGACAGAGACACAGGCAGAGGGAGAAGCAGGCTCTATGCAGGGATCCTGACGTGGGACTCGATCCCGGGACTCCAGGACCATGCACTGGGCTGAAGGCAGGTGCTAAACCGCTAAGCCACCCAGGGATTCCCTAAAAACCTTTTTTTAAAGGGACAAGCCATTGAACCTCTCTGTTTGCCCATCTATAAAATGGGGCCCAGTCTATGCCATTTATTTAACAGAGGAGAAACAATAGTGAAATGAGGCAAGAATGTGACAAAGCACTGAAAACTCTACAATCCCCCCTTTGACTCTTTCCCAAATACTTTCATGAATGAGGCCATGTTGTCTTAGATTGTGGAACATGTATTTGGAAGCTCTAATGTTGGCCCTAGACACTCCAGATAGGAATGGCGATCTAATGTGTGTGGTCCAGCAACAGAACATGAACATAGAAGGGTTCAGCTTCTGTATTGTGTCTAGATTCATGGGGCCAGCACAGGGATAACATGAGAGGAGTTCCTAAAGGGACTCACCAGGAGAAGTAGGGCAGGAGTGAGGCTGAGGCTGGAAGTACCGTGTCACATCGGACCCCTGAATCTGTGGCTTTCCTCCAGAAAAGCAGCAGGAGGAAAAAGGGATCAACAATCATAGTCACAGAAAGTACCACTTGGAGGTAACCTTAGAGCTCACCCCTCTAATCCTCTAGCTGGCTGATGAAGCGATCTCTTACCCACATCCCAAGCAGTAAGCATTCACCCAGACCCTTCTTGCTCACCTCTAGGCAAAGATTCACTCCTTTAAGAGCCTCATCTCCTTTCTGATCAGTAGGAAGCTCCTCCTTATAGTAAACTGCAATTCAAGAGAAGTCTGAAGAGGGGTGCCTGAGTGGCTCAGTGGTTGAGCGTCTGCTTTTGGCTCAGGTTGTGGTCTCAGGGTCCAGGGGTCAAGTCCTGTATTGGGCTCCCTGCATGGAGCCTGCTTCTCCCTCTGCCTATATCTGCCTATTTTTCTGTGTCTATCATGAATAAATAAATACAATCTTAAAAAAAAGGGCAGTAAGAAGAGAAACAGATTATTTTATTTGTCCATTTGAGAGAGAGAGAAAGAGAGAGCAAGTAGAGGAGGAGCAGAGAATACCAAGCAGGCTCCATGCTCAGTGCAGAGCCTGACACGGGACTTAATCTCATGACCCCCAGATCATGACCTGAGCTGAAATCAAAAGTTGGTTGCTTAACTGACTCAGCCACCCAGGTGCCCCCCAAAACGCAGGTTTTTAAACTACATTGTCTTTTTTAACAACCCAGGGGGGATCTTCCTCATACTGTCTATAATGGACTGCAGTTGAATGCAATGTGGAGACACTTATGCAATTTTCCAGTGCCAGCCACACATCTGTTACTGGTTATGGTGAAGAATTCAGAAGCAAGCCACTCTGGATAAGGTGGCGGGAGGGATCATCTCTTTTCTCTTCCATGTGCTCCCTCTAAGGCCATAGAAAACGATGCCAAGACAGGTTGGGTAGCTGGCCCTACTTGATTGCATCTGAGGAATTAAGAAGCTTTATTCTCGTTTCTGAACAAAATGTGAAATCCACAAGGAAACAAAAGTAGTGCTTCATATGTGGAATTTGGACCATACACAGGCTCCTGGCCGGAGATCCGTTTGAAAGTCTAATCCTCTCCAAGCTGTCATAATTTTATTCTGACATTTGAGTTTCTGACACTGGTAGAATGGCTATTAAATTAACATCTGTGCCAACTAGTCACCGTTAAGAGACAGAAAAGCCTGGTAGGTGGAGCTCTGGGGCTGGACAGGCTTGCCAGGTGAAAGCAACCAAGGCTGAAACCCAACAGACAGACTCAGCAGGTGGTAAAAATGTGAACCAAAGCAGAACTTATCCAAACAGCGTTGGTTTCAAGGGAAAGAGCGGGGGGGGGGGGGGGGGGGGGGGGGGGCTGTTTCGCAGGTAACATTGAAAGGCCCGGGTCAGTTTTTCCATTTGAACAGATCAGGTTGCAAAACTCTAGCTATTCAGTTTCTCCTTAAAGAAGAGCTATAGAAATATGTAATCATTAAGATTCACCAAGTTGGAGACATCACCAAAATAAATATCTTTTCTGAGAAACTGCTAACATAAACAGGGTGCCTGTCTAACGAGAAAAGGTCTTGTGAAGCCCATACGTTTCCCAGCAGAAACAGAAGAGAGCTAAAACCCCTAACATTTCATAATCTGAAATCTATTCCAGCAGAATTCTAACTACTGAATTCAGCAAAGTACCATTATATGCCATTTAACTTCCTCAATTGCAACTATGTACAATCGGCCCAAAACAGAACAAGAGAAAACGTAACCACCTAAATGCATCTGCCCACCATTCCACGGAATAAGTTTATGCTGAGGGGTGAGCCTGAAACAAAGCTGTGTATTGGCTGGTCCCTCCCTGACTCTCATCTCTGTATGGCCTCCTCACACTGTGAGCATCTCATGCACTCAAGGTGTATTTAAGGCTGTATCTAAGACTATGTATTTCTTTTCACATCAAAGTGCCTCCAAAGACAAGCCAACTATTTCATCTAGCAACCCATTCCAATGGTAGAGGAAACACTTAGTAAGTCTTATACTTACTGGCAAGTGATATGTTGTTCTAAATCTGGTCACTTCCTAAGAAGCTTTCAAAAATAATATTACCCCAGACAGTCTTGATTTTACACATGACTCTTCTGTCCTCTTACCCCAAACTAGCACCTTAAATTGTCATATATTACAGTGGTGTGATCAGAGTTGTTGAAACAGACTCATAATTTGAGCCCTGAGATCCCCAAATTGTATGCCATGGGCACTATGGTAAGCACACGGGGGTGGGGGTGGGGTGTTGGAGGATATTTTAAATTTTCGAAGAAAACAAAGCATTATTCAACATCTCTCAGAAACTGTATGAACTACTACTTTGAGCAAGTTCACAGCGTAACATTAGATTGTGCTACATTTCTTTTAATGACATCATTTCTTTGCAAAGCTAGGCTGTTGGCAGTTGCTGTGATAAAAAGCAAGTATTATATTAAAAAGTACATAAGGCAGGAAATTAGGGTAGTGAGAGCCAATCCGATTTCAAGGTTTGAGAAGTTGTGAGTTGGCCAGTGATCCGTTTATTGCCTGACAGCCCCAAATGCACCCTTCATCACCTGCTCTGAGAAAAGAAAGACGGGACTTTGAGTACTTTTTCTCTCTTGCCAGCCAGTACAATTCTAAGCTTTGTCAGTGGGATGCAGTGCAGAGACATTACAGGAAGAAACACTTTCCCTCCCTGGTGCTGGTGTGCTCCTTCGAGAAACCTCCCCATAAACAGATTTCCTGAGCATCCTAGCGGGTGGATTTCCAGCAAGTTCTACCAGCCTGGCACTACAGTGACTTCTCTGCCATCCAAGGAGCCGTGGCTAGCCATTCTTTCTCCGTCAAGGTCAGGCATGGAATGGGGGAAGCTCATGCTTGGTGCTCTACCTTGAACCCAAGGTACGCGGTTGCTCCTTACACTAGCTATGCCTCTATTATTTACAATTCTCATCACTTGCTAGATAGTCCTTATTAAAGTTAGTGTTTCTTTTAATTGCTTTCTTTTTTATTATTATTAGTTGTGGTAAAATGCACATCACATTAAATTTGCCATCTTAATCATTTTTTTTAAAGATTTTATTTATTTATTCATGGCAGACAGAGAGAGAGAGAGAGAGAGAGAGAGAGAGAGAGGCAGAGACACAGGTAGAGGGAGAAGCAGGCTCCCATGCAGGGAGCCTGATGTGGGACTTGATCTGGGTCTCCAGGATCACGCCCCAGGTTGAAGGCGGCGCTAAACCACTGGGCCACCGAGGCTGCCCATCTTAATCATTTTTAAGGGTACAGTTCTGACATTTCAGAGAGGGAGACAGAACACGAGAGACTCCTAACTCTGGGAAACGAACTAGGGGTGGTGGAAGGGGAGGTGGGCGGGGGGTGAGGGTGACTGGGTGATGGGCACTGAGGGGGGCACTTGATGGGATGAGCACTGGGTGTTATTCTATATGTTGGCAAATTGAACACCAATCAAAAATAAATTTGTAAAAAAAATAAGGGTACAGTTCAACTGTACTAAGCACCTTTACATTATTGTGCAATCCTTACCACCACCCATTTCCAGAACCCTTTCATCTTGCAAAACTGAAACTCTGTACCCATTAAACACTACCTTTCTAACCTCTCCTCCCCTCAGTCTCTGGCAACCACCTTTCTACTTTCTGTTTCTGAATATGACTACCAAAGACATCTCACGTAAGTGGAAATACAGAGTATTTGTCTTTTTTTTTGCGATGGGCATTTTTCACTTAACATAAAGTCCCAAAAGTTTCATCCATGTTGTTGCTTGTGCCAGAATTTCCTTCCTTTTAAAGACTGAATGATATTCTATTGCATGGAGATACCATTCTGTTTATCCATTCATTCATGGACCATTCATGGGCAACTGGGTTACTACCACCTTCTGGCTATTGGGAATAAACATGAGTTTGTGAATTGCAGTTCTTTTGGGAACATTCCCAGAAGTGGAATTGCTAGCTATATAGTAATCCTCTCTTTTTCAAAAAGATTTTTATTTATTCATGAGAGACACAGAGAGAGGCACAGACATAGGCAGAGGGAGAAGCAGGCTCCCTATGGGGAGCCTGACACAGGACTTGATCCCAGGACCCCAGGATCACAATGTGAGCCAAAGGCAGATGCTCAACTACTGAGCCACCCAGGCATCTCTATATAGCAATTTTCTATTATTAGTCTTTTGAGGAGCCACCTACCATATGGCCAATTCATATTTATTTATATTAAGCTTTCCTGTTCCAATTATCATGTCTCCTGATTGGATCCTGGCTGAACCATACAAGGCCCAACAGGGGTACACATTCTGGGAGTCACTGTGGTGAAGAATGAAATAAAATCATGGTTTTTAATCTTTCAATTTATATGTATGATGTGTTCCAAATGGCTACCAAGTGACCAATACAGAAATACATAGTAAGTTATATAGACCTACACACCCAACAAATGAAACTGTTAGGTATTCCTGGTGTCTAGGAAAATGATGTGAAAACAAAACAAAACAAAAACAGGGACACTAAGGGGTCCCTAAGTGAAGCATGTTGGGAAACCTTTGCTCCTGTCTACATGTTTCCAGCTGTCACGGGGGCCTGTCCTAGATGGCTCCTACGTTCACTCCCTGTCCAGGAGTATCCTTCCATGTGAGGGCACAGGCAGACCACACTCCCCAACACCAGCAGCAGCAGCAATGACACATACCCACAGCATCTTGATTTTCTTCACCATATTTAATTATTTCTCAGGGAACAGTGGCTAGAATCCTGCCACTGTCTCTGACTTAGGCCCTGTGTCTGCCTTAATTTCCAATCTCACTATGTCCCCCCATCAGCCTGTTTCCTCGACAGGCCTTCTCTCCATTCCTAGGCTGTCTTTCCAACTGTCATCTCTAGCTGGTAGAGTCTAACAGGGTATAAGCCGATTTCCCTTCAATGAGACCAGGAGGTAGACCCCTCAAATGCCCACAGAGGCTAAAAATAGAGTAAATCTGTACCTGCCACAACTTCTGGCTGCCTGAGTCTCTGCACCCAGGAAGACACCAAGATAGGCAGGCTGCGAGCTACGTGCTCAGGATGCCAGCTGGAGTACCAGCCTCTCCCACAGAAGGCCGAGGCGGCAAAGTGCACATGCATGGTCCCGCCAGGGGCCAAACCATGCATGTGCACCCCATCCCCCCAAGTAGAAATGAATGCTCTGAAAAGTATTCATTCAGAAACTTCAACACTTGTTTTCATTCACTGGAAACAAACATGACAGTGAACCATGACACCTTGCACAGCCACCAGCCACGCCATGGGAGGAGCTGTTGCTGCCCGTCTATTTTTCCTACTATGCTGCACCCTTTTTGTTTTTTTCTGAACCCCTGCTATAATCTTGCTCAGGTCTCAATTCCTCCAGAAAGCCTAGTAAAGCCCACAACAAACCTACACTTCCGGAGTGAACATCTACTATGCTTAAAGTCGATCATCCTGATGTTTGTTGTCTTGTGAGGCAGATTTGTAAGCTGCTTAAAACACATGATTATACTTTGTGGGTTTTTCCCCCTCCTTTTTAAGGAGGAGAACACGTTGGACGCTTGGAAGGCACTATAGCACTAATAAAACATCATCTAATCAGTTCGTAATCCTGAATTATGACAACGTGTACTAACAATTTTAATTTCCCCTTACCTCAAAAGTACATTACAAGGAAATCTGTACATAAATATCTGTTATCTTCAAAGAAAGAAGCAAGAGAAGAAAATTTGCATTACATCTGAAGGGCTGACGCTGGTGATCTGCAACAATCCATAAATCTGTCAGGTTTACAAAAAAGTCCATCAGATAAAGAGCCAAGAAGAAAATAACTCTGACAGCTGCAAACCTTCTGTTTTACAACAGGCACAGAATGGACGCACTTCCTTTTAACATCTTCATAAACACAGAGTGACGAGCAAAGGCAAACATCCCCAGTAGAAGCCTCTGGAGTCTAAGTCTGTGCTTATCTTTACAGAGGCAGCCTTGCCAGCCATCTATCAAACCCACCCCAGTTAGATGGATCCACCACTAATGAGCGGGACTGAACAGAATTCCCAGTTTGGTGGATGGAATTTCCAGGGCCAGCAAGGTACTGGCAGCAGCTGCCCACATTCAAAGGGCAGTGACCTCGCCATCCTCAGAATGGGGGTTTTTGTTTCCTTTAGGTGAAGAACTAAAGCACAGGGCCACCTGAATATATACACTAATAAATCCCAGATGGGAATTCCAGGCACCTCTTTACACAAAGCATGAGCTCCTCTTGGGCAATAAACATTCTATTAGCCCACTCTCTTAGGAATGAGCTTCCCCTCAGGGGCTGTTTGTGTTTATCATCTGCTGTGTTTTCTAAAGCCAATTTGGGATTCATTGTTGCATAATATGTACTGAATTTTGACATCTGTTTGCTTAATGGATGAGATTAACCTTTGAATGTAAAAAGGCAGAACTCTGGGTGTCCCATATATCCCATTATCTGGGCCAGAGGAAGGAAACAATATTCTACTTGGCCGTTGCCCCAAATTCTGAACCAGCAGTCCAGTTTGGAATCGAATGATGTTTATGTTTATATTCAGCTGTCTTCCTGGCCTCAGGTATAGTTTATCAAGCACCTACTGCGTGCTAGGCACATTATGGAACACATCTCTAATTTACAACATCTCAGCAAAGTGGTATTTTCTACTTCTTGAAGTGTTTCTGCATACATTGCATTGATCCTCATTAAAAATCCCTCACGGAAAGAATCTTAGGTATTTTTGGCTCCATTTGCTTCTGAGGAGGATATAGATGCTCAGAGACATTAAGTGGTTGGACCAAGGTCATTGAGCTAGGACTGAGACTGGAATGTGGGTCTTCTGATCTCATTTTGTGCTACTTTTGTCTACAGTCTCCGAGTGAGCAGAACACCAATAATTTTATTTCAAAGCAAACAGCATATGCTCCCACGGAAGAGGGTTATAGAGCAGTGAGAGAGGTCAGGCAGCAACGGTGACTGGGAGGCTCTGAGCCTGGCTGACTTAGAAGAGGGAGCCAGACATTAATAGAAGAGAGGAAGTCTAGAGAGGAACAGGCGTGGCTAGGGGGAAGGGGAGGAGTCCCATCTCACACCTCTGAGTATGAACAGATCCACCAGTGTGGGGATGTGCCTAAGCCACTTGTATCAGACCGATTTCCCACATGAGCAGGGCTCTTCCCGGGAGTGCTGCTGTTTCTATAAAGCCACAGCTTTTGATGAAAATATTTCTTAAATGGATTGCAAAGAATACCTCCTCTTCACTAAACAAAGGGTATGGGGCGTTACTATTATTATTATTTTTTTATTTGCAAAGCACGCTATTGTTGCTGATCACACTATTCTGTAACAGAGATATGAGCCTACTTTTTGCTCACTAAACTCTGCCTAATAAAGTTGTCCTTTTTCATTGTCTTTATACCCAGCCAACAATTCCTATCCAACTTCAAGACACAAGGAGATGTATGTGATCAAGATTTCACATTCTTCTCAAATGCACTAGAAAGCCAGTCCCAATATAGAGATCTACAGAGCAGGTACACTGCCTTTAACAGAGCAGAGTCATGTTTTCAGAGGTGAGGGGAGGGACACTGGGTTCTTAAATCAGTAAAGCAAAATTGTATATAGTTGAAATTATATTAAAAAATCCTTAAATGGCCCAAAAAGTACAGTACTGTCTATACAGTTTTGTATCTACACAACAGTTCCTTTAACAGTTAGTCTATGTTTCTCTAGAGCGAGCTGCCAATCAGATATTCAAGTTCTCCCTCCATGATGATGATAATATTAGTAGTGCCCAATTGTCTAGCTCTCTGAACAATGTGTTTCCCATTCTGTCAGTGGTCAGAACCCTCAAGACTCACCCACTCCATTGGTTTCTTCTTTTTTGTTTTCTTTTCTTTTTCTTTCTTTCTTTCTTTCTTTCTTTCTTTCTTTCTTTTCTTTTCTTTCTTTTCTTTCTTTCTTTCTTTCTTTCTTTCTTTCTTTCTTTCTTTCCTTCCTTTCTTTCTTTCTTTCTTTCTTTTCTTTCTTTCATTTTTTACTAATTTATTTATTCATGAGAGACACACAGAGAGAGGCAGAGACCCAGGCAGAGGGAGAAGCAGGCTCCCTGAGGGGAGCCCGATGTGAGACTTGATCCCAGGACCCCAGGATCATGCCCTGAGCTGAAAGCAGATGCTCAACCACTGAGCCAGCCACCCAGGTGCCCCTCCATTGGTTTCATCAACAGGTAGCCCTCACTTGTCCAGAATAAGCAATGTGGAGAGTTAGTGCCTGGTCATGTAGTGGCTGAATAGGAATGGTGAGGATTTCCTGACACCTGTTTTCTTCCTCAGAGTTAGATGTCACTTTTTACTGACACCATGTAACAATTCTTCTTACATCTACTAATTGGAAGTCCAAGGGACCTAGGGAGAACCAAAACTTAGCGAAGGAAGCCAGAGGTTCATTGCCTGTTCTAAAGGAAGCCATAGATGGCACTGTGACTGTTCAGATGCTGTCTTCATTTATTTAGTTCTTCAGTCTGCAGATACTTACTGAACATTTACCATATGCAAGCACAAGGCAAATGGTGCAGATAAAACAACTCTGGTGCCCATCCTCATGGAGCCTATAGGACAGGTGGGGGACGGGGAAGACACTAATTAAAATATAGTCTAAGTGCAAAGGCAGAAAAGTATGGGGTGCTACAAAAGCTGGTAGGACAAGCATGTAAATCAGGTCTGGAGGAGTGAGTCAATCAGGGAAGGCTTCCTGAAAGAAGTGATGACTACACTAAACCTTGAAGGTAGAGGAATTAGCCAAAGAAAAGGGGAAGTAAGATAGAAAAGAAGGAAGAATGGCTCCTGGTAGAGTTAACAGGTGAAAGAAAAATCCACCAGAAAGGAAAGCTAAAGAAAAAGCCACTGGCTATAATGATGAAGTGGCCACCAGCATTCTTTGAGAATGACAACTGAGTAACATGACTAGATATAGGAGCCAAATTGCAAGGGATTCAGGGGTAAAATGCTGTTAAGAAAGTAGAGAAAGAATGGTGGACTCTTCTTTATGAAGTCTCACAGAAAGGAAGAAGTTAAGAGATAGTACTCTAGAGAGTAAAACATTATCGGAAGAGCACAATTTTAGCCCAGCTTTAACTGAATGGCTTTGCACAAAGAGTACTTAAATCCCCATGATGTTCCCACTGGCCAGATACAGGGCAGCCTGGGCACCATCAATCCCTTACAAAAGCACATTTGAAGGAATTTCCATGGACTCTGACAAGAGTGTGAAAAACGTGTAAAAAAAAAAAAAAAAAGGATAAAGCCAAATCCCCCTCCATGCTCAGTGGCCGGCCAGTGCCAATCCAGCAGGTCTTACCTAAAGCAGAGCTACTAAGGTGCTATTTCTGGGGTGCCCAGAAGTCTCCCCAGCCCCAAATTAGCCAGTTAGAGCTACAGGAAATACTCTTATTATAGAAGAAGGACTTTTGGCAAAATGTTCCCTATTTCCTGTTGTACCATCAGGTTCTCTGAAAAACATAAGTGCCTCTTAAGGCCTGTGGATGACTGACACACCTAAGCATATAAGTGAATCTTTGTTCCTTCTTGGTAAGGGGTGTAGGGGGGAGCAGGGATGCAGAAATTAAGACCATGAGTGTGGGGAGGCTTGGAATGGGTGGGAACACAAGCTTGTCTTGTTCCAGATTCCACCCTGGTCCCTACCTCCAATCAGCCTAACTCAGAGAAAGGGCCAAGAAGAGTGAATATACCCAGCAGACAACTGGCAAGGCAGGTGTGGGCATTGCAAATGCTGGAGGTTCCTTGTTTTTAGTGACGCAAATTATTTTTCTTTTAACTGTAAAATACTCAGAACTGTTTTGAATGAGATTTCCATCCCTGCTTCTCTGAATTGATTCACTCTAAAGGTCATGAACCAAAGGAATGATATTTGTGAGACCATCATTTCTTTGGAAGGATTTCTAATTTGTGGGTAAAAGTTAGAGTGGCCCACTTACCTCAGTGATCACCTGTCATCTAAGGTAAAGAGCCAAAATCTACTCAGAAACAAAATTACAATAACATCTGACATCTCTGAGGCTGAGCCAATATATCAATGAGAGCTCAAGTTTGCTGATTCATAGCCCAGTGGTAGCCTTAGGACAGAATCCAGCTACACACAGTTTTCTTGGGCCAGATAAGTTTTGTTTTTCATCTGAACTCCAATGCCTGGGGATGAGACCTGTTCTCTCCAAGTCAGCCCCAGGCATCATGCTTTCTAACTGTTCATAGAAAACAGTTATTTCCACCTTCGTGTTTCTTACCTGGTTCTTGTAGACATTTGAGCTCGGGACCACTGGTTTATACGGACTGGTAAAAACATGAACAAAGGGCGCCTAGGTGGCTCATTGGTTGAGCGTTTGCCTTCAGCTCAGGGCATGATCCTGGGGTTCTGGGATCGAGTCCCGCATCCGGCTCCCTACAGGGAGCCTGCTTCTCCCTCTGCCTATGTCTCCGCCTCTATGTTTCTCCTGAATATATGGATGGAATCTTTAAACACACACACACACACACACACACACACACACACACAAACAACCTCTCTCCTATCACGGTAGAGCTCCAGAGTCAACCGTTTCCAAGCACCACACATGTGGGTAATTGAGCAACAAGAGCATTAAACACCGATAAAGCACAACAGTATGCAATATCACTTGTAATCAGACTCTTAACAAAACAGGAGACCAAAAACACAGCAGGGCTTGCCCATCCCAAGATAAGCCATGTGACCACAGCTTTGAAACCACTTTTGAACACAAGTATCTGCCAGCAACAGCAGTCTCCATCTGATCTCACCCCATGTACACGGTTCCTGCGAGACCCCTGACATCTGGAACGTCACAGAACACAAGCCTGGCAGCCAGCATCCAAGCCAGGCTTGGCACAGCAAACAACCCCTCTATTCAGTGAGCTGTGGCTATGCTGCAGAATCTGTAGTATCCAACTAACACCACACAAGTTGGAGCCATTCACATCCAGCCCTCAGCCAGTTGAGCTGCTTAGTAGCTCTTTAAGACATCTGTAGCACACAACGCAGAAACTGTTCCATCGTCTATCTGTCCATAGACGATCTAAGTCTCCTACCCTTGACCCCACCACAGCTCCACATGATGCCTCCCATCACATCCAGCACAGAAGCCCAAAACCAGAAAGCCAGTGCTTCAGGGAAGCTTTTGAAGTCTTCTTGTTCAATCTCCTTATTCCTCAGGCTTGTTCATCAATGAGAAATTAGGCTCAGAAAGGGTTTTTGATTTTTTTTTTAAAGATTTTATTTATTCATGAGAGACACGGAGAGAGAGGCAGGGACATACGCAGAGGGAGAAGCAGGCTCTCTGGGGGGAGCCCAATGTGGGACTCGATCCCAGGACCCCCGGTATCATGCCCTGAGCCCAAGGCAGATGCTCAACCACAGAACCACCCAGGTGCCCCAGGCCCAGGAAGTTGATAGGATCGATGTGTCCAGAGCTCATCATGCAAGTGTTCTAAGTAAGATGCACTAGAACCTACATCTCTAAGACCTCCTCTGTGGAGGTGCATCGCACCTTTAAAGGCACCCGCATCCTTCTGCAGCCTCACCCAGTGTCTTAGACTTGATTTCCATGACCCTCATGTGCAGTCTGGCTCCTCTCTATAAAACATAAAGGTATTCTTAACAGGAACAAATGGCCTTATTACATTGTTCTAAATGAAAAATTATATTGGACTTCAGTGTTTTGTGGGGACATATAATTACCATAGATGGAAGGGCTGCCTGTAATTAATTTTCTCTAATTCTTATTCTCATTGTGCAGCGCTTACCAGACCAGGTCTATGATACCTTGGGGATGCTTTACTGACTTCTGAGAATCTCTTTTTCTGATCTGCCAGCTGTTGTGGTTCATGGAGGGTATGCCCTCATCTTCCCTAATAGCATCCGTGTCACGGTCACAGGGGCCAGGGGTGCTGGTAATCCAATAGGCAAGGCTCCATTCACTGTATTATTAAACCATAGCCAGTCACCACATAAGAAGCAACAGGGGAAAGAAATCCCCAAAAAACGCAGTGAAAGGAAGTCTGTTTAGTAGACACCATGGCCCACTCAATGTCATTTCCATCACCCCTCCCTGAGGAGCAGGATGCTGTTTGAGGCAGACACTAAGCCCATCCCCAGGTCTCAGGTTTACCCTGACCCACTACAAGTCACTCTTGGTCATTCTATCCCCCTTGCCATACAGTGACTAGTTTAGACAACCCAAGCCTACACCCCTCAACACCACATTCTACAGCCAATCAACTGGCTTAAGATGGGGCAATGAGGCTTGAGAAGTTTGCTGGAGGCTTCTGGAAAAGGTCACTGTCTCCTCTGATGGAACTGCCAGAAACCAGTTCTCTCTCTCCTCCTGGACAGCGCATTGTGCATATGAAGTAAGAATTACTGCAGACGTTTAACCACTGTGAGAGAAGCTAACTGAGAATCATACTCAACCACAGAGGGCAGATTGGAAAGAAAATGGGTTCTTGACATCACGGTGCGGCTGAACCAAATCTCGTTCCAGTTAGGCAAGCTAATAAAAAATTCTCTTTTGGATGAGCCAATCTAAACTGGGGTTTCTCTTTCTTGCATAATAGGAGCCATAACTGATATACTATTCTGGACAGCTAATGAGGAGCATGCCTGAGGACTTCTAATCTTGTTGCCTAACCACGTGCCCAGCCCCTAAAGGAAAGTGGGTGAAGGAGCCCCAGAATACACAGATGACTGATACTTTCTCCCCCATTTTCTCAAGCTGGCTGCCTCACAAAGGCCAGAGCACAGCCCGGAAAGCCCCTCTCCTGCAGAGCCAAGTCTTGTCCATCTGATTGCAGGAGTAGCCAAGCACAGAGACCCAAGGGTGGGGTGTTGATGCTTAGAAACCTTAGTGACACAGACAGGGAAGAGAACCTGAGAGGTAGGACCTGGGTCTTCCACACCCAGTATGGTGCTGCCCCATCATCTCTGATAATGGACCTCTGATATCAGGCCTCCCAATGGACCCAATAGGGAAACATCCTTGCCACAAGCTGGGGGCTGCCTTCCTTGCAAAAAGAGCAAGACTGGGGATGCCTGGGTGGCTCAGTGGGTGAGTGTCTGCCTTCGGCTCAGGTCATGATCCCAGGGTCCTGGGATTGAGTCCCACATTGGACTCCCTGCAGGGAGCCTGCTTCTCCCTCTGCCTGGGTCTCTGCTTCTCTCTGTCTGTGTCTCTCATGAATAAATAAGTAAACACTTTAAAAAAGAAAAAGAAAAAAGAACAAGACTTAAAGGTAGGAAAAAGTAAAAGCATCCCCAGTTGCACCCACTCTCCCAAAGACCCAAACCAAAGGACCCCAGGGAATGGTGCCCTTGGGCTCCAGAGATAAACGAAGAGCTTAGCAGCTGAAGGGACTATGGATTCCCAAGGATGCAAATCAGTGCTGATCCTGACAGCTGGAGGCAGTGGGATTTCAGAGCCCATTAAAAAAAAAAACAGACAAATGGACGCATGAAATTATCTTGGTTGGCAAAAAATTCAAGAAAAAAAGAAAAAAGAGAAAGTACTACACAAACAAATGTACATGGCAAATAAGATGACGTAAACCTCACATTGCCTATACTGGGAGCTTTGCTTTGGAAGAGTGGGAAGGAAGGAGCAAGAGGGTGAGAGTCATGAGTTAGTTTTCTCCACTGGATGGGACTGACCTGGTGCCAGTACCTCCTGTTACTCTGTCCACAGGATCCAGGCTGTGGCTGTGATGGAGAGGGGATGATGTGGGTTCTCCTCTATATTTGGCACTAGTCTGACCTTTGTCAGAAGGTGAGATTAGAGGGTTTGGCCTATGTCCAGAGTACAGTGGTCATAAGAACTAAAGAAGGTGGAAGGGAGGGGGTGCTTGAATGGGCTCACAGCAAAACAAGAAGATGAAGAATGTTGGGCAAAACTGTCCAGGTCCAGCTGCATTCGGTGACAACCAGTGGCTCCTCATCCCATGATCCTATTCTCAAATTATTTTTTTTAAAAGATTTTTATTTATTTATCTGAGAGAGAGAGAAAGAGGGAGGAAGAGGGAGAGAGAATCCCAAGCCGACTCCCCACTGAGCATGGAGCCTGACATGGGGCTCAATCCCACGATCCCCAGATCAAGTCCTGAGCCAAAATCAAGAGTTCCGACGTTTAACCGAGTCACCCAGGTGGCCCTCGTTTCAAATTCACTTTAAATAATTTCTATTCTTCAATTGTACTAACTCTCATGACAAAAACTGTGATCCAACCCCGTAAGATGTAAAAATCTCATATTCACTATATCCAAGTAACTGCAAAATGAACGTAGGGAGCCTTGAGGAGATTGTAGGTTTAGGGGTTTACCCGCTGGCAAAACCCCCAAGGATTTATCTCTATACCAAAACTAAGGAAGGCCATACTTGGCAGTGTAGTCCTCTGAGATAAGAGGTCTGCCTGTTCCCGTGTTTGCCGTGGCCACACCGAGGGAAGGACCAGGATGACCCGTGCTGACACGCAGCAGCTGGAGGAGCCACACGGCTGGCTAATTCAAGACCCCTGCTCTTGGAAGCCAGAGCCTGCGTGTGGTCGCACATCCCCTCCGAGGCAGGCTAGGGTGGCAGGAAGAAAACAGGGGTAGGAGGCATGGTTCCCCCCATCCCAACTCTGACACTCTGATGCTAAATAACCACAGACACCCAACTTGATTTCTTCGTCCTGAGTTTCATTTGTCAAAGGAGAAGATTGGGCTACATGGAATGGCTTCTCATCTCATGTCCAGGAAAAGTCAGATTCCTTATAATTGTCCTCATGGCCCAACCTGAATTGGCCCCTTTCTATCTCTCAGGCTCGTCTTTCAAGTGATAAGCTCCCTGGTGCTTTCGGAAACACACGAGGACCGTTCCCACCCCTGGGACCTTTGTATCTACTTGCCCTCTGCCTGGAATGTTCCTCCCCAGAATATTCACATGTCTGGCTTCCTCACACCTTTAGGAGAGGTCACATTCTCAGTGTGGACACACAACTGCAAATCCTCCCTCTGTTCCCACCACCCCACAATCATGTACAATAATCCTTATCCCCAATTTCAGATTAAAACAATTTTTTTTTTCCTCCTTAGCACTTAACAGAACTTATTGGGTTATTGTCCATCTTTCCCACTGGAATGTTGGCACTCCAAGGATAGGGATTTCTTTATTCTATTTCTTTATCGTTTCTCAGGAGCAGGGATCTCTATCCACTCTCTTCACTGGTGTATCCTCAGTAACTAAAAGAGAGCTGGATCCATAACAGGAATTCAGGAAGTTTTACTGAACAGATGCAGGCATGGATGGGGGCAAGGGAAGATGGGAGGGGTATGGCCTTCTACAGTGTCTTCCAGCTCTGAGGTCTGCGGGCCATGGAGCCTCCGGTGGGAGGGCTATCCTCCGCCCCCATTGTACCCAGGTGGACGTTAGCTATAGCCAGGTGACACAAGCCAGCCCGGGGCCCGACGTGGTGCACTTTCCCTGTGCTGTAGAACTTCTCACGTGCTCCTTCCTGCCATGCATACTTTGCACTCCTCATAACACCACAACCTCCAAGCATCGCCTGTGAAAAATGCTTTATGTTGGGATTCAGTTCAATTTTCTAGAGTCAAATTTAGTATCATTTGGGGGCACACAGTTGCATCCACCTCCTCTCTCTGATTCTTCATTTAAAATTCCTGGGGAAGGGATGCCTGGGTGGCTCAGTGGTTGAGCATCTGCCTTTGGCTCAGGGCATGTTCCTGGAGTCCTGGGATCTAGTCCTGCATCAGGCTTCCTGCATGGAGCCTGCTTCTCCCTCTGCCTGTGTCTCTGCCTCTCTTCTGTGTCTCTCATGAATAAATAAATAAAATCTTTTAAAAAAATAAACATTCCTGGGGAAAAGAGAAGTGAGAATCCCCCTCTGCCAGCACACCAACCACACTCTTGATTTAACCTGAGGTGAGAAGAGAGCGGTGCATTTCGACCAGCTCCACTAGATGGCAACATGGTCAGCGGGGATCCCCGCGTGAAATTCCCAGCAACACACAAGAGCAGCTCCCACAGAGGCTGTGGAGGCTGCTGGCCTCCTCCTCTATGCTTCCCCAGGGGGGTTCCTCTTCACCCGTAGCCTGGCTATTTTCAAACAATAATTTACAATGTGCTCTTATATGGTTCATGTTTACTCACTGAATACATCTAACTTAATCACTCTAGCCTTGGAAGCTTTAGTCTGCTTCTTCCTTCTGCTTAGGTGCGATACTTCTCCTTTGATACTCTCCCCAAAACTCACTTCTTCCAGGAAACTTTCCCAACCAAACCTGGATAGATCCCAACTGCATATGTGCCGTGAGACACAGTCATAGGCCTATAACCATTTTTAAATATTTGACAGAATGTGCCTTTATACATACATAAAGAAAGTAGAGAATCCCGTGCACAGCTCCGGGCATCTGGAGCACAAATGTCCACTTAATATAAATGATGTGCAGGTGACCATCTACCACACACAAAAAGAAGCCATGGCTCTAGGAAATTGCAGTGGCTGCCAAAGTTCAATTAATGGGCCAAGAAACTAAATATATTGATGCCTAGCTACGTCTTCCAATTTCTAATTCCCTCCTCATATTCAGTTTAAGCTCCAGAAAGTCCCTTTTTTTGAAAATTTTATTTATTTATTTGAGAGACAGAGTGAGTGAGAGAGAGAGAGAGCACATGAGCAGGGGCAGAGGGAGAGGAAGAAGTAGGCTCCTCGCTGAGCAGGGAGCCCGATGCAGGGGCTCAATCCCAGGACTCTGGAATCATGACCTGAGCTGAAAGCAGATGCCTAACTCACTGAGCCACCCAGGTACTCTGCCAAAATGTCTTTTGAGCAGAAAAATGTTAAATAATGAACTTCAACAAATATTGGGCATAGACTTGAACAAGTGTGCAACTACCTATATAACCTTAAGGGCTATGTGGATTGTTCTATTTCAATGCCAAAAAGTTTTCCAATTTACCTCAAAAATAAAATTAAGGGGCACCTGTGTGGCTCAGTCGGTTAAGTGTCTGCCTTGGGCTCAGGTTGTGATCCCAGGGTCCTGGGAGGAAGCCCCATGAGGGGCTCTCTGCTCCATGGGGAGTCTGCTTCTCCCTCTCCCTCTGCCTGCCGTTCCCCCTGCTTGTGCTGTGTCAAATAAATACGTAAAATCTTAATAAAATAAAATGAAGTCTACTTGTAGAAGCATTAACTATGGCTGAAAACAAGCCCAAGATGCGCTTTTAAAATACAAAAGCCCATATACACGTTGGGTAAAATTGCTTTTTGGCTTAGGGAGAATGGTAGCCACAATAATATTCTGACAAACATCTACACAACAGGAGAATAGAAATAAATACCCTGGTATTTGCAGGTCATTGCCCAACACACTGGGAGCCAGAGACTGCTTACAGTTAACAAATACATGGAAAATGTAAAAAGGAGAAACTATAAGTGAAAAAGCTACCCAATCTTCTCGGAGTCCCATTTCTAAAGCATTTCCATCCTTCATTTGTTTACAGAGAAAACCATCTACATGCAAACTTTAGATGCCCATTCTCCACCCACAATATTCATACTTCCCTCAGCTTAACACCAGATCCCCACAGCCAGTCACAGAAAAAGAAAAGCAGTGATTTGTTTGACATAACCACTTTAAAGCCACGACCGAATGTTATTCCCTTGCACACAGCAGCACCATGTTACTGAGTCATCCGAACATTCCCCCAGATTCCGACACACTACACCCAAGCTAGTTGGAGGGCAGTTTTAACTCACCTAGTTTCAGCATTTTCCCCCTGTCCTCAGTCAGAAGGACAGCTTCACGGTGTCTTGGTTGTCACGTGGAGGAACATACACAGCCACTCTGCTGATACGGATCCTATGGTAACCGATTCACCTTCAGGAAGGATCACCCTTCCCCAAGAATAATTCCCAAGAATTTACACCATCCTTTAAAAAGGAAAAACTCCACCGTATGCTTACCAAACGCACAGAAGACACTGGTCAATAAGAGTCACTTTAAAAGTTGTCTTGCTTGTTATTCTGGGAGCTGGGTTTCGTCACCTGTAGTGGAATGCATTCTGCAGCCTTTAATTGTGAATCCAGAGAGGTCCCCACATTCACAGCAGGGACGGACTGGTTGTTGCCTGCACTTGCTGCCCATAAATGAGAGCTACACAGAAACACAGGGATTACCTGTGATAGGAGGACAGGAGATATTTTCAAAATCAAGTAGAAACAGGAAGTCTTAACGTTTCAACATGCTAGAAAAGAGGAGCTGATACTTAAAAAAAAAAAAAAAAAGAAGGAGCAGCTCCAATCATAGATGCCAGGCCAAAAAAAAAAAATCAAAAAAAAGCTCTTCATTCCTACCTGGCCTGTATAAACATGAATGTCTATTAATAGGTACTACTGCTTAGAGGTATTCTTGTTCTCAGCAGACATAGAGAACGGAGTTTGGACAATGTTGTGACTCAAGACCATTAGTCTTTTACTTTTGAAAAGAGTGTAAGGCCTTTCTAAAGAATGGTGTGTGACTGTATTTGGGCACACACAACACACACACACGTACGTACAGAAGGATATATGCATATATACTATTAGTCTCTTCAGAAGCTTATTGATTTACCTGAGCATTTGGCAGTTATCACTACCCACTGGGCAAGATTCTACTGGTCCTGCAAGGCCTGCTTCCAAGTACACCACCTCTGTGAACACTTTGAGCATTCCAACCAGCTATGTAGGATCTCAACTTCTTCCTTTGACCCCCATGGCACCTCACTTGAACATCCTTGGTAAGACTTCCTGGGTACCTCTCACAGGTGTCTGTGAATTATCTTTAGTGGCCTATCTGTTTCAGCCCCAAACATGCTAACTTCCTAGGTTTTATTTTTATCCTCCATAGCAATGACACTGTCCTGAGGCTACCAGGTACTCAGCAAAAAAGATACCTAGTGGAATGCAATGGATAAATACTTGGGAGTCTGCTAGGTCTGGTTCATATTCCAGCTATGCCACTTCCTGGTTTTACAGAACTGCAAGTTACGTCACCTCTCTGAGCAATTTTATTCTCTGTCAAATGAGAATAACATCATCTACCCCACGGAATTGCTATCAGGATGTAAAGAGAACCACGTGAAGCAAGTAACACCTTGTCTGATGCACAGTGAGGGCTCAGAGAGCAAAGGGCATTATTGTTGACCTGAATTACAAACCAACCCGCCTACGACTAATTTGGGGAGGAGGCTGAAAGAGATACCAGATCCACATCAATGTACAAACACATTATCCATTTCTTATTTTCTTTAGCCTACATTATCGTGTGAGTAACTCGTGATAGTTTGAAGCTTACACCACAGAAACCAGCCATTTGCGTTCCTTAGGTTATCTCCCCACATTCTCACTGGCCCCTTCATGCTATGACTTCATCGGAGACCAAGGATCACAGGAGATGCCAAGAGCCTGCTCTCTTCTCCTTGGAAGTTCGAGATGCTGAACCACTAGGACTTTGCAAACTCTAATCCATTGGCAATTCTGAGCTCCACAGTGTAAAGAGCAGCGATGCCACATCTAAACAGAAGAACTGGTCTCTCACATTTCCTTAAAATGTGGTCTCGGTGGCAGCTGCATGGCTAGGTGGCTACCCAAGAACTGGTCTGTCCACTACAGCTGGAGAGGATGGAGTGGCACTGTGAAGCCAGGGGGAAAGGGGTGAATGGCCTCACAGAAAACAGCAGGGCGGTAGAGCCCTCACAAGTGCGCCGGACCTAGTGGCCCAGTGACCGAGGAATCTGTCCAGACTCAGCTCTGGGAGGCAGTTCATGTTCAGGAATGCACACACGGCTGTCTTTTCTGGGGAGCACAGCTCGGTAGCTGAAGCCAAGTGCTGCTCAGCACCCCACCACCCACAGTCACCCGCTCGTGGACACTGCTGCTGCTGCTGCTGCTGCTGCTGCTGGAAACGCTCTGGAATTTCATGGTGAGGCTAAATCACTGTCATTAGGCAAGTCTGGGTCCATCTCCCATGGTCTTTCTTCTCCATCGATCTGCAGCCATGTGACAGTGGCAGGCAGGACACCAGACTCTCCTCTTTGGTGTGCACATGCTTTAGGTTACCTAGCATCTCAGGGCAAGGCACTATCATCCAAATCATTTCACAATCCCCACACACCCAGGGGAAGTAGGTGGCGATCCCAGTTTCCACAGAGACTGGAGGAGCAGAAGAGGTTAAGCAGCAGAGCCAACAGGACTGCAAGCCCTATACCCTCCCAGAACAATCCCCAGAGCGTGCACTCTCTCTCTGGCCTAGTTTCATCGACTGCATGTTAGATACCCCAAGAAAAATACTGCCCTGACACTTACCCACATCCTTATCAGCTGTGCATTCAACAAAATCACCACAATTGGGCAATTTGGGCCTCTGTGAGGAAGATACCTGCACCTGTTTACTTCATCTGATTTTTAGAGCCTTAGAGACAGAAGTGGTGATGTCTACAAAACACCTTGACCTTCACGCCCTGGCATTTCCAGGATACTCCCTGGTCCCTAGGGTACACTGCCATGGCTGCCAAGAAGAGAGGTCATCTCCCCTTTTGGCCCTCTCCGGACCTCCTCTGCTCTGCCTCCTCCAGCCACCTCCACTCTTTCAGTGGCCTCCTGAAAACCATGGCCCCCAACAGAGCCTCCTCCTCAGTTTGACTTGCTTTTCTGGGCCCCGCTGCTCTTCTTCTAGGAGGAAGGAGTCAGACCCACCCTCTCACCCGAAGAGGCTTGGCACTGGCAGAGAAGCCCATGATTCAAGCCTACCCAAGCGTGGGAAGATCTAGCTGACTGGTGTCAGGAACCATGCATGATGCTCTCCCTGAAACCACTCAGTCCTCACTGGGGCCTCGGGACATGGGCACCATGATCCCCAGGTTATAGGTGAGGAGTGTGAGCTCCCACACATCATGCTCCTACTCAGTGCAGTGCCAGCATATGGACCCAGGTACACCCTGCTCTCAATCTGCTGGCTTTTCTCTCTGCATATCACATTTGTGCAAGTGTCCTTGGTTTACCAGACAGAAAGCACAAATAAGTCAGCGTCTAGAAAACAAAAAGAACACCCGGCAAGCCACCTTTCAAAGCCAGGAGAGCAGTGACCAAGACAGTGTGAGTTGGAGCCCTGGGGGTGGGGGCCAGCGCTGGCATCAGGGACAGGACCAGGGGCCCAGAGGAGTGACTTCTTAAATCTGTTAAACGTCCGCTGCCCTTCACAGCCTCCTCCACTCCGAAACAAGCTGCACAAAATACAAGTGTGAGATGGCAGGCCTTTCTATCACATCGTATGTGTCTCTATGTTTTAAGCATAAATTTTATAAAATGCTACACAGAGCCCCTCCCCCCTCCAAAAGACCATTTTTGTCTTTTCTTTTTTAAAATTCACATAACTTCAGTGTTGGCAAGACCTCCAAGAGCGTCCAATCTTATTTCACAAGCAAGGGAAATGAAGCCACCCCAGGAAGCTGAAAGCCATGCCCCAAATCACACTGCTAGCTGGTTAGCGGAGCAGCTGCAGTGAGGCCTGGATCCCAGGACTCCAGGAGTCTGTCTTCCTCAGACACAGGCTCCAAGCTCTCTTCACACCTGCACCACCAATGAAAACACTAAATCAGCATTTACAAGGCAAAAAAACAAAACAAAAAAAAACCCAAACTAAACACCAAGCGTCTGCTGCAATAAATATGCTGGCACTTGAATGTGGTTTACTTTCTGCAGAATTGAATATAAATGGAATCCTGACACTTTCTAGCATTCTTCCTTTGCAAACCTTCATGTGACACTGAGCACAAGCCTTAGCGATAAAATATTAAACTAATTAAACTTTCTACTTGCCAAGAAAAACTCCAATTGCACAGTCAATTTCTCTATAAATTTCTAGAATGTCTAGTTAATATGCAACATCTGATATTTCCCAAGCTGAATTCCTCAACATCCCTCCCCTGCCAAACCCGATCCTTTTGCTCTGTGTCTTAGACTCTCTGGCTTCCATCACCACCCTGCCCATGATCACTGCGGATTCCTCTCAGTGCAGATGGTCGTCACTCATTCACCAAGTCCCACTGCTTTCCCCCTGTGCTTCTGCTGTTCTCATTTTCATCTGGAACTTGTGAAACCCTTTGCTTTAGAAGTGGCACAAGCTGCCTTCTTGAAAAGACAACTTTCCAGGGAAGGCCAGTAAGCAGTTCTCCTGGCCCTTCCTCCATTAGAGGACAGAGAGCTTTGTCATCATGCAATTTTACCACTGTGGTTATTTTCAAACCTAAGATGAGAAAAAGAAAAAAAAAAAAAACCAACACATAACTTTCAGAAACTTCTCCACTTAGAGAGTAATCAGACACTATAGCATGTACTGAGTAAAGTTTCTCAGATTTTTCCCTTCAGTAAAAACACATAATCAGGTTTGACCGCTTGCAGGGAAAGCGCACTGTGTCACCCAGTGACATTTGTATTCAGAGTGCCCTGCTCATGCAGCCAACGCAGAGCCACCTGTCCTCCACCCCATCCTCCTCAGTCTCCAGACTGAACAAATTTACCCAATGGCAAGCTGATCCCAAACGAGTTCCTTCCACAAGTGACTGGGAGCAGAAACTGCCGGCGAACTGCCTCGCATCCCCTGGGTGGTGGTGGTGGGGGGTGCTGGAAACCCACTTGCCCGTTTCACTGGGCAGCCCAATGAGAAGGGGACTGTGAGAGCCTGATTGCTGGCCCCCTCCTCTACCGTCCCATCACCCGAAGCCCCTCAGGGCAAGGGAGGGCACATGAGGTGTTTTGATCTACAAAGTGGTCACTGATCCAGCGGAGGAGGGGACCCTAAATAAAACCACATTCCAGCTCCCACTCCCGTCTCCCTGTGCTGCGTGGAAGCTTGCGTGTGGCAAGCTTGCACATGCAGCACAGGTAGCCTCCGCCGCACCGGTTTCCTCATCTGCGCTACGCTGTCCCCTCACGGGCCACAGAGTTCCTCCATTCATTCGACAGCGTCACCCCATATCCACCCAGTCCCTAGGGCAGGTCAGCTACTGCCGGGCGCTGCGAGCACAGTGCGAAGGGAAACACACGAGGCTGCCCGAGCTAGGAAATTAACATTCGTCAGCGGAAAGAGACAGCAACCGACAAAACGCATAAATAATGAAAGGACAGATGGTGAGAGGTGCCAGACTGGAAACGGACAGGAAGGGAGCGGGGACGGTGCACTCTGGCGGAGGTGGCACGGGAGGAGTGTGCCAAGAGCCAGAGGGGGAACAGCAGGCCCGGCGGCGGGAGGAGCAGGTGCTCCTGCCCAACCCAGGACAAGTTGAGCTCGCTGTAGGGAATGGAGCAGAAAGGGGGCTGGAGGGGCTGCGTGTTGGAGGCACAGGGAAGGGTGTGAGAAGCAGATGGGAGTCAGGCAAAGGCCACAACAGACAGTGCCATATGGGACGTGGTGAGAGGTTTATATTATATGGTGGGGATGTAAAACGGGACAACCGTCTGGAAGGCAGAGTGGCAGTGAAGATCAAAACCCAAAAACTCCACATGTCCTTTGAACCACTTCCAGGAACACATCCAATGAAGCAGGGACAAGTGTGGGCAGCTGTAGTACAAGGGAGTTGTGTGGTGTTTGAATAACACCGGAGACTGAAGCAGCCCCAGTATCCGAATAGGGGACTGGCTAAGTGAATTACAGCACATCCCTATAATACAGTCTCTGAAAATGATCGTGTCAAGTAATTAATAACATGAGAACTCTTCATAAAGTCTCCAAAGCAATATATAAAAGAAATTTTATTAAGTACCATATAATTTTTGTAGAGAAAAACTAGAGGTATACGGAAAAAGCCTGGAGTGATACAAACCCTTTTTTTCCCCCTGGGTGGTGAAATTAAGGAGTACTATTCTCCCCGCTGTTTTCCATTTTTTCGGTTAAACAGTAGTTGATAAATACACTATACAAGCATGCTATACAAAAAAGGCTTTTAGAAACCTGTGTGTAACAAGGAGACATAGCAAGGTAGGTATCCTAGGAGATCACAAAAATAGAGGTGGCTGATCCAAAGATGGGCCATGGGGATCTCCTGTCTTTTTAGGGAATCCTCAAAGCAAAACAGAAAAACAAATCCTAAAAACTCCCTAGAACAGGGCAGGAAGTGTGTCATTCCTTTTTTGCATCTCCCTCTGACTCAGCACTGACTGTTGGCCTTTCTAATCCTCGTCATGAAGAGGTTACAGATAGGAGTTTGATGAGGACGGCGATGGAGAAACCTCACCCAGGAGCTCCCAGCCCTGTGGGGGGAAGTCTGAGACACTGGACCCGAATCTTCTAAAGGAAAAAACACTTCCCCGTTCTTCTTTAGATTCATGGCAGCAGGGGCTGAGCAAGTCTCCTGTATATTACAACAGGTTAAATATGATTAAGTTCTTGTCTGATCCTTTGAAATCAGATTGGTTGAAGATAAGACCCAAGCACACTGTTGTGTGTAAGCCTCCTTCCCAAACAGGTTTGAAAATTCAATAAACAGTTTAGACAAGTCCCAGCAAGTCTCAGGTATTCGGATCCTGGCTTACACATGCCCAAGTTGAAACAATTGACTGCAGAGGCTCATGCTGCGACAGCCCAGCTGCCTCCCTGCTGGCCACTGGGTCAGGGAGGTGGTTCCCTGCCTCTGCCTTGTTTGGCAGCCTCTGAAGCTCAGCACTCAACGGCCATTCAAAGAGCACAGACTGCAAACAATTTGCTAGCAGATGCCCACATACTTCTCTTCCATTATTATTATTATTATTTTTAAATCCCCTGGAACCTACAGAGCTGAGGGAAGCCCACACATAGGACTATTTGACAAAACAGAGATTTTACAGGCAAGGTAAATCAGAACTGGACCACAATCTAGGGTTACTGCCTTCCCACATTTATTCAACAAATATTTGTGGAGGTCTTACTGTGCCCTGTGGTAGCCCTGAGGATTCATGATAAATGAGGGGCCAGAGCAGGTAGTTATGTGTCTGTCCTGGGGTGATGGGATGGGGGTATGGAAGGAGGGAGGCAGATACTTCCAAGAAATCCCAACAGGTACAGCCTGTTGAGAACAGGTTACTAAGGATCCTTCCTCTAACTGCTGTTTAAAAGTTAATACTTCAGGGCTGCCTGGGTGGCTCAGTTGGTTAAGTATCTACCTTTGGCTCAGATCATGATCCCAGGGTCCTGGGATCGAGCCTGTATAGGGCTCCCTGCTCCAAGGCAAGTCTGCGCTCCTTCTCCCTTTGTCCCTCCTCCCACCTGTGCTCTCTCTCAAATAGATACTTAAAAAAAAAAAAAAAGTAAAAAGGGGCACCTAGGTGGCTCAGCGATTAAGCATCTGCCTTCAGCTCAGGGCGTGATCCTGGGGTCCCTGGATTGAGTCCTGTTGTTTCCTCTGCCTATGTCTCTGCCTCTCTCTCTGTGTCTCTCATGAATAAATAAAATCATTAAAAAATAAGTAAAAGTTAAGATTTTATTAAAACTCCAATAAGGCATCTTAGGCAAGGAGTGACACAATCAGATGGGCATTTTATGAAGAGCAATGATGGCACAGGAGCCAACAGAGTGGGAGTTGGGGGACATAGCATCTATCCTTGAAGCAACCTAGGTAAGAGGTGATGTGATGGTGGTAGCCTGGTCTTGGTTGGTGGCAGCAGACAGTGACAAGAAGTGTATAGGTTCCATAGCTATTTAATATTGGCAATATTGATCACAGAGGCAACAGAGGGGGCATATGGACAAGGTAGAGGGAGATGCCTTGCAGGTTTCAGGATAGTCAACTGGATAATTCACTAGGAGGAAACTAGAAGAGAAGATAATTGAAATTGCCTGTGATTTATCCTGGTGCTGATGAACACTCTATAGTGGGACATGCACATCTAGAATGCTGACAAGGGATTGGGCCTGAAATATAAATTTGGACGTCATTGCCATATAGGGAATCTGAAGTCCCAGGACCAGGTAGGATGACCAAGGAAGAGAGTGGAATCAGTACAGCAGAAAAGCCAAACCAAGCCCAACATTTAAAGGACCAAGAAGAGGGAGGGGAACTTCAAAGGAGATGGAAGAGAACAGAGAGAGAAAAAAGAAGAAAATCAGGAGAGTAGATCATCAAGGAAAATGGACAGGACTTGCTATTAGATGAGCTGTGTAGCCCCAAGGGAAGGAGGAGGGAGATGCAAGAGGTGACCTAGGCTTTTAGCTTGAGAGCTGCTCTCCAATGTGTTGATTGAGAAGGGCAAACCCAGGGGAGGAGCAGGTTTAGGGATAGGAGGGAGCCGGTGAAATCAAGGTACTTGTCCCCAGAGGAAGTGTAAAATAGACAACAGCATAATCGAGTGTGGCATTTGGGAAAGATACATCACATACGTTAATTTGGGAATCATTAGCTGGTATTTGGTATTGATTCCATAGGATTCGATAAAATCACCTGGATTCTCAATCCTGGCCACACCTCAGTATAGTCAGGTAGCAAAAACAAACAAACGAAGCAACATTTTTAACAACTGATTTCTGTGGTCTTCCCTGGGGATTCTGGATTAATTAAAGAGGACCTACTACCCCCACATTTTAGCAGCCCAAAGCCAGGTGAAGAACCGCTGCCCCCAAGGATGGAGCTGGGGCACTTCAGCGTGTGGACAGCCTCCAAAGGAGAGGTTGCGGAGGTAGGTGGAAAGGTGTAAGCCAAGTCAAGAAGGCATTTTAAGAAGAGGGAGGGAAGGATGTTGCAGAATACCACTGAGGCTATGACGATGGAGAAGTGGTTATGGGAATTATTAAAGAGGAGGTCTCTAGTGACTTTTTTTTTTTTTAAGATTTTATTTATTTATTCATGAGAGAAAGAGAGAGACAGAGACATAGAGGGAGAAGCAGGCTCCCAGAGGGGAACCTGATGTAGGACTCGATCCCAGGACCCTGGGATCATGACCTGAGCAAAGGCAGACACTCAACCACTGAGCCACCCAGGTGCCCATCTCTGGTGATCTTAATAGAAATGGTTTTGGAGAGTGGAGGGGTGACGAGGGGCACCAGGAAGGGGAGACTATGCTAAGATAACTCTTTTGGGTGTTCCATCACAGCAGAGAGCAGAGAAGTAGGGCAGGACCTGGCAGGCTACTTCAGGTTGAGGAATTTTGTTTTTCATTTGCCTCTCAAGGCAGTTGATAAAAAGGTATGTTCTCATGCTGGTAAGGATGTTCCCACATGGAGAAAGAAGCCAATGTTGGAGAAGAGGATGTGTAATTGCTCACAGGACTCAGATGCTGGAGAGAAAAACCCATTAAGCAGCCTGAGCACTTGATTCTGAAATTCCCCTTCAAACGCGTGTGTCTTCACTCTTTACTTTTCAGGGGGTGTCAGAAGTCCTAAAAAAAAATCACAGAATGGCTACACTGGAAAGGAACTTAAAGATCATCTGGTCCTACATTCATTCCCAGGTCCGCTGTTCAAATCCCCATGTCCTGTCCCATTCATGGTCTTCCTGACAACTCCAATTGGAAGGGGATTCCCACACTTCTTCACTCCATCCACTCCTACCCTTCACCAACCCATGGTTCATGTACCCTTTGGACGCTCCCTGAAATGAGCTAGAGTCTGTTTTCCCATATTTCAATCCACCACCTTCAGGATACACAGAACATATCTGATTGCTCTTCTTTGTCTTTCAAATATTTTCCACTATGAACTCTTGTCCCACTCTTTTAATCCTTTATTCCCCAAACCAAATCAGTTCTTTCTACATGTTGGGACAAACAGGTCCCCATTCTAGGAAATATCTAGACAGGAGCTACCAATCCACCTATGTGGTCTTCAATATGATAAAGGTCTAGACAAACATATTGAAATAAAAGTTATACCCATTTACACAAATAATGTACAACATCCCTCATTTCCAAGAAACAAAAACGTTTTCAGAATATTTGTACTTCCAAGATTTGGGCAGGATCTACTCAGTCCATAAACACTAATTTGATTCTCATCTTCCCCGTCTGACCTCAATCCCAGAGAACAATCCCCCCCAACTCAGACAAACACCCCCCCCAAATACATATGCGCACTCATTCAACCCTCAGGTAAGAGAATATTTGACCAATTATTCTTAAGCACACCTATTATTAAGCAAATCTGGTGTTGGTTCTCATGACAATTGAATTTTAGGAAAAAAATCTCTATACCATAAAAACGGATTAATTTCTTACATACTCATACAACAAATCTTCAAAGGCACAGTAAAAACTTGAATGTTTACATATGCAAAGAGAACTTTCAAAAATGCAATTATAAATTAAAAGCACAGCTACAAAAACCAGGTTTGGATTAGGAAGTCATTGCTAAAACTCAATGAAGAAACAGTATATGTTATTCTAACCTTTAAGTTTGGAATATTCATGCCAAATATCACATGAGCTATTACTCTTCTACTCTTAATTTAAAACATTCCAACCAGTAGGTGTAAAAGGAACACAGCACTCAAGAGTATTGGCTTTAGTGCCTCAAGTTACATTAAACTAGGCTAAGCAATTTTTATAGATATTATAGTAATTAATGCAAAATGCATATAGTGGGGCTTGAAATATTTACTGAATGAATAAACTGCATTACATAGGAGTCACAGTTTATGTAATAGGAAAAAAAAACAAGAGAAAGCTGAAAAACTCTCATAAACTCAGATTCATACACATGAATCGAATTCTATAACAAAAGGTTGATGTAGTTGACATAGAACATTCAAGGTACCCCTTGAAATCTCTTTAGAGGACCAAATTTAAAAAAAAAAATGTCAATCAACTACCTACATAAAAAGATTAATGAATTTAGAGCAATTTCAAGAGTCCTAACTATTCACTTTCATCAGTTTTTGGAAACACAGTTTTGAGTATTTGTAATATATGCATAGTCGGTATTAAAATTCACTGCCTCAACTAAACACTTTAAACTTCACAAGTGTATATGAACCCACAAACAACTTATTGATGGCACAGATCTTTTAGCGTGTCACACTCGGAAACCTGCATATGTCCAGAGTAAGACAGAGTTCAAGAGATTAATGATACAATATAATAAATATAATTTAAAGTTAACCTGTTATAAAAGTATTACAGAATGACTCAAAAACAAAAACTACACTGTGCTAAAACTAAAAATGCCTTTCCTAGCCTCTTCTTCTCTAATCGAAAGAAAAGAAAAAGCAAAAGAACTCTTAACAGCACATAAAATCAGATTTTTTTTCTGAAAGCCCGTGCATAACCACTTTCAAATGGTTTACTCCCTAACTTAAGAAAACTTCATATTAGAAAACAAGCAGCTCCCAAGATTATTTTACATTTATTTATTTTGGCTAATTTCTATGGGTTTAATTTTCCTAACTTTGGTCTTCTTCCAAGCCATTCAAGAACAATCAACTTATGGAAGCACAGGAAGAGATTCTGCCCCAAAATTCAGAACAAGGAGGTGCACCAGCTATAAGCAGGGACCAGGACTGCATCATTGAACCACCACGATGGCAGGCACCAGGCACAGGAGAGACTCAAGGGAGAGAGACACTTACAAAGCCATATTATCCCTTTCCTCATCTTGCTGGGAGGCCAAAAATGTAAACTTTATGCTATGATTTCCTCACAATTGGCACATACATTGCCCTGGCAGAGCCTATATTTGAAGTCTGATTATTCTAGAGCATTGTCTCTCCACCTTAGTACTACTAACATTTTGAAGCCACAATTATTTGTCATGGTGGAGCTATCTGTCCTCTGCATTGTAAGATGTTAAGCAGCATCTACCCGCTAGACACCACTTAACACACCCTTCCCCTAGTTGTGACAACCAAAAATATCTCCAGATATTGCCAAATGTCCCCTGGGGTGGTGGGTGGAGCCAGGGAGGGGCAAACTGTTCTAGTTAAGAGCCATTGTTTTAAAACACTGGTTCTTAGTTATACATTGGAAGCACATTTTTTTTTAGAAAATCAGAATTTTCTAAAATACTGATTTCAAGTTTCACCCTGAGAGATTCTGATTTAATTCATTTGGGCTAAGTCCTGGGCATCCGGAGTTTTGAAAGCCAGGAGATACTAATAGGCAGCCAAGTATGAGAATTTGTGCCCTAGAGTACATCGGTGACACCAAGTAAGTCACTGACTCAATATAACGCAACACAAAAATGCCTTATATTCCCCCAAATTAGAATAGTCTTTATCTTGGTATGAGAGTCAACATGATGACAGTAAAAAGAAAAAAGCAGAGGAAACAGAAAAAAAGGTTGACTGTAGCTCTGAACTGCAAAGAACTGCAAACTTCTTTTCCCTTTTGATTGGACAGGAAGTAGAGCATAAAGATTTATCTGAATCCCTACACTGTCTCTCACAACACTCTACGGTGTGGGGGGTTTAGAAACCAAGCTTCACAGTAGGAAACACAGAACTATTTCTGCACAGGGTGGAAATGCCAGCTCTCCCATGAAGAGAGCTTTGGAGCTGCCATCTCTTTAATGAGTGCCACTAAGCCAGGCTTGGAGAAATGCAGAGTTCGTTAAAAATAATACACAAACAATCTGTGGGCTGGGAAGAAACCCAGAGAACTCTCATGGGAGCAACTCAAGCCCTTCCTGAATGTGTGGGTGGGGGGTGCTGTTCATCCTCACAGCAGATGACATGACCAGGGACCTACTTACCTGGAATTGACGGCAAAGCTGGACTCCTGTACAAAAGCTCCAAGGCCACAAACATAAAAATTCTTTCTTCCTCAGTGTTACACCTCAACATCCTCTGCCAGCCTCCCCAGTCTGTTCAAAAACACTGGGCCTGGTTCCAACTTTTGTAAAGAATGGCATGCCACGGCCCCTAAGGGCACTGCTCCCCGAAGTACCAGTCTGGCGATGTCAACCATGTGCCAGCCTACCAGTTGTGCTAACAGATTGACTGCTGTTTCTTTAATTAGGGGGAAAAAAAGTAGACACACACATGCATACACATATGACAGGGATTCTTCTCCCAGTTCAGGAATAGTAATAATCAGCAAACGTTACTGAGGGCTTACTGTGCCTACAGTACTTTGCTAAGTGCCTCGCAGGCATTATCTCGCTGACTCCTGCCAGCGCTCTGCAGGAGATACTATCATTGTTCCTGTGCGATAGACAAAGTTCCTGAGGCCAAGGCAGTATAAGAAACTCACCCAAGGCAAAGCCAGGACCCATTTCTGTTGGACCCCAAAGCCCGTGCTCTTACCCACCGTACAACGCTGTCTCTCCTGGTTCTCCAAAAAGAACCCCAACCAGTGATGGAACTCTACCAACTGTGAATGTTTCAAGCTTTCAAAAACTTGGGTTAGTAATGCTAAGTTAGGAGGAAATTTTCCAAATATAGAGAAGACGCCAAAGTTTGTTCCAGACTCCATCCATGAGACCGGGGAGCACTGTGTGGGTCTCTGTCCGTGCCTTAAGTGAACTTGGAGTTCAGCTTTGAATCCTCACATTCACCATGCTTTCTCGATTCTTATTTCAAGTGTCCCCCCTATTTTTTTTCCTTGGACTCTCATTTCTTACTCTTGGATTGGCAAGTGCCTCTGAGCTGGCTGACGTAACTGCAATCCACCTTACATACAGGTGTCAAATCTGCTTCCAAGCTGTCCCTTTTCTGCTCAAAAGTCTACCAAGGCTCCGCCTTTCTGTTGGTCCCAACTCTTCTGCACAGCAGTGAAGACTGAAAGCTCCTTTTGCTCAGATCCTACAGTAACCAGTCAGTATTCTCCTTACTATTTCTTACTATAAAACCACAAAACTCTAGGACTAGAGCAATTTCCAATTCCGTTGGAAACTGGAATCAATCAGTTGGAATCAATCTGATCAATTTCGATTATCTCCCACCAACACACTGTTCACACCAATCTCTGTGTCCTGGCTCTGATGGTCCCATTCTCTATATGTGAATCAAGTACTAACTCCTTCACTTTGAATCCTTTCTTACATTCATTTATTCATTTAGCTGCACACATGTGTGTGTGGATATATATATGTATGTATGTATTTATACATATATATGTATAAAATCTAAGGCAGAACTACCTTACTGAGACAATCTGATCTTGGGACCTGGGGGGCTCTCCTCCCCCTAAAATTTTATTAAGCAGTGCCAAGCATTGTTTTAGGTGCCAGAGATAGACCAGTGAGTACAAGAGGTCAAGTTTCCCGTACTCCCAGAGTCTTCCTTCTCCAGATTTCCACAGGACTTTGTATGGCCAAATCAACCATTCCCAGAGATGCCAGGCCCACACACATTAATGCACAGAGGACTTCAGTAAATGCTACAGGCTGTATTCAGCACCTTCTTAAAGAATCAACATGAGAAGTCCTGTAGAACAAAATCCCCCTTTACTTGACCTAGCATTTGTCAAGTAAAACCCTGCTTGTGTTCATGCAAGTTTGTAAGCCCCCAGAGGACATGGACTACTCTGTGAACACTTACTCCGTCCACAGCTATTACTGAATGGTTGCTAACAGACAGATCCTGTCCTATTTGCTGGAGATTCATGGGAAAACAGGACAGATATAGGCTGTTCTTTTTTTTTTTTTTTAAGACCTTATTTATTTATTTGAGTGAGAGAGAGCGTGTGAGCCTAAGCAGGAGGAAGGGCAGAGGGACAAGCAGACTCCCCGCTGACCAGTCATGGGGCTTAATCAGATCAGAATGTGGGCCAAAGTCAGACGCTTAACCAACTGAGCCACCCAGGTGCCCTGACACAGGCTGTTCTCAACCACTATGCTATAGTGTCTCTTGCCTCTATTATGTAGTGTGCTAATTGCATTTGAACAAATACTCTGTCTACTGTGTGGAAAACTAGTCTTTGTGTCTGATTTTAACCCTATATCTAACATATAAATGCCTAGCATATAATAAGTGCTCAGATACTTGTTGGATAAATGAATCAATCCATGCCTTGCAATTTAGCACTAAGTTTACAAGGTAAGGTACATCCAGGAACATGTTTCATGTGCTTGAGCCTTGTCTTCAGGCAGAGTATAACCTTCTTAGCCACAAGGATCGCACTCTGCTCATACATCAGAACTAAAACCACTCCATCTTAAGCTGCTTCTTAATATACAACCTAAGAATTTAAAAGAAGCATACATAGTCCGTCCTTCTTCCTGCCACAGCTGACTACTCCATCATGTGGCCGTGCCACAGGTAAGTTAACCTTAGGTAAATTAGGTTTGGTTAAATTTGATGATCATTTAGGCCGTTTCCAATTTTTTTCTATTATGTGTAATGTTGCCGTGGCTAAGCTCAGAATGCATTTGAGCCTAATACATTCGTGCACGCATCCAATTACTACAGAAGAATTAATTCCAAGGAGTGGCATCGCTGGGTCTTTTAAATCTTGCTACTACAGTACTGCCCGGCCGCTCCCAGGAAAGTTGCCAACTTGCAATGTTTTCAGTAGTGTTTGAGGTTGAGAATGCCTGCTTCGCACCATCCCTCCAACCCTGTTGGCCTGTCAGAGAAGTAAAAAACGATACTCCCAAGCATACGGACCTGGTATTGCTCTGTAGTTACCTAACATTTCCCTCCTGATAAACATAATGCCTGGGTTCCCATTGAAAATGTTCTAGATAAGAGTTCCATTTAAACCAATCCTAAGTTGTAATTACAAGGTTATCAGCAATTGCTATTTTCAATAGCCCCTATCATGACGCTACATCAATTTTCCACAACAAAAGGAGCCCAGAAAAATAATGCCATAGAAAGGATGCGGAAAAAGAGAGAATCACAGATGGGAGGAGTGGTTCTTTAAGGACGGACATGGTGGAAACTGGATAAGAATCCCTTGTACTGTTAAGAAGCTAGTTCCATACCTTGTAATCCTCCTGGAGAAGCAGCAGAAGTAACCTTCTGCCCGGTGTGGGATGGACCACAGGGCTATGGATATTTTTATTCCTCTGCCTAATACCCAAAGCCCCCAAACCAGAGCTTTGTTCCTCCTGAGTGAATACCCAGAAGATCCCTTCATCAACACTATGTACTAATTTTACTCCACATTTGCTAGTCATCTTAGTTTCCTATTCCGTCCAATGGATCAAAAAGGGGTCATTCATTAGGTTCTTAATATTCATTTTAACCTTTCAAAATTCATGTTGTCATTTCCCCCTTTTGTTCCCTTTAAAATGAATGCCAAACAAAGCTAGGAATGTTTAAGCATTTGGAGTATGTTTTTGTTCAACAGCTCTTCAGTGAATCTTTGAGAATAGAGAAGGAGAAGGAAGGGAAGCCTTGCTCAGAGCATTGTCATCAGCCTTCAAGACTAGATTTTGGGGATCCCTGGGTGGCGCAGCGGTTTGGCGCCTACCTTTGGCCCAGGGCACGATCCTGGAGACCCGGGATCGAATCCCACGTCGGGCTCCTGGTGCATGGAGCCTGCTCCTCTCTCTTTCTGTGACTATCATTAAAAAAAAAAAAAAAAAAAAGACTAGATTTTGGCCATGACCAAGTCTAGTTCTCTCTCCTCTCTAAGATTTCTAAGATCTTCCTTTCCTCCACTGTGGAGAGTTGCCCTGTAAGCCTCCAGACTCCAGCCTTTCCCCATGGTGTCTCTCCTGCTGAAGCTACTGTCCTGGGCTGAGGTTCAACTTCTGAGAGTGAGTACAGGGCCTCCCCTCATCCCCAGCCCTCCCAAGATGACCCCACTCCTTTTCCAGTCTTCTTACAGGGCCTACCAGAGACAGTGCCTCCCAGGGGCATCCTGTGTGTGTGTTTGGTGTGTGTCGGTATGTGTGGGGTGGTCCAAAGAGTGATATTTATTGCCTAATATCTGCAAAAGCATGTGAGTCCTGAGAGACACAATTCACCTCAGTGCAGTACGTGATAACTCTTGTTCTGAAATCCATCTTGGAGAAAACCTCTTCACACTAAAGCAAAGATGGACAGAGGAGGGGAAAGGGACAGCAAGCTGCTGAAAATCCCGATATATGCCAGGTGTTTTATTCAGGTTATCCCCAGTTAGGCCTCCCCAGAATCTTGTGCGCCTGACTTTCTCTCTTTCCACTTTTTTTTTTCCCACTTTTTTTTAATAGAGATTTTATTTATTTATTTACGAGAGACACACAGAGAGAGGCAGAGACATAGGCAGAGGGAGAAGCAGGCTCTCCTTGAGGAGCCTGATGAGGGACTCCATCCCAGGACCCTGGAATCATGCCCTAAGGCGAAAGCAGACCCTCAACTGCTGAGCCACCCAGGTGTCCCTCATTAAACAACTCTTTAAGGGGAATCGCTTTTGGGGAATGTGCCAGAGTGAACCACGGCTCTTCTGGGCTACCAAGCATCACCCCACCACCCTCAAGCTTGCTTCAGATTCTCAGAAAGGTCCATTACTCAAGAAAGTTGAAAACTAGTGAGGAGCACCTCTATTAAGACTTAGTTCCCTTAAGATGTGAAGACTCATAAGTAGCGCTTTAAGCATCTTGCAAGACCATCTGCTCAGAGGTACGACGCAGCCACAGATGAAGTGGCCACTGGTCACACTGGTCCAACGAAAATACTATTTGCCACTCAGGGGTGAGAAAGTAGATTTCGAATGTAAGCTGCAGAGGCTTTGACTACAGAGGAAGGAAACTGTGGTTTGAGACGAGGAGGAAGCTGCAGAAAAGGTCTTTGATCTCCATATTTCACAAAAAGCAACTGAAAATGTAAATAACTGTCTCCTACAATACCAGTTGACCGTTAACAAGGAGCAGTTTAACCATTTTATCACACACGTGCACAACTGCTTTTGCTTTTTGACCAGGCATGGGATAGATAACTGGAGAGAAAACGAGTCGCCTTTTGCGGGACACACAGAAGTCAGACACCCTAGCACATATGGGTCTGAAGAAAGACCAGCATAGCCAGGACAGCTAAGAACATCTATTAGGTGCTGACTGTTTAAGAGCAGACCAGGGCCATCCTTGATGTCATGGAGGCTTTCTGGTGCGAAGAGGCAGGATGGAGGCACACCCGGCCTCCAGACCCCCCAGCCAGCGCCCCACCAGACAGCAGCAGCAGCAACAGTGGGTCACAGGATAACAAGGAGAGCTCTGAAGAGCCCCTCTCAGAGGAGGGTCAGGATGCCCCCATCTACACAGAATTTGATGAGGATTTTGAGGAGGAACCGGCATCCCCCATAGGTCACTGTGTGGCCATCTACCACTTTGAAGGGTCCAGCGAGGGCACCATCTCCATGGCCGAGGGTGAAGACCTCAGTCTCATAGAAGAGGACAAAGGCGACGGCTGGACCCGGGTCAGGCGGAAACAGGGAGGTGAGGGCTACGTGCCCACCTCCTATCTCCGTGTCACGCTCAACTGAACCCTGCCACAGGCGGGAAGAAGGGGGCTGTTGGCTGCTGCTTCTGGGCCACGGGGGGCCCCAGGACCTACGCACTTTATTTCTGCCCCCGTGGCTTCAGCTGAGACCTGTGTAACCTGCTGCCCCCCATCCCACTCCTCATCCCAAATGGACCCGCTGTGCCTTCCACCATTGATGTACATACTCGTGTTTCAGATCTTTTCTTCCTGCCGCTGGGCTAGGGCCATTTTGTTTTATATAAAAAATTCTATAAAGCAAAAAAAAAAAAAAGGTGTGTGGTGCACTGCACACCAGCTGGCAAACTAAAAAGTCAAGGTGGAGGAAGAGTGGTAGAGAGAAAAATACAGATTTCAAACCTAATTAAACAGAAAGGGAGAAGTGGATGTGAGGGACTGACTTGCCAATGCCAAGCCCCTGGGAGATAATGGAGGTGAGAGTTCGCAGGTACAAGGCTGCCAGGAAGTCAGCAGGACAGGAGCGGATGCTGTCATCTGCACCAAAACTGTCATTCTGTGCCTCAAGTGTGCCTTTGAGCTCTGCAACCTGCACTTAATAATATTATTTTTATATCTATTCTCAGTTGGGCAAGATACATGGACAAAATACCACGTGTTGAGCCATAAAAAGTTTCCTTCTCTGTAAGTTAGGGGTGGGGGTTGGAATCCTCTTCTAAGTTCTCTAACTCCAAGTGACCTGGCATCACTAGTTGTCAAGGTGCTATTTATGCCTCAATTTTTCCTTGAAATAGGGCTGTTTAGTAAGTGAAGTTTTGCTATCACATTGTGTGCAAATTCTAAAGGAGGGTAGAAGCTGCTGAGAAAAACAGGACGTCTGAAAAACTCGGGCTTGTTTCCAAGGCTGCTTCAAAGTGAAAAGAATAACTCTATTTCCATTGTTAGAGTAAGAATAATTCTCAAATAAGTCTTGAAGGGTACCCACATACCTTCACTTAACATACACATACACTTAACTAGAATACATTGTATTTCGTCAGTTCCAAAAGGCTGCTGATTGTAAGCTACACAATTTATTAGCAGGTGTTTTGGGGAAGGACTATAATGTGACCTATATACATCCATTTTACAATGCATCCCCAGTTGAGAACTGCTTTAAAAATGAAAAATGTGCACTTCAGAACCAAAAGACTATGGTCTGAGTGGATAAAAATAGGTGCTTATTAACTTGATGTGTTTACCCAACTTTCCAGAAATTCTCTCTACAAAGGACCCCAACAGAAGCTATTCATCTGTGTGTTTGGTTCCTTTCTTTTCTTTTATTTTTTAAAAGATTTTATTTATTTATTCATGAGAGACACAGAGAGAAGGGCAGAGACACAGGCAGAGGGAGAAGCAGGCTCCTTGTGGGGAGCCCGAGGCAGGACTCGATCCCAGGACCCCGGGATCATGCCCTGAGCAGACACTCAACCATTGAGCTACCAGGTGCCCCTAGTTCCTTTCTAACCCTGAAAACATAAGGAGCTGGCCAAAGAGTCTTATAAAAGTCACACCAAAAATATATATATATATATTGCACCAAAAAAAATGTATTGTGCGCACACCTTTCGATCCAGCAACTCCACTTCCAGAAAATCACTTTATAAATATAACTTATTTATAACTCACCTTATAAATATACAGTTACATACAAACAAGGACATTTACTGCAGGATTATGTGGAATATGGAAACCTGTAAATATCATGAATGTTCAATAAGGAAATTCTTAGACGAATCATGATACATTCATAAATTTGTAATACAGAATATGTACCTGAAAACAGACTTGGAATATGAAATACCATGAAGTAAAAAAAAGAAAGAGTCTCAGAAGAGTAACTGCCTATATTTTATCCACTGTAAAATCTACATTTCTGCACATCTCAACATCTGTGAAACTGGAGTGTATTATACAATAAATGAAACCTTAGAACTCATGAAATACATGGTATGATCCCACATGTATATACATATATGCATAGAAATTTTATGGAAAGCTACTTGTAAGTCTAAAGTAAGGGTAGGAAAAGATGCTTTATTTATTTTACCTTATATTCCTTAAGGTTTATGGTGTTTCATTACACACATATTATTTCCAAATAAAAATGCAACAAACCAAGTGTTAAGTAGTTTCAGGCTTCTAAAAGGCAGTTGCTTGGACAATCATTGACAGCCCATCTCTTTTGGGAAAACCACACCCATGAGACTTCTTATTTTATAAAAAAAGAAAAGCAAGGACCAAAGAAAAGGGATTCTGAGAACCTAATAGAATTTGGCTTCTCCTTGGTTTCCTGATCATTCAGTAAGTCTTGCCAAAAGCTATAGCCTGGTCTCTGTGCTGGGGGTGGAGAGGGTTGGAAATTCAGAGGAAGCCCTGTTCTCTGGGAGGATGGCTCAGCAAAGCAGAGCAGCATTCTACTCTGAGGGAGAAATGGGGAGTGGAAGACTGTTTGGCCAAGGCCAAGCACACCCAGTAGAGGATGGCAGCCAGAAGGACGGGGCCCAGGACCCGAGCACAGGTAGTCTGGATACCAGAAGAAACCACAGAAGGTGAAGACTTTAGGCCAGTGTTTCCAACTTTGTGATCCTCCATCTTTAGCGTCACAAAGGGAGGCCAATGGGGGTAGGGAGGCCTCAATCCCAGGACCCTCAGGTCATGACCTGAGCTGAAGGCTGATGCTTAACCCACTGAGCCACTCAGATGCCCCAAAATATCAGTTCCTTTTTAAGAGGAGATACCCCCTAACATGAATATCAAAAAAGTGCTTTAACTATCCTATATTTTCTCAGACCTACCATTATTTTCTGCAGATCAGCTTATTAAGATTCTGCTCATAGGATGAGCCTGTAACTGAGAGCTCAGCATACTAGAACTTCAAATGGCTCCTCCTCTGTGTTTCAGCTGAAGTCTAAAGATTTAAGCTCACCACCCTCCCTCTAATAATGTGGTATCATTTTTCTCCTTCCATCATGATAGAAGGCACAGTGGATTGGCTTCCTTGCAAATGATTTAATTCTACGTCCTCCTTCAAAGATAATTTTCCCCTCACCATTTCTCAGGACTTGCCTGTTCTGACAATTGAATCACTTAAGTCAAATAATATTAAACAGAGATGTGTTGATTTGCTTCCTGAGGCAACCAAAAGAGAAGCCTGTGCTACCATATTTGAACAGAAGATGATGTAAAATAATTTCAAAAAAAAAATACTGTCAGTTTATTGAAAAGAAATTATTCCCTGAAAACAAAACCATGCAAAACCAGGGGTAGTTATGCTACTTTCATCTGATAGAAGCCAGTTCATGTAATCGTGGTCCTTGATTTCACGACATTCCCAATGAGATATTAACTAACAGTGATGCCTACACATTGCATTCGGTATGGATTCTGAAGGCTTTAAGGACTTTGCCATGAGTTGCAGCAGGGAAAGGGTTCAGGCTTCCCTGTGGGTCACGGAGGGCAGAAACTTCCGGAAGGTCATCACTACCTTCTGCTGCAGTCAACAGCATACACTTCGCCCCCTTTACCCCAAGCCCTTCTGTCTTGACAATTCGATCTTGTTTAAATAAGAAGACAATGAAGATTTTTCTTACTAATCAAGGTAAGATTGGTAGGCCTCACACCAAAACCTGACAATCACCTCGGAGGAGACAGTCAAGTTAAATATATTTTTGTGGTGTCTGTCTGGTATATCCCTTGTTTTGCACTATCCAGGCTCTGTAAGGTCACAGTGCAACATCGCATTCACTCACTCATTGGTCCCTGTAAACATGGCATGCCCATTGGGCCCCCTAATGAGGGATCCAGCCTCTGCAAACATAGGCAATGGGTGTGGTGGTTCACGTTGTGGAGTCAGGGTGCCTGGGGGCAAATCCTACTTGTACCACCAGGTAGCAGCAATACTTTGGTTAATCTGTATAGCACCCCATGATGCGGTGTACTCATCTTTAAGATGGAGAAAATAACAGTTTCTAATGTAAAGTGTTCCCATGGGGATTAAATGAGTTAATACAAATAAAACCCTTAGAAAAGCACCTAGTGTTTAGTAACTGCTCAATAAATGCTAACTATAGACAGTTCCCAACTTAGGATGGTTGTGCTATTTTTCAGCTTTACGATGGTGCTGAAGTGATACGCAGGCAGTACAAACCATACTTCAAATTTTGAATTTTGATCTTTTCCCAGGCTAGCCTCATGTGTATGACACCCTCTCAAGATACTAGATGGTAGCAGGGAGCCCCAGCTCCCAGGCAGCCACAGGGTCGCCAGGGTAAACAACCGATAGACTCACTACCATTCCATTTTTCACTTTCAGTACAGTAATTGATAAATGACATGGGATATTCAACACTTAATGGATAAAAGAGGCTTTGTGCTAGATGACATCACCCAACTGTGGACTAATGTAAGTTTAAGTATTCTGACTAAGTTTAAGTTAGGTTAGATGAAACTATGGCATTTGGTAGTTTAGGTGGATTAAATTCACTTTTAACAATATTTTCAAGTTACGATGGGTTCACTGGAATATAACCCAGTGAGGTAGGTCAAGAATCATCTGTATTATGATTGTGAGTGGGGAAGACAGGCCAAGAATCCCACAATTACAGCATAGTAGTAAATGTTGTGATAGAGGCCCTGGGGGAATCTGGAAGAGCAGCATCTAATTTATTTGGGGGAATCAGGGATTTATAGGGGAGGGGGGCACACTTGGAAGCATCTCAAAGCATGAGTCCAGAGGAATCGGCCAAATGAAGGTCAGGCAATCAAAGCAGAAGAAACAGTATGTGTAAAAGTTTAGATTCATTTAACCGTAAGAAATAGTTGAGAGTGCCTGAAGCACAGAGTGCCTTTGGAAGAGGGAAAGGAAATGAGGCTGGAAAGTTGGACTAGCACCAGATCATCAGACCGTTATTATGTTAGGTGAAGGAGTTTGAACTTGATCCTGAAAACACTTTAGAGAACTTCAAGCTGGGGAAGGGCAGAATGGGATTTGTCTCTTGGAAAAATCCTCGAGCCCTTGGGAGGAAGTCCCAGGGAGGGCGGTGTCTATTTATAGAGAAGAAAAAAGTTGAGAAAATCTCCATTCAAACTGATTGAAATGGGGACGGCTGGGTGGCTCAGCAGTTAGGCGTTTTCCTTCAGCTCATGGTGTGATCCTGGAATCCCAGGATCGAGTCCCTCTTCGGGCTCCCTGTGAGGAGCCTGCTTCTCCCTCCGCCTATGTCTCTGCCTCTCTCTGTGTGTCTCTCATGAATCAATAAATAAAATTAAAACAACAACAACAACAACAACAACAACACCAAACTGATCGAAATGTTGACACTTACCCGGTAAATTGAGTGAGGTGAAATATTTCATCCCCTTACAATACAGGGGGGTGTTGCACAGGGGCAGAGACTATTGCACAAGGTGCCAGAACTTAATTGTGGCTGTTTTGTATGTACTTCTTACTATCGGGTTCACTTAAACAATGTGACTTGTGGAAAGGATGACCATCTCATGAACGCATGTGCCACTTTTAGGGGAGGCTGGGCATTTCTCCCCAGTCAAATCCTGTTGCTGCCCATGATAACTTTCTTTCCTCAGCACATGCCATGTGAAACTGCTACTTAAACTCAACTTGTTTTTCTTTTCTGTCTTGTCTGAAGCAAGCACTCAATCCTTCCGATTTCTACACCGTTATCTATTGCTTTGGATTTACTTCACCCACTTGTACCCACAAGATGGTGGGAGATAAACTATTGTCTCCAATCTTTTGAGGGATCAGGGATTCAAGTCAAGATGTACATTTGCATTTATCCAGAAGAGGCGCAGGTACATCTACTTGGGCTCAGCCCAGAGCACACAGGTTTGCTCACACTGTACTCCTCAGGGAGGAGCAGAGGCAGAGAGAGGGAGGTGAAGTGTTTTTTGTTTTTTTTTTTAGGTGAAGTGTTTTTTGCAGAACATGCTACCAGTAGCAAAACATTAACTGGGACCCAATCTGCAGGCTTCTAAACTCTGGAACATTTTCTACCAGACAACACACACTTTAAACAAAACATGACGCTCATTAAAGTGAGCATATTCTTCATGACCTCACTGGCACGGGTAATAGAAAACCAAGAAGTTATCTCTAACCAAATTGGAATGTTTATTCTGGCTGCAGAGCTGTTCCCCTAAAGGAATCTTCCAGGAAACCAGACTCTGGTTCCCCAATTTCCTAGTTTGTGGTTTTTGCTCTGTAGGTCTCTATGGTGCAGGAGGAGTCTTTCTTAGAGAAGAGAAGCAGAAGAGACAAGTGAGTCTTTTCAAGCAGAGTTCTAAAACATGATAAAACCAAATGAATGAAGACAGAAATTATAGTTTCTAACGACTCAAAGTACAACTATCTACAATGTCAGCTTTCCACCCCATAGTGGGAAATCCCAATTAGGAGCTATCTCTCAACATCAATGCAAAATTAGGGCAGGGGGAAAGTCCAGGAATATTCTCATTTTTCTTCTTTTCTCCTTGGCGTATGACAGGAGACTTGTTTGGCTTTGCTGTCCTGGGTTTTCATTTTTGTAGGTGAACCGTCTTAGATCATACACTTGTGCTCATGAAGAATGGAAATGAATGCATGGATCCAGCTAGCCCCGATGAAAAAATGACAGTCAGATGAGGAACACCGTCCAGTGAGCTCATAAAATTCCAGTAGGGGCACCTGGGTGGTTCAGTAGGTTAAGCATCAGACTCTTGATTTCAGTTCAGGTCATGATCTCAGGGTCCTGAAATCAAACCCGAGTTGGCTCCATCCTCAGTGGGGAGTCTGCTTAAGATTCTCTCTTTCCTTCTCCTTTTGTGCCCATACTCCCTTTAAATAATAATAATAATAATAATAGGAAAATTTTGTGGAGCAACTGCAGAACACTAGATGCTGTCCACCTGATATAGGTGAATAATTTGACAGCTCTGCAGACCCATTTCTCAAGAGAAATCCAACTCATTTTCAGCCCATCCTTTTATTTATTTATTTGAGAGAAAGGTGTATGTTTATTTTGAACTTTTACCCAGGGACTAACAGGAAATATACTGGAAGCAGAGAAGGAAAAAAAAAAAAACTATTCGGGGTTCTCTAGATTATCTTCTCTAACAAAAGGATATACATATTTCTGGGTTATCTCAGGAATATAAGACTTTTGAGGCTGTCACCCCTGAAAGTATGGAGATCTCCAGTGTACAATGTATCAGTAAACAGTTGCAGGGAAGCTATAGCTCAGAATCAGGACATGTCCATGTCCATGACCTGGACATAAAGGTGGCTTGAAGATCAAGTTCAATACACTGGCCGGTCTGACCCCAACTAGGTCACCACATTTGGCTCTCTGATTTCAAATATCTAGAGAGTGAATAATTAACCCTTCCTTTCTCTTATTGGCTAAGATCAGGACTGAAACAGCTAATCAGGGTTTGATAGGATCTTAGAAATTACATAATCTAAGTATTGTCCTCTTTCCTGAGAACTGGAAAATTCCTAGGAATATCTCTCTCTCCAGCTCCAGGATTCCATTTTCTTACACCTTCCCCAACATAAAACAGTTAGATGTGACACTGAACTGGAGAAACAGTGTAGTGAGAAAATCCTTGGTATTCCGGATAATACTTGGCCTATAATTTGCCCTAAGAAATAGGATGACATTACGAATATGTGCCTTACTACTTCCAGACCAATTCCAATTCTTTCTCATATAAACATGATGTGTAAAGATCTTCAAAAATCTTAAATGAGCGTTCCATGAACAAATTTGCTCTGTGCACATTTCCTGAGGGCTTCTTCTGTGCCAGACATGGGACTGGGCAAGGAGACATAAAGATGGCACTGCATGGTCTCCAGCTTGAAGGAACCAGGGCACTTAACTGACAAAATCACAAATAACTGAGGTGTGTAGACAGTGTCACAAAAATCCAGAGAAGGAAGCAGCTGGTCCTGCTGAGGGAGGATCACAGAAGTCTTCCCAGAGGAGACAATATTTTATTGGGGCTTTGAAGGTTAAATAGGAGTTGGTTCAGTAGAGAAGGGGACCAGGGAGCTTTAGTCAGTAGGAACTAACCAATCCACAGAGAACTGTGGAGTATTCCAGATGGTATGAGGTAGGGTCCTCAGCGGGGAACAGTGGGAGGGAAGATACAAAGAGAGGGTCAAAAAAAAAAAACAAAAAAAAAAACAAAGAGAGGGTCAAGCAAGACATGAGGGGCTCTGAACACCAAACAAGGGAGTTCAGACTTTAATTTGTGGACAAAGTGGGGCCACTGATGTTTTTTGTACTTGGAAGTAAAACAAATGGGTAGCAAGTCAAAGAGTGGACTGGAAGCTGGAGGACTGGTTAGATGACTTACAATAAGTTTGCCAATCAATGAGTATCAGAATTCAGAATTCCAAATTCCAAATGACTGCCTCCACCACCTTGGAAATCAAAGCTTGGGACTCATGTGTGATGCTTTTATCATGAGACAGCCCAAGACCCATCTTGGAGACGGCCGCTGCCTCAAGCAAGAACCTGCACCTGTGATTTCTCTTTCTAGAAAACGCTGCCTCCTCTTTCTCCTTGATTGGAGCTGATCTGGAAGTATTAAAGGGAGGAGATCACTTACATTGGTCCAAATTCTCTGGAAGAAAGGCCTTTGGCAGAAATGAGGCTCCCGTGCAGCCAGGAAAGTGAAACTGATATGGGCATAGGCTGCAGCCTCAGAGGCAGGCCCAGCATTAACATTCACCAGCTGCTTAATCTCAGGCAAGTTATTCAGCCTCTCTATGCCTCAACATTCCTCATTGTAAAATGGGCACAAACTCCTACCTCCTTCAGGATGTTAATATGAGGTTCAAAATCAGATCCTTATGTAAATAAACAGTGATCAAAGAAAATAACTATCACTCACTTCTGACAATACATTGCATCTGAAATGGAATGTTGTGGGGTACAGGATGGCTCAGCTGGTTAAGCATCTGCCTTTGGCTTAGGTCATGATCCTAGGGTCCTGGGATCAAGTCCCGTGTCCAGCTGCCTGCTCTGTGGGGAGTCAGCTTCTCCCTCTCTCTCTACCCTTTCTCTGCTCAGGCTCTCTCTCATTCTCTCTTCCTCTCAAATAAATACATAGTATATTTTAAAAAAATGAAATGGAATGGAATGGAATCCTAGCTTCTAGGATTCAGGCATAGAAAAATCCAGCTATCAGAGCTTTTACAAATGATATGGTTTTAGAAGGTCTACTTCTCTAAGATTGAGAGTTCTTCTGAACTAAATCTTACTTTAATTTTATCCTTTCTAAAATGTATCATACTTACTTGAACAGAATATGTCTACGAAAATTTAACCATCTTCCCAATGATGCAATCACCATGATTTTCTCAAGTGCCTGCTAAGGTATTGGGAAAAGCTAACATATTAAAAGTGACTTGATGTTCTGTGGCTTTGGTGTCAGTGGTGGCTAAATTATATGCCAAGAGTGTCCAGAACATTCCCCACTGTAAAATGTAACACATTTGCTGTGTTATCTGACTGCTACACAATCACAGGTTTAAGATTGGCTTTTTTATGTTTAGACTTTTAAATCTCTTCTATTATCTGAAATTTCAAACATATGCAAAAGGAGAAAGAAGAGTGTAAGAAGTCCTCATCACCCCTTCCTTACCTGCCTTGTACAATAATCAACATACTACCTCTCTACTTCCTGCCCCTTCTTGGTTATCTTTTCCTTTTACAGCTTTATTGGGGTATAATTTACAACCATATAGTAGAAACTCATACAATTAAAATTGTACAATGCTGTGATTCTGGTAAATTTAGAAAGTTGTACAACCATCACCACGAGACAGTTTTAGAACATTTCATCATCCCAAAAGTGCCTCTTTGCAGTTAATCTCCATTCTCATCTCAGCTTCAGGCAACCAGTAATCTACTCCTTGTCTTGATACATTTGCCTTTTCTGGACATTGCTTTAATTAAAGGGAACCATACAATACGTAATCTTGTATCTGGTTTTCTTCCACTTAGCAGAGTGTTTTTGAGGGTCATCTGTGTTGTGGCAAATAAAGTTCTTCCTTATTTTTTATTGCTGAATAGTTTTCTGTTGTATAGGTATCTAACATACTGTTATCTGTCCAACGGGTGGCTGTTTAGGCTGTCTCAAATCTGAGGCTTTTATGTAAAATACTTCCATGAATTTTTGCAGAGAAGAGATTGCATGGACATAAGCTTTTATTTCTCTTAGGTAAACAGACTGGATGGAGTAAAACCACTGGGATTTTCAGGGCCTTGTTTACCCAGTAGAATCACAACATATCAGAATTTGGACCTTAAACATTGTATGTTCCAATCTTTTTTTTTTTTTTTTTTTTAGAGAGATTTTATTTATTTATTTGAGAGAGAGCTAATGAGAGAGAGCATGAGCAGCAGGGAAGGGCAGAGGGAGAAGCAGACTCCTCTGAGCAGGGAACCCAACCCGGAGATTGATCCCAGGATCCTGGATCATGACCTGAACTGCTTAACCGACTGAGCCACCAGGTGCCCTTGTTCCAACCTTTTGTTTTTATTTTTGTTTTTAACAAAGAAACTGAAGTCCAAAAATATTAACCGATTTGCTTCCATTCACAGTTCACTGGTGACAGAGACAAGAGTCAAACCCAGAATTTCCCAGTCTTCTTTCTTTTTTCTTCTTTTTTAACCAGTTTCATTGTTCATCCCAGAGCCATCTTTCCTGCCCACTGGGCCTGGCCATTCTCTCTATTCCAGAGCTGCTGTGGAAGCAGCTTGCTTGGTTATCCTGAGAATCCTCCTCACTCCTTGCTGACTTTCCTGCCCCTCACCCACCCGGAGGCCCTCTGCCTCACCTCTGTGGAACCTGGAACCCCCATTTCTGGGCCTTCCTGTGACTCTAGGAGCACATGGGTTGCTTCTGGCCCTTTCCCCTCACCCTCCCTGCACATTTGCTGCCACCTCATCCCCGTTCTCCAAGTCCTGTGTGGTTCAGGGTTGCAGATGTCTGCTAAGTGTAGGCACACAGAGTCTGCATTCCTGTTTTTGCCTTTTTGGTTGTTTGAGGGAGATTTTTCAAGAGAAAACTGTCTTTGCTGGCCTAAAACCAGACCTCCCCAACTTTCATGGGACCCGACAGAGTCCTGGCTTCTCAATGAAAATACATAGACAACGATCACTTCATTCAGACTGAGGATAGAGGAGGGTGACAAAACCCAGTCCCAAATTCTGAACAAGAGCTTTATTCCCTCAATGTCTTATATGTGTAGGAGAGAGACCACTCTTCAGGATTTAAAGAGGCAAACAGCCCATCTTTCGCTCTGTGGCTAGTTATTCCCCACCTGCCCCCACACACACCCCTATTAGGGCAAACCTAAAGCTCCCTTTGAAGCTGAAAATAAACCAGAGATTTTTAAAAAACAAAACGATTATCCCAGGTTTCCTCTATTTTGGCAAATGCCAAAATGCACACAAAACCGGTTTGGAACACTTTTTCCAACTTAAATAAATCAAATCCACCGCAAACTGCTCACTCTTTTGAAAAAATGTTTAACTGTAAATTATGCACTGCAGTCCGGAAGCCGTGGCTGTACACACACCTAATAATTGGTTGCTATTATCCAATCAGTTAGCAAATATTTATTGGGCACTCAGTGCGCTAGGCACAGCAGGGGAAACAGAAATGGATAAAGATATGGCCCTTATGGCCCTTAGTAATCTACTTATGATAAGACAGAAACAGGAAAAGCTAAACGGTATAAGGGAGTAAGTCTGTGATCAAGGAGCAGAGGTGGAGAAGTGCTACAGCATTTTTGAAATTAGAGAATTTAACTACCTAGATAGTAGAGAGGTGCAAAAGGAATGAAGGGCACTGAAAAACTTAAGCTTGCACAGAAACAAAAGCTAAGTAAAATAGGTCAATGATTATCTCATCCACCTGCTCAAGAATTTCCCATGACACATCACTGATAATCCAAGAAAGTCCAAACTCCCTGGCTTAGCCTTCCAGACCTCACAGCCACTGGCTCCTTTACCCTTTCAGGGTTTGCTCTGGCAAATGTCCCTTGGATGGATACTCTGTCCAATGCTCTTTGCTCTTGATGCTCCATCCTTCTCAACAGTCTTTGAGAGACAGTCCCACAATCTCAGCTACTGAAAATCCACCCGTTTTATAGCCTGCCTCCTTCTAGAGGCAACGCAACGCTGACTTCTCATTACTACCCAAGATCTCTGCCTCTTGGAAGAGCCAGTCTCCAAGATGGCCTGCAATGCTTTTCTCTTCCTGGCATCCCTGCCCTCCTGTAGCCTCCAACCACAATGGATGGCAAGAGCTGTGTAACTAGTGACATACTGTGGAGGTGAGGGTGTGTGACTTTCAAGATGTGATCGTGAAAGACGAGAGACGCTTCTACTTTGATGGGGGGTAAAGCCATCCACCATGTCATGAGGACACCACAGTAAACCTGTGGAGGTGTCTGCATAGTGAGGAATGGCTTCCCATTCAGAGCCAGCATCGACCTGTAGCTGTGTAAGTTAACTGTCTCGGAATTAGTTCCTTAGGAGAAAATACACACACACACACAAAGCAAAAAAACAGGAAAAATCTTTAGATGTCTGCATACCTGGCCAACCGGCTGACTTGTGAGAAAACTCAAGTCAGAATCACTGAGCTAAATTGCTCTCAAATTCCAGACCCACAGAAACTTATGTAATAATAGATGCTTATTGTTGGTTTTAGCTGCTAAGCTCTAGGGCAATTTGTTACACAGCAACAGATAACTGATATACCTCTTGGATGTGGTCTCCATTACATTCCAATTATTTGTCCCCTACTCTTTTTCCTAGAACTAGATGAACATTTCTCAGAGGGCAAGAACCTTCCTTGTTTTTTTCAATTCTCTAGTAAATCACTTAGTAATCATTAGTTGATTGACTGAACGATAAGAAAAAAAAAAAACACAACTCTTGGTGAAGTTGTGCCTTGGTCTGACTTCAGGACGGCTTTGGATAGTTGCGTGATTTTTAATTTTCTTTTCTTTTCTTTTCTTTTTTTTTTTTTTAACTTTAAGGACTTGGTAGTGTGGAAGGAGTAACAGTTATTACTCTGGACTTTGATCCCAGGCCTGGATTTTAAGAAATACTGCCAGGAACACAGAGCAATCTCGTCTCACCTTCTCCCCAGGAGACTTCTCTCCCACCCTGATATCCCTCACTTATCTCAGGGCAAGAGTGGCTTTGGTGTCACCAGTGATTAATAGGCAAGAGTCAGAGAAGGTAATGAGGGGAGGAGACCAGCAAATAATAAACAGCAGACGCTTTAAAAAGTTAGCTGTCAGCCACATCCAAATAGCCTGAACTGGGCAGAGCACCCATCACAGGCACCCTGGCCATAGTCCCAGGAACTGAAGCTATTTCGTAGATTTCTAATTGAGAAGATTTCTTATGAATCTTCCAATACCTTAAAGAGGCTTCCAGCCCAGTGCAGGTCCCCTCTTGAATTCAGGAGTAAGTTAGGATCTAACAGAGTCCTTCTTGTAAGGTCTGTCCTCTTGCAACTCACTGTAGCTGGTCTGGGTGGATGGCAAGACATTCATGAATACGTCTCTTTAAGCCATAAATTGAAACAGAAAAAAAAAAAAATGGAACAACGTTTTGTGGGTCCTTTTATAGACCAAACCATGGGAACCACACCTCTGGGAAAGATAAAGAAATCTGATCATCATCTCTATGCTGGATTATAAGAAATCATATACAATAAGTATAGAAAAACAAGATAATGAAAGTATACTATTCCTGACGGGTAACCTGACTAGGAAAGCAAATTTTCCTTGATTGTCATTTGTATTAAGATCTATGACTAATGATAGAAATAACAAATAATTAAGAAAGCCCATATAGGAAGGCTACATCATCCAGTTAGTAGACAGTTGGTTAACATCGTGAAAAGGAGTCAATGTGGCTTTAAATCAACAAAGAGAGAACAAATCTCGTCGATTTAGCCTAAAGCCAGAGCAAGATTAGTTCCAACAAGGAACATATAGTGCTAGTTAGGATTCTGTGCAGTTAATTTTAAAGGCCCCTCTCTTTCTTTGGAGACTATATGCAGAGACCTCAAAGAGATTCTGGTAGTTGGCCCTAATGATTTCCTTATGCAGAACACACCTCATTGCCTACAGGCACCAGACAGATTAGTTTCTTCTGAAAAAGGAGGCTAGAAATTGATTCTTCTATGTAAAATTATTCCATCCTATTAGGGCCCAAGCCCTGAAATTCATTAGCAAATAACTTGGGGCTGATAAGGGAAGGCTGCCTTCCAGCTGTAATGAACACGCCTTTGTACATATAAAAGGCACTGCTTGGGAAAAAAACTCTTGTCTAATCTCTTAAAGATGTGTATTTACTTAAGAAAACGTTTTAAAAGTGGCTCATGATCTTAATCTCATTTACTGTGCTGCAGACTTCAATCAAATAAGTTAATACTTGTGCTCCAGTGCATCTCAGCAATATCAGAATAAGATCATGTCTTTTTTTAAAAAAAAATACACAATGCTGACATTCCCCTGTGCTACATCTCTGTTTTACCTCACTTGAGAAAGGCAACAATCAACTGAATTCCAAACGTTCATAAACACACGAAAATGTGTAGGCAGTAATATTGAGAGAAAATAAGAATATTAAACCATGTATACCCTATGGCCACCGCTATAATGTGGATCATAATACAGATCCATATAACTGTGGATAAGAATGGAAAGAAATAGGAAAATGAAAGAGCAGTTTTCTCCCACACACCTACAACCTTACTGCATGTTTTTTTTTTCTTTCTAAATTTCCTTTATCTCTGCTGGGAGTTGTCTTAGTAGTGGGTGTGGTCTGTTTGCTTTTTAAAAATTATCAGGATAAGATCTCACCTCATCAGACAAGAACTTATGAGCCAGCTATTCATGTAAAGGGTGGCGACAGCCCAGACCACCCTAGGTAAATGTCTGTCCATCTCTTCCTAAATGTTCTTTGGGGACCACAGCTCTACAGCCTCTGAGTTAAATCCCTGCAAATGGGCAACAAATTCCACCTAAACTCTCTAAGAGTGGATTTCAAGGAAACGTCCCTTTCTCTTCTTTTCTTTATAGCTGCAGACTGAACTAATCCTTTATTTTTTTTTTTTTTTCTTTTTTGAACTAATCCTTTAAATGAAGGTAAAATAATGCTGGGTGAGTCATAAAAAGGAAGTCACTCATTAGCACACACTGCAAATGTGGACAAGAATGAGTCCCCGACACGCACAAGACTTAGTCACTGAGCGCAGGAAGGCTACCTATCTAGCAACGTAGGGACAGCTGTGGACTCAGGAGGATGTCACCAGTGGTGTCATCACTTTGAAGATCATCACTGTGAAGAAGGGAGGGCAGAATGAACTACTCTTAAGGGGAAGAGAATACAGCTGGCCCCTTATTTTTTTTTTTTTTTTTCTTTTTCCTGGTGGAGACTAGAGCCAGGAAAGGTTGCCTGGAGGTCACATCTGAACTGGGTCCTGAAGGATAGTCTAATTTTGTCCCAGAAGAACAAGTGTTGGATGTTGCAGAATAGGGGGTCAGAGCCAGTAAACAAAGGCAGAGAGGAATGGGGTGTGTTCTAGAATGATGCAGTTTAGGAATGGGGACCAGTGCAGAGGAGAAATGGGGGGGTCATACCTGGCCTTGAGCGTGGAGGGAAGGGTGGGGCAAGTGGGCAAATACTGTCCTTTGGGGCCTGGGTAAGGAGCCTTCCATGTGCTGCTGTACTTATTCCTGATGATGAGTGCCTGTTTTTTGTTGTCTTTTATTTTTGTTTTGTTTTGTGTTTTTACAAGTAAGAAGCTTCTGAACTGAGACTCGGAGAAGTCAGACACAAATCTCTGAATAGCATGTCATTCACCTACATCTGTGAGTAAGCACTGTGCCTGGGCCCTGAGCAAGCAAGGCCCAAATGCACTGAAGGCAAACCACAGGCCCATCTATCATGTTGCTCTCCTGGACTGGTTTCTGCTGGATGTGGGGAGCCACTGACAATTCTGCACTAGAGGGATACATGCAATCACTGGGGGGCTGTGTATTAAGAGGAGTAAAGGGTAGGGAGGTGGCATGGCGGGGGTTGGGGCAGGGGGGTTCCTAATGTTCAGAGCCTAAAGTGTTTACAGGCAACATCTTGCTTTTGCTCAGCAGGCTTTGTTTAGACAGTTTTTCTTTTTCTTTTTTTTTTTCTTTTCAAAGATTATATTTATTTATTCATGAGAGACACAGAGACAGAGGCAGAGACAAAGGCAGAGACAGAAGCAGGCTCCCTGTGGAGAGCCTGATGCAGGACTCCATCCCAGGACCCCAGGATCACAATCTGAACCAGAGAGAGATGCTCAACCACTGAGCCACTCAGGTGTCCCCTAGACAGGTTTTGCTAAAGAAGTATTAGAATGCCTCAAAAACCCAACTGAAATCTAAATTCTCTCCTCTACTATGAAATGTAAGCACTACGGAAGGTATCAAATGAAAAGTTAAACTCTGCCCCAATCTTGCAATCTACAGTTCTACTATTCATTGTGTATCCTTCATTCTTATTTAAAAAAATGCTCATGTGCTCATAAACATATAATATGCTCTTTAAAAACATAATGAGATCATTATTTTGCTTTTTCATTTAATCTGTCTTGGAGATCTTCTCCTATCAGGACACAGAAACCAGCTTTGTTGTAAAAGCATATAATGTTTCAACTCAAGGAAGTACCATAATATATATTAGCAGTTGATGCATATTTCAGTTGTTTAGAGATTTCTTTTTTCTTTTCCATTTTTAAAATCAACACTGTAGTGGACTGTTTTTGTCCAAAAATGAATTCATTTTTAAAATCAACACTGTAGTGGACTGTTTTTGTCCCAAAATGAATTTGTGGTTGGTTGTATCAGCATCTTGGATAGATACAGATGGCTCTCTTGTGTAAGATATAATTCAGCAAATTTCCTCATATGTTAATATAGTTAACAATTGGTTATCTTAGCAATGAAGGGGAACATAAAGATATTCTAAAAATAAATTCACTTGCAAGAGTATCTCACGATGTTCTGCAGCCTGGGAGCCTCCTGAAAAGACTCAGGACCAGAGTTCTGCATTCCAAGCCTGAGCCCCTCATTCAGAATTTCTTATTCCACACTGGGGCAGGACAGCATTCCTGCCACAGGGTCCCAAGGCTCTACCCTTCTTGCTCTACCAGTGGCTTCAGCCTCCCTGGCTCACAGGTTTAAAATGACAATGAAAAGTGCAGGTGATCACAATCAGAATCACAGAATCTCAGACTGAGAGGCATTCAAGATTATGTAGTCTACACCTTATATTTCTTAGATGTGGCAATTTTTAAAAAAGTATTTTATATATTTATTCATGAGAGACACAGAAAGAGAGAGAGGCAGAGACGTAGGCAGAGGGAGAAGCAGGTTCCCTGCAGGGGAGCCCGATGTGGGACTTGATCCCAGGACCCCCAGATCACGACCTGAGCCAAAGGCAGATGCTCAACCACTGAGCCACCCAGGTGCCCTAGATGCAGCAATTTTGACTTAGAAGTTTGCATATCTCAGCAAGATCATACAGCCCACCTTCTACACTCACTGTTCAGAGTTTTTCCAATATATAGTATATCTGTATGCTCTTAATTACTTCAAAAAGACCAGGTAAATAAAAATTGCCTGTAATAGTCCCCTGGGTAGAAATAATAATGCTTAAAAAAAAAAAAAAAGAGGGGAGAAGAGTCAGGGAATAGGCAAAAAGGGGTGAAGGGCATTAAAAGGTACAAAAACTTGTAGTTATAAAGTAAATAAGCCATGAGGATGAACAGTACAGCAGACAGAATACAACCAATAAAATGGTAATAATTTTGTACGGTGACAGATGGTGACTCCACTTATCACGGTGAGCATTCTGTAATGTATATATTTGTCAAATCATTATTTTGTACACCTAAAACTAACATAACATGATAGGTCAACTCTACTTCAATTACAAATTAAAAAAAAAATATATATATATATATACAGGTCTACGAATGAAGGCTTGCTACTCATGCACAGCTCAGCTTCAGAAGCACTATTTAAAGTATCATCTTTGCAGACGGTGTCCCTTGCCATTGCGCAGTGTGCAACCTAAGTGGCCATACACGGTCATCCAGAAGAAATGAAAAAAACAGCATTCTGAGAACATTTACATATACAGAGACAGCACAAACAGTTAAAAACTCAAAACCCTTGTTTTTAAATCATTTTAACTTCCTTCTCCACCACATTTACTCCTAGAATGTCTAACAAGTTTCAGAATTTACACATTTGGGTTTCACCTCGTTCTCCCGTCCCCTGTTGAGGTGTTAACAAGCAGGTGCTGGCAACACTGCTGACTTGTAACACTTGAGGCAGGCAGCTCTCAACAATAGATTTTCAAAACAGGGGGGCTACTCTGGGCCATTAGACTCTAGAGCCATATTTGTATTCCTCCCCACGGCCCCTCCAATCAATGCTACAGAGTCTAAGTCAGGAATGTCGAATGGCTCTGAGAAAAGCCTGTTTGAGATCTAAATGTCAGAGAAGCCAATTCCACCTTCCGATCCCCGGAGCCCAGTCTGTCACTTATGGCCAGCACTGGCAAGGTCACTAGGTGAAATCTGTGTTTTTGCAAAAGGAAGTACAGCAATGTGGTTAGGAACCAATAGATTTAAATATCAGCTTTGCTTTTTGACTTGGGTAACGACTTAGACTCTTGTGGTCTCAATTTCCTCGTCTTTTAAAATGGCTATGATACTGAGAGAGCCTAGGATCTGCCTATGTACATGAAAGCTTAGCATAATGCCCGGCATCCAGTAAGTGCTCACTAAATATGCAGCCTGTACCACCACAGCTGGTTCACACATGGGCCAACCAGAGGCAAGAGGCAAAAATACAGGCGCCTAGGAGCAGGAAAAGAAGAAAAAGTCTTCAGTGTGGTTTCTGCTGAATTAATAAAAGCAAAAGAGAAAATGCTTACATTTTCACACAAATCCTATATTCATTCATCCTAAGAGTGAAGAGTCATTCCCAGGACTATATTGATTGACACCTGAAATGCTAGATCTGGGGAGAAAACTCATGAGGGCAGTCAGACGAGTGACCTGCCTCCCACGAGCCCAGCCCCAGGAGTGGAGAGCCTTTGTGCAACTCCTCTCCTCAGGGTCACTGACCAAGAACAGAAAGGCAGGGCAATTGGAGCAATTCCTCATGTCCAGGGCAGTTTCTCCCTATCACCAACCCACTGTTGCCAGGGATATTTCTCTGATGTGCTCCAGCCTATGGGTTTCAATCTTTCTACATACCTGAAGTCACCTCATTGCTCACGTCCATTGGAGAAGAGCCACTATTCCATTACTTCTGGAACCTTCTTATCGTTGCTTTTATAGGGTGACCATTTGTAAAAGCTACATATTACAACTTTTTTTTCTTCCTGTTAATTACATGGCAGAGGTGTTCAAGAGAAAGGGGAAGAAAAAAAATTCTGCAAGGCCCACAGGCCAGGGCCTAACAAAAACCACCAGGGTAGGGATGTTGCTGGACTCGCACAGGCCAGGCATAGAACTGGACAGTCCATGGGGTCATGGCTGATGGCAAATGCTCTGAGAAGCATGAGATACCAGCAGTCAGAGGTTCCAAACTCAACTGTCTACAGGAAGCAGGCAGATATATGAAATGTGTGACTGACCAGGTGAATTCAGCAGCAAGCAGCAGAAACTCTGGCCAAAGTGGCACGTATAACTATAACTAAGAATGAAGTATATATAACAGACATCTGTGGAGGATCACAACAGTGACTTGTCTGCAAGCTATCATCAGAAGACCTCACTGATTATATCTCAAACAGCCAAAAAACATCTGCATAAAGTTGGTAAAGCAAAGAAACTGTTGGGCTCCCTGCTCAACTGGGAGTCTGCTTCTTCCTCTCCCTCTGCCCCTGCTTATGCTCTCTCTCAAATAAATAAAATCTAAAAAAAAAAAAAAAAAAAAGGAAAGGACGGATGGCAGCTCCAGTACTGTGAGAGGCTAGGGTCTGGGCCCCACATTACAGGTGCCTGGGCCTTAAAACCCACAGTAAGAGGTTAAGGTATGGTGAACCAGGAATGCAAACAGGCAGGGAGGCACAGCTGTGTTCTGGCTGGGGCCAGACTCTCTGTGGGCCTGGGTTCCCAGGCTGCCACTTCTGAAAACCCACTAACATGAGAACAGGGCCTGACAACCTGACCCTGTGATGCAAGGACAACCCAGGGCCCAGCCACCGCCACACACCTGCTGCTGAGGGAGGAGCCTGCCTCAGTGAGCATGCTGTCTGGGGCCAAGCAACTCTCCTTTTTTTTTTTTTTTTTGGTGTATTTTTTTTATTGGACTTCGATTTGCCAACATATAGTATATAATACCCAGTGCTCATCCATCAAGTGCCCCCCTCAGTGCCAAGCCGCTCTCCTGATTGGAGGAACAGAGCTGAGAGGGCCGGGCAGTTCCTGACACGCTAAAAAGGAAAGGAAAAAAACCCACATCCTTCCCCAACGTTTATTTCATAAACAAGTATATATTTAGCGCTAACTCTGAGGTTACAAAGATAAGAAGCTATACTTACTCAGAGTAAGTGGCTTATTTTGGGTTAACAGGAGAGAGCGATTAATTGGCATCAGGGCTGGCCAAGTCATAAACTTGCATTTGGTAACACTGTAGTTCACTAATTACTGGAATAGTAGGTAGAGAGTAGATGGAAGGGAAGAGCATTTTGTTGAGGCGCTCAGAAGTGCTCGAAGAGTCTGTCACTAGAGGGAAAGAATATTAAGTTATCATCAGAATTTTGACAACAATGTTTGATCAGAAGAAAATGGGGTAACGTATTTAAGATTCTCAAGAAAAGAAAATGTGGGCCAAGGACATTGATATATAGGTCACAAAGTGCTGTAAAGAAATTAAGGGATGGGGAATTGGTTGGCTCAGTCCATGGAGCACGTGACTCTTGATCTCGGGGTTGTGAGTTCGAGCCCAACAGTGGGTGTAGAGATTATTTAAAAATAAAATCTTTTTTTTTTTTAAAGAAATAAATTAGAGGGGAAAAAAGAAGTTAGGGAAATAAACAAACAAAAAATCAGGGAATTACTTAAGGAGTCTATCAGAGAAAGAGCCAAAATCAAAATGTCTAGAGACACTGATATGAGGACTGATAATAAGCAAGACATACATAGTTACCTGCAGGAATAAGACCAAATGAGTCTTAAAAGGAAGATATTTTGTATGTAATGGCTATAGGATCTGACAGTGTAGATGTAGTACAACCATAGAAAAAAGTGCAGAAAAATGAGTTGAGTGTATGACAAAGACATTATCTTTATTGTTTTAATCATCAAAATTGATTATTTGGAGATGGCTCATGTGTAATGCAGGACAATCAAATGGGTTATAAGACATTCTATCTCTCCTGTGACTAAAAAACTAGGATTCTAAGTCTGTAAGAAGCAAAATACAAATGTAATAAAGAAGAGGTTAAACAAAAACCTGTAATCTTGAACTTGCCTTGGAAATATCATTATGAATTCACAGTACATTTTATTTTTATATGTATATATATATATTTGTATGTAGATGTATATGTGTCTATGTATGTGTCTTCCCAGCTCTGACCACTAAAATGACCTAAAAACAATAGCCACTCCAGTGAATGAGCATTCCTAGTGCCTGGATTATGGTCCTGAAATATCAATTCTTATTTAAAAAAAAAAAAAAAACCAGACAAGCAAACAGGGATTCTTGAAGAAATGGCTGATTCCAGGTCTAGGCAGGAAACGTACAAGACAAGCCTGGATAACCTTAACATACCAAATAGCATGGAAGCTATCAAAATCACCAACGTCATGTCAGGAAGACTAAGGAGCTAACTAGAAGAAGAGCCCACTGGTGAAAGATAGGACAATCTGAGTCTCGGTTAAAAGTAAACTTTCAGAAGATTGCAACCCATCAAAATATACATTTAATTCCATGATTATCACAATTTTAAAAACCCATACCTAACTGGTCACTGTTTGAAAATGACAGGAAACCAATTCTTGAAAAGTGGGTAAATCAAATGAAAGAATCAAATATTCACTCTGGTTTTTCTATGTGACCTATACCACTGGGTAACCAAATAGTAGGTTGAAGGGAAGTCTACCCTTATAAGATGATTGCAGCTAATAAATAAAATCAAAATGGTGTAATTAGAATATATCAGTCTGCAATCCTTAACGAACTAATAGATGCAGCGAAGATCAACAGTTGCTAAGAGCAAAAAAGAGTATAAGACGCAGACATCTTAGGCCTCCTGTGAAAGAATCCAACAGCACCCATTATCTTGCCAGAGCGACCAAACCTGTGTCTGATCAGGCCTCTGGACCCAGATGCAGGAAACACACGGGAGAGGCCCAAGCTCAACTGTGCCATGAGTGTACATCTTGTTATCAACACTGTGGGAAACTCTACAGATCAAACAGCCCAAAACTTTCAACAACAACAATTTTTTTTTTTAAATGAGGGAGGATGTTAAGGGAATCTGTAGATTAAAAGAGATCTAAAAGACACATCAAGTTTTTTTTTTTTTTTTCTTAAAATAAGCAAGACTAAACTATCATGGGTCAGGCTGCTCACTTGGGTGATAAAACCATAAAAAGATGCAAGGAAGTGATTACTATAAAAGTCAGGATGGCATTTACTTTTGGAGGGACAAAGGAGAATTATGACCTGGCCTGGGTAAGCAAGTGAAGGCACTTTGTGGAGTGGTTGGCCAAATGCTATTTCTTGTCTGGAGTGCCGTTTATATGAGTGTTTGTCTTACACTAAAGTCACTAAAGTGTATATTTGTTTTGTGTGGGTTTGGTACTTATGTTTCATTTTACAATAAAAAAAATTTTTTTTTTTAAAGAATTCAGAAAATCGGGATCCCTGGGTGGCGCAGCGGTTTGGCGCCTGCCTTTGGCCCAGGGCGCGATCCTGGAGACCCGGGATCAAATCCCACGTCGGGCTCCCGGTGCATGGAGCCTGCTTCTCCCTCTGCCTTTATCTCTGCCTTGTCTCTGCCTCTCTCTATATATAGGACTATCATAAATAAAGAAAAGTTTAAAAAAAAATTCAGAAAATCTAGGTATGTCAACACAAAAAGGGCCAACTGATAAAAGAGATAGAAAGATGTGGTGGGGAAGGGGCCCAGCAGGACATCAGTCAGGAGCCCATCTTAGGAAGGCCTTCTGTTTTAATGAACTTCTTTATGCTTCAGGCCAACAATTGCATCTATAATGTCTTGATTAAGATTTGCCTTATAACACTTATAATTTTCCAAAGCTTAGAGCAAATGATGTGCTCCAAAATATTTCAAAGGCAATCTCAATTCAAAAGGTCCTCTTGGGTGCTTACTGGAATGGCCAAAAGCTGTTGGATATTGGGTTCTTACAGATGTGACAGTCATCACTGGACTCAAAGTTGCAGTGTTCAGCCTACCTGCTTCAGGTACCCAGAATTAGACAAGAAATGTACACCCTTTACTCTTTCTCCCTTACTCAGCCCCGCCATGAAAGCTATTAGCAGCAGGAGATTAAGAGAGCGAATGAACAAAACTCTCCCCCCTTCCCCCCGCCCCAACCTTTAGCAATCCTGAAGTCTAACCGAACTGTCACACCCAAGGTGGTGTTACAGCTTTAGCAATGTGAGTTCAGGAACTAAGTGAAGAAACACAGGCTCCCAGGGTCTGCCCTGGTCCCGAGCTGCGGGGACGGGACGTTGTTGGCATCAGAGCCACCGGACGAGAAGCACACAGAGCATTCCACCTACCCTGGCCAACCCCCACCTGCCCAGGTATGCCCCAGGGGGCGGTCTCGGCACAGTGACCGTCAAGAAGCTGTCCCAGCTTTTAGAAAATATGCCTCACACAAAGACTCTATACACCGGAGGACAAATGTGCCACCGCTCAGATTGGCCCTCTGCAGCATGAGCCAATGACGAAGAATCCATCCCTCTGGGCTATGAAAACTGTCTTTCTTTTTCCTCCTACAAAACAGGAGGACAGAATCATCCTCTCAAGTTGAGAAGCTCAGTTCCATGGGTTTGGAATGCCCACCCTATGCCCACTCTTTTACTTTGAAAGGTGAATTATATTGAAATAACCTTAGGGTTTTTCTCCATGAAGTAGACACTGGCTGGCTGGAGAGGGAACAGCCTTGAGAGTCCATGGAAAATGAGGGAGTTTGTAGCAGGTTTATTGAGGGCTAATTACGTGGTAGCCGCTCAGAGCAAGTGTAAGGGGGACAGTTGAACTTCCACCATATGAATCCCAGCTCGGCCAGGCATCTACTTAACCTCCCCATACCTCAATCCCTCCTCTGTAAATGCGGATTAACACTAATACCTTTCTCACACATCCGTTTTGAAGACAAAATGAAATAATGTGTATAAAGCACTCAGCAGTGCCTGATCCGCTATAAGTACACCATAAATGTGTGTCATTATTGCTAGCATGGTCATGAACATTTCCAGAAACATGAAGAACTCTCTATGTGATGGACATCTTCCAGGTGTGAATGTAGGATGCTGTCTCCAAAGCAAGTTGTGCTATTTTTATGAATCCCCAACCCTTAACATAAAAAGCCACTACTAGTAGTAATTAAGCATACATGATTTTCAACACCTCCCACATCTTTTGTTTTTCTCTCAACTACTCATCATGGGTGGTTAATTTTAATTCCAATAAAATCTGGTTTTATTATTATCAGGAATAGTGATGGCCTTAGCTACACAGCTTCTAGAGCATGGGAGCCTGGGGCCAGGGCAGGCTGTTTGCCCACTATCCTGCCCTCTCCCTTCTTCCTACTGGCACAGCCAACCTCCCACAGTGGTTTTCCTTTAACAACTGCCATTCAGGGATCCCTGGGTGGTGCAGTGGTTTGGCGCCTGCCTTTGGCCCAGGGCGCAATCCTGGAGACCTGGGATCAAATCCCACGTCGGGCTCCCGGTGCATGGAGCCTGCTTCTCCCTCTGCCTGTGTCTCTGCCTCTCTCTCTCTCTCTCTCTGTGACTATCATAAATAAAAATTAAAAAAAAAAAAAAAAAAACCAACTGCCATTCACATTCTCAGCTTTTCTTGTAGCCATGATTCAGGTCTGCCTGGTGAGGCCTGAGGAGATTCATGAAAGATTCTACCCCTGGATAGAAAGACATGGACACTGCAGGAGAACAGATTGATCTTTGCCCTCTCTGTGCCCCACCTCTCCCCTCCATACACACACAGACTTCTTGCCTTTGGATGGGGCTAGGGGCCGGGTGTGATACCTGGTGCTGAGGACACCATTTTCGGCCCATGAGGCAACAAGTCTTCAGAAGAAAAGGTAACACGGTTATGATGGGAGAGTAGAAGGACAGAAGGAAGCTGGTTCCTGGTGATATTGTCTGAGCCACTGGTTCAGCCTTGGATTGGACCAACCTCTGACTGCCCTTCACAAAAGATAATTTAATGACTATACTATTCAAACCTATTAGGTGGGCATTCTCTTACATGCCACCTAAAGCATCCTGATTGTTATGGCCTGCATTGCTCCCCCCCTCCAAAATTCAAATGTTGAAGTCCTAACCCCCAGTACCTCAAAATAGGACTGTATTTGGAGATAGGATCTTTAAAGACATGTTCAACTAAAATGAGGCTGTTAGGGAAAGCCCCAAGACAGTATGACTGGTGTCCTTATAAGAAGGAAATTAGACACACAAACATGAAAGGCACATGCACAGAAGAAGTTGAGGGCATTTGTTGCCAGTCGATCTGAGCTACAGGAAGTAATAAATGAAACTCTTCAGACTGAAAGACAAGAAAATATCCTGATGGAAATAGGTCTACATTAAAGAATGAAGAGCCTCAAATATAGTAAATAAGTAGACAAGTAGGAAAAAAACTTTTTTCACGTTTTAATTTTTTAAAAAGATAGTTGTTTAACGTGAAAAATAATAACTGTGGTTTCTGAACACTCTATGCAGTAGACGTATGCTGTATGACGCTCACATAAAGACTATTATTTGAAAAAAAATTAATTAAAAAAAAGACTATCATTTGTAATACCCTCTACAGAGGTGACTGTTACAGAGAGAATTCTGTCCCCCAACAAATTCATATTTGGAAGCTCCAATCTCCAATATGACAGACAGTCTTCGGATATCTGCCCTTAAGAGTGCATGTGGGTGACGTAGTGGTTAAGAGTCTACCTTCGGCTCAGGTCACTATCCCAGGGTCCTGGGATGGAGCCCCATATCAGGCTCTATGCTCAGCCGGGAGTCTGTTTCTCCCTCTCCCTCTGCCCCTCACCTCGTGCTTGTGCTCTCTCTCAAATAAATAAATACATACATACATACATACAAAAAATCTTTAAGAGAGAGAGAGAGAGAGAGAGAGAGATAATTAAGGTGAAATAAGACCACAAGGGTGGGGCCCTAATCCAAAAGGGTCAGTGTCCTTACATCAAGAGAGAGACACCAGGGATGTGTGCAGAGAGAAAAGGTCAGGGGAGGGAACAACAGAACGTGGTCATCTGCAAGCCACAGAGAGAGGCCTCAGGAGAAAGCAAACTTGCTGACACCTTGATCTTGGCCTTCCAGTCTCCAGAACTGGGAAAAGTATATATTTGCTGGTACAGCCTTCCAGTCTGGTATTTTGTTACAGCAGCCCCAGCAAACTGATACAGTGATACAGCATACTATTTGTTATCAGGAACATACAAACCCTAGGGGCAACAATAAAAGGGAGCAGGCCTGGGGCACCTGGGTGGCTCAGTCCATTAAGCATCTGCCTTTGGCTTGGGTCGTGATCCTGCGATCCTGGAGTGGGGTCCCCTGCTCTGCAGGGAGCCTGCTTCTCCCTCTCCCACCTTGTTCATGCTCTCTCTTTTGCATGCTCTCACTCAAATAAATAAAATTTTTAAACAAAAAAAGAAGGGTGTGTATGTGGAAAGAACTTACAAGAGACAGATGGAAGGTACATTTGATTAGGTGTGCCCAGAGGGAACTCAAGAGTCCAGGTGAGTGCCTACCACCCAACCTCCTACAATGGCCCCTCTTCCCAAACTGCAAGGTTTGCTGGCGCCCCCTGCTGTGCTGCAGGGCAGGTGCCTGGGGTGGGGGGCTCAAGCATGCCTCAAGTTAGTCCCTTTTCATCCTTACTGGTCTCTGGTCAAATATTTAAACCTTGAGGGAAAGGCAGAGGCTCTGCTCAAACTACTATTATGTATCAGCAGATGCAGACTTTTAATATACTTCTTGGCCTTAATGGAACAGTACATTGAAAAGTGACCAGAATTCAGAAGTAGGGAAGAAAGGCTCAAGTACTGGCCCCACTCAAAATGCAAAAAAAGAAAAAAAAAAAAAAGAATTTTTTTAAAAAAAGGAGGAGGAAGGGGAAGTGGAGGAAGTTACAGCAAGGTGGCTTCAAAGAAAGAAACTGTGCTTTCCATCTTGCCACCGCCCACCATTTTGAAATGAGAGGGGCACTCTGAGAACAGGAGAGCCCTGAGGGGCCGCGGGACCTGAGGGAACCTAGAGGAGGCCTCACTGGCCACTGGGTGACCCAGTCTTGGGTCTGGAGCTCCTCCCAACATCTGTCACTCTTGAAAAAGGGGCGGCCAACCCATGAGTGACCTACAAAACCACAGGAGATGGGCCCCGGGCAGCCAGCACACTACCCGATGATGTCAGCAAAGTCATCTAGATTTTTAACTAACAAATACTGAGCATATTTTCCAGGGTCTCTGCTTCAGGGCTCTCAATTCCTGGATCTATTCATGGGACACCACTCTTGGTTTTGGTTGTTATTTTTCATTTCTGACCTAACCGTGGGTCAACATTTCTCAACCCAGTGAGGACCTACTAGAAAAACCACTTTGTTATTTCTTAGGGTGGGTACACAGGTGTTCATTTTGGGCAAGTTCATTTTAATCTTCTTTAAACTTTTAAAAAAACCACTCTGTACTTTCAAGAGATTTGCTCTTTCCACTGCCCAAACCACCGCTGGCCCCCCAAAACAAACAAAAAGCAACCCTACAGGTACCTGCTGCCTGAATGGTCTCCTTCACATAACCAGACACTAAAACTGCTCTCCCAGGCTTGGAGTTTAGAATTTGCTATCAGGTAAGGGGCCGGGGGTGGGGGGTTGGGGGGTAAGAAATTCAGATTCCCAGGCTCAGCCCTTGTGATGCCATCATCGGTGGAACCCAGGAATCTGCACCTTTTGTATCAAGGGTCCCAGGTGATTCTGATTTGAAGGCAGGTTGGGAGCTCTGACCTACACACTATAGCAGCATGCTGGAAAAGTTTAGAGCTTCATGTGGTCTCTCACCTTTGCGGCTGCCCAGATCCTCAGGCGTTCAAAGCATCCCATTTGGGGTGCACATAGCAGGGACCCCCTGCTCCTCAGAAGGCTCCCTATTGACACATGGTCTCTTACCTGCCAAGGCATAGCAGCCTGAGCATTTGAGGCCAACAAAGCTAAAGAGCCAAATGGCTCAGGGTGTGCCACATGGAGGGGAGGTCTGAGCTCACTCACCTCTCCCAGGTACACTCTGTGAGTTACTGGGAGCCCATCCCTTCACCCAGGCACACAGGGTTCCACCACTAGTCGGGACTGCTCCATAGTTTTATTATCTATAGAATCAAATACCAGCCTTTCCCAGAAAATGACCTCCGTTTTTAAAGAAAGAAGAAAGAAAAAACAAAGGGGTTATTTCCTTGATCACTGAGTGGTGGAACCAAGTCCCAAGACTTATTCTGTAAAGGTCTGAAACCATCGAAGTTTATTCTGAACTCTGCAACCTGTTGCCAACATGGTGTCTGCAGATTTTCTCAGAAGACTGGTATTTCTGCAGAATTCCTTTGTCACGACTGTGTGTGTGGGAGAACATGAACATAGTCAGCTCGGGGGCTTGTGGTAGGAACAGGTGAAGACAGGTTATCACACACACCACAAGCCCTGCCTCCTTCATTTGGGTTGACAGTCATATTGTAAGAACCTTCTTTTTCTTTTTTTTTTTTAAATGGTCAGGCGTGGAGAAGGTTGGCTCATTTCAAATATACATGAGGGTACTGTCTGCAGAGAGAGAGAGAAAGAAGTGTGCCCAGCAGAACTTGACCCAGGGGATAACCGTGAAGATGCATTCCTGACTTCTGGAAATCTCCCAAGTTCCCCTGAGGATGTGCCTGCCCAGGTCCCTTTGGGACACCAAGGGCAGCTGAGACACATCTGCCTGTCTTGGATAATCCGGTTTCATCCAGTACCTGTTTTAAAAAAAGGGCCTCCAGAGGTGAAAGGCCAACCCACTACTCACATCTTAACTGTAAGAGGTCTTTTAAAAGCTCCCTCTTGGAGGTCCCGGGTGGCTCTGTCAAATTCGACTTGATTTTGACTCAGGTCATGATCTCAGGGTCATGAGATCAAGCCCCCTGGTCAGGCTCTGTGCTGGGCATGGAGCCTGACTAAGACTCTTTCCCTCTTGCCCAGCCCCCTGCCCCCAAGTTCTGTATCAGAAAGAAAAGAAAGAAAGAAAAGAAAAAGAAAAAGAAAAAGGAAAAGAAAAGAAAAGAAAAGAAAAGAAAAGAAAAGAAAAGAAAAGAAAAGAAAAATGCTTCCCTCATGCACAGGGAGGCTTCCAGGATGCTGTGGCTCTTCTCATGCTCAGATATATAAAACCCAGATGCCCTGCTCTGGCTCATTTCTCTTTAGCAGCAGCAGCAGCAGCAGCCACCGCCGCAAGATTTCCCTACATAATCACATGACCCTGCAGCTGGGAATCATTGAAATTGTGCTATATTCACCCCATGCTCTGGGCTCCTCTGGCATCATTATAGGGAAAAAAAAAAGAAAGTTCATGCTAAAAGCACATGTGGTACAAGTTATCACTCTTCCTCTCCACTCCACTGTGACCCAGTACAAACATCATCCTCTTGAAATGAGACCAGTTTGGCCAATCCAGAAAAGCCCACCCTTTGCTGAGTGCCTTCTACTCACTGGACGACAGAAGAGGAACATTCTGTGTTAATCCCCATAACAAAACCCATGGAGTAAATACCATCCCCGGTTTTCAGGGGGAGAAAGTGCCTCAGCGAGCTTCAGTGGATTATCCAAAGTCACACAGCCAGTGTGGCAGAGACAGGGACAGCTGAGTCCTGCAGAGTCATGTGAACCAACTATTTCGTGACTAAACAAAAAGTCATCCTTATTCCCAATGTTTACGGAAACTACAAGTGGTATTTTGGATTTAATTCCATTCTCTATTATTAAAGAAACAAATCTTGATTTGTTTATAAGTCAGCTTGGGGTGCTTGAGCAGAGGCCCATTCCTGGGACCTCTCATCCATTTTTTTTTTCTCTTTGGTGGGGCAGATTGCTGTACGCCTGGCCCCCTAGTCACCTAGAGAGAAATATCACCACATCAGTCTATAACTCCTCTCGTTCTATATATAAAAGCACACCTTGGGAAAACAAACTTGTCAATTCCCATCCAGCTTTGCAGCTGGTTCTGAACCTCTGCTACCTTGGTTCTGAACCATAAATACTTGATTCTAGAGGAAAAGCAACGGTTCTCTAAAAGGATGCTTGGGTATTACTAGATTATCGCAGAGCCTGTGACATTTTAAAGCCAGTTTCTCAGGTAACTTCTCTGCTGGACATAAAAGGCCAAGGAAACAGAATCCTAGGAAATCAGGCTTATGGCAATTACATTTGAAAGGGACATCAGAAGAAATGTGCCTATTTCAGCTTCTTATTATTTTGAAATAAAAGTATTTTGCAAATGGCTCTTCTATCCTAAGGAAGTACCTTTCCTTTCCTGCACAAAACAGAAGAATTCTAAACCCACTTTTGCCCTCGTCAACTTACCTGCAGGGGCAACAAGTTGCCAGGCCTCTTGGGACCCTCCCTGTGAACATGAGACGGCTGTGTGGTGCAGTACACACAGGAGGAGCTCAATAAATGCCTGCTGTGAGAATGAATGGTGCTCCTGTCCTGCGAGCTGGATGAGGGGATACACCTCCAGATTTGTGTAACAGCAGATATTACGGTCTGAGACTCATAGGCCAGAGCGTTTCTAAAGTGCCTGGTGCCTCTTGTTTCCAGAATTATCTACCCTCCAGTCGTAGCTCATTTCCTCCTCTGATTCCAAAATGTAGAAGTAAACTAATGTCCACTGGATACTCTTTGACCTCATTAACGTTTTGCAACAAGGTTCACTCAATTTTTTTTAACCCTCAAAGAATCATCCATTTTCAAGTTGTGGGTAAGAATCGCTCATGGATAAAAGTCTAGAAGCTGCAGTCAACTCAGACTCCAGGATCATCATCCTCAAAATGAGGGACAGGAGAGTAGAAACTAAACTGTTACCTGCAGGGAAACGTAAAGGTTGGGGTGTTAAAAGCTCCTTTTTAGTGTTTGTTGAGTTCTTATTGTGTGCACTGGGTATTAAATGCAGGATGTGGGCAGCATGAGGAGGGGCAAGGTGATAAAAGTTAATCCAGCACCACACACAGGGCCTGCCCTTAATTTCGGTCTCACACCTGAGCTGCCTGAGAATGCCAAACAGGGGTAAATTGTCCACTTGGTTTTTTGGTTTGTGTTTGTGTGTGTGTGTGTGTGTGTGTGTTTATCCAGGTTGGCCCAAGTCTGTGCTCCTGGGACTGGGGTGGCACGAACACTGCCTTTCCTCTCTGTGAGAAAACAGGTGGCCCTCACTCCTTATCACTGATCCTTATCCACCTCCTGAGGGTCACCCCACCTTCGGTCCCCTCACTGTGTACAAAAGTGGAGGGGATGGGGAACAGACCATCCTGTGAGGTGCGGTAGCAAAGCTCAGTTGTGCGTGAGCACCAGTGAAATCTTCAAGAAGGAAATGTCTTCCATCCGAGGGGCTGTCCCAAGCAGAAGAGGGTTAATTAGATCCCTGAACTCGGAGACCAAGGTAGTGCCCAGTGCAGTAGAGACCCAACAGCAAGAATCGGCCATTTGAAGCTCCCCAAGGCAGAAACCATCTAGAAATCTGCCCCTCCCCCATGGCATTTCCTAACGAGTCCTGTGTGGATGCAATCATTTCTCTCCACACACCCTTTCCTCCAATTACAACAGAACCAAGATCTGCAGAGAACAGGCCTCATAAAATACTCTTCCAGTGGGGCGGTGGTGGCGGCGGGGAGGGTGTCACCCTCAGTTTTGGCCATTCGGTTGGGAACCCAGGACGGCCTGTACTCAAAACACCCTGCTACGAAGGTGAAGACTGTATTTGGCAATATAGTCAGAAACAGAAAATTAAAGAACCACGAGGAAGAGATATTCCAGCTCCCGCCACCTCATTTCTCATTGAATTTAAGCACTCTAGACCAAAAGGCACAATAGATGAGAAGTCTCCCTTAAGGAAAAAAAATGTAAGGGCTCACTTGTGCAGAATCACTACACTTTTGGGGGAATCTTCTTAGATGTAGTGATTTCTCAATGATTCTTAAATTATGCGATAATCTAGATGAGTATAACGGCTTATAAGGTCCGCATCTGTTCATGCAAAATGGTGAATGCAAAACATTCAATGTCTTAAAAGCCTTCACATTTTATAGGAGGTAGGTGGCATCCACATCCCGAAACGATTTACTCAAATAACAGGTAAAAACTCAAAAGGTGGGCAAAGGGGTGGTGGAGGCAAATGAATGTGTACGGAGGGGAACAGCCGTCCAAAAAATCTACAGAAAAGCTAATTGTGTTACCAGCTAGAGAATTAGCAATAACTTGCTGACTTAACTCCCCATGACAGATCTAATTAGAAGGTGGCAATAAATGTTTCCAGGTGTTTAATTAAGTGTGATAATTCTTTCTTTCCTTTAAGAGAGATGGAGTCATATGTTTACATTTCACAGCATAATGTTTCCTTAGTTAAAACACTGTGGAAACACTTTTGTGTAACACAGGATTGAAACCAGGATAAAAATATCTGCTGAGATAAGCAGCACTTAAAGTGATTTATCAGCTCTGGCTTTCATATGCCAGTGTACAATGGCAACGTAAAGGCTGCTCTGTTCTGGTGATTTCCTTTAGCCACAGAATTTTCTGCCATCCTTACTTACACCTCAATGAAAAATTTCTATTCAGCACGTCGTTTCCCTATCAGTAGGTCTTAAATGAATTCTTATCCATGAAGTGGGGAAATGTCATGGGGATCTCTACTTTCACAGCCAGAACACAGCAAGGGTAGAATGAGATACAGAAGAATTCAGAGACTTTTGGAATTGGATGGAACCTCCTCACCAACCAGGGGAACCATTTCACGGATGGATTCGAGGACGGTGAGGCTATCAATTGACTTTTTTAAAATGCAGAAATGTACTCTAAGTGGAGAGAGTGTTGAGCACCCCACCGCCCCCAGGAAAATAATTCACAGAGAGACGGAATGAAAGATTCTGTTGTTGCAAGGCTGGGCTCTCCACTAGGGTCTCCTGCCCTCCGACACCCCTCAGGGTGCTGCTCCTTCTACCAGTTCTGGTGTTTCAGGAATCAGCGGGCTTTAGCATTCCGGCGTCCCACAATCAGTAAAGCATCCTCTAGGCGTCTGAGTTTGGTTGGTCAGCCTGGTCTTGAACACACCTATCAGCCTCTCTGCGTCCCAAGGCGCTCGTCGGGTGTTCCTCCATCAGATGCTTAAGGCTCGAGTCTCCCACGAGCGCGCGCACACGCGCACACGCGCACACACGCACACACGCGCACACACGTGCACACGCGCACACACGCACACGCACACGCGCACACACGCGCACACACGCGCACACACACACGCACACACGCACACGCGCGCACACACGCACACGCGCACACACGCACACGCGCACACACGCGCACACGCACACGCACACACGCGCACACGCACACACACACGCGCACACACGCACACGCACACACGCGCACACACACACACGCACACGCACACACACGCGCACACACACACGCACACACGCACACACACACAACTTTCTTCTTCAAACGCAGGCTCCATCGAACGACCGCCAGGCAGAACCCGTCGCCCGCCCGCGTGCGGCCTCAGGCCGGCGTCAGTCTGCGGTCTGGGCGCCGGGAACCCGGGCAGCGCTGCGGCCGGCAGGGGCTGCGGGAGGCGGCGTGACACCTAGCGGCGGCCGCGTCCACAGGAGGAGGCGGAGGGAGGAGAGCGAAGGGATCGCGAGCGGGCTCAGGGCGGGAGGTGGGAGCGGGGGCCGGCCGGGCGGTGGGGCTGCGGGCGGGGGCTCGGCCGCCGCCTCGCACACGCGGGCGAGACACCTCCGGGAGCTTCCGGGCTGTGCCGCCGGCGCAGGCTCACACTCGCTCGCTCACACGCGCCCACGCACACCCACGCGCCACCACACGGAGGAGGAGTCTCCTCGAAAGTCCGGGCAGCGGAAAGCAGCCGGGAAGGCCCCGCGACGGTGCGCGCGAGACCCGCTCGCCGGGGGCACTTACTCGGAGGAGAGGGCGCGGCGGCGCCGGGACTCGGAGGCGAACCTGGGGATCCGACGGCGCCCGGCGCGCCTGAGGCTCGAACGCTCGCGCTCGCGGGCTTCCGCCGACCGACCAGCAAGCGCGGGCCCCGGCGGGCGGGAGAAAAGGAGCCGGGGGCCGGGGGCGGGGCGGACCGGGCGGGGTGGGCGGGGCGACGGGAGGCTCCGGGGGGCCGGGGCGGGGCCAGGGCCGGGCGGGGGCGGGGCCAGGCCGTCGGGGCGGGGGCGGGGCCAGGCCGTCGGGGCGGGGCTAGGCCGTCGGGGCGGGGCCGCCAGAAGCCCGAAGGTCGGGAGCGGAGCTGAGAGGAGGAGCTAGGGGTCCCGGGCAGCGGAGGCGGGAAGAGGAGCCCGCGGGCGAAGGGGGCGCGGGAGAGGCTGAGCGGCGGGTAGCGGAGGGCCCCCGGCGGTCAGGGGCGGGGGAGGAGGGCGAGGGGGAGGGGCGAGGTGCCCTGGGCTGGGCGCACCCAGCAGACGGCCCTAGGAGGTCGGGGGCGACGGGGAGGGGCGAGGTGCCCTGGGCTGGGCGCACCCAGCAGACGGCCCTAGGAGGTCGGGGGCGACGGGGAGGGGCGAGGTGCCCTGGGGAGTGCGCACCCAGCCTGACGCTGGGGCGGCGCGGCGGGTGCTCCTTCGAAGGCGGACGAGGGCTGGGCAGAGGTCTGGGAGCTGGGTCCGGACTGGAAGGACGGACCTCTGGGTGCGAGGGGCCAGGCCTGGCTTGAGGGACGCGTTCACACCCGTTTCCTAAGTCGCAAAAATGAGACACTAGCCCTGTAGTGTGTTGAGACGGTTAAAGCAGCTCATCATGCGTGCTCACCGCGCCGGCACGAAACAGGTCCGCAGGACTGTTACCGTCTGCTGCCATTACTATGGATTAGAAATATCCGTATAAGCACCAAATCGTTTATTTATTTATTTTTGCTTCTCAGCTTCTACGGGCCTCAAGTCCTCCCGGTGACGTCGATGCATTCGCGATTCCTGGCTGCCATTCGCGGAGGCTGCAGGGCTGCCCCTGGCGGGTAAAGGCTCCTTGACTTGTGGGAAGCAGGTCTGCTCTCAGCCACTTCCGTGGACTTCACCGTGACTGCTCCTGCCTTAATTTGACAGGAAAAGGGAGAGGTAGTGAACTAAAATAGTTCCACATTTAGGAAGTGGCACGATATGGCTGGAAGACAGGTAATTAAACACTTTGTAGGTGAAGTAGACCAGAACATCACAACACGTTTGTGTTTCATGCCCCAAATAAGGATATGCACAAGGTTCAGTGGTGTTTAGAAGAGTCCTGTCCTGTGGTTCTAGCTCCGGGGAGGGAGGGCTGGGTCAGGAACACCTTCCTGAAGGAGGTGAGGTGATGTGTGATTGGGGTTTGGAAGAAGGAATATGAGTTTCAGGAGCAGCTACAGGTGGAGAAATGGGCACAGTCAACATTTTTCAAGTATTCAGGAGGATTGGGAAAAGGTAGAGTGTAGATTGGAATGAAGCCAAAATAACAAAAGAGGACCAAATCCAAGTGTTTTGTTTTTTTCCCATAGAGGCTAAAGAGCATTAATTTGACCCTTGGTTAGAAGAAAGCCAGAAGGAGTTTGATCATGGGGGGTATGTCAGTTGTTCCAGAAAGGTTAATCTGAAAACAGCATGGAGAATGCCAGAACCAGGAAACTTGCTTATGAAGTTACTGATATCTGTCAGGTTGGGTTACTGTGGTAGGCAGAAAAATAAATCCGGGAAGGATGTCCACTCCCTAACCCTTGGAACATTTTGCAGATATGCTGAAGTTTAAAGACAATGCGATGAAGAGCTTATCCTGGATTATGTGAGTGGGTCTAATCGAACCATGTGAGCTCCATCAAGTAAAAGAGTGGGTCAGAGAGATTCAAAGTATGAGAGGAACTGGACCTAGTTTAGTAGCCAAGGAATGGGTGGCCTATAGAAGTTGGAAATGGACTTCAGACAACAAAAAAATGGGAATCTCAATCCTATGACCCCCAAGGAAGTAAATTCTCCCAATAACCCAAATGAGCAGGGGAAAGAGGATCTTCCCTTAGAGCCTACAGAAGGGAACTGTGCTCTTAAGGTAACACTGATTTTATCCTGTTGAGACCTACACTGGACTTCTACTTTACAACTGTAAAATAATAATTATAAATAATAAATTTGTGTTGTTTTGAAACCTTATATTGGTGGTCATTTATTGTGACAGTGAGAGGAAACTGATACAGATGCTGAAGACCTAAACTAAGTGGTTGGAGAGAAGATGGCTTGTGCAGGCTCTGGAAATTGATGGGATGTGGGAGTTGAGGGAAGGTAAGTCATCTAAGTTGATTCACAGGATTTCTGGTTTGGCAGGCTGAGTCGTCGGTGGTGCCACCCATCAGAGGGAGGGATAAGGCAATTACTTTCTAAATACTTTTGAATCTGCAGTGATACAACTAAATTAGGATTAAAAGAATTGATGCACCCCTATCCTTCCCCATCCCCAAATAATTAGAAATTATCCTTGCCTGAATGCCCATTGGTAGTGATATTTGTCACCACCAACCGAGAACTGTAGTAATATGTCTGCCATATGTAAACTGGATGCCTTAGGACAAAGCGCAAGTGTTAAGGAGACCTGGCTTCTTCTGCTGAGACAGGAGGAGGAGACTGTCTGCATGAGTGCTTTGAGAGTCAGCCAGGATGTCCTGGTGTCTTCAAGCTCAACCCCACGAACTGTCCATTGCTTCACTTCTTTCTTCCTTGTTCCCAGCTGCACCCTGACACAGCACTGCCCAGAGCCCCTTCTATATCACAGATTCTATAATCTATCTTCAACATTCTACACCCTGACTAGTCTCTCATCCTTGACTTCATTTTTGACTCTTTACATACTTTCATTTCTCCCAGCCCACTTCCTCTCCCACCCAGCCAACCCAACAACCAACACTTCAGCTACCCATGGCTAGTGCCTTCTGTTCCTTCACTTCGTTGTCCTTTCTTTATACTCATCTGGCAAAATCTTCCTGGCCATCCACATTTTCAATATGGACTCCTTAAGAAGAACCAAAAAAAGGTGACACTTGATTCTCTACAGATTCATGACCTCTAATTTCAGCTAAGTCTGCATGGAACCTGGATATCCTCCTGTATCATGGGTGGAATGAAGGGGTTCAATCTTCACCCCTTTCCAGAGACATCTTTCCCACCCCTTGCCCTTCCTACTTTTAATATACCTTCTTACCTCCTATTTCACACAAAACACACAGGTCAGCAGTGGAGAGTTTTCGTGACTTCCTGTGGGACCTAGCAAAAATACCATCTGCACTCATCTTGGCTTCCTTTCCTCTCATTCCAGTGGATCACAGCAAACCTCACCAGTTCTCTGGGACTCCTCGAGCCCTTTATTCATTTTGTTAAATTTTTTTTTTTAAAGATTTATTCATTCATGAGAGACAGAGAGAGAGAGGCAGAGACATAGGCAGAGGGAGAAGCAGGCTCCAATGTGGGACTCAATCCCGGTACCCCGGGATCATGCCCTGAGCCAAAGACAGATGCTCAACCGCTGAGCCACCCAGGTGTCCCTCAAGCCCTCTTTTCTATCTACATGAGCTGCATTCAGTTAAATATCTCTCTATTCTCAACCTCTTAAGTTCTATACTTTCCTTGCAAAACTTTAGTGGTGCCTGGGTGGCTCAGTTGGTTAAGCAACCAACTCTTGGTTTCAGCTTAGGTCATGATCTCAGGGTCCTAAGATCAAGTCCTGTGTCAAGCTCCGTGCTGATTGTGGAGTCCACTTGGGATTCTCCTTCTCTTTCTCCTTCAGCCCCTCACCCCTCTTGCATACTCTTACTCTAAAATACATCTTTTAAAAATGCTAAAATTAGGGTGCTTGGGTGGCTCAGGCAGTTGTCTGCTTTCAGCTCAGGTTATGATCCCAGGTTCCTGGGATTGAGCCCTGCATTGGGCTCCCTGTTCAGCGGGGAAGATGCAGATGGGGTCGGGTAAGAGAATTGTTCAACGTCAGGCAAACTAGAAACTCAAGGATAGAATAAAAATTTTGGGATCAATGCTCTTTCCTATTACTTCCATAGACCACAACCCCCACTCATAGCTAGTACAGATCACCAGTGGCTATACCTTCATCACAGAGTATTTTTAACTCTCTATTCAGAATTATTTACCTCCTATGATAAGTCACTAAAAGGGACATCTTCTGATGAAAGCTTGCTAGAACTATTGCCTGTATCAAAAGGCAACTTTAGCCATAATCTTAGCCAATTCAATCAACCACCCTCTCCAAGAAACTGAGTTTGCTGAAGGTTTCCAGATGTTGAACCCTTGAGCTATTCTGTATAGAAATTAGAGTGCTGCCCTGAATTAGAACACTTATTTTTCTGCAGTTGCACCACTGGCTCCTTGTCTATGGGTTCTTCCTCACCTGAACTATTTTCTCCTTTTTGACCATCTCAAATCTCATTTGAACCTACCCCAAATACTACAAAAGCTAGTTTTATCTTTGGCTGTGTAATTCTTCTCTATATAGTTCTCTCGTGTACTTACCCATGAGATGCTATAGTCCAAGTTGGCAACCCTTGATTTTAAACAAGAGAGCCTCCTACCTTCTTGAATACTTCTAGCACAGCACCCTGAAGCTCTTGTTTTCCTGTGATAGCCTCTCAATGCTTTCCTTCCAATTACCAGTCTTCATAGTAAAGGGTTGCTGTGCTAGCTCCTTCTGTGTTGTCTGTGTGTGTGCATGCACACACGGGTCTATGTAACAATGGCCTCATGGTAATTTTTGAAAAAATTACCCAATACCTGGGTGGATTATAAATGGTCTTGGAGTAGAGATGTGGCCAACCGTTGTGTGAAGTCCCTTTGTTGAGATCTCCAAAAAAATTATGGGTGTGCCATCGAGACCCTTTTCATGAGATACTAGAATTTCTAAGAATCTTTTTTTTAATATATTTTTTTAAGATTTTATTTATTTATTCATGAGAAACACAGAGAGAAGGAGGCAGAGACACAGGCAGAGGGAGAAGCAGGCTCCATGCAGGAACCCGACGTGGGACTCAATACCGGGTCTCCAGGATCACACTCCGGGCTGCAGGTGGCACTAAACCGCTGTGCCACTGGGGCTGCCCAATTTCTAAGAATCTTAATGTGGTATACCACAGCAACCTTGGAGGTAGCTCAAGGCAGAGAAGAGCCCGTTTCAGAAGAAAAAAAAAAAGTATGAGTGTGGCTGTTTTCAGAATGCATTATAAATTAATATGGAAGAAACACACAGTTTTTAAAAGCAAATTTTTTTAAGATTTATTTTACAGAGAGAGAGAACACAAGCAGGGGGAGGAGGGGGCAGAGGGAGACAGAGAAGCAGGTTCCCCATGGAGCAGAGTCTGATGTGGGGCTCCATCCCAGAACCCTGGGGTTATGACTTGAGCCAAAGGCATAGGCTTAACCGACTGAGCCACCCATATGCCCCTTTTAAAAGCCATTTTACTAGGCTGAACTATAAGGGACAGGGAAAGCAAAAAATGTAGAGGTCTTTGAATCCTGAAACTTCTTTTGTTGACATTTTCAGTTAAAAACATGGGCCACTTTTATGGAAAAAAGCTAACTCAGACTTTGAAAGAAAAAAACAGCCCAAGGGTGAGAGCCAAGAGTTGTGGAGAATTAAGTTGAGGGAAGAGGGGATGTCTGGGTCGCTCAGCAGTTAAATGTCTGCCTTTGGCTCAGGGCATGATCCCCTGGTCTGGGTTGGAGTCCTGCAGGGGCCTCCCTGTAGGGAGCCTGCTTCTCCTTCTGCCTATGTCTCTGCCTCTCTCTGTGTCTCTTATGAATAAATAAAATCTTAAAAAAAAAAAAATTCCAGGGAAGAGGATTATTTAGAATCTGTATAGACCAGGTACTACTATGTGACTCCCATTTCCCCTTTTTTAGAATGGGAGATAGTCATACGGTCTCACAACTGTATGTTTGGTGTGTGCAAGACCTATGAACTAATACTAGCTCTAGTTCATACTAATTAGTACTAATACTACATAGGTCTTTAGACTGAGGAGTACTCTACACAAGGAACCCCAATCAAGGAGCCAAATATGTACTTGGACCTGATTTCGATAATGGGATCCTGGGGCTCACGCCTGATCTGGAAGCAACAACAGGATAATATTGGAATTTTGGGGAGTATTTTGCATGTGGGAGGAATATAGTTTTTTAATCATTTAAAATTTATCCAGGGCTGATATACTGTATTACTTAAGTTCTATTACGTAGGTTATACCTATACTGAGTGGACAACTCCAATGAATAAAATCTCTTTCTGTGGAAAGAAATGTGTTGTCATAACAATGGTTTCTATCACCCATCTGTATTTGCTGTGAGAGAGCCTAAGAAATGTTCTTTATTCTCAGAAGCCTTGTGAAACAATGTGATACTGTATCTACATTAGGTCCTTGAATTATTAGCCACATATACATAGGAGTCAAACAAGGAAGAGGAGGGGGGGAAGTCATGAAAAACTAAAAAACAGATTGTGTTTTGAAAATAACTATAGCAAAAGCTATATACCTTTCTAGAAGGCATTTGAGTAATATATGTTCACCTTTTCCCAAGTACTCCAGAGGGTAACATTTTAACCTCTCTACTTAGGTAAATATATCAAGCATCAAAATACTTCAGAGTATTCTTGACAAGGCCACTTCATTCAACAGAGCAGCTCTGTCCTTAAGTACTATGTGGTTTAGGGATCCCTGGGTGGCTCAGCAGTTTAGCGCCTGCCTTCCGCCCATGGTGTGATCCCAGAGTCCTGGGATTGAGTCCCACATCAGGCTTGCTGCATGGAGCCTCCTTCTCCCTCTGCCTATGTCTCTGCCCACCCCCCGCCCCCCCGTGTGTGTGTCTCTCATGAACAAAGAAATAAAATCTTTAAAAAAAAAAAAAGTACTATGTGGCTTAAAGATACAGACAGATTCGCTCTCTCTTTGGTATCCTATTACTCCGTGGGGTTCAAAGGAGTTTGGAAAAATATTACCTCCTTCTTCCCTTCTCCCATGTTAAACTTTTGTGTATTCTATTCTATTCCATGGATGTTCCACAATTTACTTAGCCATTTACCTACTAATTAACATTTAGATTTCCAGTTCTTTCTCCAGATAGTTCAATAAATATCTGGTGCACATACTTATGTGCAGAGGTGCTTTTATCCTTATTTCTTAAAAGTAAGACTGCTTAGTGAAAGTAGGTGTATTCAAGCTTGACATGCATCTCGATGACTCTGTCTCACCTTACTTCTACCAGCAGTGTTCTGGTATGCCTGTTTCCTTGCATCTACACCAAACTGAGGTTGTCCCTTGATTTTATGCCAATCTGACAGATGAAAAGTGGATGTATCATGTTGTTGCTTTTCTTCCCCCAAACATTCCTTTAACCATTAGTGAGGATGAACATACTTTATAACTTGCTCTTTTTTACAATGTCCTGTTCTGTGAATTGATTTCTCCAATAATTTATCATTTTTAAGTTCTCTTTGCATATATAGACATTAATAATTTTCCCATTACTATACAAATATTTCTTATGGTCTACCTGTTTTTTTGTTTTGTTTTGTTTTTTAACATTGACGATGGTCTCCTGCCATGATATCAAGGGTTTTTATTTAGTAAAATATGTTTGTCTGGGTTTTCAACCCTACTAAAAAAGCTCATCACCATTTTAAGATCGTATAAAGATTTCCTTAAAGTGGGCATCTTTGTATTGTGCTCTGTTGAGACTGGTGTGAAAAATTCTTGTAACTGTTTTTAAAAGTCATTTAAAAAAAAAAAAAAAAAAAAAAGGAGAAACCAGGCAGCCAGGTGGCTCAGCGGTTTAGCGCCACCTTCAGCCCAGGGCCTAATCCTGGAGGCCCGGGATGGAGTCCCATGTCGGGCTCCCTGCATGGAGCCTGTTCTCCCTCTGCCTGCGTCTCTGCCTCTCTCTCTCTCTGTGTCTCTCATGAATAAATAAATAAAATCTTAAAGAAAAAAAAAAAGGAGAAACCAATCTCAGCAGAACAAAGAGAACAAGAAGGATAGAATTGACTGTCCCATAATTCTGCATAAGAAAAATCCTCCATTTCAGAAAGTAAGACTTGCAATGTTGTGAACTTTTCCATCATTACAAAGCCACATTCTCAGAAAATACATAATTTGAAAAACGTATTTTGATGTACCCATTCCATTACTATAGATAAAATTTTACATGTATGTACATCATTTTAATACTTACATATACATTTTAACTTTTTATTCTCACCTTTTTTTTGAGTAACATTTAACTATTAAGTTAAAAAAGATTATAGAAAAAGGAGAACAAGGTATTTAGGAAAATTAATGTTTCCTATATTTACTAAATATAAATACAGAAACTCTCTATTTTAAAATGTCACATACTTTAAATCAACTAAAGGTGCATAAATATTACTTAAAACAATAGCATGCTAAAAAAAAAGTCACTGCATGATTGTTTATTTAAAATATTATGACTCTGATGTAAATACATATGGGCTTACATAATTTATTACTCATATAAACCCTCAATTAAAATGCTTAATTGTTCATCCACAATGCCTTTTTCCTAATAAGCATAATAAATTTTCTATCTCACTGAAAGTGTTTAAAGCTTTTTAAATCTTGATTTGTGCAGTTACTGAAAAATAACTTAAGCTTAACTACATCACACAGCAGGATCGCTTGCAATGCTGTCACAGATCTATCCATGGCAAAATAGTCACATATCGTTACTGTTATTGCACAGTTATAGATACAGGTTATTATGTGCACATAAACTCTCTACATAATCAATGACAGTGCAGTTTCACTGCAACTAGCTTAACACATTTAAAATTATGAATACAATTTACAAAATCTTTAACAATATACTTTTAAAAGTATCCTGAGGATATTACAAAATTCATTTTACCAGCCCTTCATTTCTTCGCTTTGCCTCTTTAATTTCCAAGGTAACAGTTGTCCATATTTTGTTACATAAAAATGTCTTTATAGTTCCTATTAACAAAATATATTTAAGCTACATAGTATATAATTGTCCCTTAAATACTTAGTCCCATCTGCCTCCAGTCTCCTCTGAAATCAAGTATTTATCAAGTTGTCTATAATTTTTAATCAGAAAAGGTATAGCACAAAACAGACAGAAATAGGGTTATTAGCACATTTAAGTTAAAAGCATTGTGCATTTTTAATATTTTGGTCATATTTTATAGTAAAATAATATATTTTGGCAAAAATAATAAAATATAAGGTCTAGTTTATTTTCTTTTAATGGTAGATCTGGCAGGTATTTTACATTTGTAAGTATTATCTATTTAATTTGACTGTTCTCACATTTGTTTCTAAAAACACTGCTATAAGGTGTTCAGAACTTTGAGACTAAAAGCACCTAAAAAAAAAAAAAGGAAGGAAAATGGTGCTCTAAAATCTTTCGACAATTTTATAAACTTACTTTAAAGTGTCTCATATATGCCAACACAGAATCATTATTGCCTCCTAAGACTTATTTGACTCAAGATAATCTTTAAAATAATGATCTTGGACATCTTCCTGAAATTATTTGAAAATTAGGATGGGAATTCAAAAATTAAGAACAACAACAAAAAAGGAGAAACAGATGCAAAAAAAGTTGCTATTCTAGTGGCAGTTGTTATGGCACAAAAACACATGAAAAGATTTGTAATTTTCTCTGATATATACACAAACTAAGTTCAAAAAAGATGTGTAAGATATATTACATATATACACACACACACTTGGGCTCCAGACAGGAAATGGAGAACTTTACATAATAAGGCCATTTGGGTCATCTATCACTCAAGTCCCAAATGACAGTTTTTAATGAAGATGTTCATTATGTTTTTTATTCTTGCCCAGTTTTCAAGTTATCATTAACTAGTTGAAGAAGAGTCTGAGATGTGTATGTTTGAAAAAAGAAATGAGTGTGGTGAATTGATGACTGATGTCAACTGCCTTACATAGAGTATTTTTACTGTTAAAGAAATTCATACAGAGACATCTGCAGAAGAGTTTATCAACAATAACACAAAACTCCTTTAACACTATGACATACCCACTCTAACATACTATAAATATGTATTATTACAGTATTATTTATACATTCTACTTTAGGCAATATAGTCTAATTCTGAATGACCTTGTTAATTTTTAAGGCATCAGTGCATCAAGGGCAAAGCTCCATAAAATAAATATGAAAAGAAAGCATTAGCTTATCTGTGGCAGAGAGAGTGATCTCTGTACATTATAGTTGTTGGCCACTTCCATGGAATAGGGAATAAATTTTACATCTTATTGTCAAAATGTTATAGCATTAATTTTACATCATTTTTCAACACTTCATTTAATGGGCTAAACTGATCCGGGAGTATTCTCATTTTCATTGTTCCATCAGCTCCACAGGAAAAAATGTGATTTGCTGGCCCTGTCTCAATTTGCATCACTCCAGTTCCAATATTTCTGAAAATGGACTGCCGGGCATGTTCATTGATAAAAGTGTGAAGAAGACTAAAGGTAGACAGACTCCAAATCTGAAAGATAGTAGGAAAAATATTAAAAATTGAGGTACATTACCTTAAAAATCCAAATGAAAAATTTAGGCCTGTTTTCTTGTACACATAAGGAATTTCTAGAACAAAGATGGAAAAAAACCTCCGTAAGCCTAAGGCCTTGACTCTGAAATTATTGACTCTGTTTTTCAGTTTTCCAAATCCTTTTGATATTATTACATTCTTCAAAATCCATCCATTTAGAAAGGGAAGGATTTTATTTTATTTTATTTTATTATTATTTTTTTTTTAAGGGAAGGATTTTAAAACTTGCACTGGAGAGAAGAACTGAGGTACAGGAGGTTAAGTTACAAGGCTATAGAAATCTGTAGTATCATAGGGACCCTCAGAAGTTTGTGCTGTGTAGTTTATAATGGGGTAATCCTGAATAATACCCAGCAAGGGGTTAGAACCACTGGAAACGGGGCCTTAGAAAAAGCAAAACTATGTTCCAACTCAAGATAAATTATCATAACTTTAGTATACTTAATTTACTAAGATGTTCATTTTCAAAGTAGCCTAACTTACTGAATAGTCTCACTTGAGGCTCAAACAACGGATTCTAAGAATGCAGGCTCCTTCAGTGGGTCACTGACCATTACAATAACTTACTGACTAGTCTAAAGTGACTTCTCCCTGCAGATCTTTCCAAATGTGGCCAGAGGACCCTCCATCATGAGTGCTAGGTATATATTATAAAAATACACATTCCTGAGCTTAGAGTTACCATCTGACTATTTCTGAGATGGGATGCATTTTAATAAGATGCTTCACATTTTAAACAACCTCTCAGTTTTAAACACAGTGGAGTTTGAGAAGGACAGGGCTTATTCAGGTACATTCAGAATTCTTCAATCATCCACTGAGTAGCCAGATGCTATGCTATAAATGAAAAAAAAAGGGGGGGGGTAGCAATTCAGGATAAAGGAATATGTTAGTACATTTCACAATACCTGAAACTGAATTCAGTAATAACTCTGAAACTGGAAGTCAAGACTAATTCCAATGTCTGAAATATGTTTGTATCTACAGAAAATCAAGCTCTTTTGCACATTAATCAAGCATATTTGAAAACTGAAAAAGAGACAATTTCAAGTTAAATATTATTTCATTTATATAAGTTTTATTAAACAGCAACCAACATGTTGACCAAAATAGGAGTTAATATCTCTATTATTTAAACAGACTGGTATGATTAAAGACTTAAGGTTTCTGAAGATGACTTTTCATTTTGTAGATACTGTGGCATTACTGTTCTTACCTTTATGTTGCCTTCAGCAGATCCTGTGACAAAGTACTCTTCCGTTGGATCAATAGCAATGGCTTTAACAGGAGAATCATGGCTCTGGAATAGCTGCCTCTGCTGTCGTTGCCGAAGGTCAAATGCACATGTAAAGCCTTTTCTTCCACCTGATATTAGTAGCTGATGTTTTGGAGCATATGCTAAAACAGTAGCTCCACTATCATGGCATGTAAAAGCTAAAAATTAAAACAGAATAACATAACATAGAAAAGTAAAAGCCATTTAATGTTATAAGAAACAGACTTCTGGGTTTTGGCCAAGGTAGAATGATAGATCACCAGACTTACCCACCTACCTGAAACAATTTAAAAAATTAAATGATACATAGGGAACAATGGTTTGAGACACTGGATATCAGGCAAAGAAAAATGATCTTTAATAGATGGGAAGCAAATTCTGGGGGAGCTATACAATTGCCTGTTTATTGACTATAGAGTGTTTTCTGGCCATGGCACAAGGGGACCCCAAGTTGGTCTGGGTTCCTATTCCCACCAGCCATAGTGGAAAACCTCATAATTCATATAAGGCATAGAATACTCAGAAAGGTTTGCCTCAAGAGTAGGTAAAATTAATAATGCCTAGTATCTACTACAAAATCAACAGGCATGCAAAGAAGCAGGAAAATACAATCCATAAGGAGAAGAAAATCTTTTTTTTTTTTAAGATCTCATTTATTTATTCATGAGACACACAGAGAGAGAGAGAGAGAGAGAGAGAGAGAGAGAGAGATTGAGAGAAAGAGAGGCAGAGACACAGGCAGAAGGAGAAGCAGGCTCCATGCAGGGAGCCCAAGGTGAGACTCGATCCCAGGACTCCAGGATCACGCCCTGGGCCAAAGGCAGGTGCTAAACTGCTGAGCCACCGAGGGATCCCAAGTAGAAGACAATCTATCCACTGAAAATAACCCAGAAATTACAGAGATGATAGAATTAGTAGACAAAGAAATTAAAAGTCATTATAACTGTATCCCTTATGTTCAAAAAGCTGGATAAAACATCAAGCTTGTTAAGTAGAGACATGAAAAATATAAAAAATAGAGATACAAATAAAAAGTCCAGAGATTAAAAACTACAACATTCAAATGAAAAATGTTTAAATTTAAAGGCAGATTAAACAATGCAAAAAAAAAAAACAAACCACCCAACTAGCGAACTTGAAGACATACATACCCTTGTAAGTATCAGAAACACATAAATACAAGGAATATTTTTTCTTTAAAAAAAAATTTCCCCTAGCAAATCTTGGCTGGGAGTTTTGACTAGTGTTGCATTTAATCTGTAAAGTTCGGAGGCAGTGACATCTCAACAATGGAGGTGGACTAGCTCTCCATTTATTTAGATCTTTGATTTCTTTTTATTTTTTTATTTTTTATTTCTAGTCTTCCCCAACAGAGGCTATACATATTTTGTTAGATTCACACCTCAGTATTTCATTATTTTTGGTGCTCTTATAGTGATTTTTAAAAATTTCAATTCCAATTATTCATAGCCGGCATATATGAAAACAAATGACTTTAGTATGTTATCTGGTATTTCATGATTCTATCATACTTGCACATTAGTTCCAAAAGTGTTTATTTATTTTTGTAGATTCTTTAAGATTTTCTACACAGACAACCATGTCATCTGTGAATAAAGGCAGTTTTATTTCTTCTCTTCCAAATGTATACCTTTTATTTCCTTTTCTTGTTTCATTGCATTGGTTAGAATTCCCAGTACAATGCTGAATATGATTAGAGAGAAGGTATATAATACTGTACAATAACTGATGTTCACAATGAAGACCTGTGCCTATCAGATCCAAAATAAAGACATATGATTTTCATATTATCTCTGTTCTACTACTGTCTCTCATCAGCTAATGAGCTAATTATATATCTTGCATTTTTCTGCTTTCCAATTCTGTGCCATTGTGAGCAAAATAAACCTCACTGGCTAATAAATATGAGTCATTAAAGACAAATCCATTAAAAAAACTCTTTAAGTTCATGAATTTCTTGACTTCCAAAATTTATAAAATGCTTTCAAAACTTACCATGGACTAAACTATTGGCAGGTGCTACAAGAGTATCCCACAAACATATGTTCCTGGAAAAAAAAAAAAAGACTTGAGTGACACAAAATTTTAACAACAGAATAAAAAGTAAGCTTGTCTCAAATAGGTATATAACATTTGAACCTTGCTCTCACAAAAAGTTCTTAAATTTATAAAAGAATCAAATATAAGTATCCAATGTATTTATTCCTGATTAATTTTTATACAAAATTTTAAAAAAACGTACTAACTTACAAAACTGAGTAATTTTAGACTGACGTGTATTTACAAATAATTACTACATAAAGCCTGAATGCAGAAACTTCTTTTTGTATTTGCTGATTCTCTAACAAATGGACTGACATACACCAAGAGCAGGAAACTCTGAATTTTCCAAGCACAAAGAAAGCTTATTCCTGCTATGAATGGGAGCAGCTTTTACTCCTTTCTATGAGTTGCAAAGGAAGCACCAATATATGTAAAAATTTCTATGCAAGATGGGCTAAAGATTCCATATTCCTACAATCCAATTTCTAGTGCAAAGTGAGGCCTCACAGAGAAATAGAAAAGCTCAGCAATCTCAGTAGGCATTCACTCAGAATTCTGCTGTATGAGGGAAGTGAAACGGGGTTGTGGAGATTGAGATAGGAAGGAGACATTTTCTTACATATTTAAGATTTGGGAGGAGATGAGGATAGGCTGCCACTCACTAGCTATTGTACAACTAAAAAGTCTTTGAGTTTCTTGTTTTCTTCTTATTGTGAAATGCTGATAATATCTACTTAATAGAGCCACAGGATTAACAAAAGAGCAGGATCAATAAATAATAGTTCTTTTTTTGCTTCAAGCTTGCCTAATGCATAAGGAATAATACTACAGTGAAAATTAATTTTGCTATCAAATCCTTTTCTCCTAAAGTCTTAACAACAGGATATTAATAATACAGAAGGAATGGATTTTGTTTTTAATGCCACCAGAATTTCCTTAGCTTTATAATTAGAAAACTAAAAATGCTCCAAGAAACAAGTGTTTATAATAAAAATACTGAAAAGCTTAACTGTGAAAACATTATTGAGACACAAAAATATAAAGCAAATAAAGAATAAAGTTCAGCTATACAGATACATACTTAAAATTCAGTTATAATCTCTTACCTATTGTCAGTTGAAAGACCAGCTGTAGCTATCAAAGAGGAGGAACTAACAAACACAAAATCATTGGCTGTTTTGTTGTGACACTGCCAAGTCTGGAACAGTTAGAAATAAACAAATTGTATTGCTATCCTTAGCAACTTTATGACCAAGTACATGCATTAATCAAAAAGGGATCATGTAATTTGTGGCTTACTTAAACCTCTTGGGTCTTCCTCCCTACCCCCAAACTTTAGACAAATTTCAAGAGTAATACAGAGAATTCTATACACCGTTTACCCAGATTCACCAATTTTGAACATTCTGCCACATTTGTTTTGCCTCTCCTTTTCTCTCTCTCTCGCTCACACACACACACACACACTTTCCTTTGAACCATATGTATTATAAGTCTTTACGAGACCTTGTGTTTTTTATTCATTTAAAAGTTCAAAAGAAAACAAAAAGAGGTTAAATGTTAAATATTTTCAGAATATGTGAACATTTTTTCTTAGAAAAAGCTAGAATTTTAGATTATTTTTCAGAAATGTTTAAACTCAAATAATTTTTCAAATATGTAACAACATATTAAGTCAAAAAAATTAGAAAACTTAAAATGTTTCTGAACACTCCATCAAACAGTAACCTGAGAGATTTAGTCTATTAGAAAGACTTCCAAGATAATTTGTTCAGATGTTTCTCTTCAATAAAAAAATGATTTAAGAATGTCAAAACCGTCACATTTAAGATTTTTCTTTTGAGTCACTTCCCCATTGCCCCTGACTACCACTGGAGCTGGGCTAGATGGTATGTCCTTAACACAAACAAAATACACTTTAACCCCACAAATCCAGTAATGTACATTTTCAATTTAATTTGTCTTTTTAGAACTTAAAAAAAAAAGGCAGGCCCTTAGGGAACATAAACATATTTAAATCTTTTTTTTAACATATTTAAATCTATTATTGGCTTAGTGAAAATATGAAGAAATAAATTCTTTCATAGTACCCTCACCAATCTCCTCCTTACCTGCTTTCACTTAGATCAGTACCATACTCCGTAATTTAAACTTGGGTGAATTACCAGAACCTTAACTCATATTCTTAATATTTTCCTAATAGGTATTGTTTAGTCCTATAAAGGGCCTAAAGAATATATAAAATAAAAATCAGTGTTCTATGAAGCTTTAGAAGGTTCATTAAACCTGTGTATTCCTGAATAAAGATGTAGTTTTTTTTTTTTAAACACAGGTAAAGGTAAGGGGTGCCTGGGTGGTTCAGTTAGTTAAACTCTGATTCTTGATTTCAGCTTGGATCATGATACCAGGCTTGTGAGATTGAACCCTGTATTGGGCTCTGTGCTCAGCACAGAGTCTGCCTGTCCCTGTACATCTGCTCTTTCTCTCTCTCAAATAAATAAATAAATAAATAAAATCTACAAATAAATAAATAAACAAACAAACAAACAAATAAATAAATAAATAAGAAAGACGCGGGCAAAAAGAAATAATTGTACCAGCTATAGCATATCCTTTCTACTTTGTTCATAAGGGATAATTAAAAAAAAAACAAAACAAACCCATGAGATGTGAGGTCTGTTGACCATTCTTTTTAAGTATAATCCCCAATGTAGCTTAGTGAGGCTGGAAAAGAGCTTGAATAGCCCATAGGTTCCATGGGTATCTGGAGGTACCATGTTTGGTCGATACAGGTTAATTTTCCAGGTTTCCAGAGACTAAGAATTTTAAACCTCACAGACTATTTTTCACATAATACAAGGACAGAAGCTTATAGTAAAGTGACTGAATACATAGAACTAAATGGATTTTATTTACTTTTTGCTTTAATATTTATTGCCTCAAATATATATTCTTGTTCTCTTAAAAATAAAAATAAAAATTCAAAGATTGCCTGGGTGGCTCAGTCAGTTATGCATCCTGCTCGATTTCAGCACAGGTCATGATCTCAGGGTTGTGACACTGAGCCCCATGTAGGTTTCTATGCTGGGCATGCAGCCTGCTTGGGATTCTCTCTCTCCCCCTGCCATTCTCCCCATATACTCTTTCTCTCTCTCTCAAAAATAACAAAAATAAAATAAAAATTTAAAAAAGTTTAAAGGAAAGAATTTTTGGCTTACCAGGTATGGCTTAGGCATGCTTCCAGTTACTGGACAACATTTCCAGTTTGTTTGATACAAACTTAAATATCCATCAGCATCAACTATTCCAAACTTAGAGAAAAAAAATTTTTTAAGTATTTAATACAAATACAAAAGCACATATCAACCATATACCTTAACTGCGACTCTCAAATTTTGATCTTAAATACTTAATTGATAAATTGACTTTTACTTCACCTACACATGGATCTAGCCCAGAAAAACATTTAGCTGCTGCTTAAAAGAATTTCAGGTGACAAAGAAGAAACAAATATTAGGCACACATTTTATTATACCAACCAAAAGCACAGACTATATATTCTCTAAAAATACTCAAAAGATAGGATACTGAATTTACATATTTAATCGTGCAACAAATGTTTAGTATATAAAACAGAAAACTATCACTATGAAAAAGGTAAATTAAGGACTTCTCGAAACACATGCGAAAATCATGTCAACATCAGTAGAAAGCAAAATAAAACAAGAATTATTACAGTAAAAGAATTTCCACTATGGGGGAACGCAGGGTAATTTGAGAAAATGCCAAAATTATCCAATGAGAAATTATATGTTACACATATAAAAGGATGAGTAAGATTAAGCATTTTTTTCTATAGATTGCAAAAATAACATATATATAGTTTATGAAATAAAACAAATGTCTACTTTGGACTCTTGCCCTCTCCCATCTCCAGATCTAGCAACTCTTGACAATTTGATGTGTTCCATTTCAAATTTGGTTTATGTTTAGGGCTGTTTAAAAAATGAGAACCATAATAAATATACAGTTCCACAATTACATTTTTTTACTTATTACAGCCATCTTTTCATATCCGTACATTTAATCTACTTTATTCTTATGTTGTGTAGTATTACACTATACAGTTGTATTATAACTTTTGAAAACTTTTTCCTTAGAGACAGTTTCCAATTTTCCTTATTACAAAGTGCTGCTTTAAATATTCTGGTACATGTACCTTTGAGTATTTATGTAAGATAGATAATCTAGAAAAGGGAAAGCTTTGTCAAATAACATCATTTAAAACTGGCAGGCAAAACTAAAATTTAATCCTAAGTGGTAATGTCAATTTATATACTCATTTTTCTTACACATTAGTCAACACTGCTTATTACTAAAACTTCAAATATTTGTTGGTATATACAAAAGGAAGATTAATTTTTAAAGTGATTTCTTCAATTATTAGGATTATTGGCCATGCATAGTTGTTTCATAAAATGACCTGATAATATCCTTTATCTACTTCTCTATTGTCTTTAAATAAATTTGACTAATAAGGTGAATATTAGAAATATTAATCAACTGTTTACTGTATTTGTTACAGATATTTTCCCAAGGTCTATCCATTTTGTGATTTATCCTGTTTTCTGGAGTAGACCTAATGTATGGTCTTCAGAAAGGGTATATGGAATGTGTTAAGTCTGCACACTTAACAAATTTTTGTTTAAAATATATTTTTCATGAAATTTGAATGACAGTTTGGACAGATAATGACACCTAATTCCCATTCATTGTCCATCAGAATTCTGTGAATACTGCTTTCCTATATGTTATCTCTATTTTTCAGTAGGCCAATGCCATTAATTTCAGAGGGGAGGGGTGGAGAGGTTCTAAGGAACCATTTTATCCCTACTCCTTCCTAGAAGCTGTCTTTATCCTTGGATTAAAAAAACAAAACTCAAATAATCAGGGTGTGTCTAGGCATGTAATGTTTCTCAACCCTTAGGCCTAGTACTTGGTAGGTTCTTTTCAAAAATTCTATTTTTTTTTTGTTTTGGGGATATTTTTATTTTAATAATTCCTTTGAATATAATGTTTCTTTCTATTTCATCATTTTTTCCTTCTGAAATATCTTTTAAATGTCTTTTATAAATTTTCCTGGATCTAGCCTTAATTTGCCTCTTGTATTATTTTCATCATAGAGTAATTTCCTAATTTGTTCTTCCTAGTCACAAACTTGATTTTCAACTATTTTCATTCTGTGATTCAGCCCTTATAATGAGTAGTTCTTCTACAAACTCAATTTTGGGAATCATGTGTTTTTAATTTCCAAAAATTCTTCCTTGTTTTTCTACTTTTATTTCATAGTAGCTTATATTTGTTTTAGAATGCAGTATATCTTCCTGAATCTAAGGAACTGTCCCCTACAGGTCATTATTCCACTTAATGCCTCTTTTTAGGCTCAATAACTTTAGGCAGCCCATTTCTGTTCATAATGGACAAACTGACCAGCATAACTGTCAACTGTTTTATTTACTATAGTAGGCTTCTGTGCCATTTGGCTCCTTCATGGCCATGGTGAATGGACAGTTAGTTGACTATCTATTAAATATACTTGGGGAGGTAATGAAGAATAGTTTTTTGTGCCTTCAAATAGCATATGTGGAAGGCTATGGTGAGCGTTAAGTCTAGACAATAATTCAGACTATAGAAGGTATAGAAGGCCATGCTAAAGAATATAGGCTTCCATATAAGAGCCTTGAAGGGCTCCTGAAATCATCAATAATGTGATCTCCCGTAGGGTGTAGTTATATAACTATATTATTTGTTATATAACTGTAGTAGCAACAGGAAGAATGCACTAGAAAGGTAAAGAGTTGAGGTACAGAGACTAGCTAAGGAGCAATATGATATTGACAACCAAAGTAGAAAAGCATGAGCGCTAAAGCATACTGATATGTTACACAACTGAAATTACAGTAGAACTCTAAAAGCTTTTAGATTAAATCCCCTCAATTCCCATTAAGGAGCAAAGAATGTTGCCAATTGGTATTAAGAAACCATATGCTCTCAAAAGTTATAGTTTCACAGCTACATGAAAAAGTTATCTTTGACTTTTGGGAACTGTAACAGAGTTAAGTGATAAATGTGGTAGGCAAGAAGGCTGTATGTAGCACATCATGATACAAAGAACATGTGAGAAGAGTGAAAGGTTTCGAAGTTGAAAGAAAAGAAAAGGCAAGATGGACCATTTGTGAGAGTGCTGTTTGTTTTTACTGAAGCTTGGCTCTGAAGACAAAGAGCAGGCTGATTTCCCCTTTAAATGTTGCTGAACGTGATAGTGAAATACCACAGCAGGCAGAGAGGCAGTCTGAGGAAAACAGGATTATGGGAAGTAAAGACAGTAAGGGATACTCTAGAGCAGGGTTGAAAAACCTTTACTTAAAGGGTCATATCATAAATATTTCAGGCTTACTGTCTATAAGTCTTTGTTTTCCTGAACTCTGTTGTTGTAGTGGAAAAGTAATCACAGAAAACAAATAATGAGGTAGCTCTGTTCTAATAAAACTTTTATTTACAAAACATGTGGCTAGGCCATGATTTGTTCATACGCTATTCTAGAGAGTCCTCAAAAGTTTAATGTATGCACAAATCACAAAAGTATCTGGTTAAAATACAGATGATGACTCAGTAGGTCTGTAGTAGAGTCAATAATCTGAATTTTTAATAAGCTCTCAGATTTTACTTGCTACTTGACCATACTTTGAGTACATTCCAGAAGACAAAGAAAGTAGAAGTATTTAATCAAAAATGTGTAATATATGATGGTTCTATAATCATTTGGTCCTAAAGCATCATTTAAGTGAATTTTAATGGATACATATACATACACAATACTCATATGCATAACACAAAAGGTCATTCCGAGAAGAACCAAATGAATGTAAGTATTATGAGAATGTAAAATTCTTTGAAAATAATTTTATAAAAAAGAATATAGAGTAATACTTTATCATTAGCTCATTGAGCTGTTCTCTCTTCAGAAATAGACTAGTTACATTTATAAACTTCCAACAAAATCAAACCATATTCCCATTTGTGTTTGTATATACTACCTTATTTCCTTGATAGTTAAACCTCATTCTTGTAACTCTTGAATTGCCACCAGATCGAAAACAGGTTATTTGTTGAGAATGGCCCCATTCAAACATTCTGACACTTCCATCCTGAGCTCCAGTCAGATCTGCATAATAAGGAGCAAAAATTGCAAATTTAGGGACCCCTGGATGACTCAGGGGTTGGGCACCTGCCTTTGGCTCAGGGTGTGATCCCGGGGTCCCGGGGGATCGAGTCCCACATTGGGCTCCCTGGCTCCCTGAATGGAGCCTGCTTCTTCCTCTGCCTCTGCCTCTGTCTCTGCGTCTCTCATGAATAAACAAAATCTTTAAAAAAAATTGCAAATTTACTGCAGTAATCTTAGGAAGGTTTGTTTTTGAATCCAAGTAAAAACTTTAATGAAAGAAACACCTATGAAATGAATCCTAGTCAGTTTACATGAACTCACCTTTGTTACAAAATTTTGCTTGAATACTTTAATCTTAGAAAGATAATTTCATGATCTATTTTCATTTGAATAAGAATATACCCTCACACTACAGGACAGAGGCAATTAAATCACAGCTCTGCAGTTTCATTTCCTTTTCAAATTATCTCAATGATGTTTTAATAGCCTTTAATAAATACATTGTATAATAACCACTTAACCAATTCCTGGGTGAATTAGAGTCAATTCTTATCAGTCACACTATTAATGTTTAAATTTATACATTTTCTCTGGAAAAAAATTACAGAAAGTCTTGAATGCCATGTATGGTAAAGAAAAAAAAAAATCACTTCTAATAGTTATTCTGCCTGACCTGATAGTTCAAATATGTTATATGTTTCAGTGGAATATGAACAAGCTAAATGATTATTAATTCTTCACTTTGTCATTTACTAATTTTGTGATACTAGGAACCTTATTTAATCTCCCTGAGCCCACTTCAAATTGTCCTGTAAAAGGGGAATATATGTAAGTTAATGGGCAGCTGAGAGAGGTTAATGAGAAAATCCATATAAGTCATTTAGAAATATGCTTAACATGGAGGACTCAATTTGTGTTAAGTATAATTATCAGTAGTAATGCAGTAAAAATGATTAATTTACATATTTTATACCTTTAGTATAATAATAGAAGTTACTCTATTTTAAATACATGGTTTTATTAAACCCTTTGGTGGACATTGGTATGTAATTTTGATAATGGTTGCTTGTAGTACTTAGGACAGTGAAGTAGAAAACAAAACTGGTTTTGGCATATTTATTTTATCAGAATATCTCTCATTAAGAGAGAGCAGTACAATTTTTTAAGTGTCACAAAATTGAAGGGACACAAATACTTTTTAATTAATAGGCACTGTGCTTATTGCTGTGTGGTAGGACAACTTGACGACAGGCACAACTCAAAAATCATATTAAAAAAAAAGCTTGAGCTTGAATACTCAAATGGCAGTATGAATACGATTCCAACCCACAAGTTATTTTTAAAGTTGTCCTTACTGTTTTTTCTCTGCTTCAATGTTCCAAATAAACTCCCCATTAGTTAAGGTCTTTATTAAAGGAGAAAAGCTTTTGACATTCCCAAGGATATTAACTGAAAATAATATAGACTGCCTCAGAGTATGAGAACTTACTAATAGCCAGTTTCAACGCCTCTATGATTACTGTGTCTGATAAAAAGTGACAAAATATTAGTCAAATACAAAGTGACAATGATGAGGCAATAAATGACCAAGATAGGGTTCTAATCGATGTAATTAAAGATGGGAGTGATCCAATTATTAAAACAGTAATTATTAAAAAAAATAAAAAAATAAAACAGTAATTATTGACTATAACTTACGATTGTGTAGAGTCCAAAAATATTCAAAAATAAAATGTTCTAACATAGAAATATGCAGTCAACATAGTAAAAATTTACTGCATCAAGCGTAACTTGATGCAGTAAACTTTTTTCTATTTTTATCCAATTTTGAAATGAAGATTTTATTGGCTAGCAAACATTCTCTACAAAAAAAGTAAAATAGTTATCGTTCAATTGAAACTAAAAACTTGCTTTAAATTCCTTAGAACACTGGGCTAATTATTATTAACTTACAGTATGGAAGAGTTGGATGAGAAGTCATTCTTCTGACATTATTAATGGCTTTCTTAATCATCTGTTAACAGAGAAGAATCACTCTTCTATAGTTACAATAAAATGTAGTATTAAAAATAAATTGTGACAGGAAATTCAAATAACATTTATTTGTTTACTTTTATGTGATTCTATAACTACCATTATGGGTGCTAAAAATACTAAACATAACAGAATTTAAATAGCTCAGCTCTCTTATATTTAAGTGTACATACATTTTCTGCATCATTGACTAAGCTCTAAGAACAAATTCACCTTGAGAATTTAGTCTTACCTCCTTTCTTGCCAATTCTTTTCTGATCCCATTAAATTTATTGGAATAATCCTGAATAGTACAAGGTTAAAAAGATAGGCAGAAGCATGTGAAAAAAAAAAAAAAGAGGTAAACAGAAAATTGTATAAATTTTTAACTGGTAGTTTGGAACTGTTTATCCATTTTAAAATCATGCTTTGAATGATTTAAGTAGCCTGTCAAATAAGAATAAATATGCGAAATTAAAGAGATAATTTTAATAACGTTTCCTATTTATACAGCACCATAACTACAATTATATGTTATCCTAAATTTGTAGCATCAGTCTTGAGTAGATTTTTCACTGTTGTTGTTGCTCTTGTGGATTTAAACTGTCCATGAGACTAAAGTTGTGAGTAAAGTGGAGATTGGGTAGGGAGAGAAGAAAGCAGGCAAGGAGAAATGGCGAAGGAAAGAAACACTAGAATATGTTTATGGTTGTAATTATATTGCAAAATAGCACAGATTGGTCTTAACAAGGATTCTTTCATGTTAGAATTAATAATTCAATAAAGCAATAGAAGAAAATATTTTATTAATTCTCTACAAAAAAATGAAAACCTGCTGAGAGTTACTTCTGTTTAGCAAACTTGATGTTGCAATCTCATGTTCCTTTTAAAGAAATGCCTAAATATTCCTATTCTTTTACCTTTCTTTCTGACTAAATAATCAAAGTAGAATCATAAGTAAAAAAAAAAATACATAAACAGGTTTAATAAAGTTTCTAAGCGCATATGCAGAACACTACAGAGAAAACATAACTTATTTTATAAGATCCTTATAAAAAAGAATCCCTTTATTATACTGGTTTCTTCTTTTTGAGGACAGAGTAGGGCCAATCAGATTAATTATGCTTACAAATCACAATGTTCCCCTCTAAAAAGATATCCTTCTAAGATGGAGATAGAAAGAAAATTCAGTCCTAACAGGAATGACAAAGGTATATTTGTATGTTATAATGCTCTGGAGTAAAAACAAGTATTTTTCTGAGTACTGACTGTATGCTAAAATGCCATTCTAATTAGAGATCATAAATGTCTGAGGCAGGCATAATCTCTCACAGAGTTTACATAACAGAGTACATTAAAAAAGACAACTAAATAGTGAACAGATAATTTCGAAACTGCTACAGGCCATAAAGATGATAAAATGGGGGTGACACATAGAATGACTATGGGTAGAGTAAGGAGGGACAGATGCCTTCACTAGGGAAGCAAGGGAAATCGCTGGGAACATGAGCTGAGATCTGAATGGTTAAAGGAAAAAAAGGATATTTGAAGCAGAAAGAAGGCTAAGGCTCTAACCAGGCAATGAGCTTGATGCTTTCAAGAGACAGAAGGCCACTGTAATTAGAGCAAAGTGAATCAGGTATAGAATGAATAGAAGCTGCAGAGGTTGGCAAGGGTCAAATCACAGAGGACCTTACAGGCAATGTTAAGGACTTGTTTTTTTTTAAAGTTGTACTGGGAGATCTGAAAGTTTTAAACACTGGAGTGACAACCTAAATGATGCTTTAGAAAAGAGCAACTCTGGCCGCTGTATAGAGAACACATGGAGCAAGTGTGGAAGCAGAGAGACCAACAAGAAATTTGTTGTTACTGGAAGAACTGCACCATATTCTCTGAAACTAGAAAAATTGCCCATTCTTTCTTTTTATATATTTTGTATATTCACTTTAAGTTTCCCTTTAAAGGATCATAATATCAGTAGGTTTTATAAGTAAATTTTAATATATCTGTTTAGTTGGACAAAAGTGAATTATAAATGACCAGGTCATTTCATTTGAATAATTATTAGATAGCTCTTCAAATTCTTCAATACTTCAAACACACCTATCTGAAATAAATGAACTAAGAGGGCTTTAATATAAGCTCTACCACAAATCTGAGATAATGACCTAGATTAAATCACTAGACCTTTCTGGATCTTAAGCTTCATCTGAAAAATGATAAGTAGGAGAAATTATAACAGCTATTTCAACAGATATCTCAAAGAATAATAAGGTTATATGAAAAAATAAGGTTATATGAGCAACAAGAACTACATTAATATAAAATAAAATACTATCAGGTATTATTAAGGATGATTAAGTCTTAATCATGATTAATGAGGGCACTTGATGGGATGAGAACTGGGTGTTACATGTTGGCAAAATGAATTTAAATTTAAAAAAATTTAAAAACTAAAAAACTACCTTTGCTAATTAGTTAAAAAAAAAAATTGGTGGGGGGGGGGGGGAGGGCAAGGCAAGAATTCTACAGGAATTAGGGAACTGAAAATAACTTCACCACCAGAAAGCCACTGAAAGAATTACTGGCCCTGGGTTTCTCTGACGCCATATATCATCATTAAGTATTAATAAAAGAATTTCATGGAGGGATAAACATGGATCACATCTTAATCAGGGCTCAAGAAGATCCTGAGACAAAACATAAACAAATGACTATGACTATGTTCCAAATAAAACTTTACTAATAGATAATGAAGTGTGAATTTCATATAATTTTCATGTGTCACAAAATACCATTCTTCTTTGGACTTTTTTTTCTACCACTGAAAAATGTTTACAAACACTATTCTCAAGCATGTTTATACAAAAACAGTTGTTGAGCAAGGTTTGACCCACAAACCAGAGCTTGCTGATGCCTGATTTGTACCAGTAAGTTACAAATAACTTTAAGATAATTTAAAATAATTTCATTATCTTTTTTATATGAAAACATACTATTCTTTACAATCAAAATTCTTAATTTCTAGCAAGTATGACTTACTAAAAAGGTTAAGAATTTTAAAAAAATGTTTAAATCATTCCTCATCTATTAAACTAGAGGGGGAAAAAAAAGACATTTATACACAATTTTTTTTACTTTGTGTGTTTTGTTTTAAAAGTGGGCTCCATGCCTAGCATGCTAGGCATGCTCATCCCATGCTAGACAAGGAACCCAATGTGAGACTTGAACTCATGATCCTGAGATCAAGGCCTGAGCTGAGATCAACGCTCAACCAAATGAGCCACCCAGGCACCCCTATACACAATATATATATATTTTTATACACAATATTTTTAACTTTACGTACCACAGATGCTCCTCTGCCAGTCTGTGTACTACCAAGCCATGGCATGTTGATTGGAGTGCCAGGATTGCTATGTGTATATGGGGTTGTACCTTGCACAGCTGTTAAATCATCACGAGCATGTATAACCAAGAAATCTTCTGATCTACAAAAGAACATCAACTGGAATAAAAGCAACCCATCAGTTCTTCATTTCTTCTGTGATACCTGAAAGCTCTAATATATGATGTTGCATTTCCCTCTAAAAATTTTCTTCAGCTCTTAACTCCTAACTGGTACTCCTCTTACTTTACTCTCTTCTAACCCTCAATTCCTTCTTTTAGGCACCTGCTACCCCTTTTTCACTCTTTAGCCTATCAGCATCCACTACACTTACTTAGAAATATTCTTCTAAAAAATTTTGAAAGCTATAGTTCTGTGGATATCATTATTTTTAACACACCGTTACTGAGTAAAAACAAAGTACAGAAGTACCCTTTGGTTTCCATTTCAGCATCATCATCTACCCAAGTATAGATCTGTGTAGCCAGAATTCCAGAAACATCCAGTTCTTGAACATCATGGCTCGAAGCAATTGCTATGCAGTTTCTATTTGCCTAAAAGAAAAAAAATCATAATTTTTAAATTAAAAAAGTACATGTATAAGAGCTACTTTTAAAAATGGAAATTACAAAATAGCCCCTAGAAATGCTAACTTTAAGATACCACTTTATTTCTTCTCCCAGCACTCTGTCTCCAGTCTCCTAGTATGGTACAGTTTCCCTAAGGTTTGTACAGTTCAGAAATGTGGAGGGAGATACTGGATTGAAGCTCTAGAAGGTAGAAAAAGGTAAGGAAGATAAAAAAAACATAATCTGGGAGACGCTCACAAAGAAAAAGTGTAGGGGGCAGAAAAAGAGTGGGGAAAGTATGTCAGAATAAATCATAAGTGAAAAGTTGGTCAGATTAGGGACACCTAAATGGTGCAATAGGTTAAGTATCTGACTCTTGGTCTGAGTTCAGGTCATGTCTCAGGGCTGTGAGATGGAAGCCCTATATCAGGCTCTGTGTTCAGTGTGGAGTTTGCTGAAGTTTCTCTCTCCCTTTCCCTCTGACCTCTCCTCTGCTCCCTCTCTCTTTCTCTAAAATAAATTTTTAAAAAAAGTTGGTCAGATTAAATGATAAAAATTTTAAACATCTATGAACTGAAACTACTCATCTCTAAAACAGAAAATAAAATGATATGACAGCAAAGAGAAAAGAAGGTTAACATTTCCATATGTAAAATCCTAATACAAACTGAAATGAAAAAATACTCTAGAAAAAAAGATACAATGAGATAAGATATAATGAGGCTTCTCAGAGATAAATCTTCCATAGGTTTCCCCATTTCTGAATGCCTGGTGAGTGACTATGTTTGTTCTTCAGAATAGCTACACACCTATAGTGTCTCCCTCCAGATCAAAAGGCAGATACAGTCCAATAGAGAGGATTTAGGTTCCTTAAACTCAGTATTCCTTTCCTATAATGCAACCCACGCTATGTACAGTTATCATTTGGCCCCTTCTCTAACCACACAGGGAACGAGAGCATAAATGCTGATATTCTGGATACTGTTTCTGCTATTAGTAATAAACTATTTTTGGTCTCTGGCCTAGGAGTCTTGTGTCTTCTCACAGCATCCATTAAACTGAGAAAGATAACTTGTTAGCTTGAATGCAGGGAAAGATCTCAGACCTTCCACAGTTCTTAAGACAGATAATTCACAACTAAACAAGTGGGAAAAAGTTCAATCTCATCACCATTTTAAAATAATGCAATTTAAAGCAAAAGGTATTACTTCTCAGCTACAAATTAAGCAAGGATGTAAAACAATAATCAATCTAGAAGAATAAAAATTAAACAGGTCGTCTTCCTGCACAGTGAACAACAGATTTTATATATGTGGATGATTGTTCATTACTAGTTACTTATATATATTCAAAAAAGAAAAGAAAAAGAAGTTTGTTTTATAGCACAGAATACTTAAAATCACATTTTTTTTTTAAGGGAAGGGAGATACTTGTTGGGTGTAGAAAATAATTTTGTATTTGGGTGTAGAAAATAATTTTGTATTTGTATCTGACATATATATATTATCATAGTGCATAGATACTACAACATGAGAACTACCTGGCTAAGGGGCTGATCCCAAACTTGCCTGTCTTCAACAGAACTAGTCACTGTTCAGCAGTGTGTTTAAGAGGGAAATGAGACAAAGGACACAGGGAAAGATGAGGACAGAATGATAAAGGACCTACCTAGAAAAAAATCAAAGAAAAGAAAGATACAGACTATAAAAATGGAGAACTGGTGAAATGATTACTGAATGTGTAATGCCATAGGGTATTTTTCTAAATAATACTTAAAAATTCTTTTAAAATTAGGAATACATAAAAAGGAGACATTCATACTTAAGTGTATATATGTATTTGTGTGTGTGTATAAATGAAACTGTACAGCAAGGCATTTAGGGAAAACAGAAAATGACTAAAACAAATTTTGAAATAAAGATACATAAATAGGGCGCCTGAGTGGCTCAGTAGGTTGAACATCTGCCTTCAGCTTGGGTCATGATTCCAGGGTGTTGGGATGGAGTCCCCTTGCTCAGTGGAGAGTCTGTTTCTCCTTCTCCCTCTGACCCAACCCCGCTTCTGCTCACTCTCTTCCGTCTCTCTTGCTCAATGTTTCAAATAAATAAATGAAAAATCAATAAAATCAACAAATCAATAAATGAATAAAACAAATTTTGACTTTGGACAATTGTATATCTAAGGCTACCCCTTCTTTGAGGAGCTCAAAGACAGCTTTAAGGAACATGTTGAGTAGAAGACTAAGGAATGTAAAGGAAAAACTAGTTAGGCAGCTACTATAGCTGTAAGTCAATGAAGGAGAATTTCTATAAGTCATATATAAAAGCTTAAATTTGATCTAATATTAATAATCACATTCAACATATTCATATAAGGAAAATAAAAAACCTCTTTGGATTAAATGCTAGAATGTGTTGTATAGACTCTAAGGCTACTGCATATATAAATACTTGATATTCTCTCTGTGTAGTACTAAAACATTATTTTATCTGTTACATGTCCAATAAATTTAATTATCAAACAATATAATCATTTTATAACATAATTTATTCAGAATGCAATTTAGGTAGTGGGAAGTAGCTTTGGGAAAGAGAAATACTAATGCTGAATAAACTGACAAAATAGAAGACATTCTTCAACTATTATGAATACTTAATAATCAAAGAATAAAAAGTCTATGCACTTACTTTATTAACAGCAAAGGCAGTAATGATGTCAGATTCCTTGTGAATAATCCTTGCTTTACCTCCAGGATATCCCAAGTCTGCTTCTATCTAAATGGAAAGAAAGAAAACATAAAAATATAGTGATTTTAGTAATAGAAAAAAAATATGTAATCTAATCTGTCATTTAATACTTGCATTAATTATTTTAAGAAACTTCTTAGATATTTCAAAACCAAAGGCACTATTTTACATGCTAACTATCCCTAAAATAAAACTTATTTGATCAGGGAAATTAAAATTTTTTTCCAGCTTGCCCTCCTATGTATAAAAAGACAGTTGATACAATATACAACTTCATTAATTGCTTATGTTTCCAATAAATTAACTTTAAAGGATTAAGACATTCTAATTATTGAAATAAGATTTTTTTTACCCTATTTCTTAGCCTTGGATAATATTTTATAAATATTACAAGGTCAAAAGGCAAATATATTTATGTTTTGCACATCAAAGAGGATCACTGTTGCATATAAATCTTTTTTTTTTTAACCACCTTTTAAAAATATAAGGACCATTCTTTTTTTCTTTTTTTTTAAAGGATTTTATTTATTTATTCATGAGAGAGAAAGAAAGGCAGAGACACAGGCAGAGGGAGAAGCAGGCTCCATGCAGGGAGCCCGATGTGGGACTTGATCCCAGGACTCCAGGATCACGCCCTGCTCTGAAGGCAGGCACTAAACCGCTGAGCCAGCCAGGGATCCCCATAAGGACCATTCTCAGTTTACTGCCTATAGAAAAACAGGTCCAATACGGCCAGCTGAATACAGTTTACTGACTCTTAGTCTAAAGCAACTTCTAATTTATAAAAGCAAAAAATGAACAAAAAAACAACCTGAAACCCTGAAAATCTCAATAATTTTCCCAGGCCAGTAGTCATTTTTAATAGCTGAATAAACCATAATTCAATGTAGTTTAGATGAGGGAAATATATGTGACCTTCTGTTTACCCCAGAGAAGGTATATATATACTAGGCCTTTGAACTCAGAAGAGAATAGTGTATAAAATCAACATTTACTAAAAAAACAGAGGTAAAAAGAGGAGGCAATTATTAAGAATTAGAAATGTTAATATAGGATATTATTTCATCTTATTTTACATGCCTAACCTTCAATCTTTAAAATGAATTAGTATAAAATGATTCACAACTCATTTTGAAGTGCAGAAGTTATTAATTTAACATAAGAATATAACAGACTTAGCATGTCTGGCTAGCTAGGTCAGTAGGACATGTAGATCTTGATCTCAGGGTTGGGAATTCGAGCCCCACACTGGGTGTCAAGATTACTTAAAAATAAATTTTAAAAAAATGAATATAACAAATATAATTCCTGCAAAGTTTAGATAAGAACATCAACAATGCCTGTCCAGTTTGACTACTAGAACTGAGGTAGCAGTATGTTTTAAAATGGCAAATAAGACTGTTGAATGGCAAAGTTGAGACTTGTAAAATAACCAAAACTAAATAATCCTATGCAAATAAAATTCACAGTCACTAGATGTAAAGATGTAAAATATATTCTAATCTAAAATGCAATCTGATAACAAACATAAAAGAATTTCAGTGCTTGCCAAACATTTTTGTTGATTCAGAGTCAACTTCTTTTCTAAGGAAAATCTTTCCTCTGGTTACAAGAGGCCCATCGAATGAATATAATGTGTAAGTCAAATTCTGTAATTTTATGACAAAATCCCAATTTAGTACCCTATCTGCCTGGTATCTGAAGCATACTAAGTGTCCACTACTGGATTCAGAAGAAATTAGAAAGACAAATGATATTTTGCAGGCAACAGAGGAGTGTGTTAGTTGCTGGTAATAGATAGGTGGCAGGAAATATATTCATTTTACCTGCAGAGCTTTTTCAAATTTTACATGGGAAGAAAGCTCCTGCAGGCATAAACTTCAAAAACCTTCTTTAATGTGAAAAATACATTCCTGTCCTCTCATTACCTAGATGTAATAAAACATTAGTTCTTAATATTGTGGCCCCAAGATTACCTAAAAGAGAATCATCTGGAGAAAGGGGGAAAAGAATGATGTTTAGTATCTCAAAAGCTTATGCATATTTAATTTTGAGAACAATGGTAAGTGGTAGGAAGTGAGATTAAAGACCAGGCAGGATTCAGTGTACAGATGGCCTCTTAAGCCTTAATAAAGAGTTCAGATTTTATTTTAAAGCTAGGAAGCTACTACAGGGTTTAGGTAATTCTGGATGTTGTGAGGTCAAGTATACAGGCTGTGAGAATGGCTGCCAGGAAATCAGGTAAGAGACTACTTTAGCAGCTGGAGTGATATGGATTTGATTAGGGCACTAACATTGGTAGTACTGTGGTTGTGGTTGGAATAGGATAAAGTTTGCTAATGGAGTGAACTTACAGTAGGAATAAAAGAGAAAAAGAAAGGATAATTTCTAGTTTTCAGACCTGATAACTGTGTGAGTGAAGGTAACATTTAATGAGACAAATGTGAAGAAAAAGTAGGGATTTGGGTTAAGATTAGAAGATAGAAAATTCTGTGTTTTGACATTCAGGGTGAGGTAACTATCAGATTAATAAAGCCAGTCCAGAGTTCAGGAAATGAATGGACTAGAGAGATCTGACTTAAGAGTTATCATTTAAGAGCTAGCTGTTGATATTTAAACCATGAGATAACTCAAAGAGAAGTAAAGACAAAGAAGAGCAAAGGTTAGAGAACTAAGTCCTGAGACACCCAACGTTTCCAGATGGGAAAAAGATAAGCCAATTTAAGATGGAGTAGTTTTTGAAAAGAAATACTTACAGAATAAATTAATAAAACAGAAAACATTCTGATAGAACAGGAAATATTCTCCAACTATGAATCCTTAGTAATCAAATATGATCCACAGAAACCAAGTGAAGCAAATTTCAAGAAAGTAGCTGAGGTTAACAGTATCAAAGGATACTGAAAAACTGAATTAAAGGAAGACAGAATTGACTACTGAATTTACCATCCTGGAAGTCAAGGACGAGTGATTAGTAAAATCTCAGCAGAGTGGACTGGAGATAATACTCAAGTAGATTAGAGAGACAGGTGACTATTGGTGAATAGGGAGGGAAATCCACTGGGAAGATTCACAGGGGCATTTGACTGAATTGATAATGTTTTATTTTTTTTTAAGATTATTTATTCATGAGAGACAGAGAGAGAAAGAGAGAGAGAGAGAGAGAGGCAGAGATACAGGCAGAGGCAGAAGCAGGCCCCATGTAGGGAGCCTGATATGGTACTTGATCCCGGGACTCCAGGATCACGCCCTGGACCAAAGGCAGGTGCTAAACCGCTGAGCCACCCAGGGATCCCCGGTAATGTTTTATTTCTTAAACTGGATGGTCCCTTCACAAGGTTTTTGCAAAATTCATCTTTAAGTCTTCTTTAATGATTTTATAGGCAATTCTACAAATGAATTTTCCTAGATAGGGAATTACATAAATGGAAGAGCAGACAGATTCAAAGGTAGGTCTTTCGGTTTTCATTTGAAAATAAGACAATAAAATATATTTGCTTATGCTGAGAATAATCTAAGAGAAAGATAAATATTTATCATGGAAGGAGGGAAGATAACTACTGAAGCAAAGTCCTTGGGTAGATAAAGAGGAGACTGACTGGAAGATCTGGTCTTGGGACAAAAAAGTGACAGTTCATCTACTGTGAGAAAAGGCAGAGCAAAATATCTACATATAGAACAGAGGTTAAGATTTGGTGGTAGAAGATTAGTTTAAATCCCATGCATTTATTTTGATGGCAAAACAAGGTCACTGGTGGGAAACAGCAAAGGAATATTGTTAAGTTTGAGCAAATAGGGCAAAAATGGGGAAATAGAAGAGAGAACAAGAAAACAAATTCACTACATAGCAATTTATTTTGATTGTTGGAAAGTTTAATTTGGGATTTGTGGCTATATATTTTAACTAAGGCAAGCGCCCATGATTTGTGCCTTTTCTCCATCCACATTCAGCTAATGTAGATAAAGGTGTCACTAGCTAGACCCAAGATCTGACCTTTACTGCCTACTTGCTTGGATTCACTGACCTTTGTCCCACATTTTTCTTTAGGCTATCCTTTCCAGCTTATCTCTTAACTCAGGCAAACAGAAAGCAAAACTGCCCTTCCAGCAACAGCACCTGCCCTGATAAGACCTCCAACCAGCCCAGACCACCCAGACCAGTGTGATCTTAACCCCTGACTCCTGCCTGCACAGATGGACCACAGAGTTATCTCTAGATTGAGGATGACTGCTTTTACTTCACTGTAATACTAATAGCTCCATCAAAGAGTAGCACAAGCCTCATTTACATAATAATATGTATATAGGCAAGTTTCCTTAAGACCTACACATGTCCTTATGTCCCTCTGCACAGGATGACCAGGCTTCCCTATCTAAATATTCATTATAATCCTAAGTAAAAGCCATTTCCCGTGATCTCCTTATTTGCTGTAAATAAAGGTTTCTTTGTGTGACAACTTAGCCTGCTGTTTGTGACTCACCAAGGAGGGAAGCACGTTGCTTTGGTTATAACGGCACAGAGTAGAAAGGAAGTTGCATTTAAACAAGTTTAGGACATTTTTTTAAAAGGTTTTTTAATTCATTCATTTGAGAGAGAGACTGTGAGAGCAACAAGCAGGGGGAGGGGCAAAGAGTGAGGGAGAAGCAGACTCCCTGCTGAGCGGGGAGCCTGACATGGGGCTCTATCTATGGACCAAGATCCAAGGACCTTGGGATCATGACGCGAACCAATGGCAGACACTCAACCCACTGAGCCACCCAGGTGCCCCAGGTTTGCGAATTTTCAAGGCAAATACAAAATAGAATAGCACAAAAGGGATGAGGATTTTTGCAAAGTATTGATCATAATAATGATGGATCATGAAATCTAAGGTAGGAAAGGAAGTGGAAACATGATGTGGCCAGCTAAAAAAAAACAGAACTTGCATGTGGTGTGAACATAATTCAATTTGCTAAAGGCCATACAACATAAAATCATAGTTAAAAAAAAAACCCCACAATGAATATGATGGTCACAATGTAAACTTTAAGTTTAATGTAAACCCTAATGTAAGGTTTTCAGGCCACGCTTTAAAATTTGATTGGGCTGGATATGTGAGTAAAAATAATCCAAATACTAGTGCTAAAAGAGATTTTAAGAGATGTGCAGATCAATATCTGTATATCCAGCCATTCCATTTCTGGGTATATATCCAAAAAAATGGAAAGCAGAGACTTAAACAGGTATGTTTATATCGATTTAATGTTCACAGCAGCATTATTCACAGGGGCCAAAAGATGGAAAAAACACAAATGTGTATCAACAGATGAATGGATAAACATTATATGTGATTTACACATAATGGAATACCATTTATCCTTAAAAGCAAAGGAGATTCTGATACATACTACATACATACCTCAAGATGGTATGCTAAATGAAATAAGACAATCACAAAATGACAGATATTGTATGATTCCACTTATACAGATACACAGAGTAAAAAACTCATAGACAGCAGGATGGTGGTGGTGGGCTACTGAGGTGAGATGGAGACAATGGAGAGCTACTATCTAAAGTGGACAGGGTTTCAGTTCGGGAAGATGAAAAAGCTCTGGAGATGGATGGTGATGATGGCTGCACAATAATATGAGACAGAGACTCCCAAGCAAGCTCCACACCCAGTGCAGAGGCTGATGTGGGGCCTGATCTCCTGACTCAGATCATGATCTGAGTTGAAATCAAGAATTAGACACTTAACCAACTGAGTTACAGTCACTACAGACACATTTCTTTAAAGATATGGACTACTAATGCTCACTCAAGAAGATAATAGATCACCTGATTTGCCCTTATTTGTTAAAGAAACTGTATTTGTAGATAAAAAAAAAAAAATTCCCAGGCCACCTGGTTTCTCTGGTGAATTCTACCAAACACTTAAGAAATAATACTAATTCTACACAAAATTTTCTAAAAAAATTAGAGACTATTTCCCAACTTATCCTATGAGTCCAGCATTAGTTTAAAACCAAAAAAAGAACCCCCAAATATCTTTAAGAATATTAACCAATATTCTTTAACATAAATGCAAAAATTCTTAAAAATTTTAATAGATCTACCAATATATAAAAAAGATAAACATACCATGACCAAATGAAGAGAATGCAAGGCTGGTTTAACATAAACTAATCCATCCATTTATTTGGCCATATTAATGGACTAAAGAAGAACCATATGAACATCTCAATAGTGGCAAAAAAATTAATTAAAAATTTTTAAAAAAATTTTAAAAAGGAGACAGAGCTGGATCAATCACTGATTAAAAGCTTTCAACAAGCTAGGAACAGAAAGCTCCTCAACCTTATGAAGGGCATCTAAAACCCTATAGATAACAGCATACTTAATGACAAAAGACTGAATGCTCTCCCTCAAGATCAGGAAAAAGATAAAAATGTCTGCTTTTACCCTTTATATTCAATATTGGACTGGAAGTTCTAGTCAGTGCTGTAAGATAGTGAGAGATTAGTATAAAGAAAAATTGACTAATGGTCCATGACACATATATGTCAATTGGTTTTTTAAACGGAAGAAAAGGCAATTCAGGGGAGGAAAAGATAATTTAATCTTTTCAGAAAAGAGCGGTGAATAACTGATACACAGGTTTGTTGTTGTTTTTTTTTTAAATAACTGCAATCCATACTTTGTATCATTTTTAAAAACCTGAACCAAAAAAATTTTTGGTAGAATTTAAACAATGCCTTTGTGTTGTGATTTCTTTGTAGGGCAGAGCTTTAGATGCCTTTTCCATTGGAAAGTTGTGGTAGTGGAAGTCATCTTCACTAACTGTAAAACTAAAACTTGAGCAAAGCAGGAGAAAATCTTTGTGACTTTTAGGTTAAGCAAAGATTTCTTAAATATGGCACCAAAAAGAATGTTCATACACAGAACAAATTTTGATGAGGTCCAACCTATGCATTAAAAACCTCTCAGTTTAAAACAAATTGTAAAGAGAATAAAAAGACATACAATAGGGTAAGAGAAAGTATCTGACAATTAGCTATAAGACTTATATTTAAAATAAACTAAAAACTATTAAAATTCTATTAAGAAAACAACCCAATAAAAAAAAAGACACATTTGAAAAGACACTTCAACCAAAAAGTTGTTGTTGTTGTTTTTTTAAGATTTTATTTATTCATGAGAGACACAGAGAGAGGGAGGCAGAAACACAGGCAGAGGGAGAAGCAGGCTCCATGCAAGGAGCCCGATGCAGGATTCGATCCCTGATCCTGGGATCAGGCCCTGAGCCAAAGGCAGACAGACCCTCAACCACGGAGCCACTCAGGCGTCCCTAACCAAAAAGTTAGAAGTCATACAAAAGATAAACAAGCACGTGAGAAAATGCTCAATGGAAATTAAAACCACTACACACCTACTGGAATGGCTAAAATAAAAAGGCTGAGCATACCAAGTGTTGGAGAGGAGGTAAAGCAACTGAGATTTCATGCACTGCTGCTGGCGATACACTATGGTACCACCATCCTGAAAAATACTTTCTTAAAAAGTTAACCACACACCTACAATGCAATCTGGCCATTCTACTCCTAAGGATTTGCACAAGACAAATGAAAGCATATGCTCATACAAAGAGACTTATATATGACTATTCTTACTTGTATATGACTATTCTGAGCATTCTTATCTGAAATAATTCTGGAATGGGAAGAGCTGAAGTGTTCACTAATAGATACAAAAATAAACTACGGTACAGTGATACAATGAATACATCTCAGTGTAAGCAATGAGTTGCTGAAATACCTAACGTGGAGCAATCTCAAACTAATTATGCTACGGAAAAAAAGGACATACTATATTGATTCCATTTACATAAAATTCCAGAAAATACAAACTAATCTATAGCACGAAAAAGCGGATTGGTAGCTGCTAATACAGGAAGAGGGCAGATGTGGGAGAAAAGGAGGAAGAGGGAGATTAAAGTTTTGGGAGTGATGATTACATTCATTTTCTTGATTCTGGTGATGGCTTAACCGGTGTATACATATGCAAAGATCAGTAAAATTATACTTTAATAAATATGTGCAGTTATTTTAACTCAGGTATACCTAACAGCTGTTTAAAACAAAATTGTAGCAGACACCTGGAAAATTCAGGCCAAAAATGGTTATGATGTTAACTCACCAACCAGAAAGACTACCTTTTAATGTAGTGTGAGGACTATAGAAACACCACATTATTAACATCTTATAAATAGTGTGAAAAGAGAAATCTTTGGATAAGAATTCATAACATACAGACTAGTAATTAATGATTACCTAGGCAAGGACTTATTGTTAACTGATTGAAAGTTTCAACTATATTCTTTCAAAATTCCCAAAGGCCCGTAGATATTTCCAAAGTATGAATTGCATAAATTTATTTTGCCAAAGTTTGAGTCATAACTTGACAGCTAATCAGTCTTTTTTACTAAATGTATAAAATTATTTTTCCTTTTTTTACCAAAAGATTTTCTTTGGGAAAGAACTGGCAGTGGAAATCAGTAGCCTTAAAAACTAACTTTTGAGAAATTTTTCCCCTAAAAATGACTTTGTTGAGAGGGTCTTAATATCAGAATAAAAAAACCCATGAGTCAAGTATCAACTTAACAGAAATCATATTTAAATGTACAATCACAAAACATTTGGGAGATATTTTATGATTATATAAACTCCTACAATTTTTGCTCTTGTTCTCAAGTGTTATGAGAAATTGCTACACATTAAGGCCAGTCCTATATGCTATTCCTACCAGAAAAATAAATGTTATGTAATAGTATTTGATATATTTTAAGGAATTAACATGACAGGAAAGCACGTTAACTTCAAAAGTGACACGGGAAAAAACAGAACAATACTACCATAATTCTGTAATGGCTACTGTGATTACATTTTATTAAGATCTTCAGTTGTATTTACTTTGAAAAATCTGTAGCCAAAGCAGGTTACATTCAACTCCCTTTAAAATTGCATTCTCTTATTATTAAAACAAATAATTTTTATGATTGCATATTTAAGTTGTGGAAATTAAAGAAGAGTAATTTGAGAGAATAACTTCATTGCACTGGAAACAAAGTCCAGTTCAAAGCTAAAATGCAAACAATTTGTTTTTCTTGTTAAAGAATGCAATTTCTAATTTCAGTTGAATGATATTTTGTACCTTATTGATGTTTGGCTCCTCCATCATAGAATTTTTGATGGTTTCACAGTTGTCCTCTAATGACTTCATCAAGAAAGAATAACCACATGACAAAGAGTAAAGACGAGATATAATACTGGGGATATGTTTTTATATTTTTAACCAAATTTACTAGAAAACAAAACTGGACTACGTTATTACTTTTAAATATCATACATCTTAAAAGAAGCCTGTGTAGGGGTGCATGCTTAAGGGTTAGGGAAAACTTATTACCTCAGAACTCATTAACCATCACCATAAATTTTATTTCACCTCCAAGAAATTTTAACGGACTTATTTTGAAATCTTAAAATTAAAGCAAAATTGAGCCCATAGTTCTTCATACTAAAAATTTCAGAGCTACTGAAAATTAAAGTCAAATTGTTCTTCTTCATACATATTACTATGCCTTGTCTACATTATGGTATCTCACTCCTTAGCAAAACCTCCTGATTAGAAGATCTAGATTTCTAGGTTTCTCTTTCTCTAGCGAAAAATAGTCAATAAACTGTTTGAAGGCACACATCCTTTTTAAAATGGGATACTAGCATTTGTTTAAGTAGTAATTCAAGATGTCAGAAAATAAAAGAGAAATATTAAGTAGGGACAAAGATGATAGCTGTCAAGTTTTTTTTTTTTTTTTTTTCTGGTTGAAAACCATTCAAAAAGAAAAGAAAAGAAAAGAAAACCATTCTGATACAGTCTATTTGCAGCTATCTGCACTTAATTTCAAACTAATATAAACAGGAAAGATCTTCTATTTTAAAAATGCAGTATATAAAAAAAGAAAAGCTCTGAGGATACATCAGGATTTTAAATATTAACATCAGATGGAGAAAGTTTCATTTTCAAATGTGTAAGGAATAAGAAACAGCAGCAGTCTCAAAATCCTCCCATCCAAAATATAGGGCCTGTCTTGCATCTGTTTCTAAGCACCTGAAAAGTCGCAGTGACTTGGACTCCAACTATTTAAATACAATAATTTTATTAAAAAAAGAGATGGAAGGTGTTTTTGTTAATACCAAAAATAAGCTAATCAACTTTCCAGAAAAGATTAAATAATAATATACTAACTCTATAAAGTTAATATTCTATTTAATTCCATCTAAATCTATGCTTCACCATATAAATTTTTCATTTTTATATTATCAAAATGTCACTAATTTTCAGAGCATCACCATCAAGAAAACAATAAAAAATAAATTTTAAAAAAGAATAAAACAATAAAGCAGTAACAATTTCTAACAGCTACCAATGATCATGCCAAGTTTTAAATAAGTTAACTCTACTGGACAACACACTGCCAATTAAGGGGTACTGTACTCATTTTGCAGATAAACATCCTAAAATTCAGAGAAAATATTTAGCTTACTGGTAATTATAAAGTTTTTAGTCCATGCTTTTGATTAAAATCGTAACACAAAAATAATTTTAAAATTTTCTTACAGTATCATCCAACTCCTAAGAAAACTAAAAATAAAATAGCAAAGAAATTTAGAAGGCGTAGCCATGCTCATTTACCTGCTATCCTTCCTTATGCATTCTGGCTTGCTCATACAATTCTTTTACCTTAGTGATTCTATTCCCTGATCCAGCTAAACAATCTAGTGGTCTATCAGCTTTTTGTTTTGTTTGAGAACTATTTAATTTCCCAAGTACAAAGACTACATCAGCAGTAGAGAAAAGTTTTTATATTCTTACATCTATATTAATCAAATATGGCCATGTTTTTAAAAAAATGATTTGTACTTGGAATTATTATGCTAACTGCATCTTCATGTTACAAGGTACATCAGAAAAAGAAATAACAAACACATAAACATACTTTTTATACAGAATAATGCAGAAGGGTTTTATAAACTATTATGAGAATGCTTTAACTTGTAATACATTATTTTAGGCAAAGATATATTTAAAATAAAATAAGAAACATTACCTCATCAGTAAATACATCCTAACTAGTTTCTGATTCAGTACATTTTTAAGTTTATTTATTCAAAAATTTTCTTGAACTGTTTAATGGTAATTCATATACTCAATATTTAAGAATACATCTTACATAAGGTTAAATAAAAATACTTCATTTGTATTAAACTTATTTTATCTATTGTTGGCTTAGATTTCAATGTTATACGGTACATATGTCAGAAGTTTTCTAAGTTAGCCAAAAATTATGTTTGTTTCCTGGCTTGGCTAATCCAAATGTATTTATATAATCTGGTGAATACTAAATAATAGCTTATGCAGTTGCCTCTTATAAAATAGTGTTCAAATCGAGAGTCAATGAGCTCTATAATGAACTCTATGAATTTTTCCTTTTTTTCATTAAGGTTATATGCCATCCTGCTTACTGCTTACTTGTCTATTAAGAAGCCATTTTAATGTATAAAGTTATTGAGTCACTAAGCTATACACCTGAAACTAATGTAACACTGTAATGTTGACTGTACTCAAATTAAAAAATTTAAAGAAGAATGAAATTAGGAAAAAGAATTCATTATATTTCCTTATTTGTCCAAATGAATTACTTTGTTTTCTGTCCCACTTCAAAAACCATACAAAGCTGCTTTCAGACTAGTTCAATGCTTCTCAAAATGAGTTCCACAAAACAGCTGCTGGTCTTGAAACTCTTTATTACTAGTTCACGAAGACATGAGGAATTAGTAGCATCACTAAGTCCACTACTGAGTTTACCCACTACCTTTTAATAGCAATACCATCACAGAAAAAGAAGTAATATGTTAATTACATTCAGGTGCAAGTTCCCCATATCATCAAAATAGAACTTTTTAAAGCTCTGAACTAAATGAGAAAAATAATCATTATAGTGATAATATCAAAGTATAATCAACTAGAATATACTTACAAATTGTGTTTACGAAATTTTGGTAAGAAGCATAATTAAAAGAATAAAAAGAAAATATACATATTTGAAATGTTCTCAGTATACTGACCTAGTTTCAATTCAACTTCTAAGATAAGCTTAACTATCATATGAAAACCAAGGGAAATTTCTATTTGACTTCCAAAACTGGCAATCATGACAACTCAAAACACAAGGTAGAGAATCTTCACTCAAACAGTATCTTTTTAGGGAAAAAAAAGTTCCAAATATATTTGAATTTGTTGCTTTAAATTAACTTGATTTAGGAAAATACTGAACCTCTCTCTTTTCAATCACCTTTTCTATTAAGTGGATGCTAAATGTCTATGATATCAAAGTGAGTTTTTTAAAAGTCTGTAAAATGTATCTTATTTTTTATGGTTACATAATACAAAAAACTTCAAGTAATAAAAGAGTAAAAAGGTTTTAACTTATACACACCTCATTTAGACATCTTTTCTTTGTGAATATATTTCTGATAAACGTTTCCTGAATTTCTTCCTGCTTCACCAAGTACTGCCAAAGTCTCTTCACAGACAGTGCCAGATGGTGTTTGGATCTGCAGAGACAAGACATTTAATTATAGACTTTGGAGATTTCTGATTAACTTGACCACATTTCTTTAATACTCCAATGAATGTTTATAATAATAGATTAACTAGAATCAGACCGTATCATCGAGGACAGCAGTCTGCAAATTTTTTCTTAAAAAAACGCATAGTAAATATTTTAGGCTTTGTAGGCTATCTTTCAACCACTCAGCCTAGTCACTGAAGTAGGAAAGCACCCATAGGTAATATTAAAATGAAAGAGTATGCCTGTGATCCAATAAAACTTTATTTACAATGCAGGAGGACAGGTGGATATGGCCTCATGGCTGCAGTTTGCTGACCCCTAGGAATCTAATATCTACCAAAATATCTCTCTCCTAGAAGGCATCTAGAAGTAGAGGTACTCAAAGGGTCTGTGAACACATACTGGTCCATAAACTCTGTTACTAATGCTCACGAAGATAAGAACTTATGAAATAATAGAAATCAACTATGTCACTAAGTACAATGTTTATTAATTCAGTTATCATTTTGTAGCAAGATTTATTGGTGAAGCAAGCACTGCATCAATTTTCCTTTTGGTGCAAATGCTTCTTCTCCTCACAGATAGTAAAACAGCATGCTAACTAAATACTTTGAATAGCAATGTTCTGGAGTAGGCGGAAGTAAACTATGGCCCACAGGTCAAATTCAGCCTGCTTTTCATTTTCAAAAATAAAGTTTATTGGATCAGAGCCATGTCCATTTGTTTACTTATTGTCTATGGTTGCTTTGACTCTACAATGGCAGTTTAAAAGCAGCAATGAGGACTGTAGGATCCACAAAGCCTAAAATATTTACTATCTGGATTTTTGCAGGAAACGCTTGCTAACCTCTGGCCTACAATATACAACCAACAAGGACACAGATCTGAGCCAAGAACCACAAAGTAGACACAGAAGGCCTTGAATATATATATATATTTTTAAGTTCTAATTGATAACATTCTGATTTAGTAAAACTGACTTCAAAACAGTATCCACACGACAACCTACTTGAAAGGAGTGTTTGTAGGTTCCAGCAAAGCTTTATGGCGGAGAATTGCAGGGCCTGCAGACAAACTCTCTTCACAGGTATGACTTGCAATATAGTTTTGAGGTGGCCCACCATGGATTTCGAGTTGTCGGAGAAGAACTTGCTCCCAACACTGAAGAGTTTTTAAAACTGCATGACAAAGTGGTGAACTAACTGGAAGCTCTAAAAAGAGAAAATAAAAATGACTCATGTTTGTCTTCTTTAGTAAAATGCTACAGTTGACTGTAAGAATGACAGAGATAAACATTTTGGCAGAGATGTGTAAGAGAGGTGGGGAGAAACCTCCATAGGATTAAAAAAAGATGTAATAAATCTCTTTTCAACATAATTAGGTGGCCCAGAACAATAGAAAAAAGAGTAATCTGAGTCAAAATTATATCATAGTTTTACTACTACAACTTGAAATAATATTTATGACTTATGATGTTAAAGTACTACTGTATCAATTACTGCTTTTGGCTTTATTTCACATAAAAAATATACCTGAATATTATGAAAACATGTTGGAGAGGAAAAATAATTGCTTTTAAATCTATCAGCCCAATTCTATATGGTATGTAATTAAAATTTGTTTAGAAAATTAAAATACACAAAAGCTAAAAAAAAAAAAGACGTTTACCATGAAATTTAGCACTTTCTAGTTCTGTATACTTTCATTTTCCTGGTTCCTCACTCCACTTTCAACTTTTAGCTATTCTTGCTATTCAGTTACAAAAATCTAAATAATATGTCTATACTGTGAATTCTTGATTTCTTTCAATTTTAGAAATGATGTACTCATTTATTACTATGGAACATGAGAATAAACTACTTTCTCCATCATTCCAATATAGTCACATAATTTTTGGCTAAATTGGTGTTTTTGTGTTTACCTTGCTATTTATATTTATAAATATAGATCACAGCTGGACCCCTTGGTATACTATTATACCCCTTTCCTCTGTACAATCTTTTCTTCCCCTGGAGTTAATAATCACTAAGTTCTTGCGCTTGCTTAGTTTCCTATGTGTCTAGTGCTACGAAATCCCCCAACACCTCCACTAGAGGTATAAAGAGTCAATACCATCCAACACATCAAGTTCAGATCTCCTGATTTTTTAGACATTGTTCTCATAATGGCACCTGACAATATGATAGACACATTTATAGACAGATGATCTGGTCAAAAGAAAACTATCTTCTACAACAGGAAGTTACTAAAGCTTTTCTTGACTATTAAAAAAATATAGATATGAGTAATTCAAGAACAATGGGAATATTAGTTCATGTTAAGATATTCATTACCTGCAAGATCATGACCAGCAAAGGGATAGAAAGTCTTCAAATTGTTGAGCACTAACTGCACCATTGCCAAGCGCATCAATGACCAACTGAAAATAAAACAATGGTAGATTAAAGATTTACTTAGGGTTGTAGAAGAATACATCATTCTTTAATCCAACAATTTCACTGCCAAGAATCTACTCTGCAGATACCAGAAAAACAAAACAATATAGGCACACAGTTACTCATGTCAGCTTTATCGATAGCAAAAGAGTAGAAACAACCAATTATCCACTAGCAGAGTACTGGTTGGAACACTTTGGTTTTGAAGCAAGAATATTAAGGAAGCCATAAAAAAAAAAAAGAATATAGAAGAATCTTGAAATTTTACTATGAAGTGAATTTCAGTATGTATTAATAATCAAAATATAGAACATTATATATACTATGCCACCTGTTACTTTTACACACCCATAAACATGCTTATTTTGCAAACAAAAGGATAAAACAAACTAATAAAAATGGGTTTATGTAGAGGGTATAGAAGAGAGCTGGATGGAAGGCAGCTATGTGAGACTTCTAATTTCACATTTTTATGAAGTTTTGCTTTTTTATTAAAAAAAGAAAATTCAACTTCTCTTTTAAGTGAAACACATTCTTTTTTAAGATTTTATTTATTTATTCATAGAGACAGAGAGAGAGAGAGAGAGAGAGAGAGAGAGAGAGAGGCAGAGACACAGGCAAAGGGGGAAGCAGGCTCCAATGCAGGGAGCCTGACGTGGGACTCGATCCCAGGTCTCCAGGATCATACCAGGTTGCAGGCAGTGCTAAACCGCTGCACCAGGGGGGCTGCCCGAAACACATTTATTTCTTAGAGTACTGTCTTTTTGTTACTTTATTTATTTATTTATTTATTTAAGATTTTATTTATTCATGAGAGACACACAGAGTGAGAGAGAGAGAGAGAGGCAGAGACACAGGCAGAGGGAGAAGCAGGCTCCCATGCAGGCAGCCTCACATGGGACTCGATCCCGGCTCTCCAGGGTCACGCCCTGGGCTGAAGGCAGGCGCTAAACTGCTGAGCTACCTGGACTGCCCTTCTTGTTACTTTAAATTGTGGTAAAATATGTATAGCATAGAATTTGCCATTCAAATTACTTTTAAGTATACAGTTCAGTGGCATTAAATACATTCAACCATTACCATCATCTAGTTCTAGAAGCCTTTTCATCTTGCAAAACTGGAACTCTTCCCATTAAGCAAGAATTCCCCATTTCACCTTCCTAGCCCCTGGCAACTGCCATTCTACCTTCTGTCTCTATGAATTTGACTACTCTAAACATCTCATATGTGGAATTATATATAGCATTGCCATAGTATTTGTCCTTTTCGGACTGGTTTATCTCACTTGGCATAATATACTCAAGGTTCATCTACATTGTAACATGTGTCAGAATTCCCATCCATTTTTTTAGGTGGAATAATATTCATATGTATATACATACACACACACACACACACACACACATATATATATACACACACACACACCACATTTTGTTTATGCGTTCTTCTGTCAACAGACACTTGGTGCTTTTATACCATGGCTATTATGAATATTATGAACATGGTTTGTACAAATACAGTTCCAATTTTTTTTAGCATATATGCTGCCGAAGCAAGCACAGTCTTCACAAATACATGTCCAAGACCATGCTTTTAATTCTTCTGGTTATATACTCAGAAGTGAAATTGCTGGATCATATAGTAATTCTATTTTTAATTACCTAAATACCTAATGTTTTCCATAGTGGTTGCTGCATCATTTCACATTGCCATCAACAGTGCACAAGGGTCCAGTTTCTTGTATTTTTGCCAATACTGTTATTTTCTGTTTTTCTGATAGTTATCCTACAGGATGTGAAGTGATCTCTCATTGTGGTTCCTATTTGCATTTCCCTAATGATAGCATCTTTTCTTATGCTTACTGGTCATTTGTATATCTTTCAAAAAATATCTACTCAAGTCATTTCTCTGCTTTTTAAATTTTATTGTTTTTTTCTTTTTATTAAGTTACACAGTTTGAGCCATGTAAATATTTTATATATTCAAAAAACAAAATTGTGTCAATAGGTAAAAAAACAACAAACACTAGTAAGCAAAAAACTCCTAATAATTTTTCCTTTCAATAAAGGAGTATTTCATTTTTGCTAATATACTACTGTTTCTTATGGAAAATTTCCATTTTCCTATCATACCATTAGCATACAATATTTTTAAAAATATCTGTAACTTTCAGAGATATACAATGTATCAAAAAGGACAAGATAATATCCTGTTGCTCATGCATATAAAGTAGCACTGGGAGGTGAGGGGGAACATTTTGAACACTTATTATTTTTATAATATGTGGAAGACATTTTTAAGACAGTAATCACTGACACCTTGGAGTATTAGTATTATACTGAAAAGATAGTATGTTTTCTAGGCTAAAACAGTGGGGTTTGTTTATCTCAGTGAGTAAAGGGCAACGAATAGTCTGAGAGCATCTGTGAAGACCAATTCATGGATAATAAAAAACTAACTGTATAATTCTTTTCTTTTTTAAAAATGAGTTTATTTATTTATTTGAAAGAGAGAGAAACTGAGAGCATAAGTGGAGGGAGAGGGGCAAAAGGAGAGAGAGAAGCAGACTCTTCCTGATGTCAGGCTCGATGCCAGGACCCTGGGATTATGACCTGAGCCAAAGACAGATACTTAACCAACTAAGCTACCCAGGTGCCTCCTGTGCAATAATCCTTAAAGAAAAGAATTTAACAGTTTCATCTAAAGAAATCTGAGTTATAATGTATATTTTAATTCAACAAGCTGTTAATCTCACGTTATTTTAAAAAATATTATGCATATAAGCCAAGATGAATTTTTTAAAAAAAGCTTAAAATTATATATTCCATACCTATATGAATTTGAATTAGAATGTTCTTGGAGATGGAAATCTGAAGCTAAAACATCATCATCATCATCATCATCATCATCATCACTTTCCAGACTTTCTTCTGAATCATATTCAGCTCTACTTTGGGAAGGGGGTAGAAAAGGCTAAAATAAAAAAGTTACAGAATTTATCATTCAACTCTCTGACTTAAACTTTAAAAAAATATAACCAAAGTTGTCTTGTACTGGTAAATGGCATCCTAATAGTTACTCAAGCCAGAATCCTAGAAATAGTCTTTTTTCCTCTCCGTCTCTTTCTCTCTGTATTAATCAGCATATCTGTCAGTGATTTCCCCAACTCTTTCTCCCCACAGAGAGAGAGGCAAAGACACAGGCAGAGGAAGAAGCAGGGTTCTTGCAGGGAGCCCAATGCGGAACTCGATCCTCAGACCCAGGATCACGCCTTGAGCCAAAGGCAGATGCCCAACCACTGAGCCACCAAGGCACCCTGGCCAGGCTTCCTTTAATGTGAAGTGGGGTTCCCCCCCCCCCAATTTCACTATCTCTAGAATATCCTCATTCCTGTGTCATACTTCCCACACTTATGTTGACAAGTTAGCCTTCATGAAGTCCTCTTGTTGCACATCCAGAATCTCTCAAATGAGAGCAGTTATCAGTAGCCCCAAACTGAGCTATTTTTCTATAGCTTTGTTTACATTTGATGTGAATTTCACTTATAGTACTACCACTTTTCACTGTTTTACTGCACTACCATCTTCACAAGCCAATTCCCTCTTCTGATTACCCAATTTTGTAAAATGTCACCTGAGTTTGTGATGGGAGCCAAGACAACTATACACTTCACTATCTGTATATGAATTGAATCATGGGTACTAAATGATCAATTACCAACAGACTTTAAAAGAACTGTTGTGATTGGTCACTGAACATGAGGTGCATCTGATTATTTCCACAGTGACATGTGGACTGAAGAACCAGGAGGGAAGTCTGTACTTCAGGCGATTACTCATAGTTAATATACTGTGGAAACTCTGAGCCTTGTTGTTGAGGGACTCAGGTTACTTAACTCAACAGTGGTAACTGGAATGTGTGTATATGAGAACAACAAAGGATGTCTGAGATAAAGAAAAGGAACAACAGCAGGAATGGCCTTGTGACATCTAGTACTTTTGATTCCTTACTTACCATTAAGTACGTCAGCACTAAGGTGTTGACCAATTTATCTTTTCACTAAGAACTGTACTTTGTTTAAAATACATAAATCATAACTTATCAAAGGATTGCCCTAAAAGCTGGATGAGGGATCCCTGGGTGGTGCAGCGGTTTAGTGCCTGCTTTTGGCCCAGGGCGCGATCCTGGAGACCTGGGATCGAATCCCACGTCGGGCTCCCGGTGCATGGGGCCTGCTTCTCCCTCTGCCTGTGTCTCTGCCTCTCTCTCTCTCTCTCTCTGTGACTATCATAAATAGATAGATAGATAGATAGATAGATAGATAGATAGATAGATAGATAGATAGATAACTGGATGAAAATGGCCATATATCTTTGAGGCTTTTCTGTTTTGTTATGTAACCCAACAAAATTAAATTGTTCTGAAACAGAGTGGGAAGATACTTGGAAGTAGCAACAATTCCACTTATTTTAAACATTTTAAAATGTTCATTTCCACTTCATTGCATAAATGTTGTTCGAGGTGGCACTTTTATTACCTTGGCTATGAAATAGTCCCAGATACTGAGCTCCGGTGGGATGAACTTCTCTTGGACTGTCAGTGACTCCTGGCTGACTAATGATGAGGAAGAGGTCAGTGCAGCAGATTCTCTGCAAGATATTTTTGATGGCCTAAAACGTTTGTTCTGTTTTTCTCCTTCTTCCACAAGTGAAGAAACTAATAAAAACAAAATAAAGTATTATTAAAGTATATACTATTTCCATTGTACTAATTTCATCTATCTTTACATAAGATTTAAGGTTACAAATAAGTACAAACACAAAACTGAGAAGATTATTGATAGTAAGATAAAAAAATAGGTAGAAGGGAGACAAAAATCACTGCAAACAGTGATCTTTGCTTTTATCTCAATGTATCCCTCATTCTCTAAATGTTAACTTTTCTGTTGCATATGTGGGTAATGGGATAAAATATCTGTCTATAAATGAGGCCACAATTGAGCCAGGATCATGAAAGAAAATTATTTACATTCCTCTACTTTGTTTTTAGGAATAACATGGAAAACAGACTATCATGGGATGTCAATGTTAATTGAAGGTAACAACTCATTCATGAGGTTCTTGAGTAATCCCCTGGCCTTTTATCTACATATAAAACTGAATGTTTTCACTGAAAATATAAAAAAAATTTCAAATACGTAACAATTAAATTTGATTTGGACTTCTGGAAATGGTTTGCACATGGAATATTCTGGTCAGCGGAATAACAAAAAGGGAAAAATGCAATCTTTGTTGTTTTAACTTTTAAACATTTAATGGTTAGTATTCTCTTAGTATTTTACTTTAGAATATTAAGGGCATCAGTAATGAAAACAAATCTAGAAATAACAAACACTAAGTCACAAGATGCAAATCACAATACAGAACCAAGGATGTCCCAAACAGAAGTGTATGTCTTATTGACAGGTGAACAACTCCCAATAAGGTACACCAATCTTCTCTTTCAATGGTTTCAGTGAGAACTGACTTACCTTTTAAAAGAATGCAAATATTTGTTCTGTAATGTAATTTTTATTGTTTGAAGCTACTCAGCTTGCATAAACAGCATGCTCATGCATTATACCAAGCTACAGCCAAGCTGGGTTTAACAAACTGATTTAGTGATTTTAGAAAAAAGGAAATTAAAATGGATAAAATTCTAAGATTGCTAAGATGTGGTATGATTACTACATAACCTCTCAAATGACTTTAAAAGGAACTTTCAGATTAAATGTATAGATTTCTGTTTTTTTAAAAACTATTTATTTATACTTGAGAAAGAACACAAGCAGGCCCAGGGGCAGAGGGAGAGGGAGAAACAGACTCTATGCTGAGCAGGAATCTGACGTGGGGCTTGATCTCAAGACTCTGAAAGCATGACCTGAGCCGAAACCAGGAATCTGATGCTTAACCAACTGAGCCCCCCAGGTGTCCCAAGTATTTTTTCTGATTTTATAAGCAATTGATAGCCAACAATCATGTTTTTAATATATGTTGCATACATTCATATTCTATCTAAAACTTAAACAGTGGTTCTAACAAATTCTGATCAAGTAAAAAATTTATAATATAAAGGTATTTTTCACCTTTCAAAAATTAATGCTGTAGTTTAAAATTAATCATATGATTTTAACAGTACTACTTTGCTTTTTTTATTTTTATATTATAAGGCATATGAATATAGAAGCTTAAAGGATCTCTGGAAAAATAGAACTTACAAACAACACTAAATACATTTTTTGCCAAGACACCTATATAATGAAAAATCAAGGGTTTTTCTTTTTAAAAGATTATTTATTTATTTATTCATGAGAGAGACACACAGAGAAAGAGGAAGAGACACAGGTAGAGGGAGAAGCAGGCTCCAGGCAGAGAGCCTGATGTGGGACTCGATCCCGGTACTCCAAGATCACGCCCTGGGCTGAAGGCAGGCGCTAAACCACTGAGCTACCCAGGCACCCCAAATCAGAGTTTTTAAACCAAAACCTAATAAGATTAAAAAAAAAATTGCAAGTAGAGTCAATGAGCTCAGACACTGACATGAAAATAAGAAAGTTACCACAGTGGGGGTAAATGTTTAAAATTATAGACTCAATGTAAGAAATATAAAACTACTTATTAAAATACTTTTGATGGGGCAGCCGGGGTGGCTCAGCGGTTTAGCGCCGCCTTCAGTCCAGGGCCTGATCCTGGAGACCCGGCACCCCACATCCCACATCAGGCTCCCTGCATGGAGCCTGCTTCTCCCTCTGCCGGTGTCTCTGCCTCTCTCTGTGTGTGTCTCTCATGAATAAATGAATAAAATCTTTAAAAAAAAAATACTTTTGATTAACAAAGACAGAAAAAAATGGCAAACAGGTTCATAGTACTGAATGTTCTATTACTTGAAATGCTATAAATAAAAGGACCTGAGTGACGCCTCCCAGCAAACAAGAAATAATCCGTAGCTTCTCATTAGCATAGATGCTCCTTCTTTTCTCCCAAATACAGCAAGACCTAAGACAATTTTATGCCTAAATCACATTGGGTTGGCATCATCATGAAGCACCAATAGAGACTGCAGAGTGCCTGAGTACTCATCTGCTTATTTTGAAAATGTTAATAATCAAATATCAAGAACCTCTGTCATTCCTTGGATAAAAACTGACTTTTGTTCCATTACCAACAGGGTAAATGAGTATTTTACTAATAATATAAGAAAAAAACAGTATTGAGAATTAAAAAGGAATGTGGCTATGGAGCTCAGAAATCATAAGGAACTGAGAGAGGCTAGAAAGTGGTTAAAGAAAAACCAACATAACCATGGGTAAGAAAAAATAGAATCACGCACTAACAGACATTTTGAAAATAAATTGCTTAGCTGCTTTGGATTCATAGAAAGTACTTTTAAAAATTACTTTTACTGTCAATATAGTGGACTTTCCCTCCATTGTAAGAACCCCTATCCTCATTCCTAGTCCATTCTGTAGTAGATTTCCTGGAACTATGGAAATGCCTCCCAAAGGAACTAAACACAGATATGGAGAAACAGCTCAGAGGCTACATACATCTAAAGAACAGGCAGAGAAGGTAGAGAGTAAGAAAGATAATGTTGCTTTTTACCATAAATTCTTCTGGATTGCTGGATCTGTCACCATGTACACATATTGGTTGATTAAAACAAAACATAAGAGGAAGGCTAGTAAGTTAATACCTTTTGAGTTTATTATTTTATTTTAAGGATTTTATTTATTTGAGGGGGGAGGAAGAGAGAAAGTGTGTGCACACAGGAGCGAGCATGATGGGGGTGGGTAGAGCGAGAGGGAGAAGCAGACTCCCCGCCAAGCAAGGAGCCCAATGCAGGGCTCTATCCCAGTACATTGAGATCATTACCTGAGCTGAAAGCAGACACTTAACCAAGTGAGCCACTCAGGCACCCCGTGAATTTTTCATTTTAAATCAGACAAAATTAATATTTAAACCCAGACTTAAATGTTATTTCTTTTAAAATCTGACCTCAAAGTAACCTGAGAACTATCTCATTCTCTGCTTCTCAACCTAAGGCACACTTATCACTAGATTATTCATGAAAGTGCCAGAGAGTGTGTGTGAAGCTTCAGAGAGCACGTTGTTCTGGACCTTCAAATTCAGATCCCAAATTTAGGAGGTAGGAGGATGAAGGTAAGTCATTTAAATGATGATTTAAAATATTTTATTGGAAAGAAATAAAGATATGGAGAAGATAAAAGTCGTGTAAGTTCAAGATAAAACATTCCAAATCTATTTTTTGCTTTTGGTAAGATAATTCAGTATAAGAGATCCCCTAGGTGGTGTATGTCTGTATGTGTATATGTGAATATATATATAATATATAATATATAATATATATATATTCACATAATACATATATATTCACTCTCCTCTAGCATGCACTTCAGGCAAAAAGTTTGAGAAGTACAAATATATGCCAACACAAATGAAATAAAAAACCAAATTCTCAAAGTTACATGTAAAACATTGATCTTACAAGTAAACTTCAAAGATTTTTAAAAGGAAAAGACCAAAATAGATTAAAGAAACAGTACATTTAAGATACTTCTTAATCCTCAAAGAATGAAATTAATGCTAACAAAATGTCTGACAGGTAACAATTTCCAGAATTTAGAAAGACTGACTCTCAAGGATTGGTAAGGCACAGTGGTACCTTGCACCTGCTTCATAAGTACCTATAAAAATGAAATGATTACTATTTTAGTAGAAAGTAGTGATTTGTCTTCAAATCACGGAGGAAGGATTCTCCAAGGTAGTTGGTATTCAAAGTGATTCACTGGAATATGGAAAGAAAATATTACAACTACTACTTAGATTTATTTTTCAATAAGCAGAAGTGGGGAAAAGGAAGAAAAGAGATACAGGGTAAGAAGGGGAAAAGGAAAAGAAGAGAGGAGGAGGAGGGGAAGGGAGGGGAGAGATGAAGAGGCTGAGGGGAAGGGACTCAAGGAAGGAAAAAGCAAGGGGGAGGGGCTGGAGAAGTAGAGTCGAAAGGAGAAGAAGAAAATAAAATCTGTCAATGTTTACTATCTAGATCAGCAAGAGTACATGTGCTTGTAAATAAATAAATATGTACATTCTGAGGATTTGCTCAAGCATGTTTTGTTAATAGGGTTATATGATAAAACCTCTGGAGAAAACTGTCCTGGGGTACTGCTCTCCCATCACCAACCATGAAGACCACAATACAGATGTGCCTGTAAGACTTCAGCTAAGGCTTCAGAGACTTCTTGAGAACGGAGTATATACACACAGTGAAATATGACTCAGTTGTATGAAGAAAACCGCATCATGTGCCACAATATAGATGAACCTCAAGGATACTGTGCTAAGTGAAATCAGCCTGTCCCAACGGACAAATACTATAGTTATGAAATGAAAAGATGCTTTTTAAACTTTTAATGAAAATATTTATCTGTCCCTCAATAAAAAGTCTATCCAAGGAATCTAACAAAGATGTATTTCCTTCTCCAGCAAAACTAATTCTTTTTCAGTTCAGCAGCCAGTTAAAATTATTGGGCATATTCATCTGTATTTTAAATAGCTGATTGTTTTCTATTTTAAAAATGCTGAAGCCTTACCCTCTGGTCAAGAAATGTTGCTATTTTGTATATTTTACTAAAGGAAGGATAGAAATGACATGTATAATCTCTATATACTGAACACAAAACTTATTTTTATATAAGTTTCAGGGAAAAAGCAAAACATTTGGAGTTTCTGATCCATATTTAATATAAATAATCAAATGGTAAAAATATACTTTAAAATGTCTAAAACATCAATAGCAGTTTCATAGTTAAAAAAAAGGATACGCTTACCACAAATAAAATACTCATTTTATATTTCATTCCTCAATTTGGAGACATAAAAAAATCATTACTATAAATTTATCAAGATGAAGATGGAAAATTCAGTTTTTATAATTGCAAATATTATGACAAAATATAATAAAAACTATTTAAATAAAAATACTGTTTTGCTTTGTAATATACAATAAAAAGCAAAGTCTGGATTTCTAACTGTTAATAAGAAAAAAAAATCATTTTTCCAAACTTGCTATTGCTTACCTGATTGCTTCAAAAATTAACCATAATAGTGAAATAATTCCTAATTCCATGAACATACCCCTACATTAGTTTTAAGTAGAAAAAATAAATCTTTCATTAATATATGATGTGGAATCCACAAAGTTAAATTGACTTAAAAAAATAATAAATTACTGATTAACATTTTTTTTAAGAATTCTAACCTGCCAAACTGAAATCTAATAGAAATCATCTATCATTTTCTATTATAAAGCTTAGTCATATTTAAATTTTGTCACTAAAAATATTAGTGCATTAAGTATATAAAAGACATGTAGAGAAAAATATAATTTAGTTTACAAGACCATTATTGCAAAGAAAATTAAAATCAGAATTTACAGGAAAACAAATGGTTACTTTTAAATTCCTCTTCTAGTACTAAGTTACATCTTTGATTGATTCAGCATAGTTTCTGGGTTCTCAAAGACAGATGAGCTCCACATAACCTGGATGTGGCTATATTTGGTCTGGCCCTAGCAATACGTGAACCACATGTTTTAAGTACTCTGTGTTACTTGCCACCATATCTCAATTCCAAGGGATTAAATGTACAGATACAGATAATTTTCAGTCACTATGATTACTTAGGGTTCAGTAAATGGTGGAATACAGTTTATGATGGTACCTATAGGATAATTTATGAAATGGTATTTTGTGTGTCGAAACAACTAAAATTGAGTGGTTCAACAAAGAACTTAGACTTTAAGTTCTTTACACATCTGTGCTCAGTAGAAATGGTTGGAATTGAGACATAGTGACTGGTTAGTAAGAATATTTAAAAATTTTTAAAGGTATTTGGACATTTCATAGCAAGAATTTATCCCTTTTTAACAGCTCATATTAACCAGATCAAAGTTTTAAATGATTTTCTCTTAGGATACATTAAAAACAGGGCCACAGTTTTCCAATTTTTTTTTTAATGCTAATCTCAGTAGAGCTATAAATCTTACTTCCTCTTAGACTTTGAAAGTTTTTAATTGAATTCAGGTAAGTTAAATATTTACTCCAAGGCAAATTTCATCAGAAGTTAGTCTTTTTTTGTCCATATGATAAATAAAGCACAAAAATTACTCTTTAAACATTAGAAGAGATGTTCATAAAGTAAAAATATTTTTAAAAATTTAAAACTAAGATTATCACATATGGGCTAATAAATTACAAAAAGAAAACAGCAAGGTAGAAAGCATTATCAAGATTCTTTTCAAGTCAAGATACAACATATATATATAGTTTGAAAATTAGAAAGTTTAGAAACACGGTTACAGTTGTTTAAAATGTTTACTTTTCAAGGTTGTTATGAACACTTAGAAATCCAAAACCCCTAATGGCCAGAATCATAGTATGCAAAACATAAAGCAGCCTCATTTGAAATGTTTTCCAGACATTTCAAGCCATAGTCTGATTTACCATGATTAGCACTGACATTTATTTCTACACAATTAAAAAGATGTTAACGTCTCAGGAATAGAAAACATCAAAGGAAATAATTTAAAAGAATAAAAAGCAGAGATGGTTTTCTGAAATGCTAATCATTGTTTTAAATCAAAAATATGGCTTGATTAAAGGAAATTTCTCAATTTTCTATTTTAAGTGCCAAACAAAATAAAACGGGCCCCAGGTACCCCAACCCCTTCAAAACAACACAAAGCAAGCTGAGCTGTGAAAGCCTATTTCTAAAGCTAGTATCTTGCCTGCAAGACTGGGAGGGCTACGAGAACTGATGGTTGAAAGAGCTTTGGTAAAGCCCACACATTCCATGGAGAATACCACTACCTGGTGGGGGCTAGGCATAGCAAAGTGCCTTCCTGCCAAAGAAAGAAGAGAGAATCTGTATTTGGGATAGAACAAAGATCAGTGTTACAGTATATTTCAAAACAAACGATCATTTCAACAGTAAAGATTTAAGAAGAAAATTACATGAGATAGTTCCTTATCACTGGTGCATGAGTGTCTTACAGTTTAAAAACTACACCAGAAACTTATACTGCATTTTCACCAGAAAACTATTTGTTCATACTTTAAGAAAATGGGCTGTAACAAAATCTTTCTGTGAATAAATTAAAATGTAATTACACTTGACAGAGTTATCATTCAGATGAAAACAAAGTTTCAGGTTTAAAAACAAACAAACACACATTAAAAAACTAACCAGGTAAAGCTTTTGAGTGTGTCTGTTCCTTGCTGGGAACATGTGCACCTCCACCAAACACAGCAGACCACATTTTTTCATTCAGAGGATGGGCCACAATCCGGAACAGTTCATTACTAGAATGTGTCGCCAGGCCATGGATGAAAAGACTCAGATACACTGCTGTGAGAATCTCACAAAGCAAGACTGTAAGCCCTGACTGGGCTTCCTCGCCAGAAGAATTCAGAAGTCGAATCAGAGAAGTTATTCCTAGAACAAAGAAAACACAGCTACCACTGACAATACATTTTAAAAATAAAAAAATTAACTGATTTTTTAACTTTTGAAAAAACTTTATTATTCCAGGATTTAAGTTTTTCTTTCTCTAGATTCAGACTAATAGAAGTTATTACAGCTAAAGCACAAATATTGAACTATTTAATTTAGAGAAACAGTGACAATCTATAATCTAATACAAATATGATAGATAAAATTAAATTGCCACAATAAATGTTTTTCTATTATGACAAAAAATTGTAACAAGTGATACAACAAAACATTTGAGTCACTTTAGTAAAATGGTCAGGAAATACCAATGTTAAATAACTGCAAAATTTATAATGAATGGTAAACACTTAAGTGGTATCAATTCTTTTTTTTTTTTAAAGTGGTATCAATTCTAACAATATTTAAACAGGGATTATAATGTAGCAAAACCACAACAAACGTATTTTTTTCCTCATCTGGTTAAGTTCAATCAGTTAAGAAAAATTTCATATATATTCATTTATATACATATGTATAAATTATTTATACCTGGCCATTGTGCTGGTGATGTATTGGGAGTTATTGCTTCATCTAAGCTTCCTGTTTTCAAAGAATGTCGATGCGGAAGCAGTACTGTCTGATACATCATACCAGTAAACTGATTTGTTTGAAATGAACTAAGAAAACATTTAAGTAAGAATAATCTGTAAGAATTACAATATAATAAAACAATAATAAAAATATGATGACCTAAAGTGAATTTCACATATAATATTTCTATGTTTTAGATCTAACTTCTAGAGTATCTTAAATTCAAATTTTCATTAGTTATACTATTACTGAGCTAAGTACTGTTCTCTAAAGTCTGGCACAATTTTAAAACTAAGGATCCTCTAAGTGTAAATATGCAAATTTTCTAAATTAAAATACATGTGATAGGTTTTAAGCATATTTATTTAATGAAAGATGTAGAATAAATACAAATGAAAAAACTAAATCACTAATGACCACAAACAGCAAGCTATTCTATCAAAGTTCAAAACAAGATTATCTGATTGAAAACAAAGTTAGCTTAGGTTCAGTTTGATATTTAATACCTAGTCAATCCTACATCAGGATAGGTTACATCAGGTATATGCACCAAGTACCAAGGATATTATGAAAAAACGTGGTTTCTGTATCCATGAAATTTATAGTCTGGTGGAGGAATCAAACACAAATAATTTTATCATACTGCTTTCTTTTTTTGAGGGAGAAGATAGAGGCTATAGAAGGAGTGTGAGAGAGAGAATCCCAAGCAGATTCCATGCCCAGCACAGAACTCAACTCTGGGCTCAATCCATGATCCTGAGATTATGACCTGATCTGAGATCAACAGTCAAATGCTTAACCGACTGAGCCACCCAGTCATCCCTATCATATTGCTTTTAAAGAGAAAACCTACACATACAGGGTTATGAAAGCAAAAGTGGGGAGAATTTTACACAATTTGGGAATTCAGGGTAAACTTCCCTAAGTAATGGTACTTTAAACTAAACCTAAGTAAACAAATTAATGAACAAAGTAATTTGCAGCTTCACATAAACTATGGAAAATATCTGACAGGGCAGACCGGGTGGCTCAGCGGTTTAGCGCCACCTTTGGCCCAGGGCGTGATCCTGGAGACCCAGGATTGAGTCCCACATTGGGCTCCCTGCATGGAGCCTGCTTCTCCCTCTGCCTGTATCTCTGCCTCTCTCTCTCTGTGTGTATGTCTCTCATGAATAAATAAATAACATCTTTAAAAAAAAAAGGAAAAATATCTGATAGAAGTTTTTAAAAAAATCCTATCAGAAATTTCTATATCAAATGTGAGGTAAATGTAATATTTAAATATAGCACATTTATTGGTTTAGATCTGTTCTGGCTGGCAAATCTTCTAAGTCATAACATTTTGACACATTTGTAAATAGTTTTTCTTGCCTTACTTTCCAGTTTTGAGATGGCAGTCTGCCAACAAAAAAACCCCGCCTACTACAATCAGCCTATGGAAATGATGAAAAAGATAAACATATGTTGAGGGGAAAAAAAGGCCACACTCAAAAACAAGAAAGTGAACTGGAGGATGAAAAAATCAAACTGAAGCCACCTGTGGAATGCAGAAGCAGAGGAGTACACTGAGACTCCCATGAGAGAATGCAAACACATAAAACAATCAGAAATCAACACCAACAGAGGCTAACATCAGCTAAGAAATAACAAACTCAGTGAATGACCTGCACCCGAGAAAGCAGACTTATTATTAGAACATGACAGAAGATGCCTTATACTCAGGTTAAAACAATTCAGAAATACAGACAATAAGTTACAAAAATAAAAGTGGTCATTAAAATCAACCAGAGATCTTAAAAATAAAAAACTATTTCTAAAACACAAACTCAGGCTAAATAAAGGACATGAAGACTGAAGAACTAGTTAGTGTCTGAAAAGTGAACAAGGGTTTCTCTTGAAATGAAGCAAAAATAAAGAAAAACAATGAAATGAAAGCTAAAAGAGAAAAAGAGAAACCTGTAAGTTCCAATACCTGTCTAGTAAGAAATACAAGAGAGAAGACAAAATATTTAAAGAAATAAAGTCAAGAAACAAAGGATCATAGGGGAAAAAGAAGAGGCAAACCAAGAAACAGACTCTTATAGAGAATATACTGATGGCCACCGGAGGGAAGAGAGGAGTCGGACTGGGGAAACCAAGATGGGGATTAAAGAGGATGAGCAACAGGTGCAATCACTACCCTGTACACCTGAAACTAATATTACACTATGTTATCTAACTGGAATTTATCTTTTTATTTTTATGATACTATTTATTTATTCATGAGAAATACAGAAAGAGAGAGGCAGAGACATAGAGGGAGAAGCAGGCTCCATGCAGGGAGCCCAATGTGGGACTCAATCCCGGGACTCTGGGATCACACCCTGGGCCAAAAGCAGGTGCTAAACCACTGAGCCACCCAGGCGAACCACTAATTGGAATTTAAATAAAACTTTTTTAAAAACAAAGAGAATTTCAAAGAACTAAAGAAAAATACCAAAGTGTCAAACAGTATATTTTAAAAGTTTAGGTAGATTATAGTGAAATCTTAGGCTCTAAAGAGAAAAATCATAAATATCACTCTTTTGTCAAATTATTCTCAATTCCATGTCAGTTACTCCTTCCATTGTGCTACCAGAGACTTTCACTACAATATATATAATTATATAATATATTACATAATATTTTAGTATATAATTATAAATATAGTTATATATAACTACAATATAACTACGCTATAGTACTTACCACTTAAGTGCAATGTCATGTTATACATATATCTTATCAACTCACATTTGTTTCTAGATGGACTTTAAGAAAGGAGATCTTAGTGCATATCACAATGCCTGGCATTAGGCAGTGATCAATAAAAGTTGGCTAAATTAGTTATACTGACAAGGGTCTACTTAACATTCATTTGCCATTAAGGCATAAGCTAAAATTCAAAGATGAAAAAACAATATTCATCACTTCAAATGCTTTCTGCATTATTTAGACTGTGATAAAGTTTTTCTAAAGCAAGAGCACACAAATTCTGAAACCTCATCAGTTACCACAAACATTCCTAAATTTCACAAAAAGATATTTACCTGTAGTTATGACTACCACAAAGGCACTGATAAATACAAGCAGAAAGTGAGGCTGCTAAAGTATGCATTACATATACCTGAAAAAAACAACAACAAAATTACTTTAAGTATAACTTAAAAAAAATCAAACTTGTTTTAAAACCTACTTTAATCAGCATTGTAAAAAAAAGATGAAAAACCTATTTTGTCCTTATAAACTATTTTTTTTCTTTTTTTTTTTTTTTTTTTTACTATTTTTTTTCTTAACACTCATTTATGCCTATAGAGATTGCACTACATAGACAAATTAAAAACACTAAGGCTGTTGGCAGAAATCATAAAACACACACCTGCTACCTAATTTCTATTTCAAGAACAAATGGGAACAGATGTTAGCTATTCAGTAGTGTATTAAAAGAAAGCCATGTATTAAAAGAAAACCTTCCAAGATTCAACTTCTTCCTCAACCAAAATATGTAAAAGCTCAGTCTGATAAATTATAGTTTACCTATGGACAAGCCATTATAGAATATGCTACCATATATTCTAGCTACTAAAGAAAACAAGCAATCTAAGGAGAATGAAATTATTTAGAGAAAAGAGAAGGTATGAAAGACAACAACTGCAGGGAAACTTTTGTACTGAGAAAGAGAAAGCTCTAAATATGACATGACAAGCAATAAGAGAAGCAGGTTTGAGAAGCACAACCTAAGTCAGAAAGCAAACTAGATCAGACTATTAAAAGACGAGGTTTTGATCTAGTCATGAAGTATGATAGTCTTCTATGTAAATAAAAATGGGACTCACAGATTAAACTCTAATTGCTATTTCCCCTTCAATTATCAATAAGATGTGGGGTATGAATTAAAATCAAGAATATAAAAATAAATAAAATAAAATAAAAATCATTATAAAAAGAAGACAGTAAGACCAAATATAGAAAACTGCAAAAATGATCAGAATTTCTTCCAGCTTCTCCAATCAAAAAGTGGAGTCTATTTCTCCACTTAATAAATCTGGGCTGCCCTTCTGACTTGCTTTGACCAAGAGGACAAAATGATATGGGACTTCTGAACTTAGTCCTTAAAAGGCCTTACAAATTCTACTCTGGCTGTTCTTTAAATCCTTGCAACCACAAAGGGAAATAACCTAGGGGTGATGGTTAATTTTATATATCTACTTAACTGGACCATGGGGCACCCAGCATTTGGCCAAACATTCTGGGTATATCTGTAAGGCTGATGTGGGATGCAATTAACATTGATAGAAGTGGTAGAGTGAATAAGGAAGACTGCCCTCCTTAATATGGGTGGGCCTCATCCAACCAGGGGAAGACCAAAATAGAACATAAAGGTGAAAAAAGAGAACTCCTGCCTGGCTACACTGAGCTAAAGCATTAGTGTCTTCCTGCCTTTGGACTAGAACAGAAACACAGGCTTTGGGGCTCAAGCCTGCTGGCTTTCAGACTAGAACTTACACTCCATGGACTCTTCCTAGTTCTCAGGCCCCTGGACCCAGACTGGAACTACACAATAGGTCCTAAGTCTCCAGGTTGAGGACTGATCTTGGGACTTCTCAGCCTCCATAATTCTCGGAGCTAATTGCTTGTAACAAAGCTCTGTACACCCACATACACACATCCTATTGGTTCTGTTTTTCTAGAGAACCTTGGTTTGCTTGGTAGTCAACGGTAAGACACATTATGACCCCAGATTCTCCTGTCAGCCCTGGAAATGGTCTGCCAACCACCAAAAATGTAAACACAACCATGCACATCCAAAATCCAGCCAGCCTACCAGCTGATTAAAGACAAATGAAAATATCCAGAGGTCAGTCCAGCTGGCCGGAATTAAAGAAATAAGAAGCCAATCCACTGAATCATGAGCAAAATAAGGGATGGCCATTATAAGATACTAATGTTTAGGAGTTAATAAGCAGCAGAAGCTAACTGATATGCCAAGTAAATGCTTATTACTAAAATTAAATATGAGATACAATCTGGCTAAAATGAACACAATCTAAAGAAAATTAAATTCCTTATTGTATAACATACCATGTGGACATTTATACTACAGAGTAATACAGAAAAGTACTAATTATTATTATTATATCAAAATACTCCATTTCTATTTCTAAAAAGCAACCAGCTTTTTGCCTAAGGGTAATGCTAAAAGAACTGCACATGTATCTGTACAAACACTTATTACTCTTATCTTAATAAAGTGCCTAAGTAAGACTAAATAACTAGCATTGTGACTAAAACCTCAAGTACCCTAATGGGATAAGAACAAAGTGAGGTAAGCCTGGCCCTCAACCACAAGTTTTCTTTGGTTAAAAAATATAAAGATGGTAATGTAACAATCCCCATGTGTAGTCTAATGTTTAAAACTGTTTCTAAAAAGTGCTTCTTTACATTTTTCTTTCAGTTTTATCATAATAAATAGGTAAGTTTTAAAGAATGAACCAAGTGTACTTACTTTACTGCTCTGGATGTCGGGATGGGGCGGTGAATCAAAGTTTATAATGGCATGTAGAATATCATGTGTTAGGTTACTGAGGTGCAGTAATGGGTTGGCAACTACTGTCTTGGCACTGGCTGTACAAGCAAAGAGGAGGGGTACCGAGGTTTGCTCTGACAAAGGGCTGGAAAATATTGGTTCTGATGTTTCCTTAAAGACAAAGGGGATAAAGGGTTAACTGACTATTTATAGTTATAATCCATTGCTTAACTAATTCAGGGGCCTGGGGGAAAAACTTCAAAACAATGATAAATTAAAAGTGTAACAGAAACTCTTAAGAGTTAGACAGGACCTGAGGAGGTCAACATTCCACTAAATATATTGAAAAGTGAGGGACAATACCCTCTTATCCTAAAGAGAAGTTCATCACCTCACACGCACTCACACAAGAATGTAGAGTATGAATTCACCAGATCACAGGGCCTGATATCAAATGATCCTGAAACCATTATGTACACACAATTCTACAAACTCCTAATATAAAGCACCACACAAAAAGAGTATTCCATAAAGCAACCATAATGAAGAAAGCCAACAACTTTAAGGCCACGTTATCAGAGAAGTCTTCTCTACCTAATTTTAAATATTAAAATTTTTAAATTTTATAATTTTAATTTTTATATTTAAAGACAAAAAGAACACTACCAAAACCCATTTCTCCTATGTATACTATTTCAACTGGCCATTGTCTAAGCAACATACCTGCTGAGATTCTTGTAAAAGCAAAATCAATTCCATTCTTACAGAGGCAAGACCGCCACCATGGGACCCATGAAGTATGCAGTAACTCAGGAACATCCTCAAGAGTGATTGATATTTCAAAAGCCACTGTCTTTTTTCCTGAAAATTTTCTCTCAGTTGTTTCATTTTTGTTTGCTGAAGCAAATCTTCAGCATCTCCATTTAACCCAAATTCATCTCCATTTTCACCAAATACAGCCTGTAAGTCTTCACCATCTGAACAATAGTCACATGTCCTCTGAAGAGCTATCACCTCTTTTTCAAGCCAGTGGTAGAGTTGGTAACGCAATTTTCCACCATCTATTTCATAACCAGTAGATAATGTACGAAGTTCTACTGTGAGAATCTTTAAACATGCTCTGAATTTTAATTGAACTGCAATTATATCTTCTGATGGACTTAAAATGTCATTTTCATCTAGTGTGCTGAGAGAGTCTGTGTAATTAGAACTCATTTCATCTATTTTTTTCTCTGTTTTTCTCTGTAAAGGTTTTAGTTCTTTCATTGAAAGTGGGAGATCCTCATTTTCTTCATCATTATCACTGTCCCATTTTAATTCTAAAGAGTCATCCTGAAATACAACACTTGGTTGGCTCCAGTCAAAAGAAAGAGTGGAGTTTGACTGCTTCTCTGAGGAACCTTCCGAAGAAGAGCCAAAACCATTCATTAGTGATTGTGACCAATCAATAGTAGAAGACTTATCTTCTTTTGCATCCAATTTTAATGGAGAAGAAGGAGAATAATCTTTACTAGTATCCAGAAAACTAGATGTTCTGCAAAAAGGTTTTGTTTTCTTGATGACTTTTGGCATCTTCGATAATACTTCCAAAGCCAACATAGGGCAGCCAGCTTTCAAATGAGCACTGGCAGTAGTAAAAAATAATCTTCTTTCACTTAAATTAATTGTTCCTGTCAGTCCACTTTTTCCTGTTAAACCCATGTGTGTGGATAGTACATCAGATGATCCAAAATGACGTCTTAGCAAAAGAGGATGTGTTCTTAGGTAATTGTAGAAATTAAAAACTGCAGGATTACAGGCTGACATCATGACTTGATCTGAAAGAAAATTCACTCTATGAGCTAAGAAAAGTTTAAGAGTTGTATTGCAGTCCTTTTCCTCAACTATGGCATCTTTATCTACCTAGTCTTTTGACAACATCTTACTAAAAGACCACACTAATACATAGCGCAGAATAGACAAGAACACATTTGTAATGGAAGTGTTTTAACACAAAAGGAAAACAAAGGTTATACTGATTTCACACTTCTTCAAGTAACAACAGAATATCCAATTTTATACTCATAGTTCTTATTCTCCTACTTCCCTCAACATTCCTTCCGAGTTTGTTTTGTTCAATCTTCCTCATCTCTACTAGAGTTCAGGGCTTGACCTCTTTTCCATTTATACTCCATGTAGAACTCATACAGCCCCATGGCTTCAAACAGCATCAAGGCACTGATACTTTACACATCTATTTCAGGCCCAAGTTTACCCTGTAAATCTAGACTGCTATATCCACAGGCCTACATTACATTTCCATTTCCATGCACACACTCTTGCCTCAAAGCCTTTTTATTTAGTGAGCCTTTGGCCTATACTACTCTTGACCCAATTAACTACACTGACCTACCTCCTGAAACTCAGGTCTCTGCTCAGAGGCCATGTTATCAGAGAAGTCTTCTCTACATAAAACACTCCCTCATACCTGCTCCTGGTCTTGCCCCTATCATTTATCTCCAGCTAAAAACTTCGAGGAATTATCCTTGACTCTTAGTTCCATCACATTCTATATCCAATCCTATCTAGTCTACCTGAAAATTATATTCCAAATCCAACCACTTTTCTCTGTGTCCACTCCTATCATCCTGGCCCAAGCCACTACTGCCTTTTGAAATTTTCTTTTAGAATACAGATTTAATTGGTTCTAAAAGTATGTGATCTTATATTAATCCCAAATCAAAATACATTTTTGACATGAATATGTGTAGGTATAAAAAACGTGATAAAGAAGGTCTTTTCTTTCCCCCTGCATTACAGAGGCCAGTTTGGCAATCTTCAGCTCAGGTGGTCTGGACACCAGAAAAACCAAAAGTGGCTTTCTCACAAGTCTTTCACAGTAAGACACATGACACACTTTCCAATTAAATGATGCTATGTAAAAAGCTATGAACTAAAATCTTTTCCAGTTAGTACTCCAAATGATATGGCATCTATGATACCAGCTATCAGAAACAATTCAATTGTACTATGGAAAAATATTTGAAAAGCATATATCATCATTTTTATATAATTTATAGAAAGACTTCCATTTTATACTAACCTCCAGAAATGCTTTAGCAAATGGGATTTCTAAAACAAAAAGGCAGGAGATCTCAAAAATATAAATTATAAAAAATTATCCACCACACTCATCTCATAAAAAATTGATCAAATCCTTAAATCAACTTTCTTTACACTGAATATTTTTAGTATAAAAATTACAAAACTACTTAGCCAATACACAAGCTTCCACCTAAGAAAACTACCTTTACATCATTATTTTCTCCAAAATTTAAACTCAAATGTTGATAATATTTATGTTCAATGGATTTTATAAAAACAGAAAATCCAAAGTACTTGGTTTTCAAAAGATTTTTCTGAAAAAAGGAATTCCTTCCACCTAAAAGCAAAAACAAAACACCCCACATACTTAACTCTGTGTTCCCACCTAAATCTTAAAAAGTCTTAGTCCATGTTTCCAACTTGCATCCAACAAGTGTGTTTACTAATTTAATTATTTTTTCTAACATCTTAGAAATGCAGCTTACCATCATCCTCTCTGACAGGTTGCTTTATTAATGTCTCCAGAGCACCGCTATAATCTTCCAAAATCCAATATGCCATACTCCGAAGAAAAGGATCATAATGCATATTTACATTCAGTGAATTGAGTTCACTGACAGGAGAATCAATTCCCAAAACTTTTTTACGTAAAATAGATTTATATGTTGCAGATGTATCAAATTCAGACTCATAAAGTCTTGCTATTACAAGAGCCAACTGAATGTCATTCAGTTTCTCAAGACATACCTTCAAAAAAAGAACTACTGGTCATAAATAAGCAGGAGTATCTTTCATTTTAAGATAAACTCAACTGACTACTAATTAGAATGAGTAAAAAGCACTGTTAATATCTGATCTAAGTTAATTAATAACAAAAAAACATATACTGCTTACTTTAGCAAATCTACTTGACATTTAATAACTGCAAATCTGCTTGCTAGTACTACTTACTTGCAAAAAGAATTAGTATATAACTATTAAATAATTCTCAAGAGATTCAACTCAAGTGACCCTTCCCTCCTTCCTTCCATCTTTCTTTCCTTCCTTCCTTTTCTTTCTCGCTCTAGAGAGAGAGAGAGAGACAGTGGGGAGAGGGGGAGAGAAAGAGGGGAAGAAAATCCTAAGTAGGCTCCACAGCGTGGAACCCGACTCGGTTTTCCACCTTACAACATTGAGATCATGACCTAAGCTGAAATCAAGAGTGGGACACCTAACCAACCGAGCCACTCAAGCATCCTGACATTTTGTCTGTTGATCTTTCTTCTCCATCTACCTCAGCAGACTGTATGATTTCCTAATTAAAAAGCTCCTTTGATCACTTGTTTGAAACCCTGAACAAAAGGGCAATTTCAGGGGTAGGCTGTGTGGCTCAGTTACTGAAGTGTCTGCCTTCAGTTCAGCCGTGATCCCAGAATCCTGGGACTGAGCTCTGCATCAGGCTCTCTGCTGGGCGAGGAGTCTGCTTCTCCTTGTCCCTCTGTCCCTCCCTCCACTCATGCTCTCTCTCTCTAAAATATAATTTTTTTAAAAGGGTAATTTGAGATACGTTATACCTTAAATGCTTTAATTTTTTTAAGGCTTACTGAAAAATAATCAGTAAAAAATATGCTAAGGTTCATCACCTTAAGAGCCAAATATAGATTCATGTAAGTTTAAACTGACAGGACAAACTTTTTTTTGACCTGCTTATAAATATTCTTAAAAGTTAGATCAACTATCTCTACCAACCAATACAACATGGTTAATCTTCATTCCTTATAAATATCATTCGAGCTAAATGACAAGATTTTAAAAGTCACTGTTAAATATTGCTAAGTATTTATTTAGGCTTACATAATTTCCACTCTTCTTAAACTGAAATTAAAAAATAAAAATTTAAGCGTATAGAAAGAACTTAAAAGGATGACAATGCGTTTTTAAAAAAGTTTCATGATTACCTCAATTGCATCTCTAAGGCAACCAGCTAAAAGAAAAAATGCTGCAGAATGTTCAAATCTTTGTTTGCCTAACAAAGAAAAAGCATTCTTTAAAGCTGCTTTACGCCATCTCTCATCCTCAAAATTGTGTCCAAAAAACTGTGTCATCCTGGGGTCTTTTTGGGACCTATAAAGAAAAAAAAATGAAAAATCTGAAACAACGTTTCTACAGTCAGAACCAATTTTAACCAAAGTTAGCCATTTAAAAGTTAGGACTCAAAAGAAACACTTGCCAGTGTATAAATTACTATATAACTGTTTCTTTTCTGAGCAAAAAGAGCACAGTAAACATCTACTTGAAAAAACTTCTTTCAAACTATAAAGAAGACTGCTTTAGCAGTACTTTGAGAAATTATGCTTAAATCCATAGAAAATATATACTTTATATTAATTTATATATATAAAATACACACTTCATCATTTAAACTTCATCAATCACCCTCATCCCTGCTGCCATCTGAGGATGACTGGTAACTGAAACCTAAGGAATCTATCTTGATTCAAAAAAATCTTAAAATTTCTAGTCTCTTAGGAAACTGACCACTGACCATGATTTTCCCCCAAAGGTTGCCATACATACGGATTCTCCTAAGAAAACTGGGACTGAATGCAAAATAAATGGTAAACTATTCTTGGTGATCATGTTTATCAAGTCTTGCTGACAACTTGTGAAAGAGAGAAATTCCAAGTGACCCTAGCTCAAGAATGGGGTTAGGTCAGGGACCGCAGCAGGAGGGTACTTTGGAGGGATGACCCAGCCCAAAAACTCCTAGTAGGGGAGAGGGTGGATCCCTGTTCAAGATTCCACCAATTCATCTTCTTCCCCACCCCAGATGCAAGGTTTTGATTTAGTTCTTTGTTCTATAGAGGCATCATGGGAAGTTTCTAAAATAAACAACAACAACAACAAAAAATTCTTCTGGACTGATATACCTGAAAACCAAACTAAACTGACCTCATCAAGATTCTTTTTGCTCTGGAAAACACATGGGCTTCTTTCTCATGAACCTCTATTTTAATGCAAAAATAACTAAGAATCTACACGAATCACACTTAATAAGAAAAACAAATCTTTACTTTTATTTCATACACTGTCTTTTCATTTAAAGTTTTCCATTTTGAAGTGCGGTCTTTTCACCTACCTATATAATCCCCAAATCACAGCTTTCTTTCTCATTGCAAGGTAAAAAATGGCAGCATCTAAAGGATCATTCTTTCTATAAAACGCTGCTTTGGCTACCTATAATTAGAAAATAATGGTCAAAACTCCACAGAAACAATTTTTAAATGAACAAAATAATTTCTCTCACATTCAAGACTGGCACACATTATTTAACTGTTCAATATATTTAGAAAATATGTCCCCTAATGCATGGATGTATACACACACACACACACACACACACACACACACATTATACACATATACACAAATACATTTGTTTTTTATAATTTCAAAAGTAATTCTTGGGGGCCTCCAAAGACACAGTTAAGTGGGAATATAGGACGACACTTTTCATTACAAACTCTTGAGTACTATTTTATTTTTCCAAAGATGTATATACATTATTTTGTAAAAATCAGACATATACTACTAAATACATGTATCAACTAGTAATTTAAGAATTGGAATATAAACATTAAAAACCTGTATTACTGTGGTATTTTGAAATATAATGGCTATTTAAAAGCATTTTATAGCTTCAATCTTTAAAAGAGAGAAAAACAAAAGAAAAAAACACCCAAAATATACTAGTTATTTTTTAATACCAAAATAAAACACAGCTTACCTTTTCTATGCACTTGCGTAAGGTACGAGTATTTCGGACCCACCACCCCACGCCCATGGCTCTCAGTTCAGACCAAGTGGGATCCTCTTTCTGCATGGCTGGCAACATGTTCAGCAGCTCTTCTTCTGCTACTGAGTGAAATGCCCAAGCAAAATGACTAGTAGACAGGCCTGAGGAAAAGTAAAAAATAATGTTTATAAGAAATATAAATATGTTTATATAATGATTATCAGAAATGTGTGTTCCATGTTTGCCAGAAAAATGTCTAAACTTTTTATGAGACTCACAGAGTTACAAGTAAGTAATTAAAGTTGAAGGAAATATGGGTTTTTATTTTCTTGCTTCTAACAACTTTGTCACTTTATTATTTTCCACAAAAAGCATGTATTTTCCAGAGTTAAAATATATTTTCTAAAAGATAAGAAAAAATGCTATATGGCAAATGCTGTTGTGATTATTTTTGTTCTGTAGCTACTACCTACAATCTTTCCTTAGAACATAAGAAACACATAAAGTATTATTCTATGCTGAAACGATTGTTCTTCGTAGCTGATTCTCACTGTCCTTTGGCTAACATTTGTTTTTGTGGATTTAAAGAGCATCAAGCATCAAGCAGACACAGAACAGTGTGCTAAACAGAACTTAAGATGTAGCCTCTAGAATCAGAATGTATACAAGAAGTCCAGCCCCAATCCTAAGTACAAGACAGTGGACAAGTTTATTTAGTCTCTTGATTTCTCAATTTCCTCATTCATAAAACGTGAATAATCATGGCACTACCTTATTACATTGTTGTGAGGATTACAATACTATAGCTAAAGCATTTAGAATAGTATTATACCTGGCACATAATAACTATTATGTGAGATACTTTTCAAATTATTTAAACAGCAACATTTAGAGAGAACAGCAATTCTCTCAACCTACTAGCCCATACATGTGGTATTTCTTGTTGAGCTTCTATTTTGTCTCTTCACAGTATTACTTCTAGGTCAAGTACATGATTAACTATAAAATGTGGCTTTGACATATATGGACTCAAAATTTAAACCTAGTATCAAATGCCAAGGAATCTGAAATGCCCACTACCCAAGTCTTTTGAAAGAAAGAAACCCAAAAATTATTTACTTATTTATTCATGAGAGACACACAGAGAGAGGCAGAGATACAGTCAGAGACAAAGGTAGAGGGAGAAGCAGGCTCCCTCAAGGGAGCCTGGTGCGGGACTCAATCCCAGGACTCTGGGATCACAACCTGAGCCAAAGGCAGACGTTCAATCACTGGGCCACCCAGATGCCCCGAAAGAAACAAAAATTTTAAAAAAAGGAAAACCCCTATGCAATGAATGGACTGCTATTCTAAACTATTTTTAGATTCCTATTATCTCTCAACTGAGGTCAATAATGTTTCATAAATAAACACCTTAACTTGAAATTTTAAGCTTTACTTTTCCAAAGCTAAATAAAAAGTGAGGGGAAGGAGGAAGTAGAAACAGAAAGAAAGGAAAAGCGAGAGCAAGAGGCAGACATCAACGAGCAGAGGCTAACCTATGGAGTCCCCCCTAGTAACACTGTTTAAAACTACAGATCCAATAATGCTGGATCGCAGTTCTACCTCTGAACTTCCTGGGCACATAGCCAAGAAATACCATTAAACTTCAGTACAGTATTTCTGTTCCTCTGAGTCCTAACTACATAAGAGTTTCTGAAAGGGTACTAAACTAGTATATGAAATACACATTAATGTTAACAGTAGTTTGGGAGTAAGTGAATTTGCACTTTCGATGTTCTATACTCTGAACATAAGACAACTAAAAATTGAATATATATTATTTCTGTAATAAAAATGTTACTCAAATTTTGGTTAAACACAACTTCAATAATTGTCAAACAGGAGAACGAAAATCTAAAGAAGTTAGAGAATAAAACAGTATTTATTGGCCTTTAATGTATGATGAATTTGAAAATGTAACACAGAATATCCAACTGCCCAATATCCATTTCTTCATTAACTCTATCTACCAAAAATGTTCCAGTATTTTAAGCAAAGAAAATTAAGTAGAAATAAATAGTTTTACAAGTAAGTTAAGAAAACTTAGTCTGTGTCAAATTTGTCATCGTTATCATATCTGGGCAAAAACAAATGTCCTCAAGCCTCTCTACTTTCACTCCCATTCCCTTTAGTAGATTACTACTAAAATCACCTTGGTGGAGAAGCTGAGCTCGATAAGCTGGAAGGGAGGTTGTAAGGAAAGTATGAAGTCGAACAGCCAAAAGAAATTTTAACCCACATTCATCAAGAGTTTCTCCACCTACAAAAACCAACAACATAAAATATTTACTTATTTGTATTTGTAAGGAAATCATTTCATTAGTAAAATTCAAGTAAATGTTAATAATTCTGGCAAGTAACAAATGTCACAGCACCAACTACTGGACAAAACATTTTGAAATAGACAAAAGCTATCAGTCTAAATATTATCTAATATTTCTTTCTTCTTCATGACCATACACTACAGACAAAAGTAGTATATCTAAATATTCTGAAAAATATTAAAGAGAATTAAGTGGCTAAGGATTAGTGATATTTTTTATAACCCAACATCCTTGGATTTTATCTTACTTAAAATATGACTAAATTTTAAAATAGTTTAATCTTTGCTGTAGAGTATGTAAAATTATTTTCCATGTCGATTCAAGTCATAGCCCATCCCAGTAATCTGCTGCTAATACGGGAAAGAATAGTTGTATATTTATCTTTCAAGCATAGTTCAAGGGGTGCATCCTAATGTCCTATGCACAAAGCTGGGCATGTTAATTTCAGATCTTACTGAGATTTGATGGAAATTCTACATTCAATTTTTTTTTCACAACTCAGGAGATTAAAAAGAAAAAAATGATCTTGGGTGAGGAAAAGATCTAATATACTTATCTGTATTAGTCTAGGTAGAAGTACACATTAGTGCTAATTTTTTTTTAAAAAATCTCAATATTTAAAGAATCAAATTAATACTGACTACAACACGAAAAAAAGTAAAGCAGAATGCACCTTTTATTTTCAGGTACCTAAAGCAATTAATTAATGTTAATTTTTGCAAAAAACTCAAAAGGATTCAGTTGGATCTCTGGTAAAAATGACTGGCATAATGAATCTTTGTATACTTTCTCAAAGTACTATGATTTATGGGAAAAATAGCATATATTAAAACTACTATGAAGGTAACAATAATGATTTAAAAAACCTTCCAGGGCATAATTTTTATAAAATTACTTGATTATTTTCTGTGTAAATGAGTAAACATATGATCAATTTTTCCCCCAATCCTGTATTCTATTTAATTTTACCTTGGCTTCTGTCTCTGCTCTCCCCGATATCAGTGCTGGTAGTTGCAATTGTATCTGCTAAGGCCATCAGAGACATCTGCTCCATCCGGCTGAGTCCTGGTAAACTGGAATGAAGTAAGTGGCCAGAAAGAACCTGAGCATGCTCAGGACCAAAGTAAGTTGGACTGTACTGCGAAAGGTCAATGACCCTGGGCTTGGTATTTTCTTCATCTGTCTCTAACACATGATGATCAGTCATTAAAGTTGGGATCTGAAAAAGCTCATCGTAACTTTCTTTTGACACCTGGTTTGAATTATTTAAGGTACTCTGATTACTGGACTTCTCTAAAGATGAGCAGCAGCTATCATCATCTGCCGCAAGTAAGGCATATAAAGGAAGTGGAGGGACAGAATCTATTTCTGTGTAATCTGTATTTTCACTTTTGTTGAAAGCCTGGGGGTCTCTGGTAGTGCTTCCACTAGCACTGATAGTGAGAGACCTAAGGCGGCGCTCATGATTGGATTCAGCTTCATTCAGAGCCACAACCTCTCCAGCAATGCACTTGACAAGGTGTGACAAGATGGCTTTTGCTCTCCGAACCTTGCCAAGGTCCATGAGTTCCAAAAGCTGCAAGGGATGATACTGAGGTAAAGTTGGGGAAAGAACATGGGCTGCTTCAAAAAGACCTGAATCTTCCACATCCACAGATGGATCAAAGGCAGTTTTCTTTCCACAGATTTTCTGGGCAAGACTGGTCATAGATCGAGTCAGAGTTTTCTTTGGAGGATGTAATCCAGAACTCGATGAGTTACTCTGTTTTATTAAACTTATTATAGATGGAGTGCTCCCATTGTATGAATCTGTTATAACTGGTTCCTGCTTAGAAGATGGCTGCCACTGGGAATAGACATGCATTTCACAATCCATTCCTACCACCAGAATACCATCCCGGACCCACGATAAAGAAACAGGAAAAGGTGGAGAGCCTTCTACAGAAGAAACCAAGTCCATACTTCTTAAGAGTACAAATTTAGAAAGCGGCACAGCTTTAGTACTTTCCCAGAGAGGAAATGCTAGGCTTTCTTTACCAGCCTGTTCTTGTATTTTGCCAGCCAGAGGTCCATACATAAAAAGTTTTGATCCAATTCCTACAGTGAGGATATGAGAACCATCTTCTCTAGACATCCAATCTAAGTGAACTAAGTGCTTTGTGTTTGACGTGATACTCTCTTTACTAGATAAGTACACCTCTTGCTTATTATAAGCCACTAAATTGCTATCAATACTAATACCAGAATCTAACACTGTATTCAGTTCATCTAAATGAATTGTCTGTTCAAGGACCCAACATGAACCTCCTGTAGACTCACATTCAAAAATACTGACATGCATTAGAAAGTCCTGAGAAGACCTACTATTAGATGCAGGCTGCTTAAATGCTACTGCTAACCTATTTGTATGTGCACAGCTAACTTCTACAGGCCTACCAGGGACGGTTATACTACTATTGCTATGAAGCCCATCTTCGATAAGCAATGGCCATTCTTCCCAAATGTATTCAAGATTCATTCTTTCATTCTTTGATGTGTCAGATTCTCCATCTGTGACTCTGCATCTCCAGAATCTTACTTTATCATCCGAACATGAAGTTGCCAATAAGTAAGGAGCACTGCACACAGGATATATGGAAGAGGAACTCAGATGTCCTAAAATAAAAATAATCCATTAACAAAATGTCAAATTTGGTTAAATATTTCTGTTTTCATGTACTAAAGTCCTTGTATAAAGCACTGTTAACAACAAGAAAACCTATATTTAGTTTATGAGTCAACAAAATCAATAAAAAGCTTTTAAGGACTTCAAAAAGGCATACAAAAAGGAAAATATTATCAAAACCTAGAGCTGAAAGAGAACTATGAGGTAACTTCAATTCCTATATCTTACGGGTAAGGACCCCTGACCAACTGTGTATAGTATCTCATGCTAAATCCAACAGGTCGAATAAGACAGAATTAGAAAACCTGAATTCTTAGGTTTGAGAACCTGGTTCTCAGGCCAGCATTCTTTTCACCTAATTCTTATGACCCAATTCTTATAAATCTTATTTTAAAGATACCAATACATTTTTAAAATGGTGTCAACAGTTATGGCTCCTTCTCTTCAGTATTTTTACCATTTTGTGAGCAGTCTGTGCTTACCTAACTTATGAAATGGATCCTCCATAATTGAAGGGTATTTGATACTACTGATGCTTACAAGATTTTTAAGCATGACAAAATGTTTCCTGTCTTTTTTTTAAAGATTTTATTTATTTGAGAGCATGAGCAAGAGATAGCATGAACGGGGGGAGGGGCAGAAGGAGAGGGAGAAGCAGACTCCCCACTGAGCAGGGAGTCCAATGTGTGGGCTCAATCTCAGGAACCCAGGATCATGACGTGTGCCAAAGGCAGATGTTTAACTGACTGAGCCAACCAGGTGCTCCATATTTCCTGTCCTTAATTTAATTATAAACTCTTAATTTCCTAAATCATTGGCAAGCTTTCCTTTTCTTTAAGATAGTAGTGACTATTTTAGGCTTTGCTAGCCACAGAGTCTCTACTCCAACTATTCCACGCTGCCAGTCTAGAGTAAAAGCAGGTATACACAAAAGTAAATCAATAGGTGTAGCTAGGTTTAATCAAAGGTATTTACAAAACAGGTCTCAGGCCTATAGTCTGCCAACTCCTGTCCTAAATTATTAAACTTAAAAGACTAATTATAATATAGAAGTGTTATATAGGACATTATATTTTAAAAGCATTTTGACATAATTTTAAATTTTCTAAAACAAAACAAAACAAAAACAACAAAAAAAACCCTAAAGGAATATAGCAGTATTGCTGAAGGATACAAATAGTATTGTTCATTGGTATGTCTGAGCTGAACAGAGAATAGCTTACCTTCCTAAGAGATGCATTAAAAATAAGTTCTTAAGACTAGCTTTTACTGTCTGTTTTTGCTAAACAAAAGAAATTTCCTTTTCCCTAGAACTCTTCTTCTTCTGCCCAAATTACTTGGACCAAAGTTAAATAAGAGGACTGTTTCTAGAAATATTTCTCTTACATTTGCCATATTGTTTTAATTGAAGTTCAGCAGTGAAGATCATATTGTTCTGGCTAAGGGAACAGCTCTTAAAATTGTGTCAATGCAAACATTCATTTTCTTTTTTTTTTTTTTTTTTTTTTGCAAACATTCATTTTCAAACTTTAATTTCCCTTGCATTGATGCTTCTTTTAGTAAAATATACAAAGAAGTAGAATTAAAAGTTATCAGAATACTGTTAATACCCCAACTCCTGCTGCTAATTTCACCAATTAAAAATGCATAAGAACCTGATATATCAATAAAGCCCTAAGAAGCATTCAAAGTCATAAATCCAAAAAAACGACAGAGAAGTAGAAAAGAACAAAAATACACACCATGACATTGAAAACCAAAGAACTGAATGATAAAATGACAGATTTTGTCTTGGTTTTCTTGATACCCTAGAACTGTGGTCCATAATCCATCTAATGTATAATCAGAATCATCTGGGTCCCTTGTTAAAATAGCCTTTAGGTGCACCACAGAGTTTTTAATTCAGTAAATCCAGCATGTAGCCCAAGAATTTTTACATCTAACAAGGTCCCAGATCACGCTCATGTTCCTGGTCTGGGGATCACATTTTGAGAACTGCCGCCCTAGGATAAAGATGATAGGTATATACTGGGACCCACACAGTCAGAATCCTATACGGCACACAACTCGAGGCAGTCACTACTAGTGTTATCAAAGATGACAAATAAGGCACAACCTTGTTATTATCTCTGCACAGGAAACTCTGGGTTTTTCTTCATAATGACACCACGAAAATTTGTTTGGGAAATCAATATTTAAGACTACAAATGGCTGACAAATGCAGAATAATCTGAAAACATATTGAGAATTTATTTAAGTTTTAAATTCAGGGTAAAGATAGTATTTCCAATTCTGCTTCCACATGATTTACAAACAGGTAGTTGTGCCCCTTTTTATATACCTTACTAAATATTCATGGATAACCAAGTTTGATTAGTCTCTTTTCACAAACTATACAAACCTGCTGATGGCTTAACACTTATTATTTCAACTCCTTCTGGCAAATTCAACTCTTGGCTATAAACCATTTCTGAAGACAGAGTCAACTTGCTGGTACTCTGGAGATTTGCTCTGCAAGCCTGATACTTCTGTGAAAAAGGAGATACGATCTTCTCTGGAGAAGAAGAATAATGTTCTTCTGGCTGCCAAACTGCTTCAGATATTTTTGTATCTACTTTTTCATCTATAAAACACATAAGAACCATAAACCGAGGAGGGGAACCTGTAAATCTTAAAATTGCTACATTTTATAATCCCAAAGCCTTATAAAAATAAAAAATAAAACAACATATCAATAGAATTTTTTATGGCCAGAATATCAGAGAATCTGATTAACTGAATAAAATACAATTATTTTCACTCAATAGGTTTAAAAACATGCACTGCTCTAACCACATATAATTTGTTAATTTAAGTCTACTTAAAGTTCAAAAGATTAAAAAAAAGACTTACCCAGTGAGACAGGAGTGGACTTTAAATGTAAATTCCACATGTGTAACAATGAACGGTTGTCTTGGGTGCCCTCAATTACAATTAGGTAGAATTTCTCAGAAAACCCATTAGGTAAGCTGCCTGTTGGTATTAATATTTTTCACTATTAACATGGATAAGTGAGACAACTTATTAAATATGCCAAGTTAAAATAAATGAATTTAAAAAAAATTAAAAACTCTTACCTAAAGTTCAAATGCAATCAATTTTTTACATTAATTTGTATCAAATTAAAATTTTAATAATTACATGTATGCTACACTTTTCATTTCTGAATTGACATGCTTAAAAAATTCACACAGTACAGTAATCACTATCACCTTATTCACATAGGTTCGACCATAATAAGGCAATTTCTGAACAGGTGTAACTATGTGACAGATACTTTAAATCAACATATCATAATTAAAACTGTATTGCCGGGGAACCCTGGATGGCTCAGTGATTTAGTGCCTGCCGTCAGCCCAGGGCGTGATCCTGGAGGCCCGAGATCGAGTCCCACATCAGGCTCCCTACATTGAGCCTGCTTCTCTCTCTGCCTATGTCTCTTTCTCTCTCTCTGTGTCTCTCATGAATAAATAAAATATTTTAAAAATAAAAAAAATAAAACTGTATTGCCAAACATATTTCAAGGTAAATAACTTTCACAATGGAATGACTTATTAATGAAGTTTATTTTTTTTTAACATTTAAAAAAAATTTTTTTAATTTATTTATGATAGTCACAGAGAGAGAGAGAGAGGCAGAGACACAGGCAGAGGAAGAAGCAAGCTCCATGCACCGGGAGCCTGACGTGGGATTCGATCCCGGGTATCCAGGATCGCGTCCTGGGCCAAAGGCAGGCGCCAAACCGCTGCACCACCCAGGGATCCCCCATTAATGAAGTTTATTAAGATTCAAAATAAAAGTATTCCTCATTCACATTATTTGAGAAAAATTTTCTTAGTCAAACTGCATGATTTAAGCAGCACACAAGCTGCTCAAACTAAAAAGCGACAATATCGGGGCAAGATAGCAGAAGAGTAGGGTCCCCAAATCACCTGTCCCCACCAAATTACCTAGATAACCTTCAAATCATCCTGAAAATCTACGAATTCCACCTGAGATTTAAAGAGAGAGCAGCTGGAATGCTACAGTGAGAAAACGTCGCGCTTCTATCAAGGTAGGAAGACGTGGGAAAAAAGAAAGAAAGAAATAAAAGGCATCCAAGGGGGAGGGGCCCCGCGAGGAGCCCGGCTAAGGCAAGTGCCCCCAGGACAGGAGAGCCCCTGAGAAGCAGGAGCTTCACCAATCTTCCCGGGCGGAAAGGCCTCCCAGGGAGTTGGAGCAGGACCCCAGGAGGGCAGGGATGCCCTCAGGCTCCCTGGGACAGTAAGAGACACCTGCGCCCCCGGGAGAGTGCGCCGAGCTCCCTAAAGGGCTGCAGCGCTCACACGGCTGGACCAGGGAGCTCAGAAGGGGCTCGGACGGCAGCTCTGCGCGGAGGGTGCTGCGCAGCCGGGAGCAGCTCAGAGGGGCTCCGGGGGCGGGATCCGCCGAAGGGGCTGCGCCGCCACCGGAACTCGAATCCAACAGCGCAGGACTAGGAGCACTGGGCCCCGGGACACAGCCCAGGATCCGGCCTCCCCCCAGGACAGGCAGAGGCTGGGAAGGCCCAGGACAGCAAGGACGCTCCTGCCCCGAGCTGAACAGATCAGCGGCCCCACCCCAGAGCCTCCAGGCCCTGCAGAGGGAGAGCTCTGAAGCTACTGCGGGAGCTGAATCCAGGGCTCCAGAGTTGGCCCCGCCACTGAGGTTGTTCCTCCTGGGGCCTCACGGGGTAAACAACCCCCATTGAGCCCTGCACAAGGCTGGGGGCAGAGCAGCTCCCCCAAGTGCTAACACCTGAAATCACAACAGGCCCCTCCCCTAGAAGACCAGCTAGACTGACAAGTTCCAGAGGAAGTCAAGGGACTTATACAGAATCAGAAGATACTCCCCCGTGGTTTTTTGTTTTTTTACTTTTGATTTGTTTGCTTCCCCCACCCCTTTCTTTTCCTTTCTTTTTCTTTCTCTTTTTCTTTTTTCTTCTTCCTTTTTTCTTTTTCTCCTTTCTTTCCTTCTTTCTCTCCTCTCTTTTTCTACTTTGCCCAATACAACTTGTTTTGGGCCACCCTGCACTGAGCAAAATGACTAGAAGGAAAACCTCACCTCAAAAGAAAGAATCAGAAACAGTCCTCTCTCCCACAGAGTGACAAAATCTGGATTACAATTCAATGTCAGAAAGCCAATTCAGAAGTACTATTATACAGCTACTGGTGGCTCTAGAAAAAAGCATAAAGGACTCAAGAGACTTCATGACTGCAGAATTTAGATCCAATCAGGCAGAAATTAAAAATCAATTGAATGAGATGCAATCCAAACTAGAAGTCCTAACGACCAGGGTTAACGAGGTGGAAGAATGAGTGAGTGACATGGAAGACAAGTTGATGGCAAAGAGGGAAACTGAGGAAAAAAGAGACAATTAAAAGACCATGAAGATAGATTAAGGGAAATAAACAACAGCCTGAGGAAGAAACACCTATGTTTAATTTGGGTTCCCAAGGGCTCCAAAAGGGCCAGAGGGCCAGAATATGTATTTGAACAAATCCTAGCTAAAAACTTTCCGAATCTGGGAAGGGAAACAGGCATTCAGATCCAGGAAATAGAGAGATCCCCCCCTAAAATCAATAAAAACCATTCAACACCTCGATATTTGATAGTTAAGCTTGCAAATTCCAAAGATAAAGAGAAGATCCTTAAAGCAGCAAGAGACAAGAAATCCCTGACTTTTATGGGGAGGAGTATTAGGGTAACAGCAGACCTCTCTCTCCACAGAGACCTGGCAGGCCAGAAAGGGCTGGCAGGATATATTCAGGGTCCTAAATGAGAACAACATGCAACCAAGAATACTTTATCCAGCAAGGCTCTCATTCAAAATGGAAGGAGAGATAAAGAGCTTCAAAGACAGGCAGGAACTGAAAGAATATGTGACCTCCAAACCAGCTCTGCAAGAAATTTTAAAGGGGGACTCTTAAAATTCCCCTTTAAGAAGAAGTTCAGTGGAACAATCCACAAAAACAAGGACTGAATAGATGACACTAAACTCATATCTTTCTTTCTTTCTTTTTTTTTTTTTTTAAACTCATATCTTTCAATAGTAACTCTGAACTTGAACGGGCTTAATGACCCCATCAAAGGCGCAGGGTTTCAGACTGGATAAAAAAGCAGGACCCATCTATTTGCGGTCTACAAGAGACTCATTTTAGACAGAAGGACACCTACAGCCTGAAAATAAAAGGTTGGAGAACCATTTACCATTCAAATGGTCCTCAAAAGAAAGCAGGGGTAGCCATCCTCATATCAGATAAACTAAAATTTACCCCAAAGACTGTAGTGAGAGATGAAGAGGGACACTATATCATACTTAAAGGATCTATCCAACAAGAGGACTTAACAATCCTCAATATATATGCCCCGAATGTGGGAGCTGCCAAATATTTAAATCAACTAATAACCAAAGTGAAGAAATATTTAGATAATAATACACTTATACTTGGTGACTTCAATCTAGCTCTTTCTATACTCAATAGGTCTTCTAAGCACAACATCTCCAAAGAAAGGAGAGCTTTAAATGATACACTGGACCAGATGGATTTCACAGATATCTACAGAACTTTTCATCCAAACTCAACTGAATACACATTCTTCTCAAGTGCACATGGAACTTTCTCCAGAATAGACCACATACTGGGTCACAAATCAGGTCTGAACTGATACCAAAAGATTGGGATCGTCCCCTGCATATTCTCAGACCATAATGCCTTGAAATTAGAACTAAATCACAACAAGAAGTTTGGAAGGACCTCAAACACGTGGAGGTTAAGGACCATCCTGCTAAAAGATGAAAGGGTCAACCAGGAAATTAAGGAAGAATTAAAAAGATTCATGGAAACGAATGAGAATGAAGATACAACTGTTCAAAATCTTTGGGATGCAGCAAAAGCAGTGCTGAGGGGAAATACATTGCAATAAGAGCATCGATTCAAAAACTGCAAAGAACTCAAATACAAAAGCTAACCTTACACATAAAGGAGCTAGAGAAAAAACAGCAAATAGATCCTACACCCAGCAGAAGAAGAGAGTTAATAAAGATTCGAGCAGAACTCAATGTAATAGAGACCAGAAGAACTGTGGAACACATCAACAAAACCAGGAGTTGGTTCTTTGAAAGAATTAATAAGATTGATAAACCATTAGCCAGCCTTATTAAAAAGAAGAGAGAGAAGACTCAAATTAATAAAATCATTAATGAGAAAGGAGAGATCACTACTAACACCAAGGAAATATAAACGATTTTAAAAACATATTATGAACAGCTATACGCCAATAAATTAGGAAATCTAGAAGAAATGGACACATTCCTAGAAAGCCACAAACTACCAAAACTGGAACAGGAAGAAACAGAAAACCTGAACAGGCCAATAACCAGGGAGGAAATTGAAGCAGTCATCAAAAACCTCCCAAGACACAAGAGTCCAGGGCCAGATGGCTTCCCAGGGGAATTCTATCAAACGTTTAAAGAAGAAATCATACCTATTCTACTAAAGCTGTTTGGAAAGACAGAAAGAGATGGAGAACTTCCAAATTCGTTCTATGAGGCCAGCATCACCTTAATTCCAAAACCAAAGACCCCACCAAAAAGGAGAATTATAGACCAATATCCCTGATGAACATGGATGCAAAAATTCTCAACAAGATACTAGCCAAAAAAAAAAAACAAAAAACAAAAAACAAGATACTAGCCAATAGGATCCAACAGTACATTAATTATTCAACATGACCAACTAGGATTTATCCCCGGGACACAAGGCTGGTTCAACACTCGTAAAACCATCAATGTGATTCATCATATCAGCAAGAGAAAAACCAAGAACCATATAATCCTCTCATTAGATGCAGAGAAAGCATTTGACAAAATACAGCATCCATTCCTCATCAAAACTCTTCAGAGTGTAGGGATAGAGGGAACATTCCTCAACATCTTAAAAGCCATTTACGAAAAGCCCACAGCAAATATCATTCTCAATGCGGAAGCACTGGGCGCTTTTCCCCTAAGATCAGGAACAGGACAGGGATGTCCACTCTCACCACTGCTATTCAACATAGTACTGGAAGTCCTAGCCTCAGCAATCAGACAACAAGAAGGAAAAAAAGGCATTCAAATTGGCAAAGAAGAAGTCAAACTCTCCCTCTTCACCAATGACATGATACTCTACATAGAAAACCCAAAAGCCTCCACCCCAAGATTGCCAGAACTCATACAGCAATTTGGTAGTGTGGCAGGATACAAAATCAATGCCCAGAAATCAGTGGCATTTCTATACACTAACAATGAGACTGAAGAAAGAGAAATTAAGGAGTCAATCCCATTTACAATTGCACCCAAAAGCATAAGATACCTTGGAATAAACCTAACCAAAGAGGTAAAGGGTTTACACCCTAAAAACTATAGAACACTTCTGAAAGAAATTGAGGAAGATGCAATGAGATAGAAAAATATTCCATGCTCCTGGATTGGAATAATTTATATTGTGAAAATGTCAATGTTACCCAGGGCAATTTACACATTTAATGCAATCCCTATCAAAATACCATGGACTTTCTTCAGAGAGTTAGAAGAAATTATTTTAAGATTTGTGTGGAATCAGCAAAAACCCCGAATAGTCAGGGGAATTTTAAAAAAGAAAACCATATCTGGGGGCATCACAATGCCAGAGATCAGGTTGTACTACAAAGCTGTGGTCATCAAGACAGTGTCGTACTGGCACAAAAACAGACACATAGATCAATGGAACAGAACAGAGAACCCAGAAGTGGACCCTGAAATGTATGGTTAATATTTGATAAAGGAGGAAAGACTATCCACTGGAAGAAAGACAGTCTCTTCAATAAATGGTGCTGGGAAAATTGGACATCCACATGCAGAAGAATGAAACTAGACCACTCTCTTTCACCATATACAAAGATAAACTCAAAATGGATGAGAGATCTAAATGTGAAACAAGATTCCATCAAAATCCTGGAGGAGAACACAGGCAACTCAGCCACAGTAACTTCTTGCAAGATACATCCACGAAGGCAAAAGAAACAAAAGCAAAAATGAACTACTGGGACTTCATCAAGATAAGAAGCTTTTGCACAGCAAAGGATACAGTCAACAAAACTAAAAGACAACCTACAGAATGGGAGAAGATATTTGCAAATGATGTATCAGATAAAGGGCTAGCTTCCAAGATCTATAAAGAACTTATTAAACTCAACACCAAAGAAACAAATAATCCAATCATGAAATGGGCAAAAGACATAAACAGAAATCTCACAGAGGAAGACATACACATGGCCAATGAGAAAATGCTCTGCATCACTTGCCATCAGAGAAATACAAATCAAAACCACAATGAGATACCACCTCACACCAGTGAGAATGGGGAAAATTAACAAGGCAGGAAACCACAAATGTTGGAGAGGATGCGGAGAAAAGGGAACCCTCTTACACTGTTGGTGGGAATGGGGAACTGGTGCAGCCACTCTGCAAAACTGTGTGGAGGTTCCTCAAAGAGTTAAAAATAGACCTGCCCTATGACCCAGCAATTGCACTGTTGGGGATTTACCCCAAAGATACAGATACAATGAAACACCGGGACACCTGCACCCCAATGTTTCTAGCAGCAATGTCCACAATAGCCAAACTGTGGAAGGAGCCTCGGTGTCCATCGAAAGATGAATGGATAAAGAAGATGTGGTTTATGTATACAATGGAATATTACTCAGCCATTAGAAACGACAAATACCCACCATTTGCTTCAGCGTGGATGAAACTGGAGGGTACTATGCTGAGTGAAATGAGTCAATCGGAGAAGGACAAACATTATATGTTCTCATTCATTTTGGGAATATAAATAATAGTGAAAGGGAATATAAGGGAAGGGAGAAGAAATGTCTGGGAAATATCAGAAACGGAGACAGAACATAAAGACTCCTGACTCTGGGAAACGAACTAGGAGTGGTGGAAGGGGAGGAGGGCGGGGGGTGGGGGTGAATGGGTGACAGGCACTGAGGGGGCACTTGACGGGATGAGCACTGGGTGTTATTCTGTATGTTGGTAAACTGGAACACCAATAAAAAATAAATTTATTAAAAATAAATAAATAAAAATAAACTAAAAAGCTACATCTAAATATAAATTAAAAAAATAAATAAAATAAAATATAAAATCAGTGACTCACTATTAGCTGAAAAAAGTGAACTTGGTTTAATGACTGACTTTAATCCAAGTTCTCTTAACTATGTACAAAATTATGTAAAGAAAAATTATAAAAACTATAGATATAAAAAAAAAAAAAACTATAGATATCATAGGACATATAAAATCAGAAAAATAACCCCAAACATCTAAAGTCATACTGTGTTAAGATACTAAATGAAAAGGTGACTTTGGTAATATGTTCTGGGTGAGTTAAGCATTTAAGTTACAAGAGTTAAGAGGAAGGAGAGGATAAGGGATTATGACTGAAGAAAAAAGATCAGAGAGCAACCCATTTCTAATAAGTTTACTAACAAGAAAGAATGTAATAATGAAGGTAGCTGAAAAATGGTTCTTCTCTTCTTGACATTAGAACCAAGTAAGATGAACACATTATACTTGGGTGTTTTCTGGAAAACTGATAATGAAGATAATAGTTTTTCAGTAAAACTCAGTAAGAATTCCCAGAATATTATTAAAACTAGGAAAAAAATTTAGTTTTAAAGAGAAAAAAATAAGTTAAAAATTGAATCCTAGAAAAGATAATCCTAGAATAGATTTAAGATCACAAAATTCAACTTGAAGCATAAAAGAGTAGTTTCTTTAAGAAAAAAACTTAGAGATTTGAATTGTTAAAAATATTAATGTTCTTAATATTTTATTTATTTTTTAAAGATTTTATTTATTTATTCATGAGAGACACACACACACAGAGAAAGAGAGAGAGAGAGAGAGGCAGAGAGAGAAGCGGCCTCCTCGCAGGGAGGCACATACTGTATATTTCATTTATAAGGAAAGTCATTTTTCTTTTTTTCTCACCAGGAAAGTGATTGCTAAGTTTGGTTTGGCTCTGTAGTTGAAACTGATGACCAAGAGATTTTGATCTTCATTTTGTTCTGTTTTCCTCTATGCAAAATAACAATTAATTTTAAGTGGAGGAGTTTAATATAATTTTTAAAAATGTTTATGAAAGTATTAATTGAAACACCTTGTCTTTAAATTTTAACTTGAAGTTTTAAAAGCTACTGTTTTAAAAGTGTATATTTCTAAAGGTTCAGGTGTCCCCATATTATCCTAATTTTTAGTGTAGGATCCTATCCATGCAAAGAGTACTCATACATTAATAATAAAAAACATCTCTTATTATGCTTTTTAAAAGATATAACTGAAAAATCCCTTTAATTTTTTCATGTTTATTTCCTGGTTTAAGAATAAAAAACTACTGATATTTATATAAATAACATCACAAACCTACATAGAAAAATTTCAAGTTCACATATGATGATATGAAACATTATATTAACTTATCTTTATTAACTGTTTAACATACTCTACATATTTCTCATTACATAAAAAAACTATTTTTTTACCTGCATCAGATAATATTCTGTCTTTTCCCAGACTTTTCTTCTCAAGGTTATTCAAAATGAAATCTTCTTGAAAAACATGAAGCAGCTGGGTTTTTCTGCCTTGCTGAATGTAAATAAACACCGACATAAGTTGATTTATATATTATTTACCTAATGCTGAGTGGCCAGAAAAATAATACTTACAAGTTTGGTAATGGGATCTAATGCAATAATACATCCAGGCCTGGCTGTTGACTGTTGACTTACGATGTTAAACACTTCACCAACATATTTCTGTTTTTTTAAAAAAAAATGGACATCTCCTTTATTAAACAGTTAAATTAAAAAATAATAAATATGAAAATTCAGGCATAGTAGATAAATAATAAATAAGTTCAAGTGGGGCTAAATAAATTGACAAGTCTCTTTCGTTATAAACATTCTAGGACTTTACCTTACTATTCATGATGTAGGAATGAATAAGAGTTATGGCTCAGTCAATGTAAACAGCAAAAGCAATGAGTGGTGATTATTAGAGAGAAGAATATTTTACATCTTTAAATGTGAAAGACTGACTTCAATGTCACAGAAATGTTGTAAGAATTAATGCTTTTTAGGCATTAATGTTGAAGTGAGAAAGATGGAGGTAAAGAAACAAGTTGATATTTACATAAATTTACATTTATGTATGCTGATTTCTCAAGCTACTTAATAACCTGACTGCTCTAGTCAAGGTCACATTGTTAAATTCGATCTTCATCACACTTAATCTATGAGCAGCATTTGATTCTACTTATCACTCCCTTCTTGAAATAACTGTCCTCACTTGGATTCCACTATATACCACATTCACCCCACTTTTAGCAATGGGATGCCCCAATGTTCAATCCTACCACTTCTACTTTCTTTCCTTCAGTGATCTCATCCAGCTCCATACCTTTAAATTCATATTGACAGCTACTTATTTTATATCCTCAGATCAGACCCTCTCTCTAGACTATGAGCATAAAGATGAGCATATTAGGTCTGTTGGGTGTTAAACAGTAATCTCAAAATTAACATGTTCAACACCAGGCTCTCAAATCCTCCTGCCCTTAAAAATCAGCCTCTTAGGCTTTCTTCCTAACTCAACTCAAGGTCATTCTCTTCCTCTTTGTGCTCACACACAAACAGGACATCATCCTCTTTTTCTCATACAAGCCCAACATCCAGTCCAATCCTGCCTGTTCCATGTTTGTACCACATCCAGATTTGACAATTCTTCTCATCTTTATCACTACCACTTGCTACCGCTACCGTTCTACATCCCTTTGAGACTCTCCTGGACTACTGTAAAGATTCTTGCATTAGCCTCTATAATGCCACTTCTGCTTCCCATGTCTAATCTATAGAGCAGTCAGATCCTTTCAAAACCTAAGTGAGATCATATCAATCTGTCCTTGTCTCCTTTCTATGTTATTCACAGTAAAAGCCAAAGCCACTTCTGCTTCCCATGTCTAATCTATAGAGCAGTCAGATCCTTTCAAAACCTAAGTGAGATCATATCAATCTGTCCTTGTCTCCTTTCTATGTTATTCACAGTAAAAGCCAAAGTTACCACAATGGCCCAGAATGGCTTGTAAGATCTGGCCAGGCTAATTTTCTAACCTTATCCCTGACTACACTCCACCTCACTTACTCTGTTCCAGCCACAACGTCCTCCTTGCTGCTCCTTTACAAACCAACATGCCCTGACCTCAGGATTTGTGCAATGGCTGTTTCTCTTCATAAAATACTCTTCCTTTAAATATCCATATAGCTAGCTCCTTCATTTCCTTCAGTTCCTTACTCAAATGGTACCCTTTCTATGAGGCTTTTTCTGACCAGCACCTTACTTGGCAGTCCCTTCTGCAACAAGGTTTCTTTTGATAGTATTTATTAATATATTTTTACCTTTTTTTCTATACCCCTTCACTAGAATGTAATCTTATATTTTTGTCTGTACTCTTCATATCTAAATTCCCAGCACTTAAATAATATCTGAAAAATAGAAGGCCCTCAATAAATATACATATTTCTACTATAACACTGTTATATATGTTTTGAAAAACGTTGCATTCTGAAAAACCACACATTAAAAATAACTTAGGGAAAAGACAGGATCGAAGCAGACCACTGACACCTATGCAGTTGTACAGCCAGAGCATTAACAAAAACATTAACCAGTAGCTGAGGAGATGGCCTGAATCCCCTAAACAAGAAGCTTAGTATGGTTGAAGGTTACCTTAGAGGATATTTAAAAATACCAAACTAAGAGTGGAAATACTGGCCTACTGGAGGTGCCAAGACAATACAGATGGTGGGTGGTTATTAGCTGTGCAAAGGAAGAAGTGCCATTTGTCATAAGACAAAGTCTTTGCAATGGTGTTAGGATTCCTAACTGTACTGCAACCAAGCTGAGAGCTTTTTTCTTTTTTGGTTAAGATTAAAATTGTACTGTTACTTCAGCTCCCACTGCCTTAAAAAAAAAAAATGCAGATGAACCAACATAAATTCCACATTTACACTGCCAGTGGTCTTCATTTATCTCTGAGCAAAGAAGCATTAGAGAAACACATATTGTATGACACTAGACTCTATTTTTGGAATGAATGAAAGAAATGGTTTCTTTTTAAAGAAGCTCAGAATCACTGTAATGGTACATTGCAAATGTGAAAAAAAAATAACTAGAAAATATACATCTATTTATTATAAATTATATGCCACAATTCTAGAACATGCCCAAAAAAGTATAAATTAAGTATCGAAAAACATGATGCTATACACTTAATTTTAAAAGCCATTTACTTACAGAAATTTCAGGATTAGAAAGCTCATACAGGAGTTTCTTGGCATCAATAACAGCTTCATATAATCTCAGATACTGTCCATCACTTGCTACAAAGCATGCACTAGGAGAGTTGCAGTATGCACCTAGAAAGTATTTATAAACATATAAAATTTAACCCTTACACAATGATGTCAGAAAATTTTAATTTCTTAAATAAAAATCAGAAAGCTTACCTAGACAGTAACTGGGTATAAGAGTAGGCAGCCACGCCACATTGGAAAATGCAGAAACGTGTAGAGAATTAATCCGGGCAAGCTCAGAAACACCTCCAGAAAAAGACAATGGCCCAACCGGATCAACCCTCCAAAGAATAAGCTCACTATAAACTGCATTGGGATCCTGAAATGTTACGTCAACGCTGCTTTTATTCTGTTGTGCCAATGAACATTCTTCAATATTTACAAGATCATAAGGTTGCTTTTGGGTATCAACATCTGGTGTCCTTAGTGCATTATGGTGTGATGTTGTCAGCAATAATGGTAATACTGAGTGGCAAGCTAAATCATTAAGATGAAAGCGATGACCACAATATCTGGATTTATGAGAAATACTGAGAACTGTAGAAAAAGCAGATTCTTCAGCAAAACTGACCAGCCACTGATTCAGAGAGCCATCAGCATGCTTTGAAATCATCATAACATTAGGAGTAAAAATGCTTAATTTTAAACTATTAGTTGATTTACTGTGGCCAGAAGAGATTAGCATTGATGTAGACCGAGTGAGGCTAGAAGGTTTTTGTTTCCCTTGCTGAATAGCCAAGTCAACGTTCTTGGTGCAGGCATACATCACTATGCTTTTACAGAGAGAGTTCGCATCACCTGTGGGAAAAGCTACAGGAATTCTGGAAACAAAGGACACCTGGAATTAAGAAAGCAAGCATTAGAACATATGAAACAATACAAAGTAGTGTTACAAAACAGTACCCACATTTAACAAGAAGCATCTCTCCAGAGATCATAGTAATAGTACCTGGACTTGGCGAAACATACCAGGCTGGTATTCGTCCAGCCAATCCACATGCCAAACCAGCAAAGAGCCATCCATGGGATGAATACTGAATAACATGTCTGCATTTTTACTCCATTCAGACAAAAGTACTTCAATCTGATGATCAATGGCAGCTGATGGTAATGGTACAAAACTTGAATTTGGTACTACTTTATCACTGCCCAATTCCTTCTTTTCATGATTTATTTTCAGATCATCCACACCATCATCCATTTCTATAAGCAAAAGAATTCATGAACCAAGTATATACAAACTATTAAGAAAGACCTTTGTAAATGCATTCAAGATGAAAAACATAAGTTTTCATATAAACAAGAAATTGGCTCCCCTTTAAAAATAACTTTGCTCGAGGAACATAAGTCCACTAGAGTTAACACAGCAGTCAGAGGGCCTATAGGACTGAGTCCTATATTAAATGGTAGAGGACTAATACTGGACTGAGAATAGATAAACTGGTTGTACCACAATTTTCTCAGAGGTAAAAAATACTTCCCTGGAACTTAGTTTTTCTCAATGAAAAAATCAGAATTGGGTCTACAACTCTGGGGTGACTTATTCAAATATATTATTGGAATGTAATTTGTACTTTCTTCATAATATCAGATTTTTAAAAACCTGAGTCTGCTATACTAGCAATGCTCTAGGTATATGCACTTACAACTGATATGACATCTTAAGGAAACTATTTTAAAGGAATACATTTACAGTATCAAATTTCCAGATTTCCTTCCATATATAGGTAATTAATTTTTAACAAGCTCCCAGATCATGTCAATGTTATTAGGCCACAAATAGTCCTTTAAGTAGTAAGGCCTAGGGGCTGACAGAAGATAAGTATAGAGAATCCTGAGTCTGTATCATCCAGTAAAAGAAGGTCACCTGGAACAGGAATACCAACACTGGATTATTAAATTAAATGAGCTAGTCTGAAGTTGTATTAAGCCACTGAAAATTTACATTTCTGATGATAGCTAGTGTTACTCTAATATAAAAATCTTGGCTATTTTCAATAAAACTTAACATTTTTCATCCTTCTTAAAGCTTTACCTTCATCAGATTTTACATCTGCCTGATTAGAGTCTTCTACACTGGCCTCAGAAGATGGTTGTTCAAAACTTTTTCTAAGTTGCTGTAAAAAGACTTCCATGGACAAAGTAAAATGCAATTCTTTATTGTTCAGCCAATGTACCACAAAAGGCCCACTCTTCTCATTATTTTCACTTAGACTTAGAGATGTGATAGAAGGAAGAAGTGGAATGTCTATAAGGAACAACAAAACACACACACAATTAATATTTCTATCATTCTAACATACAAAACATTCACATCTCATATTTTTACTACTGTTAAATTTATTCTTAAACCTCTGTACTAAAAAAAAAAAAAAAAAAAACCTCTGTACTAGATTTTAAATAAGACTCCCCCCCAAAATAAATAAATAAATAAATAAATAAATAAATAAATAAATAAATAAATAAATAAAATAAGACTCCCAACATGTTTGCCAAGATTATTATTAATGATAACAGCTTTAAAAGTGGTAAATTTAACATAACTATTATTAAGGAAAACAATTATATATTCTCGGTCATAGAACATAGTTTATGTATACATACAGATATTTTCTTTAGTTCAAAAAAATTCTCATTAAGAAAATCTATAATTTGTAGACATATTAAGAGGAAAGTTTCCTTAAAAATGGCTCCAAGAGGGGATCCCTGGGTGGCTCAGCAGTTTAGCACCTGCCTTCGGCCCAGGGCGTAGTCCTGGAGTCCCTAGATCAAGTCCCACATCGGGCTCCCTATGTGGAGCCTGTTTCTCCCTCTGCCTGTGTCTCTGCCTCTCTCTCGCTCTTTGTGTCTCTCATGAATAAATAAATAAAATCTTAAAAAAAAAAAAATGTCTCCAAGAAAACTGCCATCAATATGTCAAAGGAATAAGTGATTTATCCAATTTTAACAACTTTTTAACTTAACTTATAAAATGAGCTACCTATCTAACTCTAAGCTATATAGATAATGCCGATTTATTAGCACCAAGATTCAAGTTGGAAAGTAGAAACTAAGATTCCCGTCTTACACTCAAGGAAGGCATTCAAGACAAAAACAAACTAAAAAAAAATTCTTTCTTGGTATTACTTTTCATCTAGTTGCTAAATTAAGTATACTGAAGACAAATTCAGAGTAAATTGTGGCAAATGAAAATCCCTAATAGAAAGGTGAAGAAAAGTTTGTCTATCATCTTAAATCAAATCTAAATCTAGATCATGCTGGTATCTGCTGAACAGTAAAGGCTAGAATGGATTCAGGGAAGGTAAATTATTTCACAGAACAAATTTATTGATTTTTTTAAAGGAGAAGAAAAGTAATTTAATTACCTGTTTGAACAATGTATCAATTATTAGTCACCAATGAAAACAGAATTATAGGGGATGAATGATAAAGGAAAGAAGAACCTTCCTCCTATCCCTTCTATGGGGGGCAAGAATTGATAGATATATTCAATCCAATCCAAGAGCTGTTTATAAATGTATACTTATTACTATATAGTTATTTGATTTTTATCTATCCTCTGCTTAATGCAACATTTCAAGAGAGCAAGTTTCCAACACTATTATACCTTCAGCTCCTACCACTATTTCTAGTTGCTATATGGCACAGACTTTTTTTTAGTAAAGTCTTTCCAACACTATTATACCTTCAGCTCCTACCACTATTTCTAGTTGCTATATGGCACAGACTTTTTAGTAAAAGTTTTGAGGGACTGTACTGCCACCCTATTATGGATATACATTAGTTCCAGGGAATCAGACAGTGCCCTCAAGAATCCTATTAAGTATGATTTTCTAATTTTCGAGTTACAATCAACACAAAAGAGATCAGCAACGCCCCTAGGAGACCACAGACCTAGCTGTTAAATATGCAAGGAGAGGCTAATGTAGGCTTTTAGCAGCAGCATTCTTCGTTAAAGGAACTTTACATTTCTTCTATCTCTGGACCTCAAAGAATTTCATTAAAGCCATTTTTTTTATGAGAGATCTTCAGGGAGAGGATATAAGAACTAGAATGAAAAGAAGTGTTCTCATGAGCTCCTCTCTTATATCTATTTCTATTGATGGGCAATTAAGTGAAGATCTGAGAATTTAGCCTTGAATAAGAAACACACCACCAAGAAAGGTCATTCCAAATGGTCTAACTTAGGGAAAGGAGATATCCATAGTGTCTAGTCTAGCTGCTAGTATTATTTTGCTTTGATTTGTTCTACATATATGAATTTTCCTTAAGGACTTATTATCTAAAGAAAAATTTTAGAGTTTTCTTTATTGGAAGGTCATCAAAGTACATACTACTTTGGAATTTAGGGTTTATTTTTTTGTAACCTCTCAGCCTTTTCCATTAAAGGTAAGAATCCAAGCTTTCTTTATTTTCAAAAAGGCTGTCCTTCCTTCAGAAGAGTTTCACAACTAATCCAGTAGTCTCAGAGCTGCCTCTGGGTGTTACTGCCAGTATATGTTTTTTGATAAAGGTAATGGTATTTTCCCAAGCTCATAGAATGCTTTAATAAAAATAGTTCAATATAATCCCCTTTCATTTTCCTGGATCATGGATTCTTTTAGAGCTGGGACTGTTGTTAATCAAATAAAAGCACTCTTCATTCCTACTGGAAGTATCTCTATCCTTAACTTACCAGAATATTTCTCATTTTGATTCTGGTAACTAATGAACCACTTTTATTGCTATGTTTCCTTGAAAAATATAATAATACTACAAATCCAGTACTACAAACCTGTTTTCATGTCATATGACATGAACATAGATCATGCTTTCTTTTGTTTTTTTTTTAAGATTTTATTTATTTATTCATGAGAGACACACACACACACAGAGGCAGAGACACAGGCTGAGGGAGAAGCAGGCTCCATGCAGGAAGCCTGACGTGGGACTCAATCCCAGGTCTCCAGGATCACACCCTGGGTTGAAGGTGGCGTTAAACCGCTGAGCCACCCGGGCTGCCCAGATTATGTTTATTTTATGCATAAGAATATCTCCAAATATACAAAAACTCAATAGTGGTTATCTATGGGGGAAAAACTAGAGTGGGCAATATTCACTTTATGTGAATATTGACAAATGTGGTCTCATATTTGACTACTGAGATACGTTTCTTAATTCTTCCAGTTATAACTTCTACATATTTCTGCCCTATTTCTAGAAGTTCTCCTAAGATCAAGCATTAGACACATGGTTTTAACAACTATACTATAGTTATAAAATACTATTCTGTGATGTTAACCTGTTAAGTATTGACTCCAATCTCAACTTTTGAATAAACTAATTAAGAATCACAATGATTGAATAAGATCTTAATCACAAACCAAATCATAGCTTTAAAAAGCAAACAAGTAAACAAAAACCTATGTTTGTATAATTAGTGAGCTGGCTATAATGAAAAGTTAGATAAGCAAGTCACCTTCAATTTTTTACTTATTCAGAACTAGAAGGAAAACATACTTGTTATAAAATTAATTTAGTTAATCAAGAACAGTTTTTGAACAGTGTTCTATTTACCTGTGGCTGGGTTGATGCTGGCTGCAATATGAAAGTGGCAGAGTGCATTGGCATGCAGTGGAGCATTCCTGTGGACATGATGAGGGTCCTGCTGGTGTGGCAGGTATCCAGTATGTGCTACAAGAGCAAGTGATGTCCTCCGACCTCTGCGAAAATGTCTCAGATTTACCTGTATGAATAAAAACAAAGTAAATAATGGCTATAATATCATAAGCATTTATATATATGTGTGTGTGTAGATATACATGTTACACAACTGATTGCTAGACATCATTCTTTCATTTGTCTATTTTAATTAATTTTTAATTCCAATATAATTAACAGCATTATATTAGTTTGAGGTGTACAATATAGTGAGATTCAACAATTTTAAACATTACCCAGTCCTCAGCATGATGAGTATACTCTTAACCTCTTCCACCTATTTTACCCATCCTCCCACCCACCTCCCCTCTGGTAACCATGTTATTTTTTGTCTTTGTCCATTTCTTTTGTTTCTTAAATTCCACATACTTGTGAAAGCATATATTTGCCTTTCTCTTATTTCATCTATACCCTATTTCAAATGAGTTTATGTGTACATACATCTTTCAGTTCTTTTGTGCGGCAAATTTGAAATCTGAAAAATAAGCTTAGAACTAAATTATTTTAACTTCTTTTAACCATCACACAACACTTTGCAATTTTTATTTGGTTTATTTTCTGATAATTAATTAATTTTACATACTTAAGTATAGAGCAATGTGTCTGTGGATAAGGATGTCTCTATGTATATTGTTCCCTTTATATCCAGAGTTTACCCCCTATGACCATAAAGCATTAAACAATATTGTTGGTATACACTAGGATATTTCAAATATCATAGCTAATTTGCAGTTTTTTTTACAAAGATCACTTTGTTCCATAAGACAGAGTGCGGATATTTGTTATCTTCATCTTTCATATGATAAAATAATTTCTACAGAATGCAAGGTCACTAAAACATAGAACAAGAGTCTTCATTCCTAATCAAGAACCTCTTTCAGCTATTATTCACATAATCATTCTATCGTTGTTAAGTTTCCAGGCAATATATACTTAATTATATTCTGAGCCTGAGAATACTCTCCAAATTTGACAAATAGTTGTTCTATAATCATACAAAGCATTCAAAGACAAATCACTTTTAGATCATTTTCTGTTTTCAATAACAAGAAAGTAAGGATCTGTATTACTAGTCTATATTCAGTTAATCTAAACATTAAAAATTTACTTTTACTTTCCACACTAATCAGTAAAATAAATGCTTCAAGGGGCACCTGAGTGGCTCAGTCGGTTGACCAACAGACTCTTGATTTCAGCTCAGGTCATGATCTCAGGTCATGAGATAGAGCCCCATGTTGGGCTCCATGCTGGGTGTGGAGCTTGCTTGGGATTCTCTCCCCTTCCCTCTGTACCCTGCCCAACCATGCTCTTGCTTTCTCCAACCCTCCCCAACCCACCCCCGCCAAAAACAGAAAAAAAAAAACAAAAAACAAAAAACAAAGCAAAACAAAACAAAAAAACAAAGCAAAACAAAAGACTAAAGATAACAAATGTAGACCAGAATCTAATAAACTGTTCTAATCATTCCTGTAATTATGACGGGACAAATCCCTTCAACCTCTAAACAAAAAATATCAATTATTTTTATAGTCAAATCCTTGCATTTTCAGATTTTCATTTGTTATTTTAGCTAAGTTAAATGTAATCTGTTTTTATCATCAGTTAAACTAAGATTAACTTCATAATTATAAGTAGTTTCTTAAATACTTTTTCTTTCTTAAATACTTTAGAACCAAATAAAATAGAAAGTTTTCTGAGAACTATTTTCCTAATATATGTATTTTTTTCATAACTAACCATATGACTTAAATATTAATTAAGATGAAGGTTACAAAAAAAGGCAATGTACAAAAGGTTTTAAAACTTGTAGGAAATAACATCTAACAAAACCACTTACATCTAAAGCATTCTGAACTCGTTCTTTACTGGAAGTATTTCTTTTGAAGTTATTTGTTAAATTAATTGGTTCGGCCCAATGGCTGCAGTCACCTCCATATAGCAAACAATCATTTGGTAAAAATGTCTCTACCCAAAGGCGACATACATTATCTTTGCAGCAAGTCAACAGTACATTACATACAGAAGCCCTGAGGAATAAAGAAGATTTTATAGACAAAAATATAAATTTCACATACTATAGCATTCTACACAGTGTTTCTGTAATTATTTAAATGCACAAAACAAAGGTACCAATGAAGAAAATGTCAATATACATTTATATAATGCATTAGTCAAAACCATGAAAATTGAGTGCGTATTTGATTTCATCACAGCAAATACCTGCTACCCCATTTCTTTTCTACCTAGAATTTGGTGGTTCTTGTTTTAAGAATCTAAGATTCTTCTTATAGCCAAAGAGCAAAGACTGAGACAATACCATAATCCTCAATAAGGAAAAAACTTACATCTTCTTTTAAAATTTCTCTGTTTTATTCAGTGGATGGTTACCATTTGAATTCTTTCATAATGCTTCATGTTGATGTTCTGTAAAGCTACAGGTACACTTGTCAGTAATAAGCTACACTATTTATTTAGTACATTTTTTTCTCTGTTTAATTAACATCTGCAAAAAGCAGTGAGAACATAAATAGAAAAAAAACATGATAAAATAATTACCAGCAACTTCCTTCCTTACTCTCAACTTTCAGTGAATTCACTGTCTTTCCAGTCACAAAATAAAAGCAAAACCAATTTTATACAAATTAATAAACCCATCAGTGTGAGGAGCTCAAAGGTTGAATCCTCATCATCAAAGACTACCTTTTATTGGGTAACTCATCAAAAAAAAAAAAAAAGAAAAGAAAAAGGAAAGAAAGAAAAAGAAGTCACAATATCCTGTAGTAGACACATATTCAAACATCTAAGATTACAAAAGAACAATCAGGACAAGGCTTCTACCAAGTACCTCAGTAAGTCAAAGAAAAGTAAAAAGGAAATCAAAATATTCTGCAGCAGTCACTTTGTTAAACTTATCTGCTTTTTTTAAAAAAAAGAACTCTCACAAAGGGGAAGAAAAAGGAAACCAGCACATTTTGCATGGGTTGCTCTCCCCTTCAACTCCCCCCCACTTCTCTCACCTCCCTCCCCTCTCCTCTGCCTACTCCCAAGCCTTTCCCCCTTTCCATCCACTCTCTGAGCCTCCTTCCCTCAGCCCTCACCCCTCAGGCACTCTCTGCTTCTCAGCCTCTCCACACCACCCTCCCTTTCCAACTCTCCCCAATTGCTAGTGCCCCTCCTTCTTTCCTTTCTAAATCCTGTTTCTCCCTCCTTTCCCCACCCTTATGTCTCTCCCTACTTCTTCATTTTTTCTGTCCCCTTCTGACTTCCTACCTCCTTCCTTTTCTCTGTGTCTCTCTAGCACATTCACATAGACACAGGCAGTGACAATGAGATTAAAGGTAGGCCATCAGAAAACAAGAAAATACATCAAAAGGCAATACGGAAAGCTAAAGGTTCACAGTGTCCATCCTGGAACCGGCAGAATGGGCAGACTTATGAAAGAAGAGCAGAAGGCAGTAGACAGAGGGACTGAAGAGAGAGCAATCAGAAGAGGCATAAGAACTTAGGCAAAAGCAAAAAAAAACAAAAAAAAAAACAAAAAACAAACAAAAAACCAAGCAAGAAAGATGCACAGCTCAGAAGCCTGGAGAGGGCTTTGATCTGGGAGCATGGGTGGCTCCAGGTGACTCTCTTCAGGATAGTAGGCCTTACAGACAAGCAGCACAAATTGCTGGCAGGTAATATAAGGAGAGGATGGAAGGAATACCCTGCTCTGTCTGAGGCATTTCTCTGGCAATACCTCCCTGCGCCACTTGTTATCAGGGTACCCTATTTTCTCTTCAATGGCATATCCTATTTAGGTATAACTGCTCCCTCCCTCAAAAAAAAAGTATAACCCTATGAAAGACAACCACGTGATGGGTAAGTGTCTGCAACACCTGTTCTACTCTGATATAACACGCTAAGACAGTTTTAAAACTAGCTGTCTACAGCAAACTTTTCAGATGTTTTGAGGAGGGTACAACAAAACTCCCCACTTATCCTACATTCATCAGTGTTTAATTAGTGAAGAAGTATATGCTCATTACAAACACGCATTCTTCTCTCTTCAGCCAGCAGTACCCTTGCATAAAGTATTACCATTTGGCTAATAGTTTAATTTTATGTGAAAAACAAAGCACCTGTATGGCCCAGTGAAGATGCCATATCAGAAAGAGCAACAGTTTTTATTTTGATGTAATCTCTGTCATTATCATGAGAAAGGGTCAGCCTTCCCACCATATACCTGCAGCTGGTAAAGCAAAAGTGAAACCTAGAAGAGCTCCAGGAGATTAGTTAGTTCTTAAATGACATGCACTAAGACGAAAATTCTTGAGACCTCTAAAGGATACCATAACAGGGAAGCCTGGGTGGTTCAGTGGTCCTGAACCTTTGGCTCAGGTCACGATCCCAGGGTCCTGGGACTGAGCTCCACATCAGGATCCCCGCAGGGAGCCTGCTTCTCTCTCTACCTGTGTCTCTTCCTCTCTCTGTCTCTCATGAATAGATAAATATTAAAATAAAATAAAATAAAATAAAATAAAATAAAATAAAATAAAATAAAATAAAATAAAATAAAAAATAAAAGATATCATAACAGAAAATTCTAATTCTATTCCACTGTTCCTTATACTGCAGAATTTAGTTGGCAAAGATAAAATGAACACAGGCAGAAACAAAAATTGGTATGTCTCACCGGTGTTATCAGGCATTTGTAATGGCCCAGTGTAAGGCACCTGCCTCTGCTCTACTGTGGTCACTTGTAGTAACACTGAGTGAACTAGGTCAGGAACAGATGTGACTGTCCTCTCTCAAAAGATACAATTCATAAATCTCTTTTTTAGTATTCTTGTGGTCTAACCATGTGCCAACGAAAACACTTGGATGTATCAGAAGAAATCAACCTCTGAAATGATGTAATCTTCACCGTTTCCAGTGACAATTACTTCTTTTGGGGCCATTTATAACTTTTAAAAGGAAAATTAACATATGCCATGGCTCATTATATTCTAAATAGATTTTTATATATGTGGGCCATGGTCTCTGGGGGACTGGAGCAATAGTTCTCAAAGTGAAGCAGGCTTTTGCTAACAGATTGTCCGCACCACTCTCCCCTAACCCAAAGACTCCAGCACATCCTCCTAACAACAGAACCATTACTGTCCTGCTTCTATGCTTTATTAGACTGGAAGGCTGGAGTAGGAAGAATAGTACCTACTGTACTAAAAAAGCTAAAAAAAAATCAGGTATAACAATGATAGAAAAACATCTTTCTACATTTGTCTAAACCCATATAGTGCACAAACAACATCAAGAGTGAACCATAATCTAAAATATGGACTTTAGGTGATAATGTGTTGACACAGATTTATCAATAATAACAAATATACCACTCTGGGGGAGACTATGCATGTGTTAGTGCAAGGGATATATGGAAAATATCTCTACCTTGCCCTCAATTTTGCTGTGAACCTTAAACTACTCTTTAAAAATCAGTTGTAATATACATTTTTTTAAAAATTTGCATATACTCTGCTGGCTCAAAAGAACAAAACTAAAGTCAACAAACAATTCAGGTATCCTACCGAAGATCAGTGATAACAGGTTAAGGGAAAAACTATACTGCTCCATGATATGGCCAAACTGAAAATGGCCATGAACAAAAAGTGATTTCTACCCATGCTGAAGAAATAGGTCTCTGTACCTTACTAACTATAGGCAAAAATTCAATGGGGTTATCAGGTCTTGCAAGGATCACAGGAAATAAAGGAAATGTCGACAGGTTTGAGGCCTCATGGTATATACTCTCAATAAAGCAGTTTAAAAACAAAAAGGAAACCAGAGGAGATACACAGAGAAGGTACCAGATTAAGGAGTGAAATATGAAAAATTCCACACAAATGGCAATATGAAGAATGACTAGAGATAAAAAACCTGGACACCTAACACAGAGAAGGAAAGATGTACAACTGTCACTTAAAAACATCTAAGATGGAAGTAAAATATCCTTTCACTTCAATTTCTTTTTTTTTTTTTTTTAATTTTTATTTATTTATGATAGTCACACAGAGAGAGAGAGAGGCAGAGATACAGGCAGAGGGAGAAGCAGGCTCCATGCACAGGGAGCCTGACGTGGGATTCGACCCCGGGTCTCCAGGATCGCGCCCTGGGACAAAGGCAGGCGCCAAACCGCTGCGCCACCCAGGGATCCCTCTTTCACTTGAGTGAAAGTGTCTCCTCTGAAACGTCAATCACAGCTGACCCAATGCCAGACATCTGCAGGTCAAGGGCTATCTAATATTATTTAATCTTCCTATAGCTATAGATTCTTAAGGTGAGAAGAACAGTCAATGTCACAATGATGTTCTCTTAATACATAGACAAAATAACTAAATCGCTGACCTAGGCATGTATTTGCTTGTTTTACGCCAGGAAAATCCATTTACAGCTCGAGGATGGGCCAGATATACAAAGGAAAAATCCACTTCTCCTTGGGATTGTTTTTCTGAACTTTTATCCGGAGAGGTAACAGCTGTCCGCCAGTTTTCTACATTATACCATACCTTTAAAAGACAGTCATCCTAATGAAAAGAAAAATAGAAAAACAGCCACATCAGAATTAAATTAAAGATTCAGATAAACAGCAAAGATAAGAATTTTCTCCCCAATCACAGAAATTTAGGGATAGGAGGGATGGTGGGGCACAAAGGACAGAGGAAAAAATCTAATTCTGATACTTTTCTTTCAGCATTCCATAATTGTGCTTTGAGAATTAGGGTGTGTGAATATATATTTTGCAAGGACTAGACCAAGGAAAATGATAATTACCACATAGTATGCTAAAATGGAGCCACTGAGGAAGAATGATAGATGAAGGGTTCACTTTCCCACCTAGCCAAATTTCAAACAAGAAAGTATTACCACCAGCAGGCTTGTGAAGTCTGCTAATTTTTGAAAACAAAAGTTTTCATGAGATATCATATCAATGTTCAAAGAAAATGTTGAAGATGAGATTAATGAGTTAATACCTACTACCATAGGGGGATCCCTGGGTGGCTCAGCGGTTTAGCGCCTGCCTTCAGCCCAGGGCATGGGTGGCTCAGTGGTTTAGCGCCTGCCTTCAGCCCAGGGCGTGATCCTGGAGTCTGGGATCGAGTCCCACATCAGGTTCCCTGCATGGAGCCTGCTTCTCTGAGTCTCTCATTAATAAATAAATAAAATATTTAAAGAAAAATACCTACTACTATATAAAATATTCTAAATACAATTAAAACTGCAGTTCTTAATTTGAGGAGTAAGGGAAAAAGAAGTGGACTAGAACATACAAGGCTCTGCTTTTAAGCTATAATTGCATTCCCACGCTTAAGGTTAATCAGAATCAATAGCCTCACTTCTCTCCTAACAAAAGTTCACTAAGGATTTAGGATACCTCATATCCTCAGTCTACCGAAAGCTATGATCCATGAGAACAATTAACCTCACACAATTAGTGTACATGAACTATTTGGTGAACTAATGATTACAAATAAATAATTTCAAGGAAATATACTCTTCTGACATCAGCAGGTAAAAACATGAAAACAATTAGAAATGTCCTCCTAGAAAGTCTATAAATTATTACACTTGCTCAAAAAGATTAACCACTTGACCAAAATCAAAGTTGGTAAATGGCAGATTTATACCCAGATATATCTTTAAGTCTATGTTTCAATGATATCACATTGCCTTTTAACACAGTAATATTTAGCCAGTTTCTGCTATTTAACATTTTTAATAGAAAATATTTTTGATGTAAATAAAAGGATGAAGCCAGTTCATGTTTTTGATGTTTCAAAATAAATCAATAGCAACAGCATTTTCACAAATTACCTTCCCAGCAGTGGCAAAAAATTCTCCATCTGGTGAAAATTTCATTAAATGAATTTGGGAAGCAGTTCTGTAAATCAAAAAGGTAAGAAACAATTTTTAAGGAAAATCAGAATTCATTATTACTTCTGCAACTTAGCAACTTGCTTCAAACAATGGAAGATTTGTGATAATACAAGTTTCAAACTCAACTTTAAGTATACTTCATAAATATAAAATAAAAAGTATACATTTTAAAATAAATATAAAAATTATTTTTATGTGAAAACACCTACACATAAGAATCATGCAAGGAATGACTGATATTATCACTCTTTAAAGCTCAGGACAAGAGAATCATAGTTCTCATTGCCTTAGAATATGAGAAAGAGATATCATTTTCAAGTTTGGAAATCTAATTTCCAAAGCCATTAGGTAGCTATATTCTAACATATTTTCTTAAGATTTTATTTATTTATTTGACAGAGAGAGAGAGAGAGAGAGAGAGCGCGCACAAGCAGGGTGAGAAGCAGGCAGAGGGAGAGGGAAAGGGAAAAGCAGGCCCCCCACGGAGCAGGGAGTCAGATGCAGGACTCCACCCCAAGACCCTGGGATCAGGACATGAGCTGAAGGCACACACTTAACCAACTGAGCCACCCAGGTGCCCCTACATACATTTTCATGGACAATAAATTAAAAATTTGAAATTAATTCTTTCTTAAGGTAGCATTTACCTAAAGATTATGTGCGCGTTACTGGGGGGACTTGCAAGCATGATGGAGTGAGCCTGCCAGCTTCATCTATACACTTGGTACACACCTTTTTCTTCTTTAAAGAGCTTTGCTCTTGTTCCTTCATTGCCTTCCCTTCTGGCTACCTGTATATGCTGATCTCAAGACAACCCTCTCTACCACTGTTTGTCTTTTCTTCACCCAATTTCATGCTTGGATAGACTGTCTTAAATTTATTTGTAAAGGAGGCCAAAAAGGAATTCTGTCACAGTTCATTCCAAATTAAAAATAACTTCTAGGAAACAAACTGAGGGTTGCTGGAGGGGAGAGGGTTTGGGGGATGAGGTAGCTGGATGATGGACACTAAGGAGGGCACTTGATGTAAATGAGTACTACTGCATGTTACTTGCAACTGATGAATCACTAAATTCTACTTCTGAAACTAATAAAAAATAACTTTTCTTCTGGATTTTAAAAGTAATAAATATGTAATAGAAAGTATGGAAACATACATATGAAAAGAAGAAAATGAAATCATCTAGTTTCACCAATATCACAACACCCATTCCCAGGCAAAACCACTGCCTATATTTTAACACACTGCCTTCCAGACCCATCTCTCCATTCTGTCTACTTTCCGTGGTAGGATATAGGGGAGGAGGAAATGGAAAGTGAGGTCATATATACAATTTGCTTTGTAATACTTACTTTAATGTATGTAACGAACATGTTTTCATATCAATGTGTATAGATCTGCATCATTTTACTGGCTATGCTATTGCATTACAGATATACGCAATGCTTTAAAATAATTTCTTTATTCATTGCTGTTTTCTCATTTTTACTGCTACAAAAAAAGTGGTGCAATGAATATCCTTGTATATGCACTTTTATGCATCTGGTTAATTCTAAAAATATTCTTAAAACAAGTAATTAAAGGTGCCTGATCTCATTGCAATCCTGTCCACGATTGTGACCTTTGGCTCCAGGTCTTCTCAAAATGGCAGCAAAGGCAGTCCTTTTAAAGGGGAAATCAAATCAGTCCTCAATGCTCCCTTGGCTCAATCAAAGTCCTCAAGATTTTCCCAACTCAGAACAAAAGGCAGGAGCTTCACAATAACCTCTGAGCAGACCCCTGATCTTATTCGCTTTGCTCCTGCCACAAGCTAAACACACCCTTACCAGAGAGTCTGCACTTGATGGTTCCCTCTGCTTACAACATGCTTCTCCCAGAGATATGCTCCCTCGCTTCCTTCAGATCTACACCCAAAGTCACCTCCATTCTTCTTCCTCTTACCCTACTTACTTTTCTCTATCTTGATCTAATATGTATAAAAAGTACTTTAAACACATCACAAAATGAATGTGATCAAACTCAAAATTTAAATGTGTTCCAGTTAGTATAATAATCAGCTGCTCTTAAATAGAAACCTGAGTCCCATGGCTTTTCTACTTAACAACCATCTCAAATAAAGAGTATGTCTAGCCCAAGTTACTACTGTAGATTCTGATCTTGATTTAACTTAAGATTCTTCCCCTCTCCCAAAGGCACCAAACACATTTCAAATAACCAGTTCAACCCACAGAAGCCCTGCAGTGAAGGCAATATAACACTGCTGCTCCCCCCTAAACTTACATGAAAGACTCCAGAACAAAGGTTAACTCTTGCTAAAGAATTTACTTTTTGGAAAATCCTATTCCCTTTCCATATGTTAATCCTTTATAAAACCTATGATCCAGCTGACGGGTGCAAAATACATGGAACCAGCTGCTCTGAAACCTCCTTTGAAAACCTTATATATATGAGGTATGCCTTACTCTCACTTTGCTATCTGATATATTTCTTATTACTGTTTCATATAAAACTGACTCAGGAAGAATGCCATTTAACATTCTGTCATACTGGTTTACTGGTTTACAGTCTCTCTCCCTATCTGGTCCCTGCTATATTCCAAGCACCTTTATCACTGCCTGAAACATTTGCTGTATGAATTTGGAGTTAGTCTCTCAAGGGTATAAAAAAAATTAACTCTGTTGATTCATACTTCCAAATTGCTCTACAGAAAAATACCAACCACACTTCCTTATTAACAGACTATAAAAGTACCTGTTCTCTAAACACTCACTAGTAATAGCTATTATCCATCCTCTTCTTTCTGGATATTTTGCATTTCTTGATTTTAAGTGAGGTCCATCAACACCTACTTAATTTGCTATTATTCACATGTACTACCATTTACAATTTATCTCCTCATTGTCCATTTTTGTTTACTATTATCTGTTCTTTTCTAGTTAATTTTCTAGTTAAATTTTAAGTCTTAAAAATTGGAGGCATTAACTCCAAACTGCAAATCTCTCCTTTCAACTTTTCAGTTTCCTTATTTTACAGAAGTTTTTTAAGGATATGGTTGCAACTATTGAGGTTTTTCTTTCCTTTCCTTTCAGTTTCTAGTTCTGGACACCTAGAAAGTCTCTCCCTAATCTAAGGCAGCAGTTTTCATGCAACTGTGATAGAACATAAACATCAAATGCTAAATTTCCTAGTAGCCGCATTTTTAAAAAGTAAAAAGAAACAGGTGATATTATTTTATTTAAGCTAATATATGAAAAATATTATTTCAACATGTAATCAATTAAAAAATTAAGGATATTTTACATTTTTTTTCCTTTGTGTTAAATTCTTGAAATCCAATGTGTATTTTATACTTAAAGCACATTTCAATTCAAACTGGCCATATTTCAAGTGCTCAAAAGTGAGATGTCACTAATTGCTACCATAATGGACATTATAATTCTATATTATTAAAATTCACCTGTATTTTCCTTTAGCATCATTTCATTGTATAGAAATTCAATGTTTCCTTCTTCTGACACTTATTGTGGGGTGAGACTCTAATTTCATTTTCTTCTCCACAGAGCTATCAAGTTTGCCTCATGATATAAAATGACACCTTACATATTGAATCTCCCTGGGTACTTCATCTAATCCTGGACTCTAATCTGTTCCTACATCAAAAACAAACCACTTGACCAGCTCTGGCTTTAGAACTCATTTTAGTATGTTATCTTCATTCCTTTATTTCTTTCAATTTCCCTGATTTTCTCATATTTAACTTTTAAGAGTTTAAAACTATGCTCAAAAGTAGAAATTCCAATGGAATTTTGACAGGGATTATGTTCAATACATAAAGTAACTTTGGAAAAAGACACTTCTTCACAATAGGAAAACTTCCAGTTAAAAGCATGGAAAATGTATGTCTCCTTTTGTATAACTTAGCAAGTTTCTATTTAATGATAATCATATAGGCTTAACAAATTTCTTATGTTTCTTTCTAGGTGTTTTATTCAACAATTAAAAAAACTGGATCTGTAGAACATGGGAAACAGTGCATTCTCTGTATATAATAAAAGACCTGTCACAGAATAAAAAATCAATACTTATGTTAGTGTAGTTTTACACAAACTAAAATGCATTTATAAAAAAACCCACATGAACAGGTTTATCACTTCAATCCCCTAATAAATTGCTTACTTGCAATGCCAAATGCATCTCCAGTCCCCCAAATTAAGGTCTGTTTTATCTGGATTTTCATCTTCAGATGGTTTCTCCAAGTTAGCATTGTACCACAGTTGCAAACAGCTAGAACCAGTTAAAAGACGATTGCCTAAAAATAGATATATATTAACAATTTATTATTTAAAAGTATTTAATTAAGTCACATGGTCAAGAGTTTCATATAATACTACAAAAATAGCACAACTTCTATAAAAAGTTAAATAAAAAGATTTGTTGGGGGAGGCTGTGTTTTAATTTTGTTGAAGCAGCTAGAGAAAAAGAGAATAGATCATACAATCTCTCATTTAACAAACATTTAACGAGCATCTTCTCTGTACCAGGCGCTGTCCTAGCCATTGAGGAGGATACGATGACAAATGAAGCACTGTCCTTTTCCATGACGACTTCATGTTCTCGTAGAGACATATTGTAGAGAGACATGAAGTCATGCAAGTTCAAATATATTCCCAAGAATGATTCATACTCTGGTTTATGGTTACGGATAAGGTACACAATAGACTTGGAAAAAGAAATAAGGGTGGAAAATTTCTGGGGTCAGACTGCAAAGCACTTTCAAAATTTACATGGAACTTGGACCTTGTTTTAGGTAGGTGGGAGTTTTAAGTGTGTGGGGGTTACATAAGTGGATCTGTATTTTAGAACAGGAGTCTGAACTGGAATGGGGGGACGTCAACAGATGGGCTTGAAGAGACCTCTTAAGATAATACACAAAAGTTATCTGTATAGTATGTACAGTTTTCTAGAGAGGTAATCCTTAAGTTTCATCATGCTTTCAAAGGCTCCAGTACACAAAGAAAGGCAAAGATTCTTTTTAAAAAACAAGACTAGAGATAGATTAGGGAAAACAAAAACACAGGGAAACACGGTTAGCTAACTATAATAAACAAAGGAAATCATGAGGATCTGAATCAAATACTGAAGTAAGAAGGAAGGATTTGAAAGCCATTTCAAAAGCAGAATTTTCAAGGCTTAACACCAACTAAAAAACAGGAGATACAAAAGGTTTCAAGGACAGATCCCAATTTATGACTTGCATAACTGAGAAGAAGGCTATTGTCCAGACAAAAAGGAGAAAGGAAGGGACACAATTGTGGCCAAAAAGTTGAAAATAAGTAAGGCATTCACTTTGGCAAATAAGGACTGTGGATTTGTGTCACTCTGGAAAGATTACCTTATTTCAAAAGGAAAGTGGGTCTGGGACAAAACACTGACTATCGATCAGAAATCTCTGTGTCTAAATCCCAAATAAGTCACTTAATTAGTCATGTGAATTTGATCTAGTTGGACGAACTTTGAGCCTCAATTTTCTTCTCACTTGTAAAATCAGACATATGTAGAGTTGTTCTAATGATTAGTTATAATATGTATAATCCATCTAGCATAGGGTAGGCACTTAGCAGAAGCTCAATAAATTGCAGCAACTAGATAGAAAATTTCATAAACAAATAAAAACAGCCTAGAAAGCACCAATGAGACATTCCACGTACATATAGTTAGACACAAGTTTTCTTTTTAAAATTGAGATATAACATATATAACAATTTATTCATTTCAGGTGTACAACATAATGATCCAATATTTGCATATACTGTAAACTGGTCAGCATAGTAAATCTAGTTAACATCCATCATCACACATTGGTTATAATTTTTCTCTTGTGATGTAAGAACTTTTAAGAGCTACTCTCTTAACAACTTTCAAATATACAATTCAGTATTGTTACCCATGGTACGGTCACTATGCTGGATACTACATCCCCAGGACTTATTTATAACTGGAAATTTGTACCTGTTGACCCTCTCTTCACGTATTTCATCCACCCCTCACTCCTGCCTCTGGCAACTGCCAACCTCACCTCTGTATTTATTTCAGTTTTTACACACATTCTTAAACATAAACTGAAGCTGAAATTAAGGTATACCATGAAGGATTAAGAAATTAATATAGAATACCAAGTACTTAATCCCAGTTATGAAATGATACAAAAATAGCTAAGGTATGGTACAGTATGTTGACTTGAACACAAACGGCGGAGGTATGAATATTAAAGTAGAGAAAAAAAGCATAGAAAGTCTTAAAGAGAAAAATCTTACGATTTAAGCCATATGCAATAGTGGATCTGGAGAAAACACAAAGGCACTAGAGTCAATTTAGTAGCATCATCTGAAAAAATTTCTTTATATCCCAATACCTGGCATATAGTTAAATAAGTATTGATCAAAACCAGAATACTAATACTTCTCTTAAAATATTTAAAATCTGTTTATAGATAAAGTTCACTTGGAAAAATAATATGGTAATTGTTTCAAAATATTACAACAATAACCCATTTCTCAACCAAACCATTACAAATTTTCTGTTTATAAAAATACCAATAATAAACTTCAATGTAAATTTTAACTCATCACAATAGAGATAATTGTCATGAGTTGTTGTCAAGTTGCTACCACATAGTTAAGAAAATAAGTTCTCTTTTGATACAACTCTGAAATGACTGAGGAATTTAACATTAATATTATCCTCCAAACCATTAAAACTGATAGACCAATAATACAAAATTTACAAGTGACTATTATGTTATTATTAAAGAATTATCACTCAATTCTAATGTGAAATGTTTTTTATTGTAGTTACTAATATGACATTTCAAGTAGCTAGTTTATTTGCTAACACTATTTTTACAGGGCTCTTATCATTTACCAAATACTTTCAAATACACTGCCATATCTGATCATTAAAAGCTTTCCTTGTGAAAAAGATATGACTTTAATTTACAAGTGAGTTAACTATTTTTGATATGTTAATTTCTTCATGATCATAAAACTTAGAGTATAATATGTAAACATTGAAAACCTAATATAATGGCCCCTCAAAGAAAATACTGAATAAAATAGAATCTCAGCCTTTGTCTTATCAAAAATTTAAACCATGTAAACAATTACAATAGAATGTTGTGCTATAATAGAATAAACTAATGTATCATCCAAATAGGAATTTTTCTGAGAGCAGAAGGTAACTCTATTAATAATCACAGGAAAAACAGGCAATAACTGGAACATACGTCTATCTATAGTAGAGTTATACATAAACTGCAATACTAAGCTAAAAGCCAAATTTGAACCCAGGTCTGACCTCTTTCCATTTGTACGCCTAAAATATACATGTAGGTTACCAGCTAGTAGGCATCAAGTCTATATCCTAAGAAAGAACATTTTAAACCACTGTGATTTTTTTTAGAAGTATCTAAAAGATAATCTCTTTTATCTTCTAAAATAATTTCCTAATATTCTGAACTTTGTTTTCTAAATATTTTTTCTCAGCCATTTCATCTACTATATTAAAATGCAAGCTATCTGATCTAAACTGATGACTTCCAGTTCTATGTTGCAAGCATGTCAAATTCCACATGTACAAACAAAACCTATGTTCCACTATCTGTAACTCTGATATATCAATCTTCTTCTTGTGATCACAGATATTCACAAAATAATCTACAATCCAACTGTCACACAATCACCTAAATGCATTTCATATCTTTGCGCTGCTTTCATTAAGTCATTCAACCTTAATTAAGCACCTACTACATTAAAGGTCTTGAATTAAATTCTTATTTCTCATTCAGACTCCTATGAATGCATACTGTGCAAAGGTAATTATAATAATTGTAAATATTTATCCTCCTCTTCCAACCTGCTGCTACCAGAAAAATCATACAAAACCATAAATCTTGGCTTGTCACGATCCACTTTTAAAAACTGTAACATTTTTCTGGATAATTAAAAATAATTAAGTTCAAATACCTTAATATAGCTTTAAAGGCCTTCCATAATATGTTGTGGTCTATCTCCTTATCACCAGATTCACTCCAGCCCCAATGAAGTCTTAAGCACTAAGAGAATGTAATGTGTCTTGTATTTTCTTTCTCTGTGCCTTTGTGTATTGTGGTAGATTAGTACAACTGGCTTTGGGATTTTTTTTAATGCAGAAATAGGTATACGATACACACACAGACACACGTTATCTCAGAATTCACTTCTTTTTCTCTCCTCCCATCTAGCCCCACTCTTAATGTTAAAATCTACAAAAGAGCTGGTCAAAAAGCTCCTCTTCAATGAAATTTTGATTGTCCAGAGAGAATTAAAGTCTCTTTCCCAAAACAACAGGTATTACAGTGAGCATTTGTCTTCATTTCAGTACAAGTTCTAAAAGAACATAATGTTATCCTTACTTTTTATTCCCCACAATATCAAGCAAAGCAGAATTGAAACATAGGAAAGTAATAAAAGAAACAGCCTAGGCAAGTGATACTTCATTTCACTTAATCCAGTTCTTACCTGCAGGATCCCAAGTTATGTTGTGTGCTATTGATTCCAGAAAAAATTGGCCACTTTTCTGCCATTGACTATATAATTCCTAAAATTAAAAAAAAAATCAAACACCTCATTTAGCCAATTATTATTGGCAGCTTTTCTCTATCAGATATATATACGTTCATGTTTATTATTCTTAATAATATATAAAGTTTTTTAGAGGTACAACTGACCATGCAGTCATTTTTAATGGGGAACAAAATGTTCAATTGAGTTGAGAATAATAAGAAATACGTGATGGAAGAGATCATAGTGAGAGAATGAATACCCATTCTTGGAAGTCCAAAAGTTTGTCTTCAGCATAAACAACCAGTTTATGCTAGTTTGGACAACATTCTCCTTAACCTCAGACTTTTACAATTACACTGACTACCTTTTGTTATTATAGTTACAGAGGCTTAATTTTAAATGTGTCTGTCTGTGCTGAGGCTTCCTTCTCTTTTAATGTTTCATCCTCACATGAGATCATAAAGTACGTGTGAAAACTCAGAATACAAAATGTAGTAATACTTATATAAGTTTTTTTTTCATTCCTTGAAGCAACATTTTTCAAACTTTTTTAGTAAACCAGTAAGAAATGTATGTTGTAATAGGACCCAAAACACATGCACACATAAATGAAATCTAGGTTTACCCTTACTACATGTGATGTACTCTAACATTTTCTATTTTACTTTGTTTTCTTTTAAAGTCAGGCTGTGGCCTATTAAGTTGAGCTCATTAACCTCTAAAAGACTGAGACCCATAAACAATCTTTTAATGTAGTGGTTCTCATACTTTAGTACAATAACCTGAGATGTTTACTAAAAGTTCAGATTTCTGAGACCCATGACCAAAGGTTCAGGCTCAAAAAATCCAGAATGAGGAATCTGTACTTTAAATCAACATGCCACTGGGCACCTGGGTGGCTCAGTTGGTTAAGTGTCTGCCTTTGGCTCAGGTCACAATCCCGGGGTCCTAGGACCTACATCGGGCTCTCTGCTCAGTGAGGAGCCTGCTTCTCCCTCTCCCTCTGCCTGCAGTTCCCCCTGCTTGTGCTGTCTCTCTCTTGGCCAAATAAATAAATAAATAACATCTTAAAAAAATAAAAAATAAATCAATACCCCCCAGGTGATTCTGATAAAGGTGGTCTGCAGAATAGGTTTTTACCAAACACTGCCTTGCAGGAATGGCTCTTAATCATAATACATATCAGAACCCTCTCTAGAACTAGACATAGAAGTGTCTAGGCATAATCTCACACCTACAGATTTAGAAATCCCCAGGGCAGACTCTGGACACATGGTCCAACTAGTGATCCTGAAGTGCTCCACTCATGAAGAACCACCACCTTAAAAGAATATTCTACAATGCACATAGGAAAGGAAATAACATCTTTTTTATGAAAATCTACAGAGTCTCTAAGACTATACCCAGTAATTATAGATTCTGTGTACCTTCCAAGTCCATTTTTCCATTTGATCCAGTTTTCCCTTTATTCATCAGACTTGCTTTTTAACCCTTTCAGCAAAGTCAGTGCAGCCTAGCAATAAACCAGAGTCTTCTTACTGACTTTTAAGCATTATATTAAATAATTTTAATTAGTACATGAGAAAATGGACAAAAACTAAAATTCTTGATTCTATCCTTCATAATAAAGGCATTTTAACATAACATACTGACTTTTTTAAAAAGTCAGTTACTTCATTCAATAAATATTTATGGAGTTCTATTTGAAATATATCATTCTGAACAGAGCAATCACTTATTTTTACTACTATCAGTTACTAATTCATAGGTTATCAGGGCCTCCGATATTGGATTCATTAGATAATATACAACACAAATATAAATCAGGGAAGGACTGTAGACTCCTTCCATGAAATTTCAAAATGAGTGTCAGTTAACCTAGAGAAAATGTTTTTCATTAACACAAGGTATGGAACAAGAATGCTCACACTTAGGAATCAAAACAGCTGGTTGTACTTAGTTCTGTGGCTTAACAGCTATTCTAATGGTCAACCAACTAATTTTCTTTGGGCCTCTGTTCTCTTATTCATAAGAAAGAAATAACAGCTATCATACTAAATCAGAGGGAATTTGTAAGATACTAATGAGCTAAGTGAAAATGAAATGAAAAATATTAAGTTATATATATATAAGTATGTGTATTATTAAAACATGTTAATTCTTTATATTTAATATATTTCTGCATGGTTTTTGACATCATGTCTTCATTCCAATATTCCCATGAAGAATCAATAGCGGGGATCCCTGGGTGGCTCAGCGGTTTAGTGCCTGCCTTTGGCCCAGGGCACGATCCTGGAGTCCCGGGATCGAGTCCCACATCGGGCTCCCAGTATGGAGCCTGCTTCTCCCTCCTCCTGTGTCTCTGCCTCTCTCTCTCTCTCTGTCTATCATAAATAAATAAATAAATCTTTTAAAAAAAAATCAATAGCTATTAACCTATTTCAGAACTGAGCAAAGAGCCTCGTTAAGACACTGACTTGCTTAGGATCAAATGGCTAGAAAGTAGCAGAGAAGGCAAGTAAGCAGTCCTTGGCTCCTAAGATAATGCTCTTAAGACCATATATATGCTGATCCTCTTTCCTATGGTTTAAATCACCAGTTTAATCTTCATTAGAAATGGGTAAAATAACCTGGTCTATTATATTTAGAACATTAAAGCACCCAAGAAATCTAATATTTATAAACTGTTCTAAATAGCTTTTAGAACTATTTCTGAATATAGTTTTTCATAAAGAAAAGCAAGTATTGATCTATTAACAGTTATATTACGTGATACAATAAGGAGGGAAAAAAGTCCTGGAGGTATGTTAAGACTCTGCAATTAAAACATGTAACTTTAAGAACAAAATACATAGGAAAAAGCAGAACTATATAAAAGTAGTTAATAGTTAAAAGTAGTTAATAAAAACCGAAAACAAAGTGGCACCCTTCACTATATAATGGTGTGTGCTATTAGCAATAAGTTAACTGCATAATTTAAAGTTGTTGACTCTTCAAATACCCATTATAAAGCAAAATGTCAGAAGAAAAAAAAACATTTCCACATAATTCATCAACACAATTTGGTTTACTTCTTTTTTAATCCAAGATTTAAAACATATTTTAAATATGGAAGTAACACTTAATGTGTATCTTTTAATTATAGCATAATTTATATGATTTATCTGATGATCACTCTGTACTCTTTAAAATACTGTCTTTTAATACTCAATTTCAATTTCTAAAAGAAAAATGATAAATTACTGACCAAATTTTTCTTTTGCTTCGGTAGGTTAACTGGTTCAAAAACAGAGATAACATTTCCATAGGATGCTGCAATCTTTTAAAAAGAAAAAAGAAAGAAAACTTATGGATATGTTAACTTACTTATGAATCAAAAGAGCAAAAGAAATTAGTAGTATATCTTAAAATAAGCTGCCTCCCACAATTTCATTTATCAATTCTTGAGAATAACAGTTCTAAGAGACTACCATACCGGAGTCAGAATTCTAATACTGTCACTTACTAAGTAACCAGCAAGTTAATCTCTCTGCACCTAAGTGTCTCTATCTATATTTATAATATGCATAAAACTATCTTCCTAATGGAATTAATTTGAGAATTAAAATATCTGTAAAACATCTAATATATAATTATCTATAAGGTGTATGGTAAATATTAATTCCATTCCTCATAGAAAAAAATGTATTGATATATTCCTTGTCAAGTGGAAATTAGGACTTAAAAATCAGTTTCTAGGCTATGTCTTCAAAGTTCACAATCCTGTTAGTGGATATTTAGCTTTTTAAAAATAAAATTTAGATCTTTTCCGCTGTGAACTAAGAAATGTATTCTTTTCAATACTCCATTTTATCTGAGAGTCCTTAAAATTTACTCTTTCAATCAATGGCTCTGTAATGGTTACTATTGTAGCTTAAGTGAGCCACAGATGAAGAACACTGAAATATCAGAAATGAGATTGATAGAACAAAAATGAATGTAGGGTAAAAAATAAGAGCATAAACTTTACAGAAGAAAGGGGTAAGCAACAAGGAGGTAATATAGAATAGAAAAAACTTTCAATGGCTTTTTGTAGTGTTCTGAGAAGTTCATAGGATATAGAAATCATCATAGACACTTAGTCGGTCTAGGAGGGAGTATTTAGTTTGGGCTTTTAAGAGTGGGTAGTACTTCAAAGAGCAGTTGAATATTCAATTGTAGAAATAGGTTATAACACAAGTATGAACACAAGTATAAAGATCAGAAGAGGCAATGTACACCTGAAGGAGACTACCAGGCCAGATTGAACAGTGTGTCCCTTCTAACACAATGATGGACATGTGTCCAAAAAGGCAGGCCTAGCGGGTTGTACAAGGGCCTTGTGCCAAGCTGAACAATTTGAACTTCCCAAGGTAATAGGAAGCAAAATATGTTTTTAAGCAAATGAATAAGATAAATGCACATGAATTTTCTCATGAAAATTAATCTGGTACAGAGAAAAAAAAAACACAATAATGCTAAAGTACTGGATGTATACAGTATCAAGTAGCGCTTTCTTCTTAAAGCAAACAGAAATCTCCAGGTATCATACCCTGTAAATTTTCTTCCTGATACCGTTAGGAATTGTTTAATTGTATTAATATTTGCAACACAAAGGAAATCTGCCCTTTGTGAAAATGACTAGGTGGTGCCTGAGTATATCACTGGATTAAGCATCTGCCCTGGGGTTCTGGGACTAAATCCCTTTTTGGCTCCCTGCTCAGCAGGGAGTCTGCTTCTCCTTTTCCTTCTACTACCCCACTGATTGTGCTCTGTCTCTCAAATAAATAAATGAAATCTTTAAATTAAAAAAAATTACTATAAAACCAAATGACCTGTTTATTTTAACCTGGACTTTGATGTAATCTAAGTTATCAAGAAAACATAACTCATATTGGAAGTTAATTAAAACGGGATTTCCAATATAACCAGGCCTAGGTAAGTCTGGATGTTATAAGCAAATTTAAATACAATTAATAAAGATAATAGAACAAGAGCTGGAGAGAAAGGGGAAAGTCTCAAGGATTTTTAATATTCCACAATAAAGATCATTTTTGTAATATAGTGAGAATGAAAGGTATGAGCAAAAGAAAGATGAGAGATCCTTGTAACTGTCAAAAAAAAGGGATATAGAAGTAAAAGAAACAGGTCAAGATTGTAAGAGCTGAAACTCATTTTACCAAAAGTATCTCTAACTAGGTACTAAGAGGCAACTTTTCAGACAAGCAGATTCATTAAAAATGATTAGATTAAAAAAAAGAGAGAGATTGGGTCCATTTTATTCCTCACACAAAATGTTCTGATGGAACCATATAGTCAAATAATATATTTATATATCTAACAAAAAATTCAATAAATTGGCAAAGTTCAGCCCAATCTAGCTACAAGTATAACTAGGCCTGGCCACCTATACCTATGTGATGCTATGTTAAGCTATATACTATGCTGTCTCCTAGCTATGACTACCAATTCCGCTACTGTATAGAACTGCATTTCACCTGATGCAGAATCATAACCTGTTTCTCTGGTTGTTGTTGCTGTTCTTTCAAGGTTACTTTTTACTTTTCATGTGAAAATGGAAGTCCAAACAAAATTTTTCATTTCTCTTACAGATTTGGAATAAATTAATAAAAAACTGTGGACTTTAGAAGAGTTGACCTTCACTTTAGTACCAAGTTTATCCAGAAGCTAGAAGGAGATACCTGTAGAGAGAAAGAATGACTCTAACAAATGATTTCTCTTCATTTGTTTATTTGTAAATAGACTGAAGATTTACTGTCATTCCTTTCCCTCAATCCAATCAGTTTTTAAATAAGTAAGTTTTAGACTTATTCTATGGGTAATATTTCTTTATCAACCCACAGAAAAGATTATGCCTTATTTTGAAACTATGTAAGAAAAGAATTTCTTATAATCTCTAAGACACATCTGGAGTCTGGAATTTTTTTCTCAATGGTGCATCTTGGAAAGCCAAAAATTTTGTACCTATATGGTCCTTGAAACAAAGTAAGCTTCAACTTCAATAGGAAATACATAGAGATTATCCTGACAAAAAAGTATATTCAAAACAAATCTCACATAACAAGATTACAAACCTTGCCTTGTTGCATTGAGCAGTCTACACATCCTACTTGAATATTTCCATGTTTAGCTCCTGGGATTATTTGTAATCTTTCAAAATCACTTCCCAGTATAACAATGTCACATCCAGATGCATAAGCCTAAAAAAAAAAAAAAAAAAAAGACAAAGAAAAAGATAAAATAAATTTTTTATAAATAAAATTTATAAAACTTGTCAAGAAAGTATTTATCATATAGAATAATGGCATTAAATATTATGTTTTAACAGAGTAACTTTAAATATTCCTTTTTAAAAAAAATCTCTATTATTTGAGAATATTTCCTTTCCCTCTGATATTCAAACCCATCAGCAAATTCAGTCAGTCCTACCTGCAAAATGTTCACTTCTACCTCCATTGAATGGTCCCACTCTACCTCCCTACCATGGTTCAATGCCCTTATTGTCCTAACTCTCCAAACTCATCTCAAGCTACTCTTTCCTTCCTTCCATTTGCTCTGTTCCTACATTGCCCTTGCTTGTTCCTGAAGCATATCAATTTTTTTTTCCACCGATGTGTGTTTTATCTACCTCTCTTCTGCCCGGTCTTTGTCTAGCTAGCTTTTTTCCAACATTCAGGTCTTAGTTCCCAAGCGTGTGCGCGTGCACGCCCACACACGCCCACACACGCACGCTCTCCTTCTTTCACGCTCTCCCTTTACTTCCTATCACATTACTAGCTATTCTTCTTCACAGCAGGTATCACAATTTCTTTTTTTTTTTTTTTGAGATTTTATAGACATAGAGAGAGAGAGGCAGAGATACAGGCAGAGGGAGAAGCAGGCTCCATGCCAGGAGTCCGACGTAGGACTCGATCCCAGGACTCCAGAATCGTGCCCTGGGCCTAAGGCAGGCGCCAAACCGCTGAGCCACCCAGGGATCCCGGTATCACAATTTCAAAGTATCTTGCCTATTATCCATTTTCATTATTGCAAGTTAAGTTACAAAACAAAACTATAGAGTTCAACTGCATCTTGTTCTATATTCTCCAATTCTAAATGAAGGGGCTTCTTTATAAATACCTATGGCATAAATGAAGTACTTAACTTCAAAAAAAAGCTACCATAACCAAACAAACAGGCATAGTTCAAAGCCTGTTAGCAAGCATTTATAGCTCTTTTTGAACTTTACAATTAGCAGGACTCTTCCAACCAGACGACTTCTTGTATCCTTTTCTCTAGCTTCTTAGACCACAGGAATTTCTTTGTGGCTGTCTCCTGGAATTTACTTATATAAGCCAGCATGAAGTATAACACTGACAATAAAACATCTATCACAATCTTTTTCCCATCCAAATGTAAGTTCTTAAAGTAATTATTTTCTTTCTCATCACTTTTGCACCTCCACATATACCTTACTTAATGTAGAAAATAATATTTATACTTTACGACTTGAATTTTTACCAAAGCCAAAATTTTCTGTACATGCCAGCAAAAAATATTTGGAAAGGTATTTGAGAGAACATACAAACACATCTGCTTACATTACAGACAAGAAAATGAGGCCTAAACAGGCTGACATAATTTCTTAGTGGCAGAGTGGGCTTCAGAACCTTGATCTCTTTTGATTCTTGATCTAGTTCTGTTCCTAGGACACCAGAAGAACTTCCCTAGTTAAGTATGCTTGCCTAGAATTTTCCTAAAAGGAATTAGGGACAATCAAGTCTGCTTGTACTGGTGTCATATAGTGGAAAAAACTGGCTCAGTAAAAAAAAATCTCATGATGGTCTGCTCACCTATATAAATATACACAGTAGGATCATAAGGCTTGTCACAAGACTATTAGCAAGAATAAATTCCAAAAACTAATTAATTTAAAGAAAAATTTTCACTTATAATGCTCTAAATATCTTAATATTTTAGAAACTGATTTCTCCCCCCCCCCATTATTTTTTTTTTAATTTTTATTTATGTATGATAGTCACAGAGAGAGAGAGAGAGGCAGAGACATAGGCAGAGGGAGAAGCAGGCTCCATGCACCGGGAGCCCGACGTGGGATTCAATCCCGGGTCTCCAGGATCCCGCCCTGGGCCAAAGGCAGGCACTAAACCTCTGCGCCACCCAGGGATTCCCCCCCCCCCCCCATTATTTAATTTTGGTAAAATAACTGCTAGTCACTGTATCCCAAATCATTGTATCAAATTACAAATATTTACAACTTAGATTTCCTACCCATTAAGCAAAAATTTTAGTTTCCATTAACTGAAACACACACACACACACACACACACACACACACACACACACATAAAACATGTCTTCATAACTTTGCCTTCCTTTTGCCGTACCTAAAATTGTCTACCTACTTTCAGATATTGTATAGCAACTATTTTTGTCAACTACAACTCTGAATTTTCCTGAATTAAGTTTACATTAATCCTGAAGTTCCTCACAAAATTACTGTTTAATACAAGTATTAAACATCTACAGAGTTGAGACATGCATAGTTATCCCAGAAATAAACACTTAGCCCTACAGAGAGGAAGATGCCAACTTCACAATTAACTCTTGATCATTCAAAGATTAACCAAGCTCTGAATTGCCCTTGTTCTTTTGCTGGAGCTGTATTACATTAGTACAGCCTGTCATTTGACTTTCTCTTAGTGACAGTACTAAAACGTACAAAGCTTTCTCTCTCTAGTTTTGGTAAACTTCAAATCAATTGAAAATGACTGATCTTATCTGGAATATCTCTTTCAGTTCTCACTTTCTTCTCTTAAAGCTGTAACTAATGGATGTCAATAAGCTACTATCTGAGGGGGAAAAGGAATATAACCAACTGTAGTCTACACTTCACAAATTGACTATTATGCTTGGAGTTATAATAAAAATCTTCTGGTATTCTTGATTACAGAATTTAAATTTTTACAGTTTATTTGACTATATAAATGCAGGATGCATTTATTACAAACTATATTTGCATTATGTTCCACTTCTCACTCATTTTCAAGAATTTGTAAACGTATCTCTTTAAAAAATCTTGTATAGGAGATTAGTGGAATAAACTATAGTTCATAACTGCTATAGAGTATCATACAGTTATAAAAATAATAAGGACAAAGTAGAAAAGGATGTATAAGGGACAAATTTTGGATAAGGGACAAGGAAATAAGAAAACATATATGGAGAAACAAAGGCAAAAATGAACTACTGGGACTTTATCAAGACAAAAAGCTTTTGCACAGCAAAGGAAATAGTCGACAAAACCAAAAGACAACTGACAAAATGGGAGAAGATATTTGCAGATGACGAATCAGATAAAGGGCTAGAATCCAAAATCTATAAAGAACTTATCAAACTGAGCACCCAAAGAATAAACAATCCAATCAAGAAATGGGCAGAAGACATGGACACACATTTCTCCAAAGAAGACATACAAATGGCCAATGAAAAAAAGGTTCCACATCACTCAACATCAGAGAAATACAAATCAAAACCACAATGAGATACCACCTCACACCAGTTAGAATGGCTAAAATGAACAAGACAGGAAACAGCAGATGCTGGCGAGGATATAGAAAAAGAGGAACCCTCTTACATTGTTGGTAGGAATGCAAGCAATGCAGCCACTCTGGAAAACAGTATGGAGGTTCCTCAAAAAGTAGAAAATACAGCTATCCTATGACCCAGCAATTGCACTACTGGGTATTTACCTTAAAGATACAAATGTAGTAATCTGAAGGGGCACCTGGACTCCAATGTTTATAATAGCAGCAGTGTCCACAACACCATACTATGAAAAGAGCCCATCAACAGATGAATGAATAAAGAAGATGTGGTATAGATAGATAGATAGATAGATAGATAGATAGATAATGTATACACACATATATGTGTGTGTATATATATTTATATGTGCATGTGTGTATATAATGGAATACTACTCAGCCATCAAAAATGAAAACTTGCCATTTACAATGACATGATGGAAATAGAAGATATTACACTAAGCAAAATAAGTCAATCAGAGAAACACAATTATCATAAGATCTCACTCACATGTGGAATTTAAGAAACATAACAGGATCATAGGGGGAGGGAGGAAAAAATAAAACAAGACCAATGCAGAGAGGGAGACAAACCATAAGAGACTCTTAGTCATAGAGAAAGCACTGAGGGTTGCTGGAGCAGACAATGGTGGTGGTACGGGGTAACTGAGTGATGGGCCTGAATGAGGGCACAGAATGGAATGAGCACTGAGTGTTATAAAAGACAGATGAAAAAAAAAAAAAAAAAAAAAAAGACAGATGAATCACTGACCTCTGCCTCTGAAACCAATAATACATTACATTAACTGAATTTAAATTAAAAAAAAAAAAGGAAAGGCATAAAACTCAGTGCATTTTATCAAGCACTGCCAGTGGATATTGATGTTCATAGTTCTCAAACTACAATTTAGGAAATATATATCTTTGCAAATACAAAAAAAAAAAAAAATACCCTACTATACCTGAAAGAAGATGCTTTAAAAAAAAAAAAAAACAGGCAAGAATCATCATCAGTGGATATTCAATCTAGAGGGAAGTTATGATGAGGATCAGGATATTGGCATGGTCTTTTTATTTTTTTAAGATTTTTTGTTTTATTTATTTATGAGAGACACAAAGAGAGAGAGGCAGAGACACAGGCAGAGGGAGAAGCAGGCTCCATGCAGGGTGCCTGATGTGGGACTTGATCCTGGGTCTCCAGGATCACGCCCTGGGCTGAAGGCAGCACTAAACCACTGAGCCACCCGGGCTGCCCTGCATGGTCTTAAAAGCCTCTCTCACACACTGCTTATTAGTTGCAAGAAGAAGAAAAAAAAAATCTGTTACACAGTGCGGAAAATGGGCAACACCTTGAATGGCCATCAAAATTAACATCACTAATGACAGATATCACGTACCTCCAAATGGGATACGTAGAAAGGGACACAACATCATCTAAGCAGAATTTTGGCCAGGAATGCATAAGCTCAATCTAATCAGGAGGAAACATCAGATAAATAAGAAATGAAAAAAGTTTTGTTTTTTAAAAGTGGGAGGGGAGTAGTATAGTATTCAAATATCACTTGAAATGAATAAAGAAAAAGGGATATGATGCTAAAGAGGCATGATAACTAAATGTTCTCCCATAGACTGAACCTTAAACTAGAAGGACGCTATAGAGAACACTGTCATATCAACTGATAGAACTCGAACATGGGTAAAAGTCTATCAATGTAAATTAACAAAGTAGGTAAGTGTACTATGATAATGTAACAATGTTCCTCTTATCATGAAATCAAACTAAAGTATGTAAGGGTAAAGAATTATGACATACATAACATCCTCAAAGGGCTCACAAAAAAAATTATGTAGGCATATACATAACAAGGGAACACAACTGATAAAGAAAATGAGAGTAAATTACTGCCAACAGTCAAATCTAAGTAAAGAGAGTATGGGTGTTCTTTACATTATTTTTATTTTATAACTTTTTCTAGGTATGAAATTATTTCTAAATAGTTATTTTCCAAGTAGTAATGAAAACTACTAAAACCTAAATAATTATTTTCAAAGTTAAAACAAAAAAATACTGTCACTTCTTTGCACTTTCTTTTATCTTTCACTCACTATAGTCTTCTGGACCTGTTTTCTTCTCTTTGGCACCATACTGCAAGGCCAATACTAAGTGCTTTTGATTGGTAATCCATTTAATCCCTACAATAAATTCTGTGAAGTACTCCGTGTAACCACCCCATGTTAGTGTTAAGGCAATTTAGGCTTAAACAGACTAAGTAATGGGCTCAAGTTTCAGAGCCAGTAGGAGGCCAAGTAAGACTAGGGCAGCCCTGGTGGCACAGCGGTTTAGCGCCGCCTGCAGCCCAGGGCGTGATCCTGGAGACCCTGGATCGAGTCCCACATCAGGCTCTCTACATGGAGCCTGCTTCTCCCTCTGCCTGTGTCTCTGCCTCTCTCTCTCTGCATCTCTATGAATAAATAAATAAATAATCTTTTAAAAAATTAAAAAAAAAAAAAGACTAAAGCCAAGTTATAACTAGTGGGAAAGGACAAGCTCTTACTTCCTTTGTTATACTATCACTCAATGCCTTATAAACAAACACTGGCATCAATTTAATAATTTTTCTCTAATTTCTTCCCATAATTAAAAATGTCTTATTTGGACTGTGAAGCAACCAGAACTCCTGTATCTGCTGATAGGAAAGTAAATTAATACAGTATGACTACTTTACAAAGCTAAACACATGCCTACTCAATAATCCAGCAATTCTAAGTTTATACCCAACAGAAATGTGTCCATATGTACACTAAAACACATAAATAAGAACATTAGTAGCTATTCATAAACACTCCAAAGTAGAACCAACTCAAACATCTACCAACAATGGAATATATAATAAGCTGTAGTATAATCAGACAATGGAATACTATAAAGCAATGGTTCTCAGACTCTCTGGTCTCAGGAATTCTTTGCACTTTTAAGAAAATATCGAGGCTAACCATCCTTCCATCCCCCACCTCAAGAGCTTTAGTTTTTGCACATTATCACCACTAATACTTTCTCTGAGAAATTAACACTGCGAAAGTGTAATACACTGACTGAATCAGTAACGAAAACCTCCAAATAAAAACCCAGGATCAGATGGCTTCACCACTGAATTATACCAAACATTTGAAAAATTAATGCCAATCCTTCTCAAGGTCTTCCAAAAAACTGAAGAGGGAATACTTTCAAACTCATTCTGCAAGACCAGCTTTACATTGTCACAAATCTAGACAAGGACAATTACAAAAGAAAATTATATGCCAATATCCCTGATAAACATAAATACAAAAATTCTTAACAAAATACTAGCAAATCAATTTCTATGGCACATTTAAAAGATTATATACCATAATCAAGTGGGATTCATCACTGGGACTCAAGGACATACAATAAAGGCCATATATAACAAGCCCACAATATGAACACCATACCATATTCAATGGTAAAAAGCTGAAAGCTTTCCTCTAAGATCAGGAAAAAGGCAAAGATGCCCACTCTCATGATTTCTATTCAACATAGTACTAAAAGTCCTGGCCAGAGCAATTAGTCATGGAAAAAAAAAGGGGGGGTGGCTTCCACACTGGAAAGAAACACATAAAACTGTTTATACTTAACAAGATATATTGAAAACACTAAAGATTCTACCTAAAAAAAAAAAAAATTTTTTTGAATACATGAATTCAGCAGTGTTGTAGGATACAAAATCAATACACAAAAATTACTTGCCTTTCTATATGTTAACAATGAACTATTCAAAAAAGAAATTAAGAAAACAACTTATGACAGCACCAAAAAGTAAAATACTTAACAATGAATTTTAAAAAGGTGAAAGATCTTATACATTGAGAATTGTAAGACACTGATTAAAAAACTGAAGATGACACAGATAGATGACAAAATATCCTCTGTTCTTAGGATGTCCATACTATCCAAAGCAATCTACAGATTTAATGCAATCCCTATCAAAATTCTAATGGCATTTTTCACAGGAAAAAAAATTCCAAAATTCATATGAGACCACAAAAGACACCAAGTATCCAAAGCAATCTTGAGCAAGACCCATCATACTGCCTGATTTCAAACTGTATTACAAAGCTATAGTAATCAAAAACAGTATGATATTAACATGAAGACAGGCACATGAACAGAAGGAACAGAATTATAAGCTCAGACATAAACCTACACACATATGGGCAACTAATCTTCAACAAAAGCAGTCTCTTCAATAAATGGTGTTAAGAAGCTGCACACCCACATGCAAAAGAATAAAACTGAGCCTTTATATTACATTATACACAAAAACCAACTCGAAATGAATCACAGACTTGAATGTAAGACCTGAAACTATAAAACTCCTAGAAAACAGAAAAGAAGCTCCACTTGACATTGGTCTGAGTGATAACTTTTTTTGATATGATACCAAAAGCTCCAGCAGTAAAAGCAGTACTAAACAAGCAGGACTACATCAAACTAAAAAGCTTCTGCAAGAAAAGAAAAAAGAAAAAAGAAAAGAAAAGAAAAGAAAAGAAAAGAAAAGAAAGGAAAGGAAAAGAAAAGAAAAGAAAAAGAAAAAGAAAAAAGAAAGAAAAGAAAAAAAGAGAAAAGAAAAGAAAGAAAAGAAAAGAAAAGAAAAGAAAAGAAAAGAAAAGAAAAGAAAAGAAAAGAAAAGAAAAATAAAAGAAATTGTCAACAAAATGTAAAAGTCAACCTATAAAATGGGAGAAAACTTTGCAAACCATCTCTGATAAGGAGTTAATATCCAAAGTAGGTAAGGAACTCATGCAACTCAATAGCAAAAAAACAACCTGATTTCAGAAAGGGTAAAGGGGGCACCTGGTGGCTCAAACATCTGCCTCCTGCTCAGGTTATGATCTTAGGTTTCTGGATCAGCCCTGGTTAGGCTCCCTGCTCAGCTTTTCCCTCTTCCTCTGCTCCTCCCCACCACTCATACTCACACATAGTCTCTTTCTCTTCTGTCTCAAATCAATAAAATTATTTTTAAAAAAGAATTAAACATACATTTTTCGAAAAAAGACATAAAAGTGGCTAGTAGGTACATGAAAAAAAAGTTCATCACTAGGTATTAGGGAAATATAAACTTTACACCTATTAGAATGACTATCATCAAAAAAACAAGAGATAATGTGCTAGTGAAGATGTAGACCAAAGGAAATTCTTTGTGCACTCCTGTTGGGAATGTAAACTGATATAGATGCTATGGAAAACAATAGGAAGGTTCCTAAAAAAATTAAAAATAGAACTACCACAAGATTCAGGAATCCAATTTTTGGGTATAAATCCAAAGATGATGAAATGGCTATCTCAATGAAATACCTGCACTCCCATATTCACTGAAGTGTTTATTCACAACAGCCGACATGGAAACCTAAGTGTCCAACAGTAGATGGATGGATAAAGAAAATAGGGTACATATACACAATGGAATAGTATTCAGCCATAAAAAATAAGAAAATCCAGGCATTTGTGACAACCTTGATAGCATAATGCTAAGTGAAATAAGTCAAACAGTGAAAGATAAGTACACTATATATGTATTCCACCTATGCAGGGATTCTAAAAACATGATACTAATAGAAATAGGAACAGAAAGGTGGTTGCCAGGAACTGTGGAGTGGGGGAAATGTGAGATGTTGGTCAAAGCGCAAAAACTTCAGTTGTAAAATAAATAGTTTCCAGGGATCTAATGTACAGCATGGTTACTGTAGTTAATGATATTGTATTATATACTACAAAGTTGGTATTACATTAAAGTTTTAATATTCTTACCATAATAACAAAATGGTAACAAAGTAAAATGTATGTTAACTAGCCTTATTGTGATTAACATTTCACAACACATGCATGTATCAAATCATCAAATTATACACCTTAAACCTACACAATGATATATATCAATTATATCTCAATAAAGGTGGGGAAAGAAGGAGATGAGTCTATACAGATAATCCAAACTGGATTACTTAAAATAGACACTCAAAAATTACTTAAAATAGACATATCTTCTTATGCATAGTTCTAGTAGACTATTAAAATTAATTCAATCTTCTCTAGTTTATACAATATTATGACATAATAAGCATGGAAGTACACAAAGCCTTCTCTCCCCCAAAAACAGGGAAAACAGCTTTAAAGTGAGCTATGTACCACTGAATTTTTAAAAATAATCCATCATCCTGGTTTAAAGAAAAATCTAAGTAATATGATACATAGTATTTTTTTTAAGATTTTATTTATTTATTTATAAGAGACACAAGCAGAAGGAAAAGCAAGCTCCCTGTGGGGAGCCTAATGCAGGACTCGATCCCTGGATCCCAGGATCACGACCCACACCAAAGGAAGACGCTCAACCACTGAGCTACCAGGTGCCCCTGATACATAGCATTTCTAAACCCAAATATAAAACTAGTTTGACAGATTTTTCTAAATTATTCTTAAAATCTCACTTCAAGGTGTCCTGACTACATTGTGTAACATTATCAAAAGAATAAGGACAGCAGTGATTTATTAAATAAACTGCATGCTATTTGGTCTTCAAAATTAACATGTACATATTACAATTGACACATTAGTTAGTTCTGTCAAAAGATCTGTAATCAGAACAATCTATTACTAATCAATGAAAATTAAATTAGCAAATGAAAATTCTCTTACTAGGCACATGTAATATTAGGTTTACTAATTTTGAGACTAAACAAGATGCACAGGAAGAACTGAGCTCATATATGTGCTATCAAGCATATAATCATGATTTTTAACTTTAAGTTGTGGCAGAAAACCTTCTCAAATATTCTAAATTTCAAAAATTATCCAAGGTTATAACAGTTGGTATTTGAATTTGGAAATATTGTGATTTCTGTGAAACACTTGGATTTCTTGTTTTCACTGTTCGGTTCTAACCAACCATACCAGGTAAATATTCCAAGGAATCTTTTCCTGGTATATTTCCTGATTAAATGACTTGAATTGTAAAGTGTTGTAATTAGCACTTTTCTCATTTTTAAACATAGAATGTTGAAATGTAGTATTACTTCAATAACCTTAAAGATACTTTAATACTATTTAAACCCTAATATTTTAAAATAGGCCAGTTTTTAAAAAGAAATCTGATATAATACTTGTGATAGGGTATGAGTACCTCAAAAATATTTTTCCAGATGTAAATAATATCAAACTTTTCCCTCCTGTGTTCTCTCCACTTACAAAGACCCATTAAATCCCCTCCAAAAGAACAGACAACAAAAAAAACCCTTTCTATCCACCCACCTACAAAGGTTTCCCTAGAGTAAACAAAACAAAACGGATGTTTACCATGACAGTAAGAGAAGGAAGAATGCTAATGCACCCTCCATTTCTCTACCAACACCCAGATAGCTGCTGTCTTTCAACTTCTAATGTGGGTCCCCTTGGCTGTGAACACTGGGCTGCCTAACACAAACGGGAATCTGGAGCTCTAACATCTTTGCTTTCTCTCCTATAGCAGAGATGTTTAAATTCCAAACTAGAGACAGAGTCCTAAATATTAACACAGCCAGTCTCTTGTAAATTTCCTCTTTCATTTCATTTGAAACAGAGTCTCAACACTAACTATAAAGTATGAAATGAAAAAAATCTGTTGTATATTAAAGCACATATGTCATCAGTATCCACAGGAATACTTGAAAATCTAGATTCAAATTATCTGTGCCTCTTTTATAAACAAAATATTTTCTGTTCTAAAAACAAAAGTTGTCAACAGATCAGAACCAGTATGCTTACATATCCTGACTCTAAGAATAGCAGGAAATAAACAAGTAAAAAAGACTGAGGGAAGCATTCAGGTAAAGAAAGAAAAAATAAAGAATTTTTATTTAATGTACAGGAAAACCATTGCTCACCTGATATTGAGGGTAAAATGCATAATATGTGACTGAAAAAAGTTTAAAGGAACTTTAATAGAAGTATTTTATTTGGACTCAAATATAAATTATTAAAACTATTTTAAAACACAATGACTTTTAATTATATTGCAATAAGGCTTCTGTAACTACTATTCATCAATTCAACCAGTATTTAAATGCCAAGCATTAGAATAAGTAAAACTTTAATTATAATAATAATTAACATTTTTGAGAGTTTCACATATACTAAATAATGAAATTAGAACCTAGTATTTTTTTATGTAACAACCCTATAAATAGATACCACTTTGTCCCAATCTTACAGATGAGAAAAAAAGGAATTTAAAAGAACTTGCTCATAGATGTATAACTAACTATAAGGGACTAGGCTGGAAATCAAATAAAGTAATAACTCAACTAATGGAGTACCTTAATCACTGTTGTAGATGGTCATAATGAAGCCATGGGAGACACAGGCAATACTGGTTAATGATATAATGAAAGTACAAACAAAGTGCCTTGACAGCACAAGAGACATAGTCACTGCCTACTACAAGTTCCCTTAATAAGAAGGAAGTCAAAATATTCTGTGCCAGTTTAAGGAGTAAAAGTATTACTAATACTTAGACAAATTGTATTAGTAAGTATTTATTTTAAAATCTAGAATCCAAAATAAATAAATTAATTAAATTAAATAAAATCTAGAATCCATGAGAGCTGGCATTCAATTTCATTTCTGTTTAAAACCTGTCAGACTTCCTTTGAAAAACAGGATCTCATTTCTTGTAATCTTTCAAAACAAGAACAGGTAAATTATCAGCAAACATGCAAAGGGAGGAATTACAAACACAGGATGTCTTCACAAAAGAATAAAATCATTCTTCAAGGGGGCCTCCAAGATCTCCTGTCCCTCCCTCAAGTAAAACTGAAAATTAGAGATTTTTTTAGTCTACATAAAGGATATCATCTACCATTAATGTTTGCTATCTTTCTATCAAAGAAGTCAAAATCAGAAGAGGTTAAAAACAGAATTCGAGGAGTAAACAACAAATACATTCTGCTTTTTAATATAAAGAACAGGCAATTTCAAGAGAGAAAATGAAGATGGAAATGGATGAAACTGAAGGCAAGAAACTTAATTTGTAACAGAACTAGCAACATAATGTTAGAGTCAAGGATAGACTAGGTATAAAGGAAGAAGTCGATCATTAATCCCTAAACTACCACCCAAATTACAGGGAACTTGTACCTCTTTATACGAAACAAAAAAAATCACTTTATTTTTATATAATTTACTAGAATCCTTCCTGAGATTCCTGGGAGAAATCTATAGTAGGCTTGGTAGGAGATGATTAAAGTCTGGTCTATGGAAAGGCACCTGGGTGGCTCACTTAAGTATTCCACTCTCGGTTTTGACTCTGGTGGTAATATCAGGGTCCTGAGATGGAGCTCCCTGCTAGGCTCAGAGTGGAGTCTGCTTAAGTCTCTCACTCTCTCTACCTCTGCCCCCTACATGCTGGCCACATTTGCTTGCGCACACACACACTCTAAGATAGATAAATAAACCTTAAAAAAAAACAAAAAAGTCTAGTCTAGGGCAATAGATTTTAAAATAAGACCACAGAAGAAGCTACATGACAGTGTAGAATAACCATATATAGTTTCTGGCACATTAACTCACCTCCTCTTTAAAATAACACAGAGGCATTCACCAAGATTTTATATACACTCAGAGGGGTCATCTAGGTGATAAGTAGGCCAGTATATTGTATGTGCTTTGAAGTTCACATTATGGCATAGATTCCAAAAGCCTTCTTAGAAAAAGTTGTTAGAATTTACAATGGAGAGGCACCTGGGTGGCTCAGCCAGTTAAGCATCTGCCTTCAGTTCAGGCAGGTATTGATCCCAGGGAGACAAAGTCCCAGGTCAGACTCCCTGCTCAGCGCGGGGGGGGGGGGGGGGGGGACCTGCTTCTCCCACTCCCCGCCGCCTCCTTGTGCCCTGCTCTCTGCGTCAAATAAATAAATAAAATCTTTTTTTTTAAAGATTTTATTTATTTATTTATTCATGATAGACAGAGAGAGAGAGAGGCAGAGACACAGGCAGAGGGAGAAGCAGGCTCCATGCCGGGAGCACGACGCAGGTCTCGATCCCGGGACTCCAGGATCATGCCCTGGGCCAAAGGCAGGCGCTAAACCGCTGAGGCACCCAGCTAGGGATCCCCAATAAATAAAATCTTAAAAAAAAAAAGGCGCCTGGGTGCTTAGATGGTTAACCATCTGCATTTGGCTCAGGTCATGATTCCAGGATCCTGGGATCCAGCCCCCACCCCCCCCCCCCCCCCCCCCCCCCCCCCCCCCGTCAGGCTCCTTGCTCAGCGGGGAACCTGCTTCTCCCTCTCCCTGTCGCTCCCCGTGCTTGTGCACCATGCTTTCTCTACATCAAATAAATTTTTAAAAAAAATTTTTTTAATAAATTAAAGAATTTGCACTGGAGATAGCTTTCATGTAACTATAGGAGATGTCGCCATCCAGTAATCTCCCACTAGGAAAACCTCCTTAGGATGCTGTTTATTTTTTCTCTTAGTAATAAAAGCAGAAAGCAATGTCCAGCTACAGGGAGTCTATAGTAACTCACAGAGACCCTCAAAGTTCACTCTTCCCCTGAATATTCAGGCTTCATTAACATTTAGCATCAGAATCTCAAAATTGGGCAGCCTCGGTGGCTCAGCGGTTTAGCGCCGCCTACAGCCCAGGGCGTGATCCTGGAGACCGGGGATGGAGTCCCACATCGGGCGTCGGGCTCCCTGCATGGAGCCTGCTTCTCCCTCTGCGTGTGTCTCTGCCTCTGTCTCTGTCTCTGTCTCTCTCTCTCTCTCTCGATTAAATAAATAAGACCTTTAAAAAAAAAAAAAAAAAGAATCTCAAAATTGCTAGTGTCAAATGCAAGCTAAGGTGTGTACGAATCTGTCCAGAGTCGAAGTACAGACTTTGGGAGCAAAGTATTTGGTTGTCACAGATCTAAAAGCACAACTCAGATACGACATTCCTACAACATTACCAGAAGAGTTTTATTGAAAAGCTGTAATGCAACTCTTAGTAATTAATGTGCGCACTCTAAAATAAAAGTTTCCCAGGATTCCTAAACTGTTACATACGGAATTCAAAGGACGACAGCAGCGAATTTCTTGTGAAAAATATATTTCTTTTTTTTTTCAAAGTCATTCCTCGGTGACTACGAAGCAAATGAAAACATTGTTTACTCAGCGCAAACAATTAGTAATTGTTTTAAGACACCCACTTTTTTTAAATCACAAAGACACTTAATCTTAAATTAGTATCAAGAAATTAAAGCAATCCCAGCTACTTCTAAATGTGGCCAATTAAGCCTACAGAACAGGGTAAGGAAAAGGCCCCACACACTTCACAACAGCAATTTCTGTACAATTTTATTTTGGTAAAAACCACCCGAGTCCACGGACATCAGACCAGAAACTTTAAAAACCCTACAAAACATTCTAACTTCCGACTCAGTGCCTCGATGACGGACATGTTTCCACCTCCTTTCGCTCTCGAGCGCGGGGTCCGCCGGGTCCGCCGCGTCCCGGGGACCCCAGGGGGGCGAGCGGGCGCTCGTGGCCTGGGCGCCGCGATTCGAGGCCGACCCCGGCTGACTCGGGGCGCGGACGGGCCACGGGCTTCGCGGGAGCCCCCCGCCCCCCACTCACTCACCGTGAAGCGCTGGTCGCCGACGCTGCCCACGGAGAAGCAGTGGTCCCCGGGGTTCACGGCCCCGGTCAGGACCTGGTGCAGGTTCATGTCCGCGCCTCAGTCCAGCAACGGACGCCGCGTCCGGCTCATGCCCCGGTCGGCTGCCGCGTCCCTCCCTCCTTCCCTCAGGGGCGGCGGCCGCTCTTGGGCGGCGACGGCGGCCGCGACAGGCGCCAGGAGCCGGAGCCGCTCTGCTGGGGCCCGCAGCTCATCCCGAGCCCCGGCGGCCGAGGCCCGGAGGGGGCGGGCCGCGGAGGGGGCGCAGCGCGGCGCCAGTCGCGCACCTGTCACAGCCCGCGCGGGCCCAGGTGAAGCTGCGGGTCGACTCAAGGGCCGACGCCCCAGGCCGACTCCCCGGGGCAGGGCCGCGCCGTCCGCACGCTTCCTCTGGGCTCGGGGCGGCCGGCCCAGTCCCAGCCTCAGTGGCGCAGGCAGCACGCGCGCTCGGCTTCCTCGCCCGACCTGTCCCTTCCCGGCTCCGGTGCCCGCCACCCCCACTGGCCTTTGCCGCTCACTACGCGTCGCTAGGTCCCCTCGGCCGAAATACCGCGAGACTTCGCGCGGCGGAGAGGGGTACTGCGGTAAGGGACTCGCTTCTTTACCACAGTTTACGGATCAGCAAGTGTGAGAAGACAACGCCTCGTCTAGTCAGATGCTGGCCAATCCCGAGCGCCAGTCCACCTCGGCCCCGCCCACCAGTGGAGGACGGGCCAATCCCTTCGAGGCTGGTGAGTGAGTCCGTCGGTTTGCGTGCTGAACTGAAAGGAGCTTAGAAGGAAACGCAGTGAGCCTAGAACGAGGTGGGGATGCTCCGCTTATGCTTTAGGTTAGGGCTTAACCCGTCGGGTCGGAAAGCCTGAAAGGAAGAAGTGCATTATAAATGGGGTCGCGGTGTCCTCCGTCCTGGTTGGACTACAAGTCCCAACAAGCACCGCTCCCCGAGGCGGCCCTTCGGGGACTCGAAATAGCAGTGACCCTCCTGGCGTCCTCCGTCCCGGCGTCATAGTTTCTCCGGCTTTCCGCGCATTTCCAACGCGCTGAGCAGGGTGATTTTGAAAGACGTTAATACTCGACAGCCGTTAAAATGAAGCGTTTTCAGCTAAGTTTTCCTTAACATAGGCTTTGAGGTAGTGCTCATACCACTACTGCACCAGCCCTAGGTTGAGAGTTGGTTTCGCAAAAACAAAAACTACGGATTCCAAAATGATTACTCTAACAGTTGCGACAGCTAGATACCTTCAGTATATCCAGACACAAGTTTTGTGCTATTATTGATCAAAGTCTATTTATACATTTACTTGCAGGTATTTAAGCCTCTGAATCAGGGACCGTCCGTTCCCTCTCTGTATCTTGAGTGTCTAGCGCGGCGCCTGTTCCAGGGCAGGTGTTGAGTACATGTTAAATCGATGAATGTAAATAGGAATTCTCCACCTAAAAAGAGTAGTTTGTTAAAAATTGCTAAATTGATTTTTATATACTTTTGTTGTGGCATTAAAAAAAACTTTCATACTAATACTTGGATAGGAGGGTATTAGTTTTATCTCTTTATGCTTTGCCAAAAATTTTTGCAATGTACCTTTATTTTGCAATAGAAACTTACTTTAAAAACAAGTTTAAGGGCACCTGGGAGGCTCCCTTTGGCTCAGGTCGTGATCCTGGGGTCCTGGGATCCAGTCACATCAGGCTCCTGCATGGAGCCTGCTTCTCCCTCTGCCTGTGTCTCTAACTCCTCTGTGTCTCTCATGAATAAATAAATAAAATCTTAAAAAAAAAAAGTTTAAGAGCCATCCCCTCTTTTTTTAATTTGTAAGATGTAAATGGATTCTATTATTTGTCCCAATCTCTCTCTTTTTTTTTTAAGATTTATTTATTTATTTATTTATTTATTTATTTATTTATTCATGATAGAGAGAGAGAGAGGCAGAGACACAAGCAGGGGGAGAAGCAGGCTCCATGCAGGGAACCCAACGTGGGACTCGATCCCGGGACTCAAGGATCGCACCCTGGGCCAAAGGCAGGCGCTAAACCGCTGAGCCATCCAGGGATCCCTGTCCCAATCTCTTTATAAAAATGAGACTTAAAACTTAATTTGTCTTAAAAAAAAAAAAAAACGCGTTTTATTGAGATCTAACATACAACTTAATTTCTATTTTAATTAATTGAAATCTTATTCCAAGTGGCTTTAAGTCAGTTTTATATTTTAGATTCTAAATGAAGTTTTTCTGTGTCCCACGAAAATTGTATGTGGCCCAACATGTTTACTCATTCTATCCTGATCAGTTTTTGGTTTTCAAGGGCATGCAGTACAACAGAATAAAAGAAACTGAGTGACCTAGTAGTTAGGAAATCTGAAATCTACTCCTGATTTCACATTAGCTATATACGACCTTGGAAAGATTTGACTAACTTTAAGACTCATTTTCGTCATCTGTAAAATCAGCAAGTTTAACCTATCAACAACATTTTGTTTGCCATTTTCATTTCTGCAACTCACTACATCTATTAGTTTTTATTAAATTCCTTCAACCTTAAGTGAGACTACCTGAATTTGAATCCTAGCCTTAACACTCTCTTAGGTTATTTAATTTCTGTGCTTTACTTTACTTATCTATAAACAAGAAATAGTAGTAGACTTTCTTTATATAATTATCATGAGGATTAATGAGAACAGTGTTGGGTGACTGGGTGGCTTTTGGTTAAGTGTCTGCCTTTGGCTCAGGTCATGATCCCAGGGTCCTGTATTCGAGTCCCTCATCATGCTCCCTGCTCAGCAGAGAGCCCACTTCTCCCTATACACTTCTCCCCTGCTTATGATCACACTCTCATGCTCATCACACTTTCTCTCTCTCAAATAATTTTATTTAAAAAATGAGAACAGTGTTTGGCACATAGAATTCAGTAGATATTAGCTGTTATTATTATTATTATTATTATCATTATTACTAAATAAACCTAGCCTTTCAACGTATTTTTACTCCTTTTAACGTTTTCCAGATAGTGTCAAAACTCAGTCCAAATCACACTTTCCAGGGATGCTTGAAATTGCCACAGATGTTCCAAGGACATTCTAGTCTATCTTAAACCATGGCACTACAATACCTAATGAAAAGCAAATGTAGGGGGATCCCTAGGTGGCGCAGAGGTTTAGCGCCTGCCTTTGGCCCAGGGTGTGATCCTGGAGACCCGGGATCGGGTCCCACATCAGGCTCCCAGTGCATGGAGCCTGCTTCTCCCTCTGCCTATGTCTCTGCCCCTCTCTCTCTCTGTGTGACTATCATAAATAAATAAATAATTAAAAAAAAAAAAGAAAAGCAAATGTATTCTTTTGCTTCTTATTCATCAGAAATACTTCTACTTTATTAAATTGCCCATTAAACAACCTTTCTTTGATATGCAGTATACAGTAGATAAACTGTTTCATTGAAACAACTAAATGCTAGTAACTTATCTTTTTTCTTCCCCTGCAACTCCTGTCAAGTGTCTGGTTTTATACAGCCCTGAGCTAAGAATTTTTTTTACATTTTTAAATGGTTGAAAATATCAATAGAAGAATAATACTTAATGCTATGTGAAAATTATATAAAGTTTACATGTCCGTAAATAAAACTAAATTGGGATACAGCCATGCATAATCATTTAGGTATTATCTATGGGAGCTTGCACACTATAAATGCAGAGCTGAATACAGTTAACCATTGAACAATGCAGAAGTTCCAGTCTCAAAGAGGAAGAGGGAATTTAATTAGACTCAATAAGTAGTGACAGTGTAAAAAACAACAAACAGGCTAACCTCGGAGATCCTGGGAGAAAAAAAGGAACGTATGTATATAGGAAGCCCACCCAGATTGAGAAGTATTCGTGCCTGTTCTTCACTTTCTGATTTCCTGAAATCCTTGTCAGTACCCTCTTCTCTGCCACCCTCATCCTAAACTCATTAATATAAATTCCTATCTCTCCAGTCCTTGTGCCATGGGAGCCACCAATAAGAGTTTCAGCCAACACTCAATAGATGAGATTGGAGGTAAACAGAGTCCCTCATCCTATAATTAAGGCTGGATCAGGGGGACTATGTTGCTGGACTTTCACACAACCATTTGGAACTTACTGGTTCATAAAAATAAAATGAGAGTGTCTGTACATCTAAGACACCAACTGATCCAGGAATCTGCCTGTACTGGCAACAGCAACAGCAACCTTGCTATAGCAAAATCGTTCAGGGATATTACAGGTTAAATAGATAGTCAAGCAATGAAATAGGACCCTAGCCATCATTTTCAATATTGTTACTATAAAAAAGTTAATTCTAATACCTCTAAAATTTGGAGATGGCCATTCAATGCTCCTTGGCTCATATTCACTTGCTCAGCTTAAGAGTTCTCCCCCCATAAGCCCTTCAAGGGCAGTTATTTATAAAAGCTACTATTTATTAAGCACCCACTCTACACTATCATGGGTATTTTATTTCATTTAAATCTCAATAAATTCTATATTACAAATGAAGAAACCTAAACTAAAAAAAGAGAGTAAATATTGCCCAAGGTTATATTAGATTTGGATCATTATCACCACCCAAGGATTTGAATTCAGATTTCTTGGGCTGCAAAGTTCCCCTCTAAGTGCTCTCCAAAGACCCCTGAATCCCAAAGTGAATACCAGCAGAGTACTACTTACCTCCTTGCTGACAAGGTGAGACACGAAAGATGAGATGACTTCTTTAAGTTGGATCTCCAGTGGTTTTCTAGGAGAAAGAACCATCTTCCCCAAATACTTTTCTTTTCCCCTTCTTAAAGATAGAGGAAAAGGTGTGACTTCTTTACCTTGACCTACTCCCAAACTATAAAGACCGTACTTTGTTGAAAAATAAAATAAACATCTCCAGCCAAAAGCCTTCTGATACTTTCCTACCACTAAGGGAAATGTTGTGGGGTGGGGCCGGCATACTGAGGTTTGGATTCATTTTCCCACCTCCTTCTGCTTTGATCACAGTTCTTTTCTCTCTCAGCAAATGCCAGAGAACACAAACACAAAAACATGAAACAAAACCAGCAAGATCACCCTCCAACTGGGCCACTCCCAAACCCTCTCCCTTCACTGACTGCATCAGAAGGCTGCAGGTAAGAGGCACAGTGCTCCTTTCTCAGATCAGGTGGGGCAAAGTTTATAAATTAGAATAAATTAACGAGGACAGGAGAGGAGCACAACTTTGTGCTGGGAGGGCCCCTTCTATCCAACACACAAGAGAGTTGATGGGAGGCAGGGGGCATTTCCAAAGGCCTCTACAGTAGGGATAAGAGCACTGGGGACAGAAGTCAGCTTTTCCTCCACGTTCTTTCCAACCCAAGCAGAAGAATTAAGAGTGGAGAGGGAAGACACACACAAGGAAAATGTATACCAATTAGGTAGATATTCACTTAGTTAAAGGCAAATACTTCTAGGAAAGTCTTAGAATTAAGTAAGTCATACAGATGAGTTGTGGCTTTAATCTGACTGTGACTCTCCTCCTGCCTATTGGAGTTTTCATTAGGCAGAAATAGAAGAGATGTAATTTTGCTCTCACTTGCTTTCTCTGCCATTGTGGGGTGTGTGTTGACTCTTTGCTGTGTGTTCTCCCAAGACTTTGAGGATCAAGCAATTCCTGGCAAAGAGACAAAAGTGGAATTGTCCCAAAATCAATGGATTTGGATGAAAATTGGTAGTAGAACCAATTACAACTGCAAGAGGAGACATTGGAGAAGCACCAGTTCTGGTCTCTAAGGAATTATACATGAGATGGTGCTCATCTATGCCCTTTTAAGGTCAATTACATCTTACTGTATCACTGAAAATATCACTACCATCTGGATAGCTGGACATGTTTTATTGGGAGAACACCTCTTCCTTTTATTTTATACTTCTGCACTAGTAGGTTGGTTTAGTAATAAATATGTGAGACCTTTTGTTTGGAAAAAAAAAAGGGGGGAGTGAGGAGAGTGTAGAAGGGAGAGGCCATATGGCAGACAGCAGCAGGAAGTTTTGTTTAGCCAGAAGCAACCTGAGGTCAATGGACTCTGGAAAAGTAATGAAGAAAAGGGACTATCCCAATCAAGATCCTGTCAAGTTATTTTGTGGGTACTGGCAAATTGATTCTGAAATTTTATAAAGAGGAAAAAGACACACAACCAGTGAACACAGTACTAAAGAAGAAGAACAAAGTAGAAGTACTGAGACTAACCAATTTTAAGACTTGCTGTGAAGCTACAGCAATCAGGACAATGTAGTATTGGTGAAAGAATAGACAAACAAATCAATGGAACAGAATAGAGAGCCCAGGAATAGACCCACAGAAATATAATCAGCTGATCTTTGACAAAGAAGCAAAGGCAATACAATGAAGCAAAGATAGTCTGTACTACAAATGCTGAAAAATTGGACAAACATATGCAGAAAATTAATCTAGACAAACCTTAAACCCTTCACAAACTAACTCAAAAATAGATCACAGATCTAAGTGTGAAACATAAAACTATAAAATTCCTAGAAGATAACATAGGAAGAAAAACAGATGCCCTTGGGTTTGATGTTGACTTCTTATGTACATACAACACCAAGGGCGTGATCCATGAAAGAAACAGTGGATAAGGTGGACTTCATTAAAATAAAAACTTTTGCTCTGTGAAAGACATACCAAGAGAAAGAAAAGACAAATCATAGACTGGGGGAAAATATATGCAAAAAACACATCTGATAAAGAACTCTTAAATTATACAAAGAACTATTAAAACTCAATAATAAGAAAACAACAACCCATGATATTACTATACATCTATTGGAATGGCTAAAATCTGAAACACTAACAACACCAGTGAGGATATGGAGCAACAGGAAATATCATTCATTGCTGGTGGGAGTGTGAATTGGTACGGTCACAATGTAAAATAGTTTGGTGGTTTTTACAAACTAAACATACTCTTAGCATATGCTCCAGCAGTTGTGCTCCTTGGTATTTACCCAAAGGAGTTGAAAACTCATGTCCACACAAAATCCTGCACGATGTTTATGACAATGTTATTTGTGATTGCCAAAACATGGAAGCAACAAAGATACCCTTCAATAGGTAAATATGTAAATAAACTGCAGTATATCCAGACAATGGAACATTATTCAGTACTAAAAAGAAACGAGCTATTAAACCACGATAAGTCATGGAGGAATCTTAAATGTATATTATTAAGTGAAAGAAACCAATCTGAAAAGGCTACCCATTGTATCCTTCCAACTTTATGACATTGTGAGGGGCACCTGGGTGGCTTAGTGGTTGAGCATCTGCCTTTGGCTCGGGTCATAATCCTGGGGTCCTGGGAATGAGTCCCACATTGGGCTCCCACAGGGAGTCTGTTTATCCCTCTGCATATGTCTCTGCCTCTCTCTCTCTGTGTCTCTCATGAATAAATAAAAAATGTATCACTCTGGTGGAGGGTGTTGATAATGGGGACGCTATATGTGTGTGGGGGCAGTGCTATTTGGGACATCCCTGTGCCTTCCTCTCAGTTTTGCTATGAACCTAAAACGTCTCTAAAAAATATTCTTACAAAAAAGAGGAATGGGGAATAGGATTTGGAAATCATCAGAGCCCACCACTTCTCCCTAGCTGAAAAGGTGAGAAGAGATAGGGGAGGTAAATTAATAAACAGAAGTGCTAGGAATGTTTCTCAAGCATGGGAAGGAATAATTACAAAACAGCAAAATATTCTGGAAGCAAAGAAAACAGAAGGTGTGTGCAGAGGGGGAAAAAAGTTTTTTTTCCCCCAACTAGAGTATAAACAAAGCTTGTCAGGAGCTATGCCTGCACTCAGTCATGTATTGTTATGGAATCACTGATGAAATAGAACATGAAATTTTCCAGCAAAAGAAACTGCCAGCCTCTTTTCTGCCTCAGACAACATAGCAAAGTGCCCTTGAAGCAATCTGTGTCTAGGTAAGAACCACATAATGGCCCCTTTAATTATACAATATAAATGAGGCTATTTCTTTTCTTTTATTTTTAAAAGATTTTGTTTATTTATTCACGAGAGACACACATACACACACAGAGGGAAAGGGAGGCAGAGACACAGGCAGAGGGAGAAGCAGGCTCCCTGCAAGGGGCCCAACATGGGACTTGATCCCAGGACTCCAGGATCACGCCCTGGGCCGAAGGCAGGCACTAACCCACTGAGCCACCCAGGGGTCCCCATAAATGAGGCTATTTCTGCATAAAAATGAGAGTGAAGCTGGGTCACACAGCATCCACCAATATCTAATTAAATAACAAAAACAACTTTGTTTGGTTTTTAGAAACAGCAAAATTTTGTCAGTAACAACCACATGAGATAAATGAGAAAAAGTGATGGCCAACTGCACAAGTCCAAGATTCTGCTCAGGATTAGTGTGGTTCTACTTGTATCTCCAAGAAGAAATCCTTGAAAGTTACAGACAAATCATAAGTCTCCTCAAATAATCCCAAATTTAGAAAGGAGGGGACTGAGAGGATATCCTTATTTTCCTCCCTTTCTGCCTAGGGAAGTAGAAATAGATACCAGAGAGATTGGGTGAAACAAGAAATGAACACAATCTGGACTGCCTCTCTCTGGTTGATGCTTAGGCTCCAGGGTACTACACCAAAGTGGGGGAATGGCACTGATAGTTCTCATGACAATGGGACTGGCAAGCATCAGAGAGCTCCTTTAAGGTAGACTACAGAAATCTACAAAATCTCACCGGAGTTCTGCCTCACTTTAGGTTCACTGGCCACAGTAATTGACTCAGGGATAGATCCCAACTGGGTCAGTCAGAATCCTCTGGGATTTTTCTGCTGCAGCTAGCAGGGAATGCTGCATTTTTTTTTTAAAGATTTTATTTATTTAAGAGAGAGCAGGACCGGGGCGGGGGGCAGGGGGGGGGCAGAGGGAAAGGGATAAGCAGGCAAGCAGGCTCTCCTCTGAGCATGAAGCCCTATGTGGGCTTGACTCCCAGGACCCTGAGATCATGACCTGAGCTGAAGGCAGACGTTTAACTGACTGAGCCACCCAGATGCCCCAGGACACTTGCATTTTTCAAGGAAAGGACCATCAACTCTGAACGTAGATGATGACTGAGTGTTTTAGGGAAGAAGAGAGAGAGAAAAGTAGAGCTAAATTCTATTTCTGACAGGAATGATGTAGATGTCATGAAAACCTCACTTGAACTCTTGGTCAAGTCCAGCTTCATGCTGATCTTGCCCAATTATGTGATTCCCAAATGTTCCCCATCTGCTTTTTCTTTCTTGAATGGGTTTGAGTTTTAATTATCTTTCTGTCACTTTGAATCCCAAGATTAATAAACAATAACTTACCCTCCAACCAGCATGAGAGTCCTAATTTCCCAGAATCTCTGGAAAATATTATCATCTGAATCAGCAGAAAGAACAACATCAGATAGGAAAAAAGCCAAGAATACCATTGCTGAAAAGTGTTCTATATATAACTCTACATAACTTGGCACAATTGCTCCAGGTAGGATTTTTTTTTTTAAGTAGAAGTATAGACACTAGGTAGAAAATTAATTCCATAGGAAAACATCTGGCAGAGCTCTGAACAAATGGAAAAAAGCAGAGATGAGGAATGGATTTCATCTGCTGATTTTTCCTTTTCTTTATAGCAAGGAAACAGAAAACAAGGAAAGGAAGGAAAGAAAGAAGCAAGGAAATTCAGTAAGCAGCTTTGTAAAAACCCTTATATCTGTTCCTGAAATTGCTAGAGATTCAAATGGTCAGAGTACTTTTCTTTCCCTGTGTTCTGGAAGAACGCTGCCATATCTTCAGCGCAGAGGCTTTTGATTATAGTTCTTGGATCAAAAGCACCCAGAAAAAGAGAGAGAGCTCTCCAGGTTGTAAATAGTGTTTTAATTAAAGTACATCTATCCAAATCAATAATGGATTTTCAGTAGATAAGGTCCTTTGCTTCCTGAATCTTAGGAACTCGAGGTACATAAAAGACTGCCTTTTTGCTACATGTGAAAAAAAGTCACTTTTGCTGTGTATAGTCCTGAAAAAAATCTTATCAAGCTTGTATTTTCAAAAATGAAATAAAAAAATAACACAGGGGACACCTGAGCACCTAAAGTGGTTGAGCATCTGCCTTTGCTTCTGCCTCTGCTGGTGTCTCTGCCTCTCTCTGTGTCTGTCATGAATAAATAAATAAAATCTTTTAAAAAAATAACACAGGATGGTATTTTTACATGTTTCTAACTTTCTCCTGTATATAATGACTTGGGTATCTATAATGGTACATTTGTTTGCCTAGAAAAATTTCGTCCTAGAGAAAAAGGGGTAGGAGATTTTGAAAGTTTCTCATAGAAGAGTTAGAATGGAAGCAGGCTGCTGACCAACAGAGTTGGGTGACTGAGGAAATGGCATGTTACTAAAGTAGTAAAAAATGGGGAGAAAATAGCAGGACATGCCTTTTTAGGTGGATAATGCCAAGACTGATTTTAGTGTTTGAATTTGAAGTAATCTTAGGACATCCAGGGTAAGACAGAGAGAGATGGGATTGTAGCCCAGGAATGATTATACAGCTAGTAATACAAAACTGGGAGATATTCAGTAAGTGTCAAGAGTTGACCCTGAGGCAGGGAAGGAATTTCCAGGGAAGAGAGGGGGGAAGAAAGCCAGTAGTGAAGAATGAAGAACTAAAGTTTGGTGAATCCCTAGTAGTAGTCAGGGGTCAACTCCTCTAATGCAGTCAGGTGGGTGAGAGGGTAATATAGGAACCATAGGAAGAACTTTAAGAAGTATGTTCTTGAAAAAAGAAAAAAAAAGAAAGAAAAGAAGAAGAAAGAAAAAGAAGAAAGAAAGAAGAAAGAGAAAGAAAGAAAGAAAGAAAGAAAGAAAGAAAGAAAGAAAGAAAGAAAGAAAGAAAGAAACTGTAAAAAGAATTCAAGTCCAAGAAGAGAGCATTGGATTTAGGATTTTAGGAGGTCATTGGTGACCTTCAGGAACCCACAAGAAGGATGTAAGGAAGTATAGGCTGCAGTAATATCTATAAATTGTCTTTGCCTTTGTATCTATATATTGTCCTCTTCTCAAGCTGGGTCCTGAAAGAAGAAAACTGAAGAAAATTACAAGGCTCCGGGGTGTCTGGTGTGGCTCAGTCGGTTAAGTGTCTACCTTCAGCTGAGATCATGATCTCAGGGTCCTGCGACTGAGCCCCACATCAAGCTCTCTCCTCAGTGGGGAATCTGCTTCTCCCTCTCTCTCTTTTTGCTCCCCCTCCCCCACTCATGCTCCTCCTTTCACTATGTCGAATAAATAAATAAAATATTTTTTTAATATTTTATTTCTTTATTGAGACACACACACAGAGAGAGAGAGAGAGAGAGAGAGAGAGAGGCAGAGACAGAAGCAGGCTCCATGCAGGGAACCTGACTTGGGACTCGATCCTGGATCTTCAGGATCACACCCCAGGCTGCAGGCAGCGCTAAACCGCTGTGCCACGGGGGCTGCCCTAAAATCTTTTTTTAAAATTTAAAGGAACATTACCAGGCTCAGAAGAATTAGCCCACTGTGAGCTACTTAATCCTCCAGCCAACCTTTGAATATGAGCTGACCAAGGACAGCTCTTGAATAGAGACAGAATATCTTTCTTTTTTCCTCTTCTTTCCATGCTTCTTTTAAAAATCTTTGTGTTTGTTTGTTAAGGATTAAGAAGTGGTTGAATTTCTCTGGTATCTAGAAGGTTCTGACAAGGAGATGTACTAACTAGAGAATATCTGGACTAAAGTAGACAAAAAGACAGTGGTTTCCTGAGCTTATTCAGTCAGAGAACAAGTCTTTTCTAGCTCTGGCTCTGGACCACCGTCCCAAAGAATCTAATTAGTTTGCTTCTTTGACCTTGATTAGTACCTTGGGAAGAGGTGTGAAAGCCTGTTTAGTTTCCTAAGCTTGCCAAGCCCTGCAGTCTTGGTCTACTTAGCAATCATGCCCTGCCCAGACCTCTTGCTGTCTGACCACATGGCTTAGCTAACCCCATTTGTGTCACACCCTTTGTATGTGCCTCCTTTGGAAAAGCCCATATAAGAGCTAGCTCCTTACACAAACAGAAAGATTTATAAGATTCTTGATGGAGCAAAGACCAATGATATAAGGAATGAAGGGTGGAGGGGTTGGACTTGGGAATGGTAAATGTAGAAATAAAGACCTTTAGCTAGAAAAACATTAAAAAAAAAAAAAAAGACCTTTAGCTAGAGTGGGTGAAGATGAAGTAAGAAAGGTTCAACTTAAGAGTCTTCAAGTGTTTCTACAAAGTAGGATGCAAATCCTTTTTGAAGAGGGAGTGTGAATTATATAGCATGTGAATGATGTCTCAATAAAGCTATATTAAAATGAAGTGAGTGTACACAAAGAAATGGAAAAACATCCCATGCTCATATGCTGGAAAAATGAATATTGTTAAAATGTCCATTCCACACAAAGCAATCTACACATTCAGTGCAATCCCTATCAAAATGTCAACAGCATTTTTCATGGAACTAGAACAATCTTAAAACTTGTATAAAACCACAGAAGACCCTGAATAGCCAAAGCAATCTTGAAAAAGAAAAGAAAAGCTGGAGGCATCAAAATTCTGGACCTCAAGTTATATTATAAAACTGTACTAATGAAAATAGCATATTACTGACACAAAAACAGATATATAGATCAATGACACAGAATAGAAAATCTAGAAATAAACCCACAATTATATGGTCAATTAATCTTTGACAAAGCTGGAAAGAGTATCCGATTGGAAAAAGGCAATCTCTTCAACAGATGATGTTGGGAAAACTGGAAAGCAACATGTAAAAGAATAAAAGTGGACCATGTTCTTATACTAAACACAAAAATAAATTCAAAATGGATTAAAGACCTATAGGTGAAACCTGAAACCAAAAAAATCCTAGAGGAGAGGCCAAGCAGTAATTTCTCTAACATTGGCCTTAGCAACTTTTTTCTAAACAGGTCCCCTGAAGCAAGGGAAACAGAAGTAAAAATAAATTATTGGGACCATATCAAAATAAAAAGCTTCTACACAGAGAAGGAAACAATTAACAAAACTAAAAGGCAATCTACAGAATGAGAGAAGATATTTGCAAATGAATATCGATACAGGGTTAGTAGCCACAATATACAAAGAACTAAAAAACTCAAAACCCAAAAACCAAATAATCCAATTAAAAAATGGACAGAAAAACTTCTAAAAGGCCAACAAACACATGAAAAGATGCTCATCACCACTCATCATCAGGGAATTACAAATCAAAACTATAAAGACATATCACCTCACACCTGTCAGAATGGCTAAAATAAAAAACACCGGAAACAACTAGTTTTGGTGAGAATGTAGAGAAAAAGGAATCTCTTGCACTGTGCGGGAATGCAAACTGGTACAGCCACTCTGGAAACCAGTATGGATATTCCTCAAAAAGTTAAAAATAGAATTACTTTGTGATCCAGCAATTGCACTACTAGCAACTGGGTATTTACCCAAAGAACACAAAAAGGGCAATTCATAAAGATCCATGAACCTCTATGTTTATAGCAGCATTATTTACAATAACCAGATTTTGGAAGCAGTCAAGTGTCCATCAACTGATGAATGAATAAAATACAGGTCACACACACACACACACACACACACACACAGGAATATATTGGAATATTATTCAGCCCTTAAAAAGAATGAAATTTTGCCATTTGCAATAACATGGAGGGAGCTAGAGAGTATTATGCTATGAAATAAGTCAGTCAGAGAAAGACAAATACCATATGATTTCACTCATATGTAGAATTTAAGAAACACACAAGCAAAAGGAAAAAACAGAGTGATAGAAACAGAGAGACAAACCAAGAAACAGAATCTTAGCTGTAGAGAACAAACTGATGGTCGCCAGAGGGGAAATGGGTGGGAGTGTGGGGGAAAAAGGTCATGGGGAGTAAGGAGTGCACTTGTCACTGGATGATTAAAATAAAAGCTTAAATAAGTAAGTAAATAAATAAATAAATAAATGGAGTGAATGTAAGAAATGAGGTAAGATTAACAAAGTATTGAGTTTATTTATTAAAGATTTTACTTATTTATTTATTAGACACACACACACACACAGACACACACACAGAGGCAGAGACACAGGCAGAGGGAGAAGCAGGCTCCATGCAGGGAACCCGATGTAGGACTTGATCCCAGGACTCCAGGATCATGCCCTGGGCCGAAAGCAGTGCTAAACCACCGAGGCTGCCCCAAAATATTGAGTTTAAAAGTCACATTCATATTAGCATGGCAGTTCTGAGTTACGGATTGCAGCTGTCTTCGTGTTCCTCTTTTCATTTCCCATTGAAATATTAGATGGTTCCAAAGGTTTGCACAGAACCTGTTCACCTTTCTAGTAGTCATTCCAGGGTAGGAACAAAGAGACCATCATATTTCCTAATCAACAAATGCCAACACGGTGGATACACTAAATATTCCAATGCATAAGTAGTATTTATGTAGGATGTTTTAGGCTATATTTAACAGACTATGTAACCACCAGTGTCTTAAATAATAAAGACATGTAAATTGTATCATACAACAAAGATAGTTCTAGGATGGAGCAGTGACAAAATGTGGGCTTTCTCCTGATGGACACATTCTAGTTTTAGCAGCTCCAAATCTTTCCTCATCAGAAAACATATAGGACAGCAGAAAGGATAATGAAGGAAAAAAGGAATTTTCCTCACTTTCTACTTACTTTTTCCAGCAAAGAAAATCTTTCTAGGAAGCTATCAAGCAAACTTCCTCTTATATATTTTTTTAAAAATATTTTATTTATTTGAGAAAGAGAGAGAGAGACTCCACACTGAGCACAGAGCCCAACAAGGAGCCGATCTCCCAACCCTGAGATCATGACTACATCCGAAACCAACAGTTGGATGCTTAACCAACTAAGGCACTCAGGTGCCCCCCTATTATTATATGTTTAATGGTAAAAATGGGTCACAATGCAATCCTCTGGATTTAAGGGAGGCTAGTGAAGTGAATAACTGACTTTTTAGCTTTAAAGATAGACGTGCAAGAAAGGAGAGGGCTAAAAATGGCTTTTGGGTAGGCAACAAAGTTGTCTGCTGCATTATGCCCTGGGAAAAGAATAATAAACTGAAAAAATATTTGCTTAAGGAACTTCTAATATGAGCAAATTTCATTTAAATTAAGGTAAAGCTCAAAAGCTGAAAATTAAGATTTGAGAAAAATAGCACACTTGAATAGCAAAACAAACAAACAAACAAAAACCCAAAAACATGAGCCGATGAAAATGTTATGAAAAGAAATCTGATTACTATAGCTTTGTGTTTGTGCTTTTGTGAGGACTATATATCTCTTGGAGAATAGCTAACTTTTCCTAGAATTATCCTTTCTCTCCTCCAGCGTAGATGCCTAAGGGGCCAGGAGCCTGGATGTTGCTACTCCAACAAGTTAATGGGGAGTGTCTCTAACAACCACTTGTAATAATTACAAGTAATAATTATTGTAATAATTACAATAATTATTTTTCTTTCCATATTAATTTTGAATTGGGTCACATCTTGTATCACTATACTTCTCAAAGAGGTTTTAAGTAAAATGCTAAGGATCCTAAATGTAATACCAGGAGATGAAAAATGTTAACATTTGGAGAAATTTAACCTAAGTCCCAGATCTGGGATTCCTGCAAAGGTCAAAAACAGAAAAACTAAACAACTGTTTTTCATTCAGACCATGACTGGGTCGTATGTTGTGAAGCTGCACTCCTAATTAGTAACTTCTAAACTTAAAAAATATTTTCTGTATTTTTTTATTATACAGATTGAGAAAAGGAACCACATTGGTTTGTTTTTTAATGTTAGTAATAAATAGAGATATTGCTTATACGTTCTAGTTTTAATGGCTTTGACTACATTGACCCTTAAATTTTTATTTTTAAAAAAGGAAATACAGAACTGATTTAAAAAAACACATATGCACCACTATTGAAGTCTATAATATGGAAAAAAGTTATTTAGACACATTCAAACTTTAGGCTTCAAATTCTATGCCCTTTCCAGAAATTATCATAGCTGACTCCTTTGAATAATAAATAGGAAAACTTATTATCAAATTGTACTTATAATTAAAAATACTCTTTCCACAATTGAACACAAAGTGAAATTAAAGAAGAAAGTAGTGCATGTTTAAGAGTGTATGGGTACACTCTTGGAGTAACTCTTGGAAATCCAGAGTTAGTAGAAGATTATTTTAAGCTAAAGACATTTGAGATTCAACTAATGCCTAAAGAAGGTACCCTGGAATTTCCCTTATGAAAACCAGAAACTTTTGGAAAACTAGGTTGCCATAAATTCCCTTTTCTGTCAGTTTTTACTCACAGGAAGGAATCCAAGAGAAAATCTACCAAAAATCCACCCCCTATCCCCCAGGAGTACGGGGGGCGGGGGGTGTACCTGCCTAGACAAACATTATCACAAACTTTTTATCTCTCCTTTGTTCTAAAACCCATTTGTCTCCTTTAGAGAAACTTATTCTTTTCTCCTCTCTCTTTTCCCTTCCTGAGTTAGGCATAAGCCTCTAACTTTAAGCATTTAATGAACTAGCTACTTCCTTTGTTAGTTTTCTTATGCATACAAATAAGCAGTTTCTCTTTTGTTAATCTGTCTTTTGTCAGTTTTTTTTTTTTTTTAATTTTTTTTTTATTTATTTATGATAGTCACACAGAGAGAGTGAGAGAGGCAGAGACACAGGCAGAGGGAGAAGCAGGCTCCATGCACCGGGAGCCCGACGTGGGATTCGATCCCGGGTCTCCAGGATCGCGCCCTGGGCCAAAGGCAGGCGCCAAACCGCTGCGCCACCCAGGGATCCCCTCTTTTGTCAGTTTAATTTGCAGGCTCCTGGAGGGTAAAAGAAAAGGTTTTTTCCTTTCAGGGCAGGTCTTCCTGTTTTCACAAGTGGTGCTATTGTCGTTTTTTGGTGGAATAGTCTTCACCCATACTAGTCCATGATTTCAGGACATTAAGTGTCCCTGGCCCTTGCCAGTAGTGTTCACACAACCCATAAGCTTGCATGTCACAATGTGTCGACCAGAGTACACATATCATAAGTAGGGTTGTCAAATAAAATACAGAAAACCCAGTTAAATATGTGTTTCAGATTATTTCAGAGTGTTTTTTTTTTTTTGTATGTTCCAAATATTGCACAGGACACACTTATACTAAAAAATAATTTGTTATTAAATATTTTTTGAGCAATTTTAGGTACATAGCAAAATTGAGAGAAAGATACATAGATTTCACATATATTCTCTTCCCCTTGTAGAAGCTAATGGGAGGCCACCCCAAAATATGCCACTTTAATGTATTGATTATTTTGTTTTGTTTTGTTTTTAAGTTTTATTTATTTTTATTTATTTATTTATTATTTATGATAGTTACAGAGAGAGAGAGAGAGAGAGGCAGAGACACAGGCAGAGGGAGAAGCAGGCTCCATGCACCGGGAGCCCGACGTGGGATTCGATCCCGGGTCTCCAGGATCGCGCCCTGGGCCAAAGACAGGCGCTAAACCGCTGCGCCACCCAGGGATCCCTAATGTATTGATTATTTTGAATTAAAAGTTACTTAAGAAACAGCCAGTGCAAAAACATTCTGACTCCTCTTGGTCTCAATAAAGTAGGAAATAAACTTCCCCATGTAAATGTACCCTCCCTATATCAGAGATAGGGAATTTAGTGCCAAGAATATATATATATTATATATATATATTATAATATATATATATTATATATATATATATTATAATAATTTACTACCTCAACCCAAATTCTGTCTAGAATTCCTTAATAATTGAAACTCCCAAATGTCAGTTTTCTTTGTCCTGTCAATTCTTCATGAGATTTATTGTTTATTTGTCTAAAAAGTATAAAAACTGCCTGCCTTAGTCATTTCTCTAGGTCTCAATTTCATTATTAGGCCTGTTTGTGCACCTATTCTACTGTTTTTTCCCCCTCTTGTCAATCTGTCTCGTGTGAATTTAATTCTTAGAAAAGTTAGGAGAACTTTAAACAGAAGAGAAAATTTTTTCCTCCCCAATACCCTACACATACATACCTTCCCTGATAATATCTTCTACAAGAAAGGTACAAGGTTTCCTACCATTGATGTACCTACACTGACACATTATCACCCCAAGATCAAAATCTACATTGTATATTTTACAGATTTGGACAATTGTGTAATGACATTTATCAATGGTTAGAGTATCATACAGAATAGTTTCATTGTCCTAAAAATCTTCTGTGCTCCAGCTTCCTATATTTTTTATATGCTAAATCTGAAATCCCTAACCCAAAGGCTTCTACTCATTCTGAGAACTACTCCTATCAGGAATAGACTTGCCAGCTTGTTAAACAGTCTAGAGTTCAAAATATTGTAATCATTCATTCAGCAAATATTAATTCACAGTATTTTTAAGTGTTCACTAGGTATCCTATCCCTCACTAGATATTGTAAAACACAAAAATGATTAAGACATACTCCTCAGTCTCCAGGGGTTGTGTAGCGCTGGTTCTCCCAAATCATCTAAACAACTTGTTGATAAGACAAAGCTGTTTATTGCAATCAGAGAGGGCACTGCCATAACAGAGAGAGAAGGGCAAAGTTGGGATATTTATTGAGATTTTTAAGTTTGATTTAAAGCAGTTCTTTTAATTCCAGTCCAGAGAAAGGGCATGTTGATTAGTATTGGGTATGGATCATTATGTAGATTACATGGATGTTATAGTTTAGAATTGATGGACATAGAAAGTAAGGACTTTCTGGCAAGTTTTGGGATACAAACTGTTTTCTGATACCTTCTATTGGAAAATTTATGGTTCTCCCAGGAAATTCCACTTTTTTACATTTTCCTTTAGATCTAAATAGTTAATGGTTGTTTGACTTTTCCTGGGAAAATCAACATTATCCTGGACAATTATGCCTGGAATTTGACTGAGGCATACTCCTACTTTGCATAATTCTACCACCAAGATGTCAAAGAGAGTAAATTCCTCCATAATATCCAAAAAATGGATGATCTTTTGTTATGCTTTGAAGAGGAAGATGATCAGTCATAAGACTGATTCTGTCTCTCTACTTACTGTTTTAGCAGATGGTCATAAGTTTCCCAAAGAGAATTTATAATTTTACAGAATCAAAGTTCTTTAGCTAGGATATGATTTATCTTTGAAGAGATAAATCCTTTACTTCTGACAGATTCTAGGCTGTTTAAAAATTTGCAAGGCCAGCAACCAAGACACAATTAAGAAGATTCCTGAGTGGCACTGTCTTTTTCAGACAGTGGATTCCCGACTCTTAAAAAATAACAATGTCAAAAAAAAAACAAAAACAAAAAAAACAATGTCTTTACAGATTTTATTTATTTATTTGAGACAGAGAGAAAGAGGTCATGAGTGGGGTAGGGGTGGGGTTGGCAGAGGGAGAAGCAGACTCCCCGCTGAGCAGGGAACCTGACGCTGGGCTTGACCCAGAACCCTGGATCATGACCAGAGCTAAAGGCAGACACTTAACCAACTAAGCCACTCAGGCGCCCCTGAAATAATAATGTCTTTAAACGGTATGTGTTAAAAGCAGCTGTATGACTTAACTAAGTCCGCGGTAATGAAACCTCTGCTTTGGGAACCCAAACATGAAAAGAACTTTTGCAAGTTAAAATGAGCCCTTCAACAGCCTTCCATTGTGGTTTGTATAATAACAGTGACCACAACAGCTCAACTAGTAGACAGAGGCAACCTGTTTTGAGGGCCTTCCTTCAGTCTGATGTTCCATCATGCTATATGATCTCTGATTTTCACTGAAAACACACCACATTTCCTAGTAAATAAGCTTACCGCCCGTGAAATCCTATTATCTTCTTTGTTACATATTTCTGATCTTTGTTTTAATACTTTAAATCCTACTACTTTCCTTTCATTAACCTGAAAAAGGAAACTCATGACTGTCTAACCTCAGTTTGTGAAATCCACATCCCGAATGGATGTATTTAGAACTCTCATTAGAAAATGCCGACTTAACCTTGTTTTTTTGATAGGTCATATTTTATTTTATTTTTTTAAAATTTTTATTTATTTATGATAGTCACACAGAGAGAGAGAGGCAGAGACACAGGCAGAGGGAGAAGCAGGCTCCATGCTGGGAGCCCCACGGGGGACTTGATCCCGGGACCCCAGGACCATGCCTTGGGCCAAAGGCAGGCGCCAAACCACCAAGCCACCCAGGAATTCCCAAGAATTTAATGTTTATTCCTATGCAGGAAAGAGTGAGCCCTCAGTGAGCCTTTTCAGCTGCTCCATTAGGAAGTGGTTGGTGCTAATAACCAGGTCTTCAGGTCTCTAGACCGCTTGAGTAACAATGGCCCTTCCTCTCTCCTTCGAAGCCTAATTCTGACTTAAAATTTAGCTCCCCCAAAGGTTAGCAAAAGGGAGGAAATGTTATGCCATAAAAGTAATGGAACTCATGGATCCTCTAAGGCTCCCTGCTTTGACCTTTCCTTCTCAAGGCATAAGACTCGTCACAGTATGGGCTCATGAAGGAGCATGTAGAGCTGTGATTTAGATCCTTAGAGCCAGACTGCCTGGATTCAAATCCTGGCTTTGGTGCTCATGAGCAGTGTAAACTTAACTTTTTGGGGCTTAAAATAGCACCTACTTCATGAATTAGACCAGCACCTAAACCATGCTAGAGGCTCGGGTAATATCAGCTCTTAGTTTCACAGCTGAAACTGTATACTTAACTGGAATGTGGTTTATCTGAAAGGTAAAATAGGAAGATGGTGTTGTTTTAACTCTAAGTAACTTATATGAGCAGACATCATCAAGATACCAATGCAAATCATTTCATACTCACATAAGTAACCCAGGTTTTTTCCTCATCACTAAAATTCCAAAAGTTAATACAACACAGAGAAAAAGTGCAGGCTTTTAAGTCTATTGTGACACTGTGTGTCCTTGCCTTAGTTTCTCCATTTGTAAAATGGTTAAAAATAGTACCTCCTTTGTGGAGTTGTTCTGAGGCTTATTTATTTATTTTTTAAAGATTTTAGTTATTTATTCATGAGAGACACACACACACACAGAGGCAGAGACATAGGCAGAGGGAGAAGCAGGCTCCCTGTGGGGAGCCTGATGCTGAACTGGAACTTGATCCCAGGACCCCGGGATCACGACCTGAGGCAAAGGCAGATGTTCAACCACTGAGCCACCCAGGTGCTCCTGTTCTGAGATTTAGATGAGAAAAATGCTAGTAAAGTGATCAGCAGTTTCTGACCAACAGTAAACACTTAATATTATGTTACCAATAATAAATGTCAGTGGTGGTTTTATTTTAAGTAAAATAACAAGGCATTTGGCCCCTTCAAATATTCTTGAAGGTTGCAGTATCGTCACAAATTTGATGTGGTCAGAACTGGGGCTTCTCATTATAGATTTAGACATAGAAAAAATTCTAGAATGATTCTATGCCTAGGCCATAGTCAGCAGTTATGAGCGCCTCTGTGAATACTTGGACTGTTTTCGTCTGTGAACCTCACATCTCAGTCTCCAAGATTCTTTGCTTTGTTTGGCCTTACTATTTCAGGTTGGTTTAGCTTTGGCAGGTTGTTTATGCCATCACTAGGTCTTGCTGTATCTAATCTAGTCTTGATCTGAATCTGTTAGAAGCAGCTTAAAGAAGCCATAGCTTGTTGGCATTAGTTGATAAAGCATGGAAAAAAAAAAAAGAAAAAGAAAAAGCATGGAAGCTTTGGGAAAACAGTTTTTAAGAGTAATAGAAAAAGCACAGGACGTTATTAGATTGGATTTAAATGCCTTGCACTTATATGGGAGTTGGGATTACTTTCTCTATGGGCGAATTCCAGCAAAATTTCAGTCAGCGTTTTTCCTCATCCGATTTACTTGGCTTAAAGCTCATTATCATCTAAATAGATTAAAATTAATTCTAGTTTTAGCCCAAGTAAAATGTAATGAGGATGATAAACCTTTACTGCCAGTTTTCTCAAATGCAAAGCATTTTACAAAGCAAAATGGTAGTCTTACATGATTGGTTGCTCTCAAATATTCAAAGCACAGCTATGGGTCATTTATACTTCTAAATACTTTATTTATTTTTAAATATTTTATTTATTTATTCATGAGAGACACAGACAGAGAGGCAGAAGACAGAGGGAGAAGCAGGCTCTTCTCAGGGAACCCGATGTGGGACTCCATCCCCAGACCCTGGATCAGGCCCTGAGCCAAAGGCAGATGCTCAACCGCTGAGCCACCCAGGTGTCCCTGGATAAATACTTTAAATTGCGATAATAAATGAACAATTTTTTTTTAGCAGAAAAAAGTTGCCATTAATTTACAAGGAAAAGTGAAGTTGTACCTACACATTCATATACTTAAAGTAGGTTGTTTATTAAATCCCCTTTCCCTTACCACAGCCTTTGATCCAAACTGTATTTTCATTTGCAGTGGATCAAGGATATTGCTGTGGCAACATTGGAACTCAAAGCACCAGAATGTGGCCAGTTCAGAGTCTGTCCTTCTATGTCCATAGCTCTTTGTTTATGAAATTTATCATTTATTTGCTATATTTGACTTGTTTGGTTCTTCATGTACCTATCCAGAAGATAAGTTCTGAGAACTACCACTGCCTGGGATCATGTCTTTTTGGAAAGAAGAAAGGAAGGAAAGAAGGAGAGAAGGAAAGAGAATAGGAAGGGAGAGAGGAAGGAAGGAAAGAAAGAAAAAAGGGAGGATAGTGGCTTTTTTTCTTAAAGATTTTATTTATTTATTCATGAGAGAGAGAGGCAGAGATACAAACAGGCTCCATGCAGGAAGCCTGATGTGGGACTCGATCCTGGGTCTCCAGGATCAGGCCCTGGGCTGAAGGCAGCGCTAAACCACTAAGCCACCCAGGCTGCCCAGAGGATAGTGTTTGTATGGAGCCAGAGTCAGAGACATGGGCCTAGGAAAATACTGTTACCATTACGATCTCCTACCTTTTACATACTACTCCACTGGCTGCTCTTTTATGTCACTTTCCAGTTTTTTTTTATTAACTTAGCCTAAAAGAGTAGTAATCCTAAAATCTTTCCTTTCTTGTCATGAATGGATTCAGTAATTTTAATCCCCATTAGTAGTAATACAGTTAATTGGAAATATTTTTTTTAATGTAAGATTTAACCTAGGCTACACTGAATAATTCACAGATCTGTCATACATGGTCTTGTCCATTCTCCTACTTTGAAGTTTGATTTTTATGTTTCTGTCAGCTCCAGGGTCAGTAAAACCTTCTGAGATGTAAAAAGAAAAAGAAAACGTTGCTTTCCCTGTATACTCTTTTTTTCATGGGAGCTGAAGGTATTAATTTTGGAACCACGCCTGTTTTTTGCCCCAAAACTATCTTAAATAATGTATGATGGCACACAATGAAATACAGTTGTGAAATGACTTTTGGGAGTACTGTTCTTTGACTCCAAAAAACACTTGATTGAGTGCATTCTTTCTGAGTGCAAGACAGAGCCCATTGACCTGAGGGATAGAATGACATATGCTGTGTCTTTCACCGTTTCACGAATAGGATCTTCCCTGTAGATTATGTTGTTGTCAGTCTTTTTGCTATTTTAAGGGAAACACATCAATCTAACATTTTAAAAAATTATATTTCCTTCTTTAAATAGATAATACAGTCGTCTGGTGAGAAACTCAAAAGGTACACAAAGTATATAGTGAGATGTCTCTCTCCTGCCCTTGTCTCCCAGCCACTCAGTTCCTGGAGATAACTGCATTTTGGATTCTCTTCCAGACATATCCTCACACTGATTTTTGACACATCTCTCTCAATCTAAACAGACATTTGGCTCAGCCCTTACATGTCAAATTCAGTTATTTCCTAAATGAGTTGTTTCTCCCTGCTGGCCATTTGCTATAAATTGATTCACAAAATGGAAAAACTTAATATAATTAAGCTTCCATTTAAATGAACTTGATAGAATGTCAACACTGCTGGGATTAATTTAAATAATGTTTAAAAGAAAAAGGATTGCCATAGAGTCCAGATGGCAACTTAAAAAATGTGTATATAAAGCAGTATCTTTTCTTAGGTTTATCTGTCACTGAAGATGAGGACTTCTATTACAGGGAGTTCTTTGTTTTTGTTGTTAAATCTTGACCTGTTTCAAGTTAGGCTTCCAATCCAATTCCATGGTGCCCCTTCTTTTTCTACCTCTTTTTGGATGGTTTTAGTGATAACCTTGTTCTACCTCCTCTATTGTGAGCTTTACAGTTAGATTTTACACTTTCTTAAAGCTGCCCATTGGGTATAGGCATATTTGTTTCACTTTCCTGTCCTCCTCTGTCCTGCAGCTCATCAAGATCCCAGCAGGTAAACACAATCACAACCTAAAGCTCAGGTCATGGTCTTGGGGTCCTGGAATTGAGCTCTGCATCATCAAGCTCCCTGCTCCCTGAGGGTCCTACTTCTCCGTCTCCCTCTGCCTTCCACTTCCCCTGCTTGTGCTCGCTGCTCTCTCTCTCTCTCTCTCTGTCTCTCTCTGTGTGTCAAGTGAATAAATAAAATCTAAAAAAAAAAAAAAAAAAAGAATTAACTCATAATGGTCATGATGAATAAGCCTGTTTTTGGGAACAGCACTTCTACGCTGGGCTTTCCATTCAATGCAATTTGTTGAACTGTTCACTTGCCACACTATTAATGGGTTATTTGTTTGGATATGGAAATTAGTTTATTAAGTGGATACTTAAGTCAAACAGATTTTTAGTAAAATTGGACTTTCCTTGATGATGCAGGTCCTAGATTCTGCTAAAGTGAATTATTTATGAGGTGATCATGAAGGAAGATGTGTGATCCCGCCCACAAGGAGTATTGTAGAGGCACATGGGTGGCTGAGTGGTTGAGCATCTGCCTTTGGCTCAGGTCATGATCCCGGGGTCCTGGATCAAGTCCTGCATTAGGCTCCCCATGGGGAGCCAGCCTGCTTCTCCCTCTGCCTATGTCTCTGCCTCTCTCTCCTTGTGTCTCTCACAAATAAATAAATAAAATCTTTTTTTTTTTTCTTTTTTAAGAAAGAGTATTGTATTCGTGAAGGCTGTTATAATGAAGATACAAGGCAAGGTATTTTCCTCAGAGCTATGTCCTGTCAGTCCACAATAAGACAACTTTCTAAGGAGGGCTTTTAGGTATTTCTAGGGGTTGTTCCTACTTTGCTAGGATTCAACAAGGCCTTACCTCATACTAAACTATATACACATTTAGAGCAAGGTTTTATTAGTTCTGATCCCATAAATTTATACTAACAGAACATGTACTAATAGGAACAGTGTTTTTATTTTTTCATTATCAAGTACTGTAGCTAGGCAACCAGGAATTTGATTAGAATCTGTTTGCTTGACACAACAATTCTCATTGCCCTCAAGGTCTCCACCAACAAGGCTAGGAACTCTTGTGACAATGTCAAGCAGTTCAAGAATTTTTGGATCATCTATGTTAATTTTTTTCCCCCAGTGTGCTTCAGATCAAGTACTTCTTATTCATTTTAGAAACCACATTGCTGGGCAGCCCGGGGCTGGGGGTGGGGGTGGGGGCTTCGGGGCTCAGTGGTTTAGCGCAGGGTTTAGCCCAGGGCATGATCCTGGAGACCTGGGATTGAGTCCCATGTTAGGCTCCCTGCATGGAGCCTGTTTGTCCTTCTGCCTGTGTCTCTGCCTCTCTCTCTCTGTGTGTCTTTCATGAATAAATAAAATTTTTTTAAAAAAAGAAATATGCTTTATGGGATATTGCTTTATGGGATGCAAGGCTGGCTCAGTTGGTGGAATATGCAACTCTTGATCTAGGGGTTGTGAGTTCAAACCCCAGGTTTGGAACAGAGATTACTTAGAAACAAAATCTTTAGGGGTTCCTGGGTGGCTCAGTCAGTATAGCATCCAACTCTTGATCTCAGGGTCCTGTATTCAAGCCCCACATTGGGTGTGGAGCTTATTTAAAAAAAAAAAGAAGAAGAAGAAGGAAGGAAGAAAATCTTAAAAAGACCCCAAACCATACTGTTTAGATGGGTTACCTGAAATACAGTCTCTTACTAGCACAAGCTTGTACCTCATAGGTTGAAAACAAGCTTATCAAAGGGCCCAACCTATTTTGGGTATAAGTAAGAATTCATTATAATTAAGTTTGGAGTTGTATACAAAATATTGATGTTCTGTTTCTAGTATGTATTCTCATAAGAAACCTCATTAACTAAAGGAAAGGGCAGTGAAAACTGTGTGGCCAGATAATCTTGGTTTATGATGTTCAAAAGTTTCATAATTACGTTGTCTGCTACAATGTACTTTACTTATATGTGGTTATCTTACAAGCTAGGATACTGAGAATACTGACAATTAATAGCTATTGACTTATCTAATATATTTCTTATTTAGGCACAGCAACAGAGAGAAAGGGTTTTAGAATAATAACATTGAAGCTGTAAGTAGGTTAAGCTACTACTTGCCCATAAGAACAGCATGAATGCAACAGATATTTGTCCACGTATTTTTTAAAGGTAAGAACTATACCTTTGTGTTTTGGTTTGGCAGTATCTTTAGGTAAATGAATCACTTCAAGTTTCGTTTCAAACAACTTTCTGTTGAAAACTGGTAGGCACATGGCTGCTATTTTATTTCCTTACTGTGATTTCAGATGGTTTGTATTTAAATAATTCTCCTGAAAATGAGTTTAGGACTGGCAGGTAATGACTCAATGGAACAATTTCACCTCTGACTCATGGAGAATCTGGTATTAGTCATTTGACTCATCTGCTTCTCTCATTTAGGAAATGTCCCTATAAATGCACCATAGGTGCTTGTGAAATGCTCCAATGCACATATAAAAGGTGCTAGAAAATTATAAGGTTAGAGAGCCTTACTTTAAAACATAGCTTTATAAAACTTCAAACAGGTGTTTAGTTTCATTATAGACCAATTCTAGAATTACCTATTTATGTGTAGGGGGAAAAAACAACCCACCTCCCCTCCAAATGAAATATATCATTAAAAAGTTTTATAGCTTCTGTAGACTTCTGATCATTAGGTTAAATAAAATAAATGGAAAGAAACATTCACTGCTGGATTTAATTTAAAAACGTTTCCTAATTAAGTTTAAAAATCCACACAATATCCAGTGCCCGCCATAAATTAAATTAATCAGATCAGTTGCTTATTCCACTTTGGTTAAGTAGAATTAAACCTGTCTGCAGTATAATTTTTTTAAGATTAACAAATGTCAGCCTCCCAAAAATATTTCCATTAAATAGAAAGTACAATGCAGTGTGTAAATGACATGCTTTTATTAGAATAACTGACAACTTTTGTTAATAATAGACTGTACTTTTTTAGAACAGCTTTAGATTTACATAAAAATTGAGAAGATAATTCAAGAAGTCCCCACAGACCCCATAGCTATTTTCTCTTATTATCAATATCTTACATTATTATGGTGCATAATAATATTAACTAAATATCTGTATAAATTACAAGTCAAATAAAGACAATAAAGTAGGGGTGCCTGGATGGCTCAGTCAGTTAAGCATCTGCCTTCGGCCTGGGTCATGATCTCAGGGTCCTGGAATGGAGCCCCACATTGGGCTCTCTGCTCAGTGAGGAGTCTGCTTCTGCCTCTCTCCTCTATCTGCCCCTCCCCCTAATTGTGCTATTTTTCTCTATCAAATAAATTAAAAAATATTTTTTAAAAGATGATAAAGTATATTTTTTATTCAGAATTTATTTGGGTTATTGGCATTTCAGAATTTATTTGGGTTATTGGCATTTCCTTCTCTACTCATGTGCTAAAGCATGGTCTCTCAGCTTTGTTTATATTTTCCTATGAGCCCTGATTTACCCACCTCAGTGGTAAGAAGAAACCAAATGTTGCTTCATCCTTTTTTGTCCCCTTCATTTCTTTTGATGTCACAGCAGCAGCAATTCCTCAGCTTGTGCCACAGCTCTTTGGGCTCATGTGAGCTAGTCTTACTGGGCAGACCTGAGTTCCTGAAACATGTAACTTTACTTTTAACATTCCTTAAATTGTGCCCAATTTTATGGGGCAGGAAGATCACACATTTTTGGAGGCCTCTGGAAAAGAATAGACAAAATTAGGTTAATTTCTTAGAAGAGGGCCATGCAAATGAAAAGCACTGGAGTTTAACATTTGTTAGCTTCGTGATTAAATCTGTCACTGTGTATTTCCTAATACTTACCCCCCAAATGTGTGTGTGTGCCCCCATGCATCTGCATGCTTATGGATGTGTATGTGTGTATAAAACCAAAACAGTCATAGGCACATGTTATTTCTGAGTTTTTTGTCTTCTACTTTCAATGTAGAATCTAGCGAGTTAGACTATACCACCTCAGTGGTCAAACTTGACTCTCAAATTTCATGACTCTTATATAAAATGAGGTCTAGAGCAATGAAATGTGCCAGAATGCAAAAGAGCGAGACAGTACCTAAACTGTGAGATAGTACCTAAACTTGAGTAGGCCAGAATTATTTATTAACCTATATACCTCTCTGGGTGGGGAATCTGGTCTGTTTCACCTAAACCTCTGAGAAGAAAAGACACCCAGAAAGAGACTACTCCTGTAAGTTTTATTTTCCTTTGAAAGCACCTTCCCAATATGATCTAGATCATCCTTCCTTCTACTGGGCACAGAGTCAAACAGGAGACCTTCCTGTGTGGCAAAGTCCTGCAGCAGAGCAAACAAGGAAGTCAGCTGTGTGGTAAAAGGACAGAAAGGCTGGAGGAAGCAGGCTTACTCTCCTGCCTTCCCTATCTCCAGGCTTTAAGGTAATTCCTCCATTTATCCAACAACCCGCATGTGAGATTTAGAAGCTTGACCTTCATTTCACTGAAGTATTCAGACCGTTTGCTATGATTGATCAAAGTGTTTAATTTATCTGCTATTTATGTAGCATTATTTTCAAAAAACAAAACCTCATCTGAATTAAGAGAGAGGGTAAAGAAGTTTGCTGTAAAGATACACATGGACTTAGAAATGGATTATAGCTCTGTTTTTCTCTACGACGTCATAGTTTCTACTTCCCTTTGGGTTTCTGCTTAATATCTACATGGTGGGTAACTTCTGCTTGCAGTTTCTACTTTTTCACTTCTGCTTGCACATAACTTGTACTTGTTACTGTACTATGGTAGGTCCTGGAAATAGCGCAGTGAGTAAGATGGCCCTGGCCTCTCATGGAACTTACAATATGTCGGGGAATAAATCAAGAAAGAGTGAGAGCAATGTACAGTGGACAGGAAGAGTGGAGGGAGGGAGAGATGTTATATTATTATTGTTTTTAAAAAGTTTATTTATTCATGAGAGACAGAGAGAGAGGCAGAGACACAGGCAGAAAGAGAAGCAGGTTCCCTGCAGGGAGCTGATGCTGGACTCAGTCTCAGGACCCCAGGATCTTGCCCTGAGCCGAAGGCAGATGCCCAAAAACTGAGCCACCCAGGTGCCCCAGGGATGTTATATTATGAAACCAAACACACAAAATGCAATGAAAACTTCACTAGGCGAGTATAATGTAGACTGTGGATCATGATCCACAAGTGGGCCATGAACTCAATCTAGTGACTTAAGACCAGTATTTTAATGAAAAAAATAAAATAAAATATGAGAATAAATCACACATAGTATAGATAAGTGTTGTTTTGTGAAACTTTTGTTTCATTTTATATTATCAGTGAGTGAATATTCCAAGTCCTTGTGGATTGTGCTTTCTGGGAGATAGATAATGACATCAATTAGTAAAATACGGAATATATTAGAAAGTGATTAACTTAAAAATAAAAGGCAAGGAAGAATATGTTAAATGTTAGTGGTAGGTGTTGAAAGTCTAGACAGAGCAGCTGAAGAAGACTTCAGTGGGAAGGTGTCTTATGGGTAAAGACCTAAATGAATTGAGGGAATGAGCCATACAGCTGTTTGGAGAAGAGCACTCCACACAGAAGGCATAGTCAATGCAAAAGCCATGAGTGGGCCAGATTTATAGTTTGAATTTGTGGATGAGCAAGACCAATGAGACAAAAGGCAAGGGAAGAGGGCCGGGGGAGGGGCAGCTCTGGATCATGCAAGACCTTGTAATTTGAAGCAGGGATTTTGATTTTGACTTTTGAGGGAGATGGGAAGCCACCGGGTGATATTGAGCAACAGAGTATCATCTGACTTATGTTTTAATAGGATCATTCTATGACAATAGTTCTCAGGAAAACAAAAGCAGAAACAGGAACAGCAGAATGTAAGCCCCCTCCAGTGCAAGAGTGGTTTCCTATTTTATTCGGTTTGTATCCCTAGTGCTCAGAACAGTGATTGGAACATTGAAATAATGATTCATTCAAGAATGAATATTTGCCTGTATGGTCACGGTTATAAGGGTTTAAAGTTCCTCTCTTAGAGGGGTGTCACGAAAGGCTCTCTGGGAATTGACATTTAGGCTGAGATCAGAAGTTCAAGCAAGTGGAGGTTTGGGATGAAGAGAAGACTGTTTCAGGAGGTTTAAATTTGGAAATTAATAGCATGTGTATAGTATCTGATGATCTCTGCAAATGTTTCTGTGTGGAAGTAAGAAGCAAAATTAAGGCCATTTCAAACCACCTCTACTTTTTCTTTCTTATTTTTCATACTCATTTCTTTTAATCTTTACTCTATTGAAAAATAACATATAGAGATCTTTTTAAAAAATATAAATCTTAAAGGCAGCCTCCTGTGCCATGCCATAACAATAGGAAAAGTTAGTAAGCAAAATTCCTGTTTAGTTTCTTTTATTTCAAGTGTACACTATGGTGATTTGATAAACATATGCACCATAAACAGATTCCCCTTTTGTGGAACACATCCACCACCACCTCACAGATTTACTTTTTTAGTTTTTTTTTGGTGAGAACCTCTAAGTTCTACTCTTAGCAAATTTTAATTGTATGGTACCATGACATCAACTCTAGCCACCATGTTTTACATTAGATCTTCAGACCTTTTTCATCTTATTGCTAAAAGTTTGAACCTTTTTACTAACCTCCCTTATTTCCTCCACGCAACAGCCCCTAGAAACCACTTTTCTACTGTAACTGTGAGTTTGATAATGTACTTGTTTGTTTGAATGCTTATTGAGTCCACATATAAGTGATATCATGCAGTATTTGTCTTCATTTGCATTATTTCTCTTTGCATAATGCTCTGAATTTTTTTTCCCTAAGGTTTTATTTTTTTAGAGAGAGATGGAGTGCACGAGGTAGGAGTGGGTAGGGACAGAGGAAGAGAGTCTCAAGCCAATTCTGGCTGAGCGCAGAGCCCCACGTGGGACTGGATCTCATGACTTGAGATCATGACCTGAACCGAAATTGAAAGTGACATCCAGTACCCCAATGCGCTCAATTTCTAGCCATGCTGTTGCCAATGCGGGATTTCCCTTTTTAACTGGCTGAATAATATTCCATTGTGTGTGTGTGTGTGTGTGTGTGTGTGTGTATTGCAAAGGCCATGTCATATATATAACATCTCCTATATCCATGTATCCACTGAAGGAAACTTAGATTGTTTCCATACCTTGACTATTGTGAATAATGCTGCAGTGAACACAGGAGTGCACCCATCTCTTCCATATCCTGTTTTCATTTCCTTTGGATCTATTCCTAGAATTGCTGGATCATCCAGTAGTTCTATTTTTTAATTTTTTGAGGAACCTCTCTACTGTTTTCCATAGTGGCTGCACCAATGTACATTCCCACCAACAATGTACAAGGGTTCTTTTTTCTCCGCATCCTCAAAACACGAGTTATCTCTTGTCTTTTTGAGGATAGCCATTCTAACAGACATGAAGTGGTATCTCATTTGTGGTTTTGATTTGACATTCCCTGATGATGAGTGAGGCTAAGCACCTTTTCACATACCTGTTTGCCATTTGTATGTCCTTTTTGGGGAAAATGTCTATTCAGTTCCTCTGCCCATTTTTGAATTGGGTTGTTTATTTTTTTGTTACCAATGTATATAAGTTCCTTTTGTATTTTGTATAGTAACCCCTGATCAGATACACAAGGTGCAGATATTTTTACCCATTATATAGGGTGCCTTTTCATTTTGTTTATGGATTCTTTTGCTCTGCAGAGGCTTTTCAGTTTGATGTAGACCCACTTATTGATTTTAGTTTTTGTGGCCTTTGCTTTTGGTCTGAAATCCAAAAAAACACTGCCAATACTGTGTCAAAGAGCTTATTGCCCTCTCTGTTTTCTGTGGATTTTTATGGTTTCAGACCTTATTTCCAAGTCTTTAATTGCTTTTGAGTTGATTTTTGTGTTTGGTGTAAGACAGAGGTCCAAATTCATTCTTGGCATCTGGCTAACCAGTTTTCCTGACATCACTTATTGAGGAGACTATCATTTCTCCATTGCATATTGTTGGCTTCTTTATCATAAAATAATTATCCATATAAGTATGGGTTTATTTCCAGGGTTCTATTTTTTTTTTTTAAGATTTTATTTATTTATTCATGAGAGACACAGAGAGGCAGAGGGAAAAGCAGGCTCCATGCAGGGAGCCCAACATGGGACTTGATCCGGGGACTCCAGGATCACACCCTGGGCCGAAGGCAGATTCCCAACCGCTGAGCCACCCAGGGATCCCCTCCAGGGTTCTACTCTGTTCTGTTGACCTATGTAACAGTTTTTAAGCCAATACCATTCTGTTTTGATTACTATAACTTTGAAATATAGTTTGAAACCACAAAATGTAATGCCTCCAGATTCATGACTGTCCATGTTTTCTGAGTATCTTTTTATCTTTGATCTGCGCTTCAATTTTGAATAGGTAGAATGTGATTCTTCCTCCATATAGTCATAGGTATAGTTATATCATCTGCCCAAGAGACTAGCAGTGCTTTTCTCTTGACTCTTCATCCACAGTAAGTCAGTGATTTGATTTGAACTGATGCTAAGTCAGATTCTGCTGTTGTGGTGGTACACATACACACACACACACACACACACACACACATAATATCAGCAAATTTAATTCCAAAACTGTTCATTTAAAGCAGGGCTTTTTAATTAAACACACTTTTGATATATGTTATTTTCCAAAGAAAGTTCAATGTCTTTCATAATCTTCTAGTGTTTGCTAAACTGTGAAATAGACTTAAAGGGCTTGAGCATGGTTTTTAGAATGATATCACAATTTAAACTACAATAGGATCTAATTTTAACTCTACTAGTTAGAATTTTGTAGTATTTCACTTGTCTAAAAAAACCAAACTGGAAAAAAATATTTAGCCTGTATTAAATAACTTTAATAATTGTTCCAAATAACTTTTCTTCTTACAAAGTAAACATTGTCATTGTAGAAAATATAGAAAACACAGAATTGTATAAAGAATAAAATAAATATCACCTGTAGTCATATCATTCAGGGATAATATCACTATTCACATTTTACAGTATATTCTTCCAGTTTCCATATATACACTTAATGTGTATATTTTAATTGTTTTAATTTACAATGATATACTAATATTGGGTTGCATTTATTGACTACTTCTAATGAGCTGGCACTGCACTAAATATTTTACACATATTACTTCATTTAATCATCATGAGGATCTTATGTAAAAGTACGTACTATCATTTCCATTTCATAGGCCAAAAAACTGAGGCTTATACCAGTTGAGTCTTGTTCAAGGTCATACATTTAGAAAGTGTCTGAGTGAACTCTTAGAATGTTGGCTGATCTGACTATAAGCCTAAATTAAAGCCTATATTCTCTACCATTATCCTGACCTGCTTTTGTTATTTGTCATTAGATTATGTGAATTTCCTCCATGTCACTAAATGTTCTTCATAACATGATCTTAAGGGCAGTAAAGTCATTTGTTCTGTTAGGCCTACCCTAATTACTTTGACTGTGTCTCTTTGGACATTTAGGTTGCTTCCAAATCTGAAGGCAAAGACCATGTGTGAATCATTGCTATAGCCTCCAGCATCTAGTAGAGTGTCTGGCACTTTGTTCAGGCTCAAGATGTCAGCTGAATGACTAGGTGGAAAGAGAAAAGGGACATCATCTAAGAAAAGTGACATAAAAGCTGGACGCAGGCAAAAATGAAAATGACATGTTTGTAGGAAAATAAAGGAAGAATCCTACTCACCAGGAACAGAAAGAATGAATATTAGAAGAGTTGGGTTTTTTTTGTTTTGTTTTTTAAATATTTTTATTTATTTTTTCATGTGAGACAAACAGATTGAAGCAGAGACATAAGCAGAGGGAGAAGCAGGATCCCTGCAGGGAGCCCGATATGGAGCTCAATCCCAGGGGTCGTGACCTGAGCCAAAGGCAGACACCCAACCACTGAGCCACCCAGGTGCCCCGAGGAGTTGGTTTTCATTTGGCTCTTTGAGCTTTAGAGAATAGAAACTCACTCAGCCCAACTTTCTTAAGATGGTGATTATCAGTAAGGAACATGGTGATACCATAAGAATTCAAGTCTATAACTATAATAGGCTCTCTCTTACTATACCTCTACCACTTTTTTTGAATCTGTTTCAGGGTGTTTATTTGCTTCTCCTCCAATGACCAAATGACTCACATACTCTTTATTCTTTTATGCCCATAAAAATTTTCTTTACCCCATGGATTAAGTCAACATTTCAGCTCACTCATGGCTCGTTAATACCCATCTGTTCTCCTCCTACTTTGTGATCTTTCTGATTTTGCTTCCAGATCCAGACTGCCCAGTGCAGGCTTAAAAGGCATACAGGTTGACATAATCAGCAGAGTAGTTCCAGGAATGATGCTGGAAGGAGATGGTAGTTGTGAAGAGGTCAGCATTAGTGCTTCACTCCAGCCATAAAAGATAATGTGCAACTCTGTCCTTTTGAATATGCTGTTTTCTCTGCTTGAAATACACAGCTTAAACAAGTCACTCTTCTTCCATAGTACCCTCTGTACACCTCTAGCATAATACCTGCAATTCCTTATCATAATTATCTATTTACCTTGTAAATAGATATGTAACATGTAAACAACTTTTCAACAGCAAGGAAAATAAATGAATGAGTACATTAGTCAAAATTTATTTACATTTATTTTACACTAGCATCCATTTATTCCCTCATACCATAATTTATTGTTTATGCCATACCATAATTTATTGTTTATAATGGAAGCACAGTTAAATAGATTGTAAGAATGGGAAAGTCCTCTAATTTACCCATGAGCAGATCCCAAACTATTACAGCTATGACAAAAGCTTTCACAATGTCTCACATTAATATACTTTTAGACAAAAGAAGGCTTTCGGCTTCCAAGAGAAGGGAAAAGAGGGAAAATAAAAAAATAATATGACTAGCCGTGATAGAAGGTTATCTGGTACCTAAAATGCTTAGGACAGGCTGGCCACCCAACTTGATCATACTGGTACCTAGAGTGTAACACATGGGTAGACCTGCAGGGGAGATTCTGAGTCATGATTAATGTTTTTGCCACCTGCCTCCTGTGTGACACACCTTTAAGGAAAGGGAATGGTTTTTCAGCATTCTATGCAACTGGAACAATAACGAACACCTGGCATCTTACCTCATTCCTTTCTGCTTTTCCCACAGCAATGAAGCAGTCACCCCTAACATTTTTTAAAAGTGCTGAACAGTCTTGAGATAGGACTATTTCCTAAATTAGAGTACAGGGCAAAAATAAAGGAAAGGGTTCTCTCAATCATTTTATTACCTTCTTAACTTTGGTTTTATTTTTCAAATGTTTTCACCTGTAGGAAAGAAGGCATATAAAAATTATTACAGGATGTTCAGCACATGGGTGCACAGGAGATCAAAACAAAGCAAAACAAACACCAACTGCATGACCCAGGCTGTACCTCCTAGGAATGTACAAAGTATTAATTTTGATGCTATCATTAAAGGTTCAGGATTTTCCATTTTTCACTCTTTCATCAGTGATGTGTTGGTTCTTGCTCTGAGGCTTGTGTAGTTATGACTGCAAGATGATGTGTTATCAAGTTGAAGAACAGGAGTCATTTTCTTCCATGGTTCCATTATTATAAGCTAGGAGAAACTTCTGCTGGCCACCCCCTAGAGGGCTTCCTGTCATGTCTTATTGACCAAAATTATTTCACATGCTCATGCCTAAACCAGTTATTGGTAAAGGGAATGGAATGACAATAATTGGCACTAATCAAGATCACTGGAGTTGGGGAGGGGTCTAGCCACTGTTAAACCACAAAGCTACTGTATATTGGAGCAAGCAGGGATTCTCCTAGCAAGGAACAAATCTAAAGTGTGGGCTGTAGAGAAGCATGGTCTAGGGAATCAGTAGGGTGGTGGCACACGTGTCTTCCACACAGCAAAACAGGACACACAAAATCAAAAGCACAGTAGACTGGGCCATTTTGTGTAAGAGTAAATAGCCCCACATTTAGTATTCATTCTGAAGGATTTTTTATATGGCTCCCCAGGGTGGCAAATCACTTAGCAGTGAGTGATCACTTAGGACTGGTCACTTAGCAGTGACTTAACAGGACTGGTCACTTAGCACTGACTTAACATTGGAGAGATTACCTTCTCTGCAGTTCAACTTCCTCCTTTATAAAAGAGAAGATCCTGGGCAGCCCCGGTGGCTCAGTGGTTTAGCACCATCTTCAGCCCAGGGCGTGATCCTGGGAACCCGGGATCGAGTCCCACATTGGGCTCCCTGCATGGAGCCTGCTTCTCCCTCTGCCTGTGTCTCTGCCTCTCTCTATCTCTGTCTCTCTCATGAATAAATAAATAAAATCTTTTAAAAAAAAGTGATAAGATCCCTTATAAGTGATAATAGTGCCTGCTTCTAAGAGCTTCTGGGGATTAAATCCTATGATGGAAATAAATTACCAAGAATACTACAGACATTCAAGTGTAAAACCTATTCCCTCTTTTATTGAAATTACAATAATTCATAATAATGACTCCAAGAATTTTTTGTTTTATATTTATAAATATACATTGCACATATTTTTGTCTAATCTGATTGAATAAGAGATTCTAGGTTCATAATATAAAAATGCAATTATCCAGATGCCCAGAATGCTCATTAATAATAATAATAGAGAATGTGCTAGTTATATGTGCATTGTATACATTTTCTCATCCATTTTTTTAAAACTAGGGAATGGGAGCATGCTGGAGGTATCAGTGAATAAAGATCAGGGATGCCACTAAACAGTTTACAATGCCCAGGACAGCTCAGCACAACAAAATACATCCGAAATTTTACAATAATGCTATGGGTTAGGTATTACTCCCCTCATTTCATGAATTGACCTTCCAAGAGGTTGAAAAGTCCAAGAGCACATAGCTAGTAAGAAGAGTACCTGGTTTTATCTGCCTTTAAAGATCATACTCTTTCAACAGTGCATTGCCTGAGCAGGGTGAGAGAATGTCAGTAAGTGTGTTACTAAAGATTTAGAAGATACATTTACAGTGTCTACAAAAAATAGGAGGTAATTGGGAATGAATCCTTAAAAACTGTTGCATGCATCCTTTAAGGGGGAAAAATGAATGAAAGATATTAAGAGTGATTTAAATAAATTGAACCAAATAAAATATACAACATTTTTAGCGCAGCATTTTATTGTTTGAGAATATTCAATTCTGCTACAAAAGAAAACAAATGAGGGACACCTGGGTGGCTCAGTCAGTTAAGCTTCTGTCTTCCGCTCGGGTCATGATCTTGAGGTCCTGGAACTGAGCCCCATGTTGGTCTCCCTGTTTGCTTCTCCCTCTCTCTGTTCTCTCTGGCAGGGGTGCTTTCTGTCTCTCTCAAATAAATAAATAAAATCTTAAAAAAAAAGGTGAGGTCAATGAAAGCCATTATATATATATATGTATATTATATATATTATATATATAATATACATATATTAAAGATTTTATTTATTTATTCACAAGAGACAGAGAGAGAAAGAGAGAGAGAGAGAGAGGCAGAGACACAGGCAGAGGGAGAAGCAGGCTCCATGCAGGGAACCTGACGTGGGACTCTATCCTGGGACTCCAGGATCACACCCTGGGCCAAAGGCAGGCGCTATACCACTGAGCCACCCAGGAATCCCCAGCCTTTAGATATATTAAGTATCAGTGAGAAGTTAATACATAGGGCACATGTGTGTGAAGTATAAAGGGATGAAAGAACAAGATATGCTTAGTATTCATAAGGAACTAAAATCCTAAATATTCACTATACACTAAATATGCAAAAGGCACTTAATATTCAGGATATACAGAGTATACAGGATATATGAAACACTCAATATCCACAAGGACTTTATTCAACCACCCATTTTGGACACCCATGCTGGCCCTGTGTATCCTCTACCCAATAACACAAATAAAGCCCACGATTGTTCAGCAGGTTAAATTGAAATGCTAAAGCTGTGGCCCAAGTGTACTTGCCCCTGATTTTCTCCAAAAGAGCAATTATATATTGTTGGTGCAAAGCATTTTCTTTCTGGGCTGCTTTGCTCAAACCTCAAGTCTGGTCCTCAAAATCACACCATCCACCTACATGGGGAAGGCTCATGTGGTGTATACAGAAAACAGAGCCAGGTACTATTATCCCTGTCATGCAGCCTGGACCGTATCCTAAGCGTGTTAACTTATCCCTCTCTTTCCCCTATTTCCCATTGTGTATTTTAAATTGATTTAATAAACCATGTGATGTGAGCTTTTTAAATTTAGCTTCGAGCCTTTCAGTTCTGTGATATCTGTGATAGCTTGCCTAGTAATATACTTTAGAGGCTACCATTGCAGCAAGGTAATTCCCCACATGGCAGGAAGATTCAGTTTATGAAAAAGTCAATAGATTCAGTGACATTTCAGTCAGAACCTCAATATAACCTTTTTCTTGTAACTAACAAGCTGATTCTAACATGTATATAGTGTAGAAAAGCAAAGGTCCAAGATCACTCAAGACATTCCTGAGAAAGAAGGGGGAAAAAAGAGAACTAGGTGATGGTAGAAGCACTTGCCCTATCACTTAGTAAGACTTATTACACAGCTGGATTTATTAAGATGGTGTAGAATTCACATTTGGGTAGAGACAGAATACAATAGCAGTATGTGGAAGCAATGTTGCCTGTCTCCAGTGCTGCAGAGAGGATGGATACAATATCCACTAATGGTGGTGACACTTTGAGAGAAAATGGCAGGAGCTTTGGGTATCAGCAAGGGTAGATTACAGTTGCCTGGATCAGCTAAAGCAGTAGTGTGGGGAAATGATGGATACTGTTGTTCGTACAAGAGAACACAGTTGTACAGAGTCACTCTACAAGGACCCCCAAACACTCTGGCAATACTTTAAGAAGCTAGAATCCTTGTAAGGTTGTTAGAGCCAAAGTCATACAAATACAGTTGTTGGACTGTCACTCTTTTAGTCACAGACTGATGAGGATGAGATTATATGGGACTAGGTAAATATTTATGTTTTATGTTCAGAAAAGGCCCTTTGAGATAAAGAAAATGTTTTCTTGAACTTCTTGTAATGGGCTGCTATGGGTTGAATTGTACTTCCCCTAAGAGATGTTGAAATGTTCACTTTAGTGTCTGTGAATGTGATCTTCTTTGGAAATAGGGTCTTTGCAGGGGATCAAGTTAGGATGAGGTCATTGGGCACAGAAAACTATGTAGATAATTGAGAAAATGACCTATGATTTCATCACCCAGAAATAAATATCATGAAGTGTTTTCTTCCATTTTTTAAAAATGATGTAAGTATCTAGAATTTCTAGCAGATTTGGAAGCCTGGCTGTTGTGTGTTCACTTTTGTTCATTTAACAACATAATGTGAATCTTCCTCCATTATTAAATAAACTTCAAAATGTGAAAAGAAAAATGGAGTACTATCTAGGTTCATTGGCTGTGTAACAGGTATATTAGTCTGGTGGGAATGTTGCTACTGGGGGAGGCTTTGCATTCCTTATAATGGGCAGAGGGGTATATGTGAAATCCCTCTATGTTTCCCCCATTTTTGCCGTGAACCTAAAACTGTTGTAAAAAAAATAAAGTCTTAATTTTTTAAAAAAGAGTTATTTATTTATTCATGAGCAACACAGGGAGAGAGGCAGAGACATAGGCAGAGGGATAAGCAGGCTTCCCAGAGGGAGCCTGATGCAGGACTCGATCCTAGGACCCTGGGATCACACTCTGAGCCAAAGGCAGATGCTCAAACGCTGAGCCACTCAGGTTCAAGTTTTAATTTAAATAAGTTTTAAAAAGTGAGGTAATTAGAGTGGGCTTTAATTTAAAAATGATTGTGGCCTTGTAAATAGGAGAAATTTTAATTTCAGGAATGATTTTCTTACTATTTTTGTTATTTCCTTGGTGGTTACTCTAGGACTAAGCAGATACATCTTAATTTATGAGCATTAATTTCAGATTCATACAACTTGATTTCAGTGAGATATGAAAATATTATTCCTATATAAATCTATTCCATTCCCCCCATTTTCTGGTATTATTGTTATATATTTTATATCTACAACATCACCTATAAATGCCACAAAGCCAACAATAAGTACATTGTTATAATTATTACTTTAATAATTTTACATCTTCCAAAGAAGAGATGAGAAAGGAGAGTAAGTCTATATTTATGAATATCAATATATTCAGACTCTCCACTACCTCTTCAGGACTGAGTAACACACCCAGAAGAAAAGTGTTCCCAAATTTCAGGTTCATTTCCTGGAGCCCTTAATCTGCATGTTGACCCAGTTCTCCATTCACTTGTTAGCATGCTGAGGCTCATGATTAGATGTTTTATATTTCCCAAAATTACTGCTGTCCTCGGTGGGAAAGGCTCATTTGAATTATCTGCTACTCTTTTTTTTTTTTTTTTTTTTAATATTTATCTATTCATTCATGAGAGACATAGGCAGAGGGAGAAACAGGCTCCATGCAGGAAGCCTGACATGGGACTTGATCCCAGGACCCCAGGATCATGGCCTGAGCCAAAGTCAGACACTCAAGCGCTGAGCCACCCAGGCGTCCGCAAATTATCTGCCACTCTCAGAATCAGATTGATGCAGGCAGGGTAGGTCTGAGGACTGGAGAGTGAAGACCCAGAAAGGGAAGAGCATGAGTCTCTCCTTTGCTCCTTTGCTCTTTTGCTCTGGATCTGGCATTTTTATTGGTGATTGCAGTTTGCTACACATGATCTCTTAAGGATCCAGGAACTGGTCAGAACAAGGATAGGGTCCAGGTGTCCCTCATTAAGTCACTTGTTCCCTGAAGCCAGAGGTGTCAGTGTCAATGTGTTTGAAGTCAGGGGTCTTGGAGGTTTATCATGAGCCCATCTGTTCATCCTTACATGTTATCGTGTGGGAAAGACTCCAAAGACACCATTTTCTCTTTGTCCCTCACCAGAAGGATGTATGCTGTTCACATTACAAGACACGTGAGAGTGGGGTGGGCGTGCAGGTCCTAGCAAGATTAGAAGCTGGAAAAGCAGCAAAGGGGAAAAAATGGCGGGTTTTTTTTCATGGGTTCCCTTCAGTTTCCCTATTTGAAGATGACCTCACTCTATTTCTTTTTTTTTTTTTGACCTCACTCTATTTCTTAAACAAAAGATCAAATCTTTTACTTGATGCTACTCCTCCTCCTATTGCAATCCCTTTATTTATCAAATATGGAATTTGTGTAATTGGTCCCTCATATTTAGTTTATAAAAATGAAGAAAAGTTTACGTTATGGCAAATGTTACTCTCTGCTTTTTTGAACTCATTAGTAGAAAAGGGACGTCTCAGGCAAACTCCTCATTAAATAAAAAGGTAAAATACGTTCTGCTTAGAGCAAAGAAGAGCTCTAGAAGGATACTGTCCAAAAAGGAAGAAAAAACTCTTTTCCTCTGAGTTTCCCCTTTGGGGATTTCTCACATTGTTTCAGACCCATACTACCTATCTTAGCACCCTCACATTTGGGTTCTTTCCTTTAAAATGTCTAGTCCAGATGTAGAAAAAACCCCAGTCTCCTACTAGATATGCTACCACTCTATGTAGACACACGTGCACACACATATGCTTTTTAAAAATTATGAGTTCATGCTAATACTGATAGTGCCAGTCAAATACCACAGGTGTTTCTTATCTTCCCTCTTTCAATATTGATGTCTAGCTGGCTTCTCCTGTGCCTTGGTTCTCAATGGGATGACTCAGAACCTAATTCTACCTGTCTGCTGGTGTTACCTGCCACAATGGAGGCTCAGATGTCCCCAGCTGTAATCTGCTTCATAAAAGCTAATTTTATTGCCTTCTGTTTTTCCCTTCCTCATCTCACCTCCCCATTCCCTACTGGCACTTTTGACATTCACTTCCCAAGTTAACTACCTGTGCTCAAATTCCTTGTCTCAGGAAATACTTGTAGGGAAATTCGATCTGTACCCCACCTCCAGCCTACCTTTCCACCATCCCAAGTACCAAGAAGTGGTCTTGTAAAAGCTTCCAATATACATGTTCAAATACATTAAATTAACAGTATAGTAAACTGTATTTAGAAAGTAAAATGCAGTACAGATTTAGTAAGAAAAAATTACTTTCTCATATTTATATTTTAACACTCAGACCTTTTTTTTTTTTTCCAAAATAGAACCTTACTATTAAGATGAGGTATATTGGGGCACCTGGTTGACTCTGATTAGTGGTTGATCGTCTACCTTTGGCTCAGGTCGTGATCCTAGGTCCTGGGATCAAGTCCTGCATCGAGCTCCCTACAGGGAGCCTGCTTCTTCCTCTGCCTGTGTCTCTGCCTCTCTTTATGTCTCTCATGAATAAATAAATCTTTAAAAAAATTAAGATGAGGGCACCCTGAGTGGCTCAGCGGTTTAGCGCCACCTTCAGCCCAGCTCTTGATCCTGGAGACCTGGGATCGAGTCCTGGCTCCCTGCGTTGAGCCTGCTTCTCCCTTTGCCTGTGTCTCTGCCTCTCTCTCTCTCACATGAATAAATAAATAAAATCTTTAAAAAAATAAGATGAAGTGTATTTATGAATTAAATTATAGGTTGTTTATAGCCAAAGGGAAGAAGGGAAAAAGGGAAGGAAGAAGGAAGGACAAGGAGACAAGAAGGAAGAAAATAAAAGAGAAGGACAAGGAGACAAGAAGGAAGAAAATAAAAGAGAAGAATCCCAAATCTATCTACAGGGTGAATGTTCCATTTTAAGTGACCTTTGTGAATCATGTACATTAGCAATGTGTCATTTGACCCACAATCCATGCCTTCAAGGATCAGATGTAGGAACAAATGAACACTGAAGCCCTGATTTTGACCTCAGGCAAAAAGGAGGAGCTATTTGTGAAAAATTTTTTTTGATTATATATATATGTATATATATATACATATATATAAACCTTTTATTTTTTTGCCTGTCATCCCTGGTTCAGTTTTAGGATGGAAAGAAAGAAAAATAGGAGCATTCTGAGATCAGTACTGGTTTCATAAGAATGATTCTTCACATGATACAAGAAAACGTCTCTTGATCTTTTAGAGAATACAAGAAAATGCAGGTCTTTGCTCTAAATCTGCTATAGAGGTAAAATGAAAACAGAACAGTCAGAGAAAACTGTGAATTTATTATAAAGAAATCTGTATTTAAAATGAATTATAGTTAAATAAGATATATATGTATATATATATACACACACATGTATATACATATGATGGACTACTACTTAGCCATCAAAAAATCTAATCTTGCCATTGCAATGATGTAGATGGAACTAGAGGATATGATGCTAAGTGAAATAAGTCAATCAGTTAATTTTTATAAAAGACTAATGAATCACTGACCTCTACCTCTGAAACCAATACTACATTATATGTTAATTAATTGAATTTAAATAAAATTTTAAATAATTAAAAACATGAATTATAGTTAAAAATTAACTGGAAATTTAAAACATCATAGGGGGAGTTATTCATGAAAGCATTCATAATAGGACTCTTTACATGTAGTCTAATTTATAAACAAAAATGGTATTATACATTAGTAGGAATGATCCAAACCTCTTAAAATAGAAATACTCTTTGAGCTGAATGGAAAAGTTTTTTTGTGACTTTCTTTGTCAGCCTCTGAGGTCTCCTTTCTCTCCCAGTTGGAGACATCTTCCTCCTCAAGTCCTTAGCTGTGTCTGGGGTGTTGTGAGTAGATCCATCACTTGCAACCAGGATGCTGGCATTTACCCACTTGATGATTCCCTGCCACTTGAACCTCTGAAAACACAAAAAAGTCATGTGACACAACCTTGAGTTTGCCATAGCCACTGGGTTTGGCCATTGTCTTCATTCAGCAAGGGCTAGCTTTCTAACTCCTTCCTGGGTTCTGAAGTTGAAAGACCTGGATTCAGGTCCTGCCTCTGCCACTGTTTGTGGGGAAGGAGTAAAGAGAAGTTGGATTATCCAATTAATGATCCTAGAAGTTCTTTCTAGGTTGCTTAGATGAACTAGCTGGAGCCGGGTGTGCTTTCCCCCTCACTGTTGGAACAACAGTCTGAAACAACTTCTTATGGTACTGGTGGCTTCTTCTCTCCCCAGTGGAAAGAAATGTACCTCAAACCAACTAGTGTTCACAAACAACTGGCACCTAGGTTCAACCATTTGGTGCTCAAGCCCAGACTTTATGTCCCTTACATATAATTCCAATCTTATCCTGCCCTGGAAATGGAGAGCAATGGGGGTGGGGGGTGGGGATCCCTTTCTTGAAAGCATAGCCTTGTTATTCATCCAGAGGCACCCTGGCCACCCCCTGGCTCCCCTCTTTGCAGGATGCCCAAAAAATGGGTAACCTTTCTGCCTGTGGCCTACACCAAGTGATAGTGCTGATGCTTGCAAAGCCGTTGACTTTCGGTATGATGTTTAACTTCTATGACCTTTAGTTTCCTTTTCTGTGAAAAAGGAAAAAACAATACTTATCTCACAAGACCACTTTACTTTTTAATTTTTAAAAAAATTATTTATTTATTTATTTATTTATTTATTTATTTATTTATTTATTTATTTGACAGAGAGAGAGAGAGAGAGAGAGAGAGAGCACAAGGAGGGGTAGCAGCAAAGGGAGAGGGAGAAGCAGGCTCCCAGGCTCCCAGCTGAGGAAGGAGCCCCACAATGCGGGGCTTGATCCCAGGACTCCAGGATCATGACCTGAGCCAAAGGCAGACATTTAACTGACTGAGCCACCCAGGCCCCCCTCACAGGACCATTTAAAAGTTACTTGCGTGTTCAAGCCACACGTGAAACACCATTGGGTTACCTCTCATGTACACATTTGCTGCACAGGTTAAAATGAATCACCTTGGAGAGACTTTGGTGTCAATGAAAAGGATGAGGACTTCTGATCACAGATTTGGCTTTACATTCTGACTGTTGCTCTATGCCCCTATGACCTTGAATAAATCATTAAGTCTCTGAATTTAATAGACAGTGTGAGTATTAAATAAAGTGATATCTATAGAAGGATCAAGTCCATACCTGGTACTTAGTACATGCTTGATAAATTGTTACCTAGTACATGCTTGATAAATTGTTAATTTGGCTTCCTGCTTCCCTGCCTCCTTATGTCCACTCATGCTTGCTTGCTTGCTTTTTCTATCATCTGACTTCTGTTTGTTCCACCTATCCTGATTCTTTCCCCTTCCAGATCTCCCCCAAACTGATATGAAATGCTTCCTCAAATCTCACAATTTCTCATATGCTGCATGGAATGTGAATCCTTGGTCATTGTGGGTATAGGACTGTGTGTACTTCCTGGAGATACCTGCTACATATGGAGAGGTTGGGCAATGAACATCCATCTTTGCGGTAGTTGCTTTTAACTCATCAAGTAGAGTAGTGATTCATCTTCATGTACATCTGGGCTGTTCTTTGCTTCCCTCTTCTGGTGAGTTTCTTTCAGATTTCTTCAGAGTGCAGCTATAATTTGGAGGGATGCAGTAAACAAGTCAGTAATTGCAGAGCATGTCCAAGTATTGACCCTTGATCCCCCTCTTTGTTGGCATCTGAGATGGTATTATCATTTCATACAGTTGGCTTGCTGACATCAATGGAGCCAGAAAAACCAGGAGAAATTGAGGTTTGAAATTAGATATTATGCTGAGGTACAGGGTGAACAGAACCTGCTGAAATGTTGATGAGAGCTCTTTTGGGACAGTGGAGGGGTTCTCTCTCTCTAGGGCTCTAACTCAAAGGGCTCCAAGTCCTAGGCAGGTGAGCAAATTAATAAAGAGGTAGGTTAATACAAATTGGGAGTGCTGGAGACTTTAGCAAACTGGAGAACATCTTTTGGACCTAAAGACATTTTAAATTTGCCAATATCCAGTATGCCATACCAATTATGTTAAAGAGCCAAATTTGCCCTATGGGTCATCAGTTTGTAAAGTCCCCAAGACTTACAGAACTTGGTCTCTAAGGAACACAGCAACAGGTAATAGTGGTGAGCCAGGAAAGGAGTCACCATCAGGAGGACTCAACCAGATGTAAAAAGGTAGACTGAGAGTAAGTATGTTATGGCTCACAGTGTGAAGGAAGTATGCCCACAGTTACTGGGGGCCCAGTTTCAGGGATGAGAGTGGCAAGAGCTAGGCTCAGTGAAGGGCCTCAAGTCCTCTGTGGTAGCAGAGAGAACAAGACCTAGGGTCTGAGGGTGATGATCACTCCTGGGAGTTGGAACTAGGAGGCACAAATGGGAAGACCAGGCATCACTTGTTACTAAATCCCTCATGTGCTGAACCAGTGATCCTTAAATCCCTTAAGATTTTTTTCTTCTTAAAAACTGATTTTTAGTTGCTTATCATAGAGAATTTAGAAAATACATAAAAGCAGAATGAAAAGAACTTCTGAACTGTCCTACTGAAGGGGAGACAGCAATGTTTTCAAAGCTTGGGGCCAGACAGAGAATCAGAGCTTTTGTCTGAGTGAAGAGGACTTGGGGATCTGGGGGTAAGAGCTAGAATTGGGCTGGCCAGATTTGCTAGAGCAGGACAAATTTCAGACTATTTAAGAAGATTTTTCAGTTTGAAACTATCGTGGTTAGCAACCAGAATATCAAACCTTCCTCTTATCTAGTTAGATCTTCTGTATTCATAATATAACTTCATCTTTTTAGGAATTGTGAACTTTCAGGATGTCAGGTATCCTACTAAAATGCATGTCTTAAATTCTTTTTCAGAGACATGGACTACTTTGGATTACATTGCACCACTCATCTTTCACATAATGGATGATGCTGTCTTAGAATAATTCTGATTTGGCTAAATATACACAGAAGAGTATAAATCTTTTTGGTATTTACCTTCTTGCCTGTTTTATCTAACAGCTGTGTTTTTAGTAGAGGAATACTCCAGGGTAAGCAACAGGTTAAGGGAGACCATGACTATGTGTGCCTTAGGCCAAAATTAATTGTTGCCAGCTGATATGGTGCCATATCGAATTCTAATTCTGGAGCTTGTATTCAGAAGCTATAGTTTGAATGCAAGAATGAATCCTTTTTTATCAAAAAAAGAGATTTTAGAGGAGATATGTGATACATATAGGAGAAAATTTTAACTTGAGATTTTCTGGGCTAGTCTTAAACTGCACTCACCTCTTCTAAAATAAACAAAATAAATCATTCATCATATGCTCATATAACGACATTTTTACTGAATAGGGGCTTTGTGTGTGACATGTCTCCAAAATGTAAAATGTGAGATTTCCCATGTGTGACTGCCAGAGTGAGTCCACTCAAGCATTCTAACATCTGATATTCTAACATTATTTGTATGTTTAGCTTTTTTTTAAAACTTCCTATTCCCCCTCCTCCTTTTTTTTTGTGGCAATAACCACATCTGCTTCAGCAATTTTGTGATTTTTAAACTTCCTTCTGCAAAAAGATTTTGGAAACATGCATGTCGCTTATATAATGTAACCATTATCACTTTGGAAGCTTGAGAAAAAAATGTAGTAAAAGTGGTAAGAGACTGAATTTGAGGCATTCTCAGGAGAATTTATACAAGGCATTTTTTGGTCATAGGTTTTAGCTCAAGGTATTTTGGTCGGAGAGACAATGTTTTACAGTGGTGAACTTCTTTCCCGAACGATTGGTGAATGAATGTTCAATGGATTAGTTAAGAAACAGCAACTCAGGAAATAGTAATTATAATTTTAGTTCTTTCTGATCTAATTTCATGATGTCTAGGCATTCATTTCACTCTAAGTTATCTCATTTGGGCATATGATGAAATTGGGAAAACTATTAATAAATATCCACTCAGCAGTATAGGAAAAAAAAAAAGAAAGTCTTTAAAGTACCACAGAAAGAGAATCAGCCTCAGAGTTAGAAGATTTGGCTTTAAGCAGAGTCTTGCCACTCAAAATGGCCAATCTTTTTTTTTTTTTTAAGATTTTATGAATTTATTCATGAGAGACACAGAGAGAGAGAGAGAGAGAGAGAGAGGCAGAGAGACACAGGCAGGACTCCGATCTCGGGACTCTAGGATCACGCCCTGAGCCAAGGGCAGATGCTCAACCCCTGAGCCACCCAGACGTCCCAAAATGGCCATGTTAATGTAGACAAGCCACTACATTTTCTGAGGCTGTCATTTTTCCTTATCTGACAGATAAGGAAAATATATACATCTTCTTTATATATAATATATACATATCTTCTTTACCTTGTAAGGGTGTAGGGAAGAACAAAATGACATAATATTGGTAAAAGGGCTTTAGAAATTGTAAAGTGCTATATTAAATGTTATAATGAAAAATAATTAGCATATAAATTGATTCAATATTTGTAATGAAAATATAAATTAAGGTTATGGTTTCAGAAATAACACCAGAGGGATCCCTGGGTGGCGCAGCGGTTTGGCGCCTGCCTTTGGCCCAGGGCGCGATCCTGGAGACCCGGGATCGAATCCCATGTCGGGCTGCCGGTGCATGGAGCCCGCTTCTCCCTCTGCCTGTGTCTCTGCCTCTCTCTCTCTCTCTCTGTGACTATCATAAATAAATTAAAAAAAAAAAAAATTGAAAAAAAAAAAAAAAAAAAAAAAGAAATAACACCAGAGCTTCGGTGTAGCACCATCTGCTTTAGCATATAATTCAATGTAGTGCTGCTCTGTTTCAAACTATTCAAAGGAGTGTGTCAAATGGCAAGGCTACCTCATGTTCATCTCTGCAGGAATTTTGAAGTTGGTAGGATAATGAAATTCAAAGATATTTATTTTAGAATTCTATTTCTGTTAAATTATATATATGCTATTTCAACGAGTCCTATTTACTTTGAGAAATATCAGATTTTTCCCTGTTCATATATTCTGCTTTCCTTTCATCACCAATCCTACCCCCACAAGCAATATACTAAAAACAGATCTAGAAGCATCAATGTTCCAGACCTTTTGGAAGTCTACCATACAATCAAAGAGCTTTGAGAAGATTTCATGGAGCTAGCTATAGTAAAAGCTGTAAAAAGTACAGCAATGGCACATTTTATTTGCTTCTACTTATGGAATCAGATAAGCCCCTGGTATTTCTAGGTTACAGTCGAATCTCTGTTTCTTTGGAATTGAAAACACATTTAATAGAGGCATCTGGGTGGCTCAATTGGTTAAACGTCCTACTCTTGCACTCAGGCCTTGATCTCAGGGTTGTGAATTCAAGCCTTCCACCAGGCTCCATGCTGGGCAAAGAGCTGACAAACACACACACACACACACACACACACACACATTTAATAGTATCAGCATTAATTTCATACCTTATTTCTTTTTTACTTATTTATTTATTCATGAGAGGCACACACACACAGAGAGAGGCAGAGACACAGGCAGAGGGAGAAGCAGGCTCCATGCAAGGAGCCCGACATGGGACTTGATCCCGGGGCCCAGGATCAGGCCCTGGGCTGAAGTTGGCACTAAACTGCTGAGCCACCCAGGCTGCCCCTCATACCTTGTTTCTATCCTTGCCTTTTGTGTAATATTCTGGATTCTTATGTCTGACTCCACACTTGATATCTCCACATAATTTCATTGTTGGTGCTTGAAACATGGCATGCACGAAATAGAATTTTTGGTACCCCATTTTGACAACTCTTTCCCCAAAGTTGTTTACCACCCCTGTCTTCCTTATCTCAAATTGATGACACCATCATCACACAGTTATTCCAAGCAAAAATCTGAGTTTCCCATGATTCTCTTTTCCCTTAGTCTGTATATCTAACCCATCAGCTAATATTTTCACTTTACTTGTAAAACACATCCTCAATCTGTGCATTTCTTCTCATGTCTCTGTTATCATTCTGATTCAAGCCATGTCTCTCTCTCTCTTTTGCCCTCCCTCCTTCTCCACATACACAGACATATTTTTTGAACCATTTAAGAGTAAGTTGCAGACATGATGCCTCATGCAGAAATACTTCAGTGTATAAATTCCCCAATGGAAGGATATTCTCTTATACAACCACGTACAAATTTTTACAAGAAAATTCACATTGATTTAATACCATTATCTAATCTACAGATCTCATTCAGATTTCCCCAATTGTCTAAATAAAAGATACTCACTTTTAGCTGCTTAAATCTATAGAAGAACGGTAAGTCCTGTGTTCTGCCCTACCATGGAATCATTGGTCCATAGATAGTACCACTGCAGTCTGATTTTTCCTAATTATTTAGTTGGTGCCTTTAAGAAAATACCTGAAAAAGTAAGTGGTGACTTGGCTCTATCTAGCACTGTCTTGCTAGAATAGTATCTTCATTAGTATCTTAAAATATCTGGTTGGAAAAAAAAAAATATCTGGTTGGTCCTAGTTCTTTAACTATAAAATAAGTATGTTATAGAAGATAATCGTTGAAGAGGCCATTGATTCCAAATTCCACGATTCTAGGATGATGGTTTCTCCTTCCATATTTTCATCTCAGGCTGAATTCTAGCACCATTTTGAGGCTCCTTGTTCACAACATCAAGGATAGGATGATGACAGGCACAGAGCTTAAGGTCCTTGGGGATTACTATAGGAGCCAACATACAGGGTTGTTGCTTCGGGGGAAGCTGATGAGCAAAACCTGTCCTCTCTCTGCTTAAGGATTTTGACTCTAGATATTGATTATGGAACTTCAGTTTTGAAACCAAAAGCTTCTTTGTTTATTTATTTCTTTTTTTAAAAGAGTTATTTATTTATTAGAGAGAGAGAGAGCAGAAAGAGAGGGAGAGAGAATTCCAAGCAGACTCTGCTGTAGGTGTGCAGCCAGATGCAGGGCTCACTCAATCTTTTGACACTGAGATCACAATCTGAGCCGAAACCAAGAGTTGGTTGGTTAACCAACTGAGCCACTCAGGCACCCTGAAAGCAAAAGTTCCTTAATAATCACTTTTGCATCATTTCCCCTCAAGGATATTTAAGGATGAAGAGCAAAAGATAGCTTCCAGTATGCTTTCAAGAAAAAGTTCCTATTTTGTTCTATATTGCATTTCAAAACACAAAAAATTTAAAAGGCAAGTGAGGGTGGGCATATGTGACTTCTTGTTATTGGCGCAAGTAGGGAATTGGCAACAGATTACATGTTAGACCCAGATGATCTCTGGGGCTCAGAGCTGTCAGGAAGGAGGTATCTGTTTCTCAAGAAATTTATAGGTTGAGATTTTTATCTCCTGGGATATGTTAACATAGGGAATGACATCCATAAGCCTAGACCATAGATGCCAACTTTGGAAATCCCTGGTTAGGGGGTGTTGTGGGTGTTCCCACAGACAGATGGGGATTTATCCTTTATCATCTTTTCATAGGGCCTCCCCAACCATCTTCTTTGCACTTTGCTTTTCTCTCATGTTCTCTCTACTTTCCACCCTCTTTCACAAGTGCTTTATTTAGCATTACAAATAATAATTTTCTTGGATACTATATTAATCTTCTTTTTTATATTAATCTTCTTATATTAAACATTTTTAGTTAATAATTTTCTCTATCATTCTTCCTGATAGATAGTTGCAGAGGTAAACTCATGTAACACAGTTCTAGGTCAGTAGGGGAGGGAGGAACGAAGGGAAGAAATGGTTCTTCCTACCGCTACTAAAAATGCTTTGGGATGCTATGTATATAGTCAAGGGTGATAATTAAATATATAGGGCCCAACTGTCCATTCAGAATGGATGCAAATAGCAGGGCTGGATCAGGGTTCCAGATGCCTCCTGCTGTGCTAAGTTGACCTCTTTGGTTGCTAGACCAAGAGTAGAGAATGTGGGCCTCCAGGAGGCAACTACCATGGATATGGCTGTATCTATGCATATTGGCTGATCACCAGGTCTGCACTCAGTGGTACCATGATCTAACCCCTTCAAATCTTTCCTTCTCTCATGTCAACAATCACTTTGAAGTCAAAGGCAAATAACCTGTCTTTATCAGTGAGAAGAGAGTGATGGATTTTGTTAGGTTTTTCAAAATTTCATTAAGTTGGTTTTGGCACACAAATGTTTTATAGTTTTATGTAACCATTTAACCTTTATGCTTTTGTTGCATTGCCCTTATGCTTATAAGGACCTCCTTTATATAGATATTAGCTCAGTAGTCAGCTGACTTTTCTCTTAGTTATTAAGGATGATATATATATATATTTTTTAAGGATGATATATTTATTTTTATTATTATTATTTTTTTAAAGATTTTATTTATTTGTTTGAGAGAGTGAGCAAGAGAGAGTGAGCATGACTAGGAGAGGAGGCAGAAGGAGAAGCAGACTCCTTACTGAGCAGGGAGCCTGACGTGGGGTTTGATCCTAAGATCCCAGGGATCATGACCTGAGCCAAAGGCAGATGCTTAACCAGTTGAGGCACCCAGGGTCCCCAATGATATAATTTTTAAATTCAACTCTTATTTGCTATCTTTTAGGTATCTTTTAGTTTTTTTTTAATAATTTTTTTTTTTTTTTTTTTTAATCTATTTATGATAGTCACAGAGAGAGAGAGAGAGGCAGAGACACAGGCAGAGGGAGAAGCAGGCTCCATGCACCGGGAGCCCGATGTGGGACTCGATCCCGGGTCTCCAGGATCGCGCCCTGGGCCAAAGGCAGGCGCCAAACCGCTGCGCCACCCAGGGATCCCTCTTTTAGTTTTTGATGTCCTATGCAGCTTTTATCTGCTTTTCCAGTCTTTCTCAACATCACTATTTGAATAAGGTGATTTTCCTTTTGATTCCAGTTGTATTCTTTATCATGTTTTAGGTTCTTTTATATACTGTAAGAATTATAAGAGTTCAGGAATTATCCATTTTGTTCCATTAATTGGTCTCAATTATCATAGTTTCACATGGGTTACTATAAAAAAAATGCCCCCCCCCCCCCCCCGGGAATTGTACATGACAGTACAATTGAATTTTAGCTGAGCCTGGGCTCCTGGAAGAGAGCCAAGGTTAAGAAATTTCCCACCCTCTTGTGTTCCACAAGAGGCTTGCTTCCAAGAAGCACCTTTCCCAAATACCTTAGGTAAGACTACAGACGCCTCCTTTCTTTACTTATGACAAGGCCACATACAGTCCTCCAAATTCCCATTCATAAATGATTAACTGAACTGTTTTGTCCTATTGATCAATGGGAACAAAATGCTTGCTCTTCAAACTTTGGTTAAGATGCTTTCCTGCCTCCAGGCTTCTAAACTTTGATTTATCCTCAGTCCAAAGCCAGTATACAACCCCTCCCTAACTGCCTCTTCCAAGACTAGGCTGGCCTCAGAGTAAAAATAATTTTCCAATCCCACTCTTACTATACTACCTCACACTGCCCCATTCTAACCTTGTTTATTCCTTGTATAAAAAAACCAAATTCTTTTTACTCTTGAGACTCTTGCAGAGCTGATGGTAATAGAGTTCTTGTATTGCAGTCATTTCTTTCCCTCCGTGAGAAACAATCCTTTCAGTAACATCTCTCCTTACTAAATCTCCATTTGCTTTTTATTTGAAAGGACTTGCTCATGACCTTTTAGTACCAAATTTTTCTTCCCTATTCTTACATACTTCTAAGGAAAAAATTATTTTGTTAAATCTGTTCCCCTTCGATTTAAGCTTTTAAAAAAATTTATTTAAATTCAATTAATTAGGAGCACCTGGGTGGCTCAGTGGTTGAGCGTTTGCCTTTCGCTCAGGTCATTATTCTGGTGTCCTGGGGTGGAGTCCCACATTGGGCTCCCTGCAGGGAGCCTACTTCTATCTCTGCCTATGTCTCTGCCTCTCTCTCTCTGTCTCTGATGAATAAATAAAATCTTTAAAAATAATGATAAATTCAATTAATTAACATATAATGTAGTATTGGTTTCAGAGGTAGATGTCAGTGATTCATCAGTGTTATATAACACCCAGTGCTCATCACATCATGTGCCCTCCTTAATGCTCATCACTCAGTTGCTCCATTTCCCACCCCCTCCCCGCCAGCGACTCTCAGTTTGTTTCCTATTAATTAAGAATGTCTTATGGTTTGTTTCTCTCTCTGATTTCATCTTGTCTTTATTTTTCCTCTCTTCCCCTATTCTGTTTCTTAAATTCCACATATGAGTGAGATTCTATGAAATTGCATTTTTCTGATTGACTTATTTTGCTTAGCATAATATCCTCTAGTTCTATCCACGTCGTTGCAAATGGCAAGATTTCTTTTTCTTTTCTTTTCTTTTCTTTTCTTTTCTTTTCTTTTCTTTTCTTTTCTTTATTTTCTTTTCTTTTTTTTTTTTTTTTTTGATGGCTAAGTACTTAAAACCAACCAACCAACCAACCAACCAACCAACCAACCAAAAAAGCAGAAACAGATCCAAGAATACAGAGAACAAGCTGATGGTTGCCAGAAGGGAGGGAGGTGGGGGAATGGGCAAAATAGGGGAAGAGGAGTGGAAAGTACTTACAGGTTTCCGGTTACACAATGAATAAGTTATGGGACTGAAGTCAGCATAGGGAATATAGGCAATGGTATTGGAAGAGTGACATATAGTGATAGATGGGAGCTACGCTTGCAGTGAGCATAGTGTCATGGTATAGACTTATTAAATCACAATGTTTGACACCTGAAGTTAATGTAATATTGTGTGTCAACTACATTTCAAAAAATTATTGAGGCATAATTGATATACAACTATTACATCCATTTAAAGAAAACAGTTTGGTGAGGAATGCCTGGGTGGCTCAGTGGTTTAGCACCTGCCTTCAGCCCAGGGCATGATCCTGGAGTCTCAGGATGGAGTCCCACATCAGGCTCCCCACATGGAGCCTGCTTTCCCTCTGCCTGTGTCTCTGCCTCTCTCTCTCTCTCTCTCTCTGTGTGTCTCTCATGAATCTTTAAAAAATAATAAGTTTGATGAGAATTGACTTGTGTACAACCTCTATTTAACTTCCACTCCAATCTATACATAGAACATTCCTATCATCCCTAAAAGTTTCCTTGAGCCAGTTTGTATACAACCCTTCTTCTGCCCTTGGCTTCATGCAAGCACTGGTGAGGATTTTTTGTCATTATAGATTCATTTGAATTTTCTATAAATAGAATCATACTAAGCATCATGATTTTTAGATTCAAACATGTTACACGTGTTCGTAGTTCATTCTTGTTTTTCTCCATTGTTGTTTTCTATTCTTCCATTAGTATGGGTATACCATGTTTTGTTTCTCTGTTGGTTTATTGATAGATATTCATGTTTTCCCTCCAGTTTTTGGATATTGTGAATAAAGCTACTGTGAACATTTAAATAAACATTTTTGTGTGGACATACATATTCATTTCTTTTGGGGAGGAGTAAAAACGTTAGCTCCGAAGGCAAGTATATATTTTAGTTTTGAGAGAGGGAGAATGTGTGTGCACGTTTGTGAGTGGGAGGGGGGCGGACAGGGAGAGAGGGACAGAAGCAGACTCTCTGGTGGCAACTGTGTAGTGAGTCTAATGCAAGACTCAGTCCCCAGAGCCTGTGATCATGACCCCAGCTGAAACCAAGAGCCAAGAGCCAACACTCAACTCACTGAGTCAACCAGGTGCTCCTATCATTTTATATTTTTACCAAGTCATGATCCCAGAGTCCTGGGATCTAGTCCTGCATTGGGTTCCCTGCAGGGAGCCAGCCTACTTCTCCCTCTGTCTATGTCTCTGCCTCTCTCTCATGAATAAATAAATAATATCTTTTAAAAAAATTGTAAAGCTGGTACAGGAAGTTCCTTTATGTCTAGCACTCACTTCCTCTATTGTTAACACCTTACATTATTATGGTATATTTGTCACAATTCATAAGCCTGTATTAATACATTTTTGATGTATTAAGTTTTATTTAGATTTCTTTTGTTTTTACCTGATGTCCTTCTTCTGTTCCAGGATCCCATCCAGGACCTTATACGTTTGTAACCATGTGTCTTTTGGCTCCTCTTAGCTGTGAGAGTTTCTCAGACCTTTTTTCGGTTTTGGTTTTTTTTTTTTTTTTTTATCACCTTGATAGTTTTAAGAAATATTGGTCAGGTATTTTGTAGTAAGTGCCTTGACTTGGAATTTGTTTGATTTTTTTTCAAATTAGATTGGAGTTATGGTTTTGGGAAAGGAAGAACTCAGAGAACAATTGCCATTTTCTCTATAGCGTCTCTCATCATGACTTATCACTGTTTCATGTTGACCTTGATCATCTCACTGAGGGAACATTTGTTAAATTTCACCACTGCAAAGTTACTCTCCCCTCAGTCCCTTTCCAAACTATTCTTTTTTTTTTTTTTCAAAACTATTCTTTTTCAGGAAGTTACTATGCACAGATTATACTTAAGGAGTGGGGAGTTATGTCGACATAAATTATTACATATCTACGTAAATTATTTGGGGTTCTTCTGCATGGGAGACTTGTCTCCTCTTCCCCATTTTATTTATTTACTGGCTATTTATTTATATCTACATGAACTCATAGATTTTTATTTATATGTTGGGTTATTTATTTTGTGGCTCACATTGTTCTAGTTTTGGCCACTTGGTACTCTTTCAGTTGGCTCCTGTGTCCCCTTTTTTATATATTCATTGTGTATATTTAAAAATTATTTTTATCACTTCCTTATTTTCCGGCACTCTAAAACGCTGTGTAGGTTCATTTTGTATATTTTCAGTCACAGTCCTAGAATTTTCCATTTCTCCAGGGATCCCTGGTTCCTTTTATTACCGAATAGCATTAGAAAGCAAGAGGTGGGTGTAGGTGTCCTTAGTGCTATGGGGATATGTTGCTCCTGAGTCCTGTCAGCTGACAGAACAAGGAAGATTTTATTTATTTATTTATGAGAGACGCAGAGAGAGAGGCAGAGACATAGGTAGAGGGAGAAGCTGACTCCCTGCGGGAACCTGATGCAGGACCCATTCTGTGACCCCAGGATCACAACCTGAGCCAAAGGCAGATGCTCAACCACTGAGTCACCCAAGCGTCTTCTTTTTCAATTTTCTAACGTAGCAGTAACACAACCAAATATATTTTAGTTTCTCTAATAAGAAGCTAAATGTAGATAAACCTATGCTTGGTATTTAATATTTCAGTATTTTATCTTATTTGGAAATGATCTAGAAATTTAATTGTAAGCAAAAAGCATTAGAGGTCTCTGGAAAAAGATAAGACATAGCTTTCTTGACATAAGAAGAGTCATTTTAGGTTCCCTGCCATCTTGTGATCTGAGCCTGATCGACACTACTGGCCCAAAGCACCTTTCTTGCAGAACTTCCTGGAATAGGTAGAAATTGCATAAGAATGGACTTCAGCAGTCTGAAGTAATTTTAAGGGAACAAAAGAATGCAAGAAGAAACAGCCAGTATTAGGCCAGGAGATAGCCTAATCATATCAGGGACAATAAATCAGTGGTAAAACTTCCAGAGCTGGTTCAGAGGTAGAGATCTCCCTGAAGCACATTCCTGAGCTATCTTTGCAGGATTTAAACTCCTTTGAGCACCCAGATCCTGGACCAACTCAAGGCAGAGAATTGATGGTGTTGAGCTTTGTGGGCCCTCGTGACTTCAATCCAACTCCAGTTTTATGCTGAATTCCCCCCATTGCTCAAGCCCCTTCACGAATATGTATGCAACCTTACCTTAAAATTTTCCCAGTTGTGCTATTCTGGGAGACACTGCTACCTTGGAAAATAACCCTAATGTCCTCCTTCACTTATAAGATCGTTCCTTTCCCTATTCTTTGGTTTGGTTGTATGTTTTGGCTCAGAAAGGGGAACCCAGTTCTGTGTAACATAATGACTCTCCAGAGTTTAATTTAACTTAGCCAAACTCTAAGTTTTTAAGTTACCAAAAAGATTTGGGGGAAACTATTTAAGAACAAACAAGAAGACAACAAATATTACTGAAAACTTCATTTATAAGCTTTGATCTTGCTTTCATCTATTTAATTCACTTGTTCTTAACAATCATTTTTAGATTACCTATAAAAATTTTATTAAACATTAGACAAAATCAGCCATTATCCCAAGTTATTATTTTTTTGGTTGACAGATCTTTTAGGACTTTAAAGGAGCTTATTTTGCTAGTAAACTGAGGTGGAATAAAAGCTTTATATTTAATGCTGATAACTTTAAAGATACATCTCTTTTAATTAAACCATCAACCTTAAACTAGCTTTCATAGTGAATATTTTCCTGCATCACTTGAACGTGAACTGTATTTGAATTAGTTTCTATTATATTTCTGATAATTTTTATGAATACTAATTTATATAATCTCTTGTTTAAACCAATCAACCAATTAAACAGAATTCTTTCACAATGAATTTTGACAGTACCATCCAGTGGTAAAAAAATTTCACACATCTGCTGTCACCAACTAGATGCCAACACCTGACCTTTAACTGCCCACCTGCTTGCACTCAATAACCTTTGTCCCACAATATTCCTTAAATTCTTCTTTCTGGCTCATCTCCCCCCCCCCCCCCCCCCCATTCATCCCTTAACTCAGGGCAAATGGAAAGCAAAATTGTCCCTCCAGCAATAGCGACTGTCCTGACAAGACCTCCAGCCAGATCAGGCCACCCAGACCAGTTTGAACTAAACCCCTGACCTTGCCTACAAAGGTAGACTTTGAAGTGACCTCTAGATTGACTTATGATTGCCTTTCGCTAATTATAATGAGATAAAGGAGGAGCACACCCACCCAAGGAGGAGCACAAGCCTCATTTACATAATACACAGTATGTCCCACAGTACATTTCCTTAAGGTGCATGTGTGACTTAATGCTTGCCTCTGCATAGGATGACAAAGCTTCCCCATCTAAATATGCATCCTAACCCCAAATAAAAAGAACCCATCCACCTTTACTCCGAGAGGCTTTGGAAGTTATTTTCCGTGCTGCCTAAAGTTTTATTTGTGTGACAACTCAACCTGCGGTGCGGTTTCTGACTCACCAAGGAGCAAACTCATGGTGGTTTAGTTACACTACCATGCATATATAGACACATATGAACGTACAGATGCAAAGAGACCTTACAGCTTTTGTTTGACATTTAAAGCCAGGAAATAAAATAGATACAAAATTCACTAGTTGTAAAAGAAGTTGGCCCCAAATTACTTTCTCTTGTAGACAGAATAAGTTAACTTTACTTGTCTGGATATATAAAACTTTTTAAATTTAATATGTGTGGAGAAGATTTTTAAGATTAATATTTGTCTCTGGAATTAATCTTGAGGAGGCTGTGCTAGAGTTTGGGCACAAGAGCCCTTTTAGTAGTTTTTATTTTAAAAAGGCCTTTTTTTTCCTTTTGCCCCTTACTGTTTCAGACGGTTGTGGGCTATGTTTATATTTCAAAGATATGACAAGATTTATAACTTAAAGAGACAGGGAAAGAAGGGTGAGTTCCTCCAAGAAGGACTTTGCTTTCCTAAGGCAAATAATTTAACAGTCTTTGAGATAACAGTTGTTTTGCAATTGGAAAAAGGAATGGGTTAATTGTGAATTGCTTTTAGAACTGACTTTTGCTTTGCAAAAGATTTGTAAGATAAGGATAGTTACTCTCAATTCCTCAAAAAATTAGATTGTAATTTAAATAACATAAGTTGATCTACCTATCCAAGTACATTATCTTCAATTTGCTTCCTTTCCTCTGGATATAAAGTTGTAATTTTAAGTATTTCTGGCAGTACTGAGTAACTCTCCTTCGGTGCAAGAGGGGTCTCCAAAGAGGGTGCAAAGGATCCTAACTTCCCAAGATTCAGGGTCACTTGCAAAGACAGCCAGAAGGAACTGATAACCTGTATGTCCTAAACAGACAAAAAGCCAAGCCCTTTTATGTAAAATAAGACAATTACTATCCCTGGAAAGAAAAAGATCAATCAATAACCAATTGGTCTGGATTTGGATGGGAAGAGACAACTTGAAATTTTATATTCCTCTTTAGATTGGACACTCTAGACAGAAATTCAGAGGAACAGATTCCGGTAAGAATTTTCACCTTTCACTGCCTTCTGCCAGTTTTTCCAGGATCCTCTCTTTAGGCTCTGGTATCTACCAGGGTTTCCCATTAGGTGTTTAAGGGAATAATGTAGCAGTTTACCAGAATGTCCCTCAGTTTTGTAAACTCTGGCAGGGGCCCATGTGAGTGCCCTCCTTTGAAGGTAGCTTTGTGGGTATTTGCGAGGCCATTTATTTGGTAGACTTTTGATTATGGTTGTGTGGTCCTTTCAGAGTGGAAAAATAATTCAGACAGAGGATTAGTAGGATGAGTACTTGAAGGAGCAAAGAGGGGGGCAGTAGGAGTTAGCCAGACTTACAGCCTTGTTTTAGGTATCTCTTAGGCTCAATTTTTCATGAGCCTTTTGCAATGAATCTTTCAATGAAACTTTCAAAGTTCTTTTTGGAACTTCAAAACCTTTTGGAGGCTTCTGCTTGGCAATTAAAAAAGGAATCCCATTCTGTGTAATTTGCCTTGCTTTCAGGTGTACTTCTCAAATGAAGATACCTAATTGGAACATTCCCCCAGTAGACTATTGTATTTCTAGGCTGTAATTCCCCTGAAGGCTGATAGCAGTTTGGTAGGACCCTGGGTGCAAATGGAGGTAACCCCCATTTCTTTCCCATCATATCTAGCTACAGATAGGGTGCAACTCACATTTCTGCCCAGCCTTTTTGCCCTACCCCAACCAGCTCAAACTGGTCTGGGTGGCCTAGTCTAGCTGGAGATCTTGGGGGTGGTTTTGCTTCCCATTTGCTGGAGTTAAGAGGTAAGCCGGAAAGAAGAACTTAATGAAGAATATGGGGCAGAGGTCGGTGAGTACAAGCAGGTGGGCAGTAAAAGTCAGGTGTTGGGGTCTAGCTGGTGACATAACTAAAGAACTAGGGACTAGGGGAAGGATGAACCAGCAGACCTCAAAGAATGGAAACTACAGGGTAGCCTGGGTGGCTCAGCGGTTTAGCACCACCTTCAGCCCAGGGCGTGGTCCTGGAGACCTGGGATTGAGTCCTGCATTGGGCTCCCTGCATGGAGCCTGCTTCTCCCTCTGCCTGTGTCTCTGCCTCTCGTTCTCTCTGTGTCTCTCACGCATAAATAAATAAAATCTTTAAAAAAAAAAAAAAAAGAGTGGAAGCTGCAGGCTGATTTTCAAACCAGGGGAGGACTATAGCTGCCCATCAGCAGTTCCCAATATGGAAACTGAGGACAGAATTGAAGGCTGGGGTTTTGATTACCTGGACTGTGCAATGGAAGCCCCTGAGCACAACATGAGCAATTCCCAGCATGGCCAACACCAGCAGACTCCCCTGGTGGAGGCAGATTAGAAATCGGGAAGCCATTCTGATATGGAACTGTGGACCGAACCAGGGGGTAGGGACTGGTGTTCTGTTGGAGCCTCCTGTTGGTCTAGAAAGATCCATTAACTGACCCTTGACTGGAAAGCCCATTAGGAGCTCAAATGCAGAGTGAAAACTCAAACCAAGAGGGACTTACCAAGGTCCTTGGAAATGGTGAGAAAGACCGTGAACTCAGAAAGGCTCACAGGCCCCATCTGTGCCTGTTTCTCATTTTCCCAAAAGCTGTTAGAAGTTTGCTTTAGGGGGATGCCTAGGTGGCTCAGTGGTTGAGTGTCTGCCTTTGGCGCAGGTTGTGGTCATGGCATTCTGGGACCAAGTCCCATATTGGGCTCCCTGCAGGGAGCCTGCTTCTTCCTCTGCTTTTGTCTCTTTCTCTCTGTGTGTCTCTCATGAGTAAATAAATTAAATCTTAAAAAAAAAGTTCACTTCAGACCCCAATGCTGCCCCCAAATTTGTTCAATAACAAGTAAATTCAAACATATAATTGTCTTTATTAATTAATTCATGAATCATGCAGCACCTTTCCTGCAGGTAGAAGGGAACTCCAAAGGGCTGCAAAGAAGGAAAGTTTCTTAAAGGCAGGACAAAGAAATCATAAACATAAAAAAAGGATTATTTCAGGGGAAGTCATCTTCATTTGGGAAACTTTTATGTGGATTGGGGGATAGAGAAGGTCCATGTGACAGATTACTTACTTCGTTGGTTCTGATCAGAAAATTCCTGACTGGCCAGGGAAGACTACATTTCTGGGGAAGGCTATAACAGTCCCCTAATACTGTTAGGCATTAAGTAAGCCCCATTTTGGTGACTTGCCCTAAGTGACACCATTTTGGGCCTGTGGTTTTCTTTTTAACACTATGGAAGATGGGGCTGGGGAGATTCAAATCGTATCAGAAACTCAACTTGCCATTACTGGGTCAGAAGTTCAGAACATGGCACTTGGGCATATGGACTGTGTTGAGTGAAAGGCACTTGAAAGACAGCAAATACAAGAAAAACACTCATCTTCCTTCTTTTTCTTAAAAGGAGATGAGATTCCTATATGAAAGATGTTCTCTTTATGCCAGAAGGTAAACACATTCTGATCTTCAAGGATAGGAAGTTTATTTTTTTTATTTTTTTATTTTTTAAAAATTTTTATTTATTTATGATAGTCACAGAGAGAGAGGCAGAGACACAGGCAGAGGGAGAAGCAGGCTCCATGCACCGGGAGCCAGACGTGGGATTCGATCCCTGGTCTCCAGGATCGCGCCCTGGGCCAAAGGCAGGCGCCAAACCGCTGCACCACCCAGGGATCCAAGGATAGGAAGTTTAGATCAAGAGAATTCTATACAAGTCATCCTTGTTAAAATAATTCTGATCTTGCTTCAGCCTGCCCACATAGTTGAGTCACTTTCCCACAATTGTCTCCCTTTGTTCAACCTAAAGTAAAAGCAAGTTGGTTTCAGCAACTTCTTTGAGTCTTGATCCCTTATGAAGGCTCCTAGGGCATGAAAATCTTCTTTTAAATAAATTTTTTTATGTGGGGCGCCTGAGTAGCCCAGATGGTTAAGTGTATGCCTTTGGCTCAGGTCATGATCCCAGAGTCCTGAGATTGAGCCTTTTGTAAGGTTCCCTGCTCAGTGGGGAGTCTACTTCTCCTTCTTCCTCTGCCCCTCCCTGTGCCCAGGCTCTCTGGGAGAATGGATTTATAGAGAAGCAAGGATAGAGCAAGAGACCACTATGTGTCTATGGCAATAATCTGTGCAAGAGATGATGGGGGCTTGAACCAGGGCAAAAGTAGAAGAGATAAATGGATTGGATTTTGGATGCTTTGAAGTGTACTACCAGTTATCTGATTAGGGGGGTTAAAGGGAAAGCCAAATATAAGTAGACTGTCAGGACTGATATGCCCTCACATACCTCACAATTGGGAGGAACTTTAAATGGCTTAAAAGAAAATTTCATGTCTTGAAACTAGAGAAAAGTGTCTAAAGGTTGCCACATGAGAATTTAGTTTTGGCAGTTAAAGAATTGGTTCTCTATCTTAAATCTGCAGCCAATATTTCTTTATTTTCCAATTCACCTGTCTTTCTACAGTCTCTGGGTTTTCATTATTTCCCAATTTCAGCTGGCCTATGTCTCAGTTCTTTCTCCCATTCTACATTCATCACCAGGTGGGATACTAAAAAAAAAAAAAAAAAAAAAAAAAAAAAAAGACAGTTACTGTTGTCAGGTTAAAGAATGAGGAATAAAAACAATAGCCCTGTATTCTATTCATCAGCTTGGTTTTAAGAAGACTGAAGACCTCTAAATACTGAAATAAGCACGTTATTTTAAGAAACAGAATACTGCTCTATTACTCTTAGTAGTGAAGATACTTTGTTTTATATTTAATCCTTCCTGGGTCTGGAATCAAATAATTATGATTGCAAGACTTAGATAAATGATGAAAGTCAAGTTACATTTTTTTAAAATGCTGAACACTGGTACAAATAACATACTATATTAATAAGTGAAAAGCATCAGCGCCCATTCTCAGCAAGTACTATCTCTTCTTTCATTCTAAGGTGGAGTTCATTTTGGCTCAAAACACTGCAGGTTAGATTGCTGTTATCCAGGAGCTGTAAATACTTGTGTAATGTAGTTTTCTTTCTTTCTTTCTTTTCTTTTCTTTTCTTTTCTTTCTTTCTTTCTTTCTTTCTTTTCTTCTTTTTTCTCTCTCTCGTTCTTTCTCTCTTTGGATGGCTTTTCCCCCCTTATCCACAAAAAAGCCCTCTGATTGCTTCCTGATCTTACAGGCTTCACATAACTTAAAAACCTCATTCAACAAACATTTGGTGTCCAGTGTAAGACAGCATGCTTGATGCCAGCCAAGGGAGGACTACCAAGATGTACAAGAGACAGGATGCAGCTCCCTCTCTTTCTACTTAAGAGTCTGTGTGAAATGCACCAGCGAGCATCCCCTTGGCAGTTGGTACTGCCTATCCTACGTTGGCCCTTAGACATCAAGTACCTCGCTGCTGCAACTGCGGCAGGCGCTCAACCAGTTTAATTCTCAAAGTCCTATCCTAAGGTGGAAAATGCAGAATTCCATTTAATTTTCACTTGTAAAGGGGAGACACTAAGGAAGGCACATTCGAGTTTGCTGCCTGAGGTGTCTGCTGAAGGGTTTCCTTCCTCCGGGGCCAGAAAGGCTTACCTACTCTAGCACCTGCTCCCCGGGACCACCACACTCTCCTCCCTGCTCCAGGTCTACCCGCCCGCGGAGCACTGACCAATAGGCGCGTCCCGATTCCGCGGCGGGGCGGGGCCTCGAGCCTGGGCTTCGGGGACCCGCCCCCCGTACGTGGCCTGCGTGCGTGACGCCGGGCGGCGCGAGGCGGTTTCTGCAGCGTGTGGCGCCCCCCGGCGGCGGCGAGGACTCCATGTGACAGCGGGACGGGCGCGCCCGCCATGGAGCCGCAGACACCGGCGGGAACACCCGGGGACCCCGTCGCTCGGCCGCCTGAGGACGAGGGGCGGCGGGAGGGCCGCACAGCGCCGGCGGAGGCTTCCCTGGGCGCCGCGGCGGACGGCGCCTGTGCCGACGCGCTGTGGGAGCTGCCGGTGGAGCCCGCCCAGCGGAGGCCCCAGTGCAGCCGCTGCAGGTGACCGCGGGGCGGAGCGGAGCCGGGTGGGGGCGGGGACCCGGCCCGGCGGCGGCCTCGGGAGGAGGCTGCAGCGCCCGCTTCCGGGGAGGGGGAGGCGGCGGCTCCGGCTCCGGCTCCGGCTCCGGCTCCGGCTCCGGCTCCGGCTCCGGCTCCGGCTCCGGCTCCGGCTCCGGCTCCGCCCCTTCCCCGCCCCTGCCCCGCCCCGCCCCAGCCCCGGGGAGCGCCGCCTCCTGGCCGCCGCCGGTGACCTTGGGATCGCTCCGGAAAATTGCAGGGACAGCCCTTGAGTAAGAAGCCGTTTATCCAGGTTCAGGAGTAGTTAGCCTTGCTTCCCGCAAGACACTGAGCCTGTCAGGGGGTGAGCCCACTCGAGTTCGCGGTCAAGAAAGTTTAGGAGTCAGAACAGTGAGGGGTAATGACATAGTCATCTCACAGTAAAGAAAGGTAAAAAATAACTAGAAATCAGGGGCGCCTGGGGGCTCAGCCCGGGAAGCGCCTGCCTTCAGCTCAGGTCACGATCCCAGGGTCCTGGGATCGAGTCCTGCATCCGGCTCCCCTCTGGGAGCCTGTTTCTCCCTCTACCTCTCCCCCTGCTCGTGCTCTCTCTCTCTCTCTCTGATTGATAGATAAATGAATAAATAAGTAGTCTTTAAAAAAAAAAATTAGGGACGCCTGGGTAGCTCAGTAGTTGAGCTTCTGCCTTCGTCTCAGGTATGGGGCCACCTGCTCAGCCAGGAACCAGCTTCTCCTTCTGCCACTCTCCCTGTTTGTGCTTTCTCTCTGTCACATGAATACATAAAATCTTTTTTTTTTTAAAGGATTTATTTATTTATTCATTCAGAGAGAGCGAAGAGAGAGGCAGAGACACAGGCAGAGGGAGAAGCAGGCTCCATGCCGGAAGCCCGATGTGGGACTCGATCCCGGGTCTCCAGGATCACACCCTGGGCTGCAGGCGGCGCTAAACCGCTGTGCTACCGGGGCTGCCCTGAATACATAAAATCTTAAAAAAAAAATTAGAGAACAGCGACAGTCAAAATGACTTTTGGATTCTGAGTTCATTTGGAAGTGTTTATTGAGCTTCTGTATCGTTCCAGGCGTCTGTATTGTGCTAGGTCGTGAGGATGCGGGCATCAATAAAACAACACGGACTCTGCCCTCGTTGGGACGCTTACAGCCCGGTGAAGACACAGTGTAGTAAGCAGGCAGCAGCAACTAACATTGAAGGCTCACAGTATGCCCACTTGTTACAGTACCTTTCAGGATTGCGTCACTGTGCTGCTGCTCTTCAGGGTGCTAGTGTATTTCAGGGTGGTGAGGATTGCTTCCCCTTGCCTGTTTACAGCTCATGCTGTTTAGATATACAGTTCTCTCTACCCTGTGGCTGCTCAGGATCATTTTGTTTGATTGCTGAAGGTCTTCATCTATCACCTATTTCTGTTCAGGCTGCAATTTTAACCCTTAGATGGTGTCTCTGCTTCCTCACCTGGAAATAGCTCTGCGGTGTGTCATCATGCCCTACACTGCCCTGACATGGCTCTTCTCAAAGTCAACCCCCTGAGATGAAATCCAGTGGATCCTTTTCTGTTCACTTAAAAAAAAGACAAGAGAAAGGCAGAGACATAGGCAGAGGGAGAAGCAGGCTCCCCTCAGGAAGCCTGATGTGGGACTTGGTCCCAGGACCCTGGGATCACGACCTGAGCCAAAGGCAGATGCTCAACCACTCAGCCACCCAGGTGCCCCTGTTTACTTTTTACTAGACCTGTTGGCAGCAGTCTGCAATTAGATACTGACTTCTTGAAACATCGTGTGTCTCTGGCTTCCCTGTGTTTTTATTTTATTTTATTTTTTAAGATTTATTTATATTCATGACAGACATAGAGAAAGAGAGAGAGGCAGAGACACAGGAGGAGGGAGAAGCAGGTTCCATGCCGGGAGCCTGAGGTGGGACTCGATCCCAGGACTCCAGAATCGCGCCCTGGGCCAAAGGCAGGCGCCAAACCGCTGAGCCACCCAGAGATTCCCCTTCCCTGTGGTTTATCTGACTTGTCTGTCCTAGTCTTCTTTGCTTTGTCACTCAAACTCTAAATGCTGGGCTTCCTCAGCTCCTGATGCTGGATTCTCTTCTCTTCTCACCCCCCTCATTTTTCACAGGTGATCTTCCCAGTTTTCATGGGTAAATTATCACCTCCACCCCAGTACTTCTAGCCCAGTCATTTGTCCTGAGCCCCAGACCTATGCATTCATTTAACCAGTGTTTATTGAAGGCTTTGGTGATTCTTGGTTATAGAGTGGAATTTGTGCCCTTATGGGATGTTCAGTCTGTTACTGGATACAGATATAAAGCAGCAACCAACTATGTAATTACAGAATGAAAAACAAAAACAACAAACTAGCAATGAAGCAAAGGAATGGGATTCTGTGACAGAAATAGGAAGCTGTCAGGAAATATTTCTGAGGAGATAATTGAAATATATATATACTGAGAGTTGAAAGATGAGAAGGATCCAGTCAGGAGAAAAGCATTCTGAGAAGGAGAGAAGGACAGACTGGTTTAATGTCTTTACTTGACTACTTGGAGTATCTGACTTTGGACATTTTGACCTTTTCCCAGGATTGGTTTGTAAGAGCTCAGAGGAAGGGATCTTGAGTGTAAGGATCTTTTTATATTGTATTATTGAGAGTAGACACTCAATACAGATAGACTTTGGAGGAGAATGAATAATATGTGTTTAGAAGGAACTGTGTATAATTTTTTCTTAAAATATTTTATTTATTTATTCATGAGGGACACAGAGAGAGGCAGAGACATAGGCAGAGGGAGAAGTAGGCTCCCTGCAGGAAGCCTGATGTGGGACTCATTCCAGATCCCGGGATCACAATCTGAGCCAAAGGCAGATGCTCAACCACTGAGCCATCCAGATGCCCCGGGACTGCATAGTTGAACAGAAAGGGTATGTGAATACAGTTTATTTAAACAAGTTCCCTAAAAGTGTTAGGCGAACCACTTAACAATGATGCAAAGGTATCTCAATAGGATGCTGATAGAAAAGTATTTCAAGTATAAATGCAAGGCTAAATTATCATGCCAGCTTTATCATGTAGTTTTTAGTCTATTCAGAATTGCTCATTATAAATGCTGTATATAGTTTTTTATAAAGAAGATTAGTCTCCTACATTTAGCGAAGATTTATAGTTTTTCTAATCCACTGCCCTACCCCCTAATAGACTTTATTTTTTAAATAAGTCTTAGACTCACAGCAAAATTGCATGGAAGGAGCAGAGATCTCCTATATATCCTCTGCCCCCACCTCTAGGTAACTTCGCCCATTATCAGCATCCCCTGCCAGGGGGGTACATTTGCTAAATTGGATGAACGTCATTGTAACTCAGTGTCTGTAGTTTTACATTAGGGTTTACCCCTGGTGTATATATTTTGATTTTGGACAACTTTATAATAACACTTTATAATATCCACTATTATGGTATAATACAGAGTATTTTTACTGCCCTAAAAGTTCTTTTTGCCTTTTCATTCCTCCTTAAAGCATAAGGCTTTAACCTAATCTGCCTTTTTAAAAAAAAATATTTTATTTATTTATTCATGAGAGACACAGAGAGAGAGGCAGAGACACAGGCAGAGGGAGAAGCAGGCTCCATGCAGGGATCCCCATGTGGAACTGGATCCTGGGACCCCAGGATCACACCCTAGGCCAAAGACCCCCTTTGGCCTCAGTAGCGCTGAGCCACTCAGGGATCCCCCCAATCTGTTTCTTAAAAAATAAAAATGATGTGGATTTTAGCTTGTTTTCAGTTACATTTAGTTAATATTTTAGGATTATGATTCATTCCAACACTTCTGCATTTTGCTTTTTCTAGTGAAATTTTACACCTTTTAAAAGCTCTTCTCTGCCTTGGCGTAGTATGTATTTTGCTTGTTTTAGCTGGTTAGATTACAGTTCTAGAAATCAGAGAGTACTTAGGTGTTAGTGAAATATGACTAATTGATGGCTCTTTATATTTTATTTCATTAAGCTCTTGGAATTTTACTGCCCTGGGTGAACTTACCTACATTTATGCTTATAATAGTTTTTAAAACTAACATGCATTTTTTAAAAAAAGATTTTATTTATTTATTCATGAGAGATATATAGAGAGAAGCAGAGACACAGGCAGAGGGAGAAGCAGGCCCCCTGCAAGGAGCCTGATGTGGGACTCGATCCCGGGGACTCCAGGATCAGGTCTTGGGCCTAAGGCAGGCGCTTAAACTGCTGAGCCACCCAGGGAGCCCCTGAAATGCATTCTTATATTTGGGTGACTAGCAAATATCAATTATTTGGCCATTTACTTAAAACAGTATTCCTTTCTCTAAACATGTAACTGTCAGCCTAGGGAGTTCCAAAAATTGGTTTTATTCAGCCAGTCCAAACAGTTTAACTTTAGAGTAGAAGCTTGCTAGTTGGAAGTATAAGATCTCTTCAACATGAACAGGATATTTAAAAAAAATCCCAAACTGGTTTGTTATTGCTAGATACATATTTTATTAGAAGTGTGTTCCTGTTGAGTAAACAGAATGTACAGGTGTACAGAGTATAGAAGAGAGTGTGTTTAGAGAGCTTGTTGGAAAGGAGGGAGAGGAGATAGCTATAGAGATTAGTGGTGGTTGTATTGGGAAGGGCCAGGTAATCTGTGTTAGGGAGGTTAAGAAGAATTCAGCCAAATGTATTAGAATCCACCAAACTCAGCCCTGGAGTATTTTTAATATTTGAATGGTTGTCACAAGTGTGATTTCATCAGGTGACTTTTAGCTATAATAATTTCTATTTTATTAAAAAACGCAGACTGATTTGTGATATAGTGGTAAAAGTCTTGACTGAGAAGAGTTCGAGCCTCATTCTAGTAAAGAAGTGAGACATCTTAATTATACTTTTATATCTTCTATAATTACTGCCATGAGCCTGAGGATAAGAGTTAGACATCACTGACAAATCATTGATCCTTAGAATAATGGAATAATGTCGGACCACCCAGTATTTTTTACTTGAGGAAGGGAAACAGCAAGGGCTTGCACACCTATGAGGCCTAGGTATTTTATTTTATTTTATTTTTAAATTTTATTTATTAATGATAGTCACACACACACACAGAGAGAGAGAGAGAGAGAGAGAGAGAGGCAGAGACACAGGCAGAGGGAGAAGCAGGCTCCATGCGCTGGGAGCCCGATGTGGGACTCGATCCGGGGTCTCCAGGATCGTGCCCTGGGCCAAAGGCAGGCGCCAAACCGCTGCGCCACTCAGGGATCCCGAGGCCTAGGTATTTTATATGCTAGATTTTATTTCTCATGACAACAATTTTAGTGTTGGTTTTGTTGTTAGCTTTTATTTTTTATTTAAAAATTTTTTAAGAAGTTTTTTTGTTTAATCTCTATACCTCATGTGGGATTTGAACTCATGACCCAGAGATCAAGAGTCACACATTCCTCTGACTGAGCCAGCCAGGTGCCCCTGTATTGTTAAGTATTAAATTATGGAGTAGGTGCAACACCCCCCCCCAAAAAAACCCCTAAATAATCAGATTAAAATGGGCAGAAGACCTAAATAGATATTTTTCCACAGAAGACATGAATGGCCAACGCACACATGGAAAGATGATCAAACCACTCATCAGGGAAATGCAAATCAAAAACCACAATGAAAGATGCCACTTTATACCTTTCAGAAGGGGTAAAATTAAATTAAAAAGTTGCAAAATAGCAAGTATCAGTAAGGATGTGGAGAAAAGGAAACCCTGGTGCACTGCTGGTGGGAATGTAAATTTGTGCAGAAACTGGAAAACAGGATGGAGGTTACTCAAAAAATTAAAAACAGAAATACCTCTGATCCAGTAATTCTATAACTGGATTCTTATGCAAAGGAAGTGAAAACCCTAATTTGAAAATATATATGCACCTCGTATCTGTTGCAGCATTATTTACAGTAGCCAAGTATGGAAACAACCAAAGGGTCTGTCAATTGAGAAAGGGATAAAGGATATATGGTGTGTGTACACATACATATGGTATGTATAGTGGAACAGAGAATCTTATACAGATTATATCTTATACAAGATATCTTATATAAGATATAGATAATCTTATATTTTATAAGTGGAATCTTATACAATATGTATATGTTTATATGTATTTGAAATAGAATATTACATGACCAAAAGAGACTGAAATCCTGCCATTTGCAACTACATGCATGGACATAGAGGATATAATGGCATGTGAAATAAATTAGACAGAAAGACAAATACCATATGTTTTCAGTACGTGGAATCTAAAAAAACAAAACAAGTGGACAAAGAGACAAACAAAAAAACCCAGACTCTTAAATGCAGAGAACAAAATGGTGGTTGCCAGAGGGGAGGTTAAAGGGGGATGGGTGAAATGGGTGAAGGGGATTAAGAGGTACAGGCTTCCAGCTATAAAATAAATAATCTCTCTCTCTATCATAAATAAATAAATAAAAAAAAAATTGAAAAAAAAAAAAGAAAGATTAAAATAAATAAGTCATAGAGTTAAAAAGTACAGCATAGAAAATATAGTCAATATATAATAATGTTGCATGGCGACAGATGGTGATTACACTTAATGAGCACTGAGTAATGTATAGAATTGTTGGATCATTATGTTGTACACCTGAAACTAGTAAAACATTGTATTTTAATCATACTTGAGCAAAACAAAAAAATTAAGGATGAGGAGGTAGAGGTAACAAGTAAGTAGCAGAGTTGGGTCTCCAGCTCCAGTCTGCCTGGCTCCTGGGCTTAGCAAGCACTTAACCTAGCTCCATGTTTGCTGCAAAAGTCTTATGATTTTGTTGGCAGAGTAGATAGATGTAGTCACTAGTTAAAGTGGAGCCACCAAGTCTGCAAGAGTAGCTCTGATTTTCATACTATGTATATATGTATGTTTTTTTATTTTTTAAAAATATTTTATTTATTCATGAGAGGGGGGAGCAGAGACACAGGCAGAGGGAGAAACAGTCTCCATGCAGGAAGCCTGACGTGGGACTCGATCCCAGGTCTCCAGGATCACATCTTGGACTGAAGGCGGCGCTAAACCGCTGAGCCACCCGGGCTGCCCATATGTATTTTTTTTTTTTTTTTTTTTTTTGCCACGGTCTGTACAATTTATACACAGAGACAAGGACCCAGCCTGGGCCCCTACATCCCCTACAAATATAAACTTCTCTCTACAAAATATAGATAATTTAGCTCCCCGTAACAGTGGGGGGGACGGTGCGGGGAACAGCACAAGGAGGAAGGTTGAGATCTACCCTCCTGAGGGAACAGAGGGCAGGGCAGGGCCTGGAGGGAATGAAGGCACCATCAGGGTTGAGAGGTGAGGGGCTCAGAACGGGCTACAGGAGGGTGGCCAGAGGCTGGGGCCTGGGGTCTTGGGGCGGCACCAGACTGGGGCCTCTAAGGTCAGTGTTTGTGAGGGGAGGGGGATTCACTAGTGTCTTTGGTAGGGGCTGAAGGCACCACTGGTAGGGACAGGAGTGGCACAGGAGTCTTATAAATAGAAATAGGGTGAGGGGGCGGGGAGAAAGGGTGACTTCAGGTCCTAGGAACCCAGGAGCCGAGTGTAGACGACATAGAGCAGCAGCATGAGGACCACATAGAAGAAGATGAAGCCGCCCAGACCAGAGGGGGGCCAGAGGGGCGGGGGGGCCCTGCCCCCCACCTGCTTCACAGCCTCCAGGGTGGTCCACAGCCCCTGGGCGGTGCCCTGGAGGAGATCCGAGGGCGAGCACAGGTCGGCCTCAGGCACCCCCATTTTTCGGCAGGCTTCTAAGAAACTCTCCACATTTTTCCGAGACTTGAGAGTACTAAGTTTTGGCACAGCAGGTGAGGGCACGTGGATGAAGGGCACGGAGCGGGGCCGCAGCTGGTAGGCTCCACCCTGGGGCTTGAACTCACAACCCTCATGTTGTACTGAGCCAGCCAGGCACCCTGATTTTCATATTTTTTAAACTTAAGTATGTTTACTTCAAGCTTAGTAACAAGATACCCCAGCTTTAGTGTTATCTAGCTCCTCTTCTAAAAAAAAATTGAGGTGTAATTTGCACATAACATTATCTCAGTTTCAACTATGCAATGTGTGGATTTGATGCATTTTTATGATACAGTATGATTAGCACTGGTAGTGTTAGCTTTGGTCACATAATTATCCTTTTTTTTTTTTTTTTTCTGGTGAGAAGATTTAAGATCTAGTCTCAGAAAATTTGAAGTATAGATGGTCCCTGCCTTACAATGGTTCATTTTAGGATTTTTTGACTTTACGGTGGTGTGGGTGCAGGAGCAATATGCATTCATTAGAAACAGTACTTTTGATTTTTGAAGTTTTACATTCTCCTGGTCTAGCGACATGTAGTATGATACTCTCTCATGATGCTGGGTGGCAGCAGGGAACTACGTAGCCTGGAGAACAACAACCAATGCACTTAAAATCATTCTTTGCCCAGCCAGTCATTCGGTCTTTCACTTTCAGTACGATAATCCATAAGTTACATGAGATAATTCAGCATTAGTAAAAAGTCTTTGTTAGATGATTTTGCCCAACAGTAGATAAGTGTCCTGAGCATGTTTGAGCAACGTTGGCTAGGCTAAGCTATGATGTTTGGTAGGATAGGTGTATTAAATGTGTTGTGACTTAGGATATTTTCAACTTGATGCATTTATGATGTGACCCTGTCATAAGTCGAGGGAGGTCTATATATCATACATTACTGTGACTATAATCACTATACTGTGTATTTGATTTTTAGAACTTACTCATCTTCTAGTTCCTGGTTCATACCTTTTAGCAACATATAGCTCCTTGATTCCACATCTTAGTCTTTCCTTATTCTTTAGGTTTGCATATTCTGGAGAAAAAGGTGGTGGGATAAAATCATGAGAGAGGGACAGAGGGGAAACTGCAGATGTTTAAGAAGAATGCAAGAGCCACACACATTGGCAGCCAACAGATGTTTTGTTTTGAACTGGTGTTTTACATTTTTAAATTAGTTCTAACAGTTGAAAAACAAGACGTTTTATATATATAAAAAAATCCAGATTTCTGGCTTCTGTGAGAATAGGAAGATCTAGCAGCTCAGGGACCACCTTTTGGAGCAGTAATTGATTGAGGTGAGCATTGGTTATGACGTTGGGTCCGGTGTGATCTGTCCAGGGCACCGTAGCTCCTAGCTATTCCTGCTTGATTCATTCTTATTAACTACCTGCCCTTTGTAGGCATTTGCTTTTTGCTTCTAGGTCTCATGTACCATTATGGCTGGTCTGCTTAAGCAACAAAGTAAATCAGCCTACGAGTTTGGTAGGTACAAGTGAAAAATGATGATTCCCAAGGCAATTAGTTTAGGATATATTAAGAGTGTTGAACTGCTATCAGCACTTAGGTTTAGAAAACAAACTATTTTGGTAAATTTAAAGTCACCTAATTCTTGATGATAATTTTTAGATTAAAATTTAGATAATTTGAAAATTTAATTCTTTGTTCATATCAAAAAAAAGTATCGTATTCCTAAGAGAAAAGTATTAAGTTAATATGTTCTTTCCTATTGGTTTAGAAAATATATTTATTCTTTGAAGTCGTTAATTTGTAATATATGTGGAAAGCTAACTGATTTACAAATTACTGTGTAAGCTAATCTTATGTTCAAAGTTGAGCAAAGATGATATATGTCAAGAGGGATTTTTTTTTCTTAATTAAGTCTCCAAAGAGGAATGACCAATTTTAAAAACCACATTAGAGCTTTCTAAATGTTTGATTTATTTTCCCTAAGAAAAATAAGAATTATATCATTACCCTCCAATGGATAGAAGTTTTCTTCAAAGAACATCAAAGCACATTAATTTTTAAAGTACATTTGCCCAAAATTAATAATTCATTGTTATGTTCGTACTTATATAGTGAGAGAAAATATTCAGAAAGAGTCTAGTCCAAAATTTGGTATCATTTAAAAGGGGTTCACAGGTTATAAAGTGCTCTTATGTACGTAATTTATTTAATACATGAGACAACTTTGTGATTTTAATAGTTATTCCCTTTTATAGACCCTCAAGGTGAGGGAACTAGTAAGGGCAGACTGCTTTAGCTTTCCTACTTCTGTTATTATACCACTTAATAAAGGATTGTAATAAAGGAAGCAAACAGTATAACTAACCTTGTTTTCCTGCTACATATAATAAATACTTCCAGTGAGGTGTTTATTTGTGGTCTTCAAATCCATAGATTCTTTTCTTTTTCCTTTTTTTTTTGGCTATTATTTTGGGAAAGGGGATTTTTAATTACTATTTTTTTTTTTTAAGGTTGAGCTTTTATTTCTTAAATCCTTTACCTGGCTAAGGTCAGCTTCTTATTTCTGTTGATAGGTCCTCATTTTTTCAGTCAGAATGGCAAATTTGAAGATATTACTGATAGGAATTTATTTTGTTTTCCCCTGTTTTTTGTTTTTTTCCTTTCTTTTGGTTTTCTTTGCTGGAAGCCTAATGGGAATGCTGTGGGAAAAAAGCAGCAGTGAAATGAAGTAAATACAAGTCTTCTAGAGTTAGGGGGGAAAAAAGAAAAGTTATAGGAGGAGTCTTTGGACTTTGCAAAGGTTGAGAGGGATTAGCCTGTGGGAGAAATATCTGACCTGTTCGTTTATGTAGACATATTACTTGACAGGCTACTCTCTTTCTTTCTTTTTTAAAAACTGTGCTAATATATGTATAACAATATTTATAATTTTTATGATTTTAACTGTATAACTCAGCATTATTAGATACATTCATAATATTATATAATCATGACTACTATCTGTGCACCAGACTTTTTCATCATCTCTGACGTTAACTCTGTACCCATTAAATAATCATTTCCCATCCTCCATCCCCCCCAGCCCAGCCTCTGGTAACTTCTACTCTATTTCTATGAATTTTCTTTTTCCAGATCCTTTTTATATCATATAGTATTTATTTTTCTATGTCTAATATTTCACTTGGAATAATGTTTTCAAGTTCCATTCATATTGTAGCTTATCAAAATTTCTTTCCTTTTCATGTTTGAATTGTACGTATATATCACTTTTGTTTATTGAGTATTCTTTTTTTTTCTTATCTATTATCCATTCACTTGTTGATGGACACTTGTGAATAGTGCTTCTATGAACATTGGTACTCCTGATTCTGTTCTAATTCCTGTTTTCAATTTTTTTGGCAGTATATACCTAGGAATAGAATTGCTGGGTAGCATAGTATTTCTGTGTTTGCCTTTTGGGGTATTTTCAAACTGTTTTCCAGCTCCTTTTCAAAAAAGCTTATTTGATTTTTAACATCTGGGTATGATCATGTTTATTCCTTTCCTGGAGACCTTCCATGCTTGTATTTCAGGTAAAGAATGGAGTCCAGGCTCTAATGTGGCTTGCAATGCCTTGCACATTTCTTCTTCATTATACCCTTCCCATACCCTCTTCTCCAGCTACCTGGAACTAATCCCCCAAAATATGTTTTTTGTGTTCTAATTCATGCCTTTGTTCTGTTATTCCCTTTGTATCAAATGCTGTTTCCTCATCCCTGGTGTCTGAGATGCTATTCTGTTTCAGGGTCCAGCTTAAATACCTGTCTTGCCTGCCTTCTAAGTTTGAATTATTTGCTCTTTTGACTGTTTTTTTCCACGATACTAGTGGATTCCTGTGGCTTAGCCTTTTCCTACTTCTTGTGTCTTTAACCGTATATTCGTAATTACTTGTAGACATTTTGAATTGAAGAGTTTAAAAAAATCTTTTGATTCCAGTCTTTTGCTTCTTAGTCCTCTCTTTCAGACTCATAGGTTTATTTGTTTATCACCAAATGTTTTAATGCTACTGCTAGGCTTTCTGGGGCTGGGAAAGCTAAGTAGAATTATGTGGTAAGACTTTCCATTGATCATTAAATGCTTATATAGGATCCCAAAATGGATGGCTCGGAGGGTGTGCATTTTGGAATTAGAACTGGGTTCTAGCCCCAGCTTTCTCAAGAAAGCTACTTAACTTCTCTAAGTCTTGATTTCACCATCTGTAAATTAGGACAGTAATACTACCTGTCTTTGTCAAGTTTTTGAGATTCAGTGAACGTAAAGTATTTAGCACAGTCACTATAACAGACAAGTAGGCAATTAGCAATAAATTATTCCTCTTATGGGGCGCCTGGGTGGCTCAGTTGGTTTAGCTTCGGACTCTTGTTATCAGCTCAGGTCTTGATCTCAGGATTATGAGATCAAGCCCTGTGTTTTGCTCTGCACTCAGCCTGGAGTCTGTTTGAGATTCTTTCTGTCCCTCTCACTCTATCCCTCTGCCTTCTCACATATGTGCGCATGCTCTCTCTCAAATTATAAATTAAAAAATTCTTCCTCTTTATCTTTTCCTCTTCATTCTTTCCTCATTTTCTTCCCTTCTCTTCCTCTACCTTCTCCTTCCTCCTTTTCCCTTTTCTTCCCCTATTCTCCCTCTTTTTTTCCTCCTCCATGAAATATCATTATTATTATTTATAAAATTGGTCTATTTTGGAGTTAGTTAACTCTTTCCATGTTAGAATAGTTTTTCTAGATTTAGAGATTAAGGGCAAGTAAATAATCTTACATGTATTGTGCTCACTATGTATTGTGGTCACTATAAATAAATTGTCTCATGATGGAGATTTTGTTATTCTGGGCTTTCCAAGGTATTCATTTTCCAACCACAAATAAATGTTACATTGATGAGAAACACTTTTTTAGGTACATCAAAATCAGTGACTTACTCCATAGCATTATTATAGTCCCTTAAGTATGTAAGCATCAGTAAATTAAACCTTATATTTTCTCTTTTATATCAAAGAAAATTCTGAGGTCTCTTGAGAGTCCTAATTTTACATAAAATTAGGAGGAATACTTCCCTAATGAATCAGCTATATAAGGATCTGTATTTTAAAATACAGTTTTTAGGTAAGGAAAAGAAGAAGAAAGAATAAACAAAATGAAGATGTTTTTAGTAATGTGATCTCTTAATTCTGTACTGTTCTTTGTTAAATATCTTTAATGAGGAAAGCTGGTCCTTGAGACTTCAGTATTTAACTGCTTGCTTGTCAGGGTGGACATTCATGCAGTTGACTTTCCTTGGCCAGTGGATAAGAAATAAAATTCTGTTACACACAGACCTTGAAGCTCACTTTGATAAATCATGTGGATATTCTTTATTCATTCAATCATTATTAGTGCAATATTCAGTTTCCAATAAATGCATAGGTTGGGCCATAGAAAATGATTGAGAGATTATCTCCTCTAAAATTTGTAGTCAACTGAGTGTAAGTGCAAATATATCTAAGTAATATTTAAGACAAATTATGAAATCATAAAATAAAAGTTTGCAGAGGAAAGAGTGATTTAATTTGCTACTAAGAAGGTTGTTTTGTTATTTTTGTAATTGTTTATGTTTCTATAAAAGAAAATAGAAAGTAAATAGTATGATAGCAATATAGATGATTACTTATGATTACTTAAGATTCTCAGTCTTAGCTGATTTGTCACTTTGTCATTGAAGTTTTGGTAGGGGCTTTATATAGCTGTTCTGTGTAGTCATTGGTCTGGACACAAGGCTTTGTTATCCAGGCATCTGGTTCTTCTTAAGGCTTCTTTATATGTAATAAAATTTACTAAAAATTTTCTTGATTATAGTTTCTGTAGTTGGAACAAGCTTATCTCTAGGCCAGTGATTCCAAAGTTGATTACATACCACAGTTAGTTAAAAAGTTTAGGATGAAATTCTAATAGATATTTTTTCTATGGTTGTGTGTATTTATTGTATACTAATGTATGATGTGCCTCATAAACCATACACACACACACACACAAATTTTAAAAAGGAAGAGGCAATGTTGAAATAAACGATTTAAAAATGTTTTGCATATTGTGATGGAGTTATGCTACCATTACCTGTTATTTTGAGGCATAATGCATATATATGGTGGGGTTCACTGTTAAAGGCAGTAAGATGTGAATCCACGTTCAACTAATCTTTATATTGCTTTTTAAAGTTACTGTCATAAACTAAAAAATGGAAGAACAGATAAATGAAACCAGGAGCAGGTTCTTTGAAAAGATCTACTTTTCAAAGAAGATCAACAAAATTGATCAGCCTCTAGCCAACCTCATAAAAAACAGAGAGAGAGAGAGAGAGAGAGAAGACTCAAACAAAATCACAAATGAAAGAGGAGAAATAACAATCAATACCAAAGAAATGCAAACAAGAGTAAGAGAATATTATGAAAAATTATATGCTAAAAAATTGAACAACCTAGAAGTAATGGATAAATTTCTAGAAACATATACCTACCAAAAACTGAAGCAGGAAGAAGTAGAAAATTTGAACAGACCAGTTACCAGCAATGAAATCAAATCAGTAATCAAAAAACTCCCAATAAACAAAAGTCCAGGAACAGATGACTTCATAGGTTAATTCTCTCTAACATTTAAAGACAAGTTACTACCTATTCTTCTCAACAATTCCAAAAAATAGAATAGGAAGGAAAACTTCTAAATTAATTCTGTGAGGCTAGCATTACCAAAACCAGCTAAAAATACTACCAAAAAAGAGAACTACAGGCCAATATGTCCGATGGACATAGATGCAGAAATCCTCAACAAAGTATTAGCAAACTGAATCCAACAATACATTAAAGAAATCATTCACCATGATCAAGTGGGAAATATTTCCAGGATGCAAGCGTGGTTCAGTATTTGCAGATTAATCAATGTGGTATATCACATCAATAAGAGAAAGTATCAAAAACATATGATCATCTCAATAGATGCAGAAAAAACATTTGATTTTATTCATTCATGATAAATTCCTCAACAAAGTAGGTTTAGAAGGAAATAGAACTGAATATAACACAGGCCTTATATGACAAACCCATAGTTAACATACTCAATGGGGAAAAACTGAGAGTTTTTCCCCTAAGGTCAGAAACAGGGCAAGGATGTCCATTCTCACCACTGTTATTCAACATAGTACTGGAAGTCCTAGCCACAGCAATCAGACGAGAAAAATTAAAGACATCCATACTGGTGAGGAAGAAGTATAACTTTCATTCTTTGCAGATGACATGATATTGTATATAGAAAACCTTGAAGACTCTACCAAAAAACTGCTAGAACTAATAAATGTATTCAGTAAAGGCATAGGATACAAAATCAATGTACAGAAATGTTGCATTTCTATACACTGAAAATAAAGCAGCAGAAAGAGAATTTAAGAAAACAATCCCATATACAACTGTACCAGAGATAATAAAATACCTAGGAATAAACTTAACCAAGGGGGTGAAACACCTGTACTCTGAAAACTATAAAACATTGATGAGAGAAATTGAAGACAACAAAAAGAAGTGGATTTCATGCTTATGGATTGGAAGCACAATTATTGTTACAATGTCTATACTACCCAAAGCAGTGTGTAGATTTAATGCAATTACTATCAAAATATCAACAGCATTTTTCACAGAACTAGAACAAACAATCCTAAAATTTATATGGAACTATGAAAGATCCTGAATAGTTAAATCATTCTTAAAAAAGAAGAAATTGGAGGTATCACAATCCATACTTCAGGTTATAATACAAATCCCTAGTAATCAGTATGATATGGGCACAAAAATGAACACATAGATCAATGAAACAGAATAGAAAGCCTAGAAATAAATCCAAATATGGTCAATTAATCTTTAACAAAGGAAAGAATATATAATGGGAAAAAAGTGTGTCTTCAACAAATCGTGTTGTGAGAATGGGACAGCTACATGCAAAAGAATGAAACTGAAAAGAATGGAATATTACACAGCCATAAAAAGAATGAAATCTTGCTATTTGCAACAGTATGG